>NC_140741.1:11213750-11820625 GCF_050655825.1 Lonchura striata | reverse complement strand
GCCCTGAGATATTTGGGGTTTTTAGAGCTGACTGTGTGAAGTCAGGTGCTTGGGAGGCTGCAGCTAAAGCAGGCAGATGGTTGGCTTGGGGCAGTCAACCCCAGCCCTTGAAAACCAAACAAGTTCCAGTTCTCTTTGATGCCAGATGTCAAAACAGGCTGTCTCCAAGAAGAAAGGTCTAAGAAAAATCTGAGGGTGCGGAGAACATTATAATTCTGAGCTCCCCAATGGCAGTGCATTGACACTTATTTAATTAGTTTCTTCACATTGCTTTGCAGTCCACACATGAAATGCAATGCATTATTAAGTTACAGTTTCCCTCTTGGTTTTGTCAGTAGCATCATCCTCGCTGTTTCTGTTCCTCAGACGTTGTGCACAGTGTAATGTAGAGCTTGTTTTAAACTGTTGCTAAGGAAAGCTCTGCACAAATGGTGGGATATGGAGCTGGTAGCTCTCCAGCATGCCAGAAAAGACCATCTAAATAAAATAAGGAGCTGAATGCTTGAGTACTGGGAAAATCAGTTCAGCTCCACTAGAAATCTGAATGCTAATTGCCTTTGTTTCTTCATTTGAAAAGACAAAAGGACCCACAGTTTTCTCATGTTTATGTTCCTCAATAAGAGATTATAAACTGGCAGTGTTTGGGATTTTCTGTAGTAGGGCTGGTGGCTGACTTCCACTGGGAACACTGGGCTACACAGGCACAAATCAGCAAGGAGAAAACTCCAAGTGCTCTGGGAGCCCCATTTGGTATTTGACAGCTTTTGCATGGACACCAGAGAGTGAAGAGTTGATCCCTAGGGGACCTTTTGCTTCAGCTGCAATCAGTATAACTTAGTCCTGTACCTGCAACAGACCAGCACTTGGTCCTGGTCTAAAATGGGCTGCAAGTAGAGCAAGATGCTTCCCAAAAAATGCAAGGTTGAGCTCAAGTCCATCTGCTCAAGCTGGCTAGATTGGAAGTAATTATTGCTACAGTGTATTCTATTATCATTTGAAGCTAAAATCACCCAGACTTCAAAGAGGATGTGATCTAGCACTGAGTGTGGGAAAACCAAAAATATACCAGCTGAGTGTAGCTAACAGTAATCTGGGTTTTACTCTGAAATATAATCAACAGTGGTCTCTTCAATGTTTATCATATTTCCCACACTCTGTTATTTTTATTTTCCTTCCTTTTATTTCTTTTCTATTAGTACTCAATTTATCACATAGTAAGAGCAAATATTTTACTAATAGTTGTGCCCATAGTGTGTGTTTTTCACACCTCTTTTTACATATTCAATTAGAAATGCATTTTCCCTCCCCTTTTGGTTTATTCCGGGAATTTTTGGAGGTTTTTTGGGGAGTTTTGTTTCAGTTTGCTTTTGGAGTTTTTTGGGTGTTTTGGGAAGTGTTTTTTTGTTTTGTTTTTGCTAGAAACTTATTTGCCTTTTGTACTTTCAAGGAAAAAATAAAAACCAACTCCCACAGAAAAATTCCTTCATTGTATAAGTACAACACTGAAAAAATTAATGAAAAAAAAGGTATTGGTACTGCTGGTGGGAAAGGGAAGGCACGGTGATCAGCTGGATTCTGATAATGTAATTTAGCCTCTGAAATCTGTTGCTCTTGCTAAACCGCTTGTAGTGTCTCACTGCAAATCCCAAAATTAACAGAGCCCCACAAGTGACTCGTGCCCTTATGTTAAACACAGCTGCCCTTGTGTTTCACTGTGTGTAATAGTCTAGCATTCTACATCTCCTCTTGCAAATTCAAGGCAAAAGGACTCACAGCTTAAAGAAAAAAAATGGTGAAGTGGCTTTGCATGAAAAAAGAAAAGAGGAATTGAATTTTATGGGCTTCTTCTTAACCTGGAAAAGACTCAGCATTGTCTGGTTCACGGAGGTTTCATCCCTTGTCCCTCCCTGTTCCTATTTTCATAACACAAGAAATGAAATAAGGCACAGTCTTGCCAAGTGATTTGTCAAGGTTCATAAGGGAGAATAACAAATGAAGAACTGCTACTCAGTCTTCTAAGTCTCAGCTTAGTGATTTCTTCCTGAGATTTCAATTTTTCAGGAGTGTTTCAGGCCCTTCTCTAGTTAGGATGTGATTAAAAATGTATTTTTGTAGTCTCTAAAGGGGAAAAAATGGAGAAGGATTCATATTCTGAAATGCCACCCCAAGCATCATAAACTCAGTAGCATTGGTAAAATTATATAATGGCAGTTGCATGTACACATTGTGTTATTTCTAATTCATTTGAGTTCCCTTCCTTAGGATAAATGGCAATTACACTGCCTCTCTGGCTGTCAGCAGTACATGACTCCACTGTCATTGTGTCTGCTGAGCAGTTATTTTAGGCTCTGCTCACTCCAGAGCTTACACATTTGGTTTCTTCAGAAAAATACACTCAATGTGGCTTGTCCATTACAGCACCCCCTGAGAAACAGAGGAGAGGCTGAGCAGGGGGAGTTGGACTCCTGGCTCCCACCACCCTGGCTGTGAGAGGTCTGGGGCATGTGTGGGGAGGAGAGGGCAGCAGTGAGATGGGGGGTTGCCCCTGATGCTCTGTGGAGGCTGCCCTAGAACAGAGGCTGGGCAGAGTTACAGAATAAAGCAGGGATTTACTAAAAGGCTTCAATGGGCAGCACCAGAGCCCAGCCAGGGCTGCACCCAAGATGAACCAAAATGGTCCCAAAATGCACGAGCGCTTCTGGGGGCTCTCCCTGGGATCAGTTCTGCTCCATTGGCACCTTGGAGTTCATTGTCCCATTCCAGCTCCAGCCCAGGCAGTCCCATCCTGCTAGTTTTTATCTCTCCAGCCCACGTTGTTTGTGCTCTTGAGCCTGAGATTTGGATCATTTGTCCTTGGTCCCCAGCTGGACAAGGAATTGTTTTGTCTCCCTGCTCTGTGAAGAGAGCTTACCATCCCCTAATGTGAAGCTCAGAATTGCACACTAAAGCAGCACAGAATCTGAAAAATGTAAAAGCTAAAATCTGAGGCATCACCCAGCTCTCTGCTAAGGCTGAAAGGGACACAAGGGAACCCTCCTGCTACCCAGGGGATCAGTTCTGGTACTGCCTAAAAGTCTCCTGTGGCAGTGTGTGACTGGTGAGAGTGATGGCTGTTCTTACATTCCCATCATCCTTTCCCACTGGCTCTGCTCCTCATGAGATGTGTTTCTATTTAAAGAATTCTATTTAAATAATTAGTTACCACTGTATTGTCTTGTCTTGTGTTGTTATGTGACCCTGCTGTGGTTTCAGGGCTGGAGTGTTGGTGGCAGATCCCAAGGTGCAGGATGGAGAGCAGGATTTCTTTGTTTGAGGTCTCCAGCTCAGTTGCTGCTCTAAAGAGGAAGTGGGAGAGCAGAGCCCAGCTCATGAGACATCCTCATTGTGTTGTAAGCTTAGGAGGATTGAGTTCTTACTCTTTCAGGTAAATTAGTGGTTGTAATACAGCTTTGTTTTAATTAAATATAGCCCTATTTGCCTGAGTAAAACCAAGCAACTTCACACAGGCGTTGTCTGGGCTGTCCCTGGTGACCAGGTGGTGCAAAATGGCTCAAGCCCAGCTCCTCAGTCTCTGCTCAGGTAAAACACTGCAAAAATAAGGAGGTCAGACAGATATTGAAGAGAGGTTGTGTTCACCATTACCTGATTTGCAGTGGTAAAAGGCATCTTTGCTCTGCTGTGCTTCCCTGCTTGTCTCTGCAGGGCAGGTAAACCACATTACTTACCCAGCTTCAAGGACTCACCTTTTTGGCAGTGAAGACAGCTGGCTCAGAGCCTGCAGCAGAAAGCTGGAACAGGATTTGCTTAGTCATTTCTTCCATATTATGAGACTGATTCTTCTTGCTTGGAAAATGAAAAATGTTTTTGTTTGTTTGGTTGGTTTTTTGTTTGTTTGTTTTTTTCCCAGTGGAAATTATATCAAACTCCTAAAGTGCATCTTAGTAGAAAAATCTATGAAAACCATGTGTTGCATGAAACCAGCCTGGAACATATAAAGTACAGAATGAGGAAGGGAGAATTTATATATAATGTTGCTTCTCTAACTTGCTTTGGAACTGGTCAGGAAACTTGCTCATTTTTCCCTTTTTTCTTTTTTTTTATTTTCTCTTGGGAACTGGGAAAGAAACTATAGTGTTTTTAACTAGTCAGAACTGCAACAATAGTGAGTAGTGTCATCACTGACTGCCAAAAAACCTACCCCAATTATTTGTCACTCAAGCATCAATTTCCCACTGAATTTCAGATGGATGGCAATTAGTAAACAGAAAATCTCGCTGGCAGCTAACAAACAGGAAAGAAAATGAGCACTGCATGTCAGACCACTTTCTTCCATCACACTCATTATCCATGTTTTCTAATTTTATCCCTGATTTAAGCACACAGCAGGTTTTTATGTGTTAGCTTATGTGTACTTCAATATTTTACAGATATTGTCTTTATAGAATAAGCTATTCTTCCTCTAAGCTGTTAACTAAAAAATCAAGCTGTCTGGCCTTTTTTAGGTCCTCAGTCAGCTGGTCACAAGCCTGGAGTACAACTGGTCATATCCTACGAGAACACCCGCCTGACAATAATGCTGAAACACATGAGGAACCTCGTGAGTATTTTTATCAGAATGTGTCACTCCTAAGTCCTTACATTTGCAGAGCACTGTGAAAACATTAATCTTCAAACAGCCTTTCTGGGATAACTAATTTCAGCTCAAAGTAATGATAGTGCTGTTCTGTCGTGATTTCACAATTGGTTTTTCCCTTTGAGCTCACTCAATATGGTTCCAGGTGTGAGACAGATAGAGGAACTGGGTTTCCTTAATGGCTGGTAATGGCCTTTTCCAAGAAAACCAATTTTGATTCTGTTTTGGCCCTCTCAGCTGACACATTTTGATAGCAGTCAGACAGAAGGCATGGTGCAGCAACATGACTTTTTGCAGCATGTCAGCCTGGCACTGTGGATTGATTATCCAGACATTTCTTTCCAGTCCAGCCCAGCTGTCTATGGAGAGGGGAGAGCTCAGCAGAGGGAGTAGTGCTGTGTTTTAAGGAGCAGTGGCATTTGGAGGCATGATGCTCAGCTTTGTAACTCTGTCAGGAGGCTGGGAGGTAAATGTTGAGAGTTCCTGGAGCCAGGCTATGACAGGGGAAGCTGGCAGTGCTCCTGCAGCACAAGGCAGGTGGAATTGGTTGCTGAGAATTGGTGGTTTCAGAGATGGAGTTGGGGCTGTGTGTGAAGTGTGATCTCTCACTGGAGGAGCATGTGGGCTACTCCATAATGAAGTCCCTGCCTAGATGTGCCCTTGAATTCCCATGGCTCACGTCTCAAGCAATGGCTGTGGCAAAAGAGCCTTTATTTGTCTAGCTAGGAGATTAGAGCATCTATTAGCTATTGTGGGTTCTCAGTGTACACTCTGTGCCACCTTCACCCCAAACTGGATTGCAATCCCTTTTCCTAAATGGGGCCCAACTGAGGGGCTTGTGTGAACACCAGCTAGTAACAAAATGAGGCTGATTGTATAATTAGTGGTATGAGGCACATGAGGCTTACATAGCTCTGACTGTTCTCTGCTGGCCACTCTGGCTTCTCATTTGCAATTCAAGGATCTCCATTCTGGTCTATAACATTCAATACATCTCTGTCCGAGGCCTGTTTCCTATGTCCTGTGTGTCACTTTGACAAGTGAGATCAGCCTCTGCTGACAGGTCCAATTTATACAGACTTTACCTTCAGGATGTAGCAGAAGACCCTCTTTATTTTTTCTGTTGAGCTTTTTTAAATCTAAATGACTTCTGATAAAGTTCTAATTGGTGGGAGGGGTATATTTAAGTGATTGCCATGCTGATGATATCCTTGAGACTTCTAGCAGGTGATGTGGAAATGCACACAAACAATTTGCAGGTGTTGATATTAATCTTCCTTTCTCCTTGTTTCCATCATTGTAAGTGTGTAGGCTCCTAACTGTGTTCTTAGGAAGTTCCAGCCATTTAATTAAATTATAGTAAATTGCAGCATAGATAGCTCTGCAGTGCAAACATAAAACCCAGGGCTCAGTTCACTTCATTATGGAAAGGGACAGTACTACTTGAAGTTACAGTGTTGCTTTTGAAATAGGTAATTTAAATCAGGTAATTTAAATCAAAACCATTTCAGTGGGTTTGGAGAGAAGTGGTAGGAGCCTGTTCAGCAAGGCTAACAATGATTCATGACTCTAAAATAAGGTCATTGTTGTGGCAGCCTAACTTAGGCAATCATGGCTTGAAATCCTGGGCTTCCAATTCCTTCCTTCCACCTGGCCATCCATCCCTTTCTATCTGATCTGAAATATGAAACAGTGCTTCAGGGTACTGTGATCCTGGACTGCCTTCAGACCAGTAACCTATAATAGGAAAGTTCTTTATCCCATTAGTGATCTTCTCAGCTTCCCAGCCATATAAATCAATCTTTCTAATGTGTTCTCTTTTCTTTTTCTTTCCTTTCCTCTTCTTTTTTTTTTTTTTGGTTGAGCTGAACAGGGATTTTAAAAGTATGCCAAGATCATCTATTATTCAAGACATGTTAAAGCTATTTCAGGTATAGTCAGTCTTTTGCAGAGTCTCACTAATTATATTTTAGTGGTTCATCTGTGCACAGATTACTTTGCTATCTTGTTTTATTTCATAATTTATAGTAAATAATTTTTGTTCTTCTCTTCCCTATTTAATTTATCTCTATAAAGAGATTTTATGATGTGTTCAGTTACAAAAATAATTGTAGTGGGCCAAATTAATCCCAACTGGAGCTTCACAGATGACAGCAATTGTGATCGAGACTTTTGATCCCCATAAATAAATTTTATTTAGTTTTTTTGTGGGTTTACTTCTAAGAGTTTTAATAGGAGACCTAGATCCTGCTGTGCAAATCCTATATTGATATATAATGCACAAGAGACTCCCTAAGGAGCTGGTGTTTTTTATAGCCACTCTCAGGTGTCACACAGGTTCTTTAAAGCAGGAAGCCAGAAGACTGCAGTGCTATAACTTAGCAGGAATTTCTCCTGAAGGAAATTTGCCCTTTCACGTGGTGTGTCTTAGAGAAAAAAATGCAGCATCAGTGGAGAGAGCCCTGGGGTGGTGCAGACTTGGCAGAGGACTGGTCAGTGTGGATGCATGCAAGGGCCCCTGGCATCTGATGCATCCACACATGCCAGATTTGCTGCAGATGCACAACTCTCCTCCCTGGATCAGCTTCAGAGTGTCCTCTCCCTCCCCGCTGCAACATTTCAGTCATGTGTAAAAAAAGCCAGTCCTGCTTGAAGAAAACTCTATCAAAATTTCTGCAGAGACAAACAGCAGAGAGCAGCCTTATGGATTTTGTGACTGGAAAGGATCATTAATCTAATCTAACCTTCTGCAAAGAAAGAGCTATGTTTTTTCACTAAGGAAAAACTTGCAGCCAAGGAAACTGTTTGAACACAGAGAAGTTAAGACTGGCTGGTAATGTTTGCCTACAGTTTAAGGCTGTGGGTGCACAATGAAGACAAGTTCTGTTAAACAGATATTTATAAGATACTAAAAATGTTTCAGTCTCAATATTTGCCTCAGCAATTCAGTTTCATTTGAATCCTGAGATTCTGTAAGTCAGGTGGCTCACTGCTTCTACTTAAGATTTGAATGGCATCACCATGATTGCTGAAGAAAATAACTTTAAATTCAATTTTCAAATATACAAAAGCCATGATGCCAAGAAAATGCAATTTTCCAAATATGTATATTACATAACTTGAAGTCGGGTTATTGGGGCATTGCTGCTCTCAAGTGCAGACAATGCCACACTGGGCACTTTTCTGGACTACAGGCAATATTGCCTTAATAAAGTGAGGCTAGGGTAGAAGGAAACATTTGTGTAGGGGTGAAAACCTTGGAGGCATGGAGGGTTTGCCTCTGGAGTCTTGGAGGATGTGGCAGGTGAAGGGGTGAGACAGGGCAGGCTTATTCTATAAAGACAATAGCACAGTACCTGGCAAAGTGCATTAAGTGGTCTCAGAAGGGATATAAATGAGCCCCAGGGGAGGTTTGCTTTGGCTTCTGAAAGGATTTGTTACCTTAGAAGGAGAATAGTGCAATTGTGGCAGCACGATACCCAGACAAACATGAGCAGGCACAAACAGGAGCACAGGGGGAATGCTGCTCTTCCTTAAAAATGTAGCCTTGTGCAGATGTGGGGATGGATTTCTTGAAATGCAGGTCTATTTTGAACTTGTAATATTCCAGTGCAGTCCTGTTTTACCTTCATTTACCAACACAGAGAATGGGAGATATCCAGAGCCCTCCAGGTCTCACACAGGGCTGACTTTATCTGGTTTAGCTCCACACAGCCAGAAACAGCCAGGCTACCTGCTGGTGGGCTCACTCACTCAAAAAAAAAAAAAACCCCAGACGCAACAGGAATAGCCACTGCTGACACCCAGAAAAGGGTTTATAACATGTATTTCCTTGCTTGATTCATGGAGAAGCAAAGGGAACTGTGGTTCAGCACTGGCTCAGGAGCAAGCCTGCTTTTGCTACTGATTTCATTGCCATGACTTCAGGCATGCCCTGTTTTCCTAGATAAGCGGCTAAACTTTCAATCCTCACTGCTAAACGTTTTTTGCCCATTACTTCTCGTGGACAGAGTAACTCCTCAGGGGTAGAGGGGAGGAGAAACAAAGCCAAGTTATCCTGAACTTCACGCCAGTAAATGTAAGATGTTACTAGAATTCAGGAAAGCATGCGTGGGCGATGAATTCAGAACCAATTTTACAGGGGAAAAATTTTCTGGAAGAAAAATAAACTCCTACAGTTCTTTGCAAAAGTACTTCCAGCTTTCCTTTCATAAAAGCTCTGAAGCTGTCATGTACCACTTCTGGTGATTAATGATTCTGGGATAGCTGATATGTGGGTGACGAATTAGTAATCAGCTTTAGGCTTACACAGACATCCAACCTCTTTCCATTTTGTGTCCAAATTGCTTCCAAAAATGTTTGTGAAATGCAATGGTTTAAATGTTTTGGGCAAAAAGATGGGAGCCGCTTTTTTGAGTTCTGGATGCTGAGAATTTTAGACTTTCTGTGGTGACTCGACTCTCAGGAGAGCACTGCATTGGGACCTGAGGCCATGGAGAAGGCTTCCAAAATTGATTGCTAGCACCGGGACTGGGAGTGTGTATTTGGTTAGAAGTGTGTAATATCACAGGGTGGAAAACTTAGAGTTTGGGGTTATAGAATATAGTAATAGATATGAAGCAAGATGGAGGTTTTAGGGCAGGCTGGTCCTTCTTCACTTTCTTCTTCACCTTCTTCTCCATGGGTTTGAGTGGTATTGTGTAATCAGACAGAAAAGTCCACAGTGTGAGCTTTGAGTGATCAGTTATTGGGTTAAAAGTGAAAATAATTTAGGTGCCATTTCTTAATTGGATAGTTCAGCCTTAAAAGACCTTGTAACAAGAGATAGTTGGCCATTTTGTGCCTTAATGAAAGACAGCAGAATTCAGTGCTGTGAGGCTGTGACATTGATAAGAAACAATAAACACCTGAGTCTGAATGTGAACCTCAATCCCAACCTCAAAAGAGGTAGAAAAAAAAGCTGAAAACCAGCAGCCAATCTTTCCCAGATCCAAAGGGATGAAGTCAAAGCCTGCAGCACAGGATTATAGGGATGTTCCCACCTACAATACAGGTAGATGCTCTGCTGCCTTTGCTGGGTTTTCTCTCAGCTTGAGATGAGGAAGGGTTGGGGATCTTTGTTCAGTCTCAGTTGGTTCCCATCATTCCTCCCATGGGCTCGCTACCTTTTACACTTGATGACTATCATGATATAGATATAAATGGAAAATACATACTACCTGCCAACAACGCAGTGCCTGGCAGTGAAATAAAAAGCCACATTATCCTTTCTGAATATTATGAATGTGTACTGCTTTCCTCACTGCAGCCAACAGGGATTGGAATGGAGGGGCACAGGTAGGCAAGGAAGGGATGGAAAACAAGTGGGAAAAAAAAAAATCACTTTGATCTGAACAAAGTTATCCAGAGAGTATCAGTGACAGAATTAAAATCAGCAGCTTGGCTGATGGAGGGCGGTAACATTCAGATGAAGTTCTCCTTAGTCTGGCACAGGAAAACAAAATAAAAAGCCATGGGAAGAAAGTTCTTGTACTGACTCTAGCTTATGAAGAATTTGGATTTAATTTTATA
The DNA here is from genome assembly GCF_050655825.1 of Lonchura striata. Lineage (NCBI taxonomy): Eukaryota > Metazoa > Chordata > Aves > Passeriformes > Estrildidae > Lonchura > Lonchura striata. The sequence continues at coordinate 11,810,421 of NC_140741.1, read as the reverse complement.
TTCATAGAAAATTCTTTTGAAGTGAAAGGAAATTAGTACAGATAAGCTATGTTCTTCTTGAGACTGAAAATTAGCTGAACACCTCTAAACAAAGGGTACTACAACTCAGCAGTAGTATAAATTGGAAAGAGATGCGGTCTGTTCTTGTGGCACGGGGATTACTGTTGGATTCAAACATATTTGTTTTGAAAGGTGTTTGACAAATATGTTGTACAGAAAGTTCTGTTATTATTTCTTGTTAAACCCTTTAATCTGTCACAGTACTGCCTCAGCTCTAAATCCTAACTTCTCATTTTTAAATAAGTAATTCCCTACATAGTTGATATGTGTTGAATAAGGAAAAAGAAACCAAAATAACAGCAAGTTCTGTTTAATAATATGAGTGATCTGGGAGATGAAGGTGAACAGAAATTAGATTTGCCACTGGTTGCAAATGAAGAAAACATTAAAAATAATAGTGCAGGCAGAGCAAGATCAAGTGAGTAAAAGTAATTTCCAGAACCCTACAACAAATGAAAAATATTTCCTCAGGAGGGAGAGATCTATATCCCACAGTAATGTGAAGATAAAACAAACCCATGGTGAGACATGAGGTTGCTACAAGAGATGCCAATGAGAAAGGCCAGATCCTGGTGTCGTGGGGCAGAAATGAAGCACTTCATCTTTATAAGGCTTTGATAGCAAACTATTTCTCTCAGGATGTTTTTTTAACTAGAATACAAGTTCAAAGAACAGTTCTCAGTAGGGTTGCTGGGGAGTGATTGATTCTTCAGGAGTGATTTATTGTTACTAAAACTTAGTTAAGAGCAGACTAACAAGGACACGAGTCAATTGTGCAAATGATTAAGGGAGAAGACAGGAAGATTCAAGAAGAATTATTAAGAACATTGAGCAAAAGCATAAATAGAAATAATGAGAGCTAATTAAGGAGCAGAAATTGCAAGCCTCATATAATGAAATGCCTTCTTACACAGGAAGATGGCATGCTGCAGAATAATTGAAAGAAAAGTGCAGGGAGATTGTACAGTTGGAGAAATTAAAGATAGGCATATACAGACTTTTGTAACTAATTAAGAAATTGAGAAGAAAAAATAGTGCAGAATCACAATCTCACTATTTCTCTACACATTTTTATATTCGGTTACTGTCTGGGCCCAGGCAAGGAGAGAAAAAAAATTTGTATGTGGCAAAAAGATAGAAACAGAACAACAGCCTTTTCTTGAGTTTCTTTTCTTAAAGGCTAATTTCCTTCCATGAACTCTAACAGGCAGCAATGCTCTTAATCCTGACTGATTTCAAAAGCAAAGTGAAATGGGGATTTGTCTTAAGTATTTGTTCTCCTTTGTATTTTATTCAAAAGAAGAAGTTCTGGGATCTAAGTTTCTAAGGGTCAAAACAAGATCATTCTTATCTCAGGCAGTGTCATAGACTCTGTGACTAAATATTCATCTGAAAATTAAATGTTCCAAGCACAACAATAATACAAGGTTGAAAGCAATGGAATTTATTTTATTTATGGCCTTGGTGGTAATTTTGAGATAAAAGCTTCAGAGACTTGCTCATGAAATCTACTCTCTGCATTCTACACTTTGCATGCACCAGCAATGCTTATCCACAGGATAACAGGATAATATAGTTTTAAAGCATGCCTGACCCTTGATTTCTCTCATCTATGCAAAAAAAAAAAAAAAAAAAAAAAAATTAAAAAAAAAAAAAACCCAGTGGAGTTAATTGTCTTAAAATAGTAATGCAGCATGTGGTTCAGAAAGCTAGAACATGTTACCTTTTCTTTCAGGGAAAAAAAAAAAAAAAAACCAAAAAAAAAAAAAACAACTTCTGTGTGATTCTGGCTCAAATCTTTAACTGAGAGTTGTATATTTATTCCATACATTCCTACTTTTGCTTTATATTATTCTTTCAGCCTTGGTAACTTTTTATGCCCACATGGTGCTACATGGAACACACAGTAATAGAGTCCAAGCATCAGTTAAGGGTCAGAAATTTGTCAGACTCAGGAGCTGGAGTTAAGCTCTGAGTGAGTTTGGTACAGCCACAACCTATTCTGTGATGTCTTTTTCTTTGTTGCTTGCTAAGAAACAGTCATAAACATGCAAAGTTATGTCATTTCTTGCTGGAGTGAAATTCTGGTCCTCCTTGCCTACTGCCAAGGGTCTCTAAAAGGCAGGTTCGTGTTTTAGACGATAGCTACACACTGCGCTTGTACAGACTCTTCCCCATTTCATTTGGGATTGTGTCTGTCCTGATATCCTTCTGGATCATCAGGACAATAAATTATTGTTTTTAAATGGGGCATCAGAGATAAATCTCAGTGCATTTCTTCAACTTTCTGGTTTCAGAGCTCTATAGAAATAAAGGCTTGGGAGAAAACCCATGTGACCTTCTGGGTATCCTCACTTTTATTTTACTTACTTCTTTTAAGTAGAGATAAGTGGGCTTTGCTCTTAAATGACTGAAGCAGATCAGAAATATTTTTCATAATTCTTAGAAATTCTTGAGTCTTTTGGGATCCACTCTGTTTTCTGGAATTTTCTCCTTAAATTAAAAAATTGCAAAATTTTTTTTTAAAGATTTAACAAATAATTCCTGTTCATTTTGAAAGTCCCACTGTCTCTGTGCCTTGGGATCAGCTTGAAACCGAGGTGCTTACCTGTATGATGTGCTGGGATCACATTTCCATCTCATTGTGATGGATCAGCTGTCTGATCAATCTGTTTAGAATACCGTGAATTATCTTGCCTGGCCTCCAGGGGTCATTCCAGAATGAACCATTTTCCCTCTAATTTCAGCTCCATGCCCACCTTTTGTCACTGGTGGTGACACAAGCAGCAGGATCTGTCTCAGCTGAGGCCAGGCACCAATGTGGGGACAATTTAACCAAGCCAAACCAGATGTCCACAATGTGACAGGATGAATCCCTCGCTGGTCTCCCTCCTTGACAGGGATATTTTTTTTCCCATTTGACAGCCAGGACACCTTGGATAGGGTTGGTTGTTGGTTCACTCTTTAGAAATGTTGTGTCTCAGGACAGCTCTAACCTTATTTTTCCAGCACAGTTGTCCACCTCAGGAATGCTGCATAACCAGCTGTTACAGCCAGGCTGCTCCAGTCCTGGCCCCTCTGCTACAGGCAGGTTGATGAGGATGCTGAAGGTATTGGACATAAGCTATATTTGGATATTCACATCAATAATGTGGATAGAGCATCTTTGCATTTTTAGCATGGTAAATGACAAAGCCATCTGGAGGCTCACTCCACGGACACTGCCAGATTTCCAAAAGGTAAAAAACACCTGCTCAAAAAAAAAAAAAATTGCTTTCCAGAATTGACGTTCCCCGCCTCGCACAGCCCCCTGAATATCAGGCTAGCCCAGAGACCCGAGGCTTTGAGGGGAGGAATATCAGGAGATGGCAAAGATTTCCAAAAGAGGCTCTTATCCCAAAATATATTGGTTCAGCTCTCTTTATTCTGTGGTGTCCATGTGGAGAGTGGGGCAAAGAGGACAAACAGGAAATGTCAGGGGTTTATCTAGACTTTGGACAGGGTGGGCTTCCCTGGCTCTCCGCCAACACCGTTGGGGCAGGAAGGAGGGTCCAGGGGTATCTTGATCAGTCACAGGGTCCCGGGGAAGGGGAAATAGAGTGCCCATGAGCTCACTGTAACACAGAATTTCCCTGACAGCAAAATGTTTTTATTACCCTGCATTAACTTGAGATAAATGCAATTTCTTCTTTGCTTGCTTTGCCACTGACCTCCACAGCAGTGATCTCTGTCAGTGTGTCTTCTGTCTTTATGTACATACCCAAAAAACTGGGACCAGAAAATGTAATAAAAAATTAAACTGCTCTTGAAAAGAAGCAGTTAAATATTTTCAAATTTTAGGTGAAAATGTTGGTTGTTTGTGGGGAAAAAAATCCCATATTTGTGCAATCACTTTTGATCAGTTGCCTTCCTGTTTTTCCTTGCCAATAGGAGACAGTTCAGGGTGCACTGCAGTGGTGGAGTAAATTATCTTCTCTAATTATTATTTAATAATTTTATTATTATAAAATATATATTTTATATATATATTATATATATTATATTATATATATAATAATAATAATATTTAATTGCTGTAAATAGGATTTTATTTTTAATTTCCTTTGAAGCAATTTGGGGATATTCAGTGAGAGGGAAATGAAAAGCTCAGTAGCAGGGTAGAGTAGAGGTGTTCATGCTTTGGGATATGCAGAGCTCAAAGGAAGAACAAGGAAGGGTCTTGGATACCACATTAGGATTTGGGAAGCTGTTGGAGTCCTGGATGCTGAGAATTTTAGACTTTCTGTGCATACAGACTCTGACTCCCAAGCAAGCACTGCATTTGACCTGAGGCCATGAAAAAAGCTTCCAAAATTAATTATTAGAGTTAAAATTACAAGTGTGTCGTTGATTAGAAGTATATCATATCACAAAGTAGAAAACTTAGAGTTTGGGGTTTTAGAAAATAGTAATCTATAGTTTTAAAACAGAGCCTAGTCCTTCTTTACCTTCTTCCTTCTTCTCCATAAGTTTAAGTAATATCTTGTAATTAGGCAGAAAAGTCAGCATTGAGGACTTTGAGTAGTTAGTTATTAAATTAAAAGTGAAAATAATTTAAGTATCATTTCTTAATTAGGTAGTTTAACCTTAAAAGACCTTGTAACAAAAAATAGTTAGCTATTTTGTGCCTTAGTAGTGCAATACTACAGGTGGCCACAACACAACCACCCATTCACACAGCAATCCCCTTTTTCCTGAGATTTATATAGAATTAATCTGCTTTTGAAGGAACGCCTTGCTTTGTAATACTAATTTCTCAGCTATTTAAGCTTAGAAGGAGCCCAGAGGATGTTCTCTTTTTCCTAAGGCAGAGGCTGTGTTTGCTAATTAAAATGCAGATATGAAAGACAGGGTTTAGCCTTCCTCTGCTGAGATTAAGTGGGAAACAGCAGCAGTGATGGCTCCTCCACATTCCTCACTGGTTTTAATTTAGTCTAGAGCCAGCCAGTAATTTACAAAGGTTACTGCAATGCAAGGATGATTTCTTCCATGGATTTTTTCCTAATCCTTCTTTATTGGATAATAATCAAATCCACCTAATGTCTACACATAATATATAGACATTTTGTCTTGTTGAAGTTTTTTCCTAATCACTTGCTGTAATGGTTTGCTTTCAAAAGATGTATGGATATCTCAATATTAACAATTAAGGAATATTTTGTAGTCCTTTCTTTACCATGTAAATAAATTCTCACAGCAATGTATGTAAGAGAACATAAGGATGGTAAAGGATAGGAAGTCTAAAAGAACTACAGGACAAAGTGAAATATTTTTATTTGAGGGCAGTAGCTGAAATGGGAGTCTTTCTAATGCCTGGATACCTTCTTATTTTTATTTTTTTTCCATTGGAGAAAAGGAAGAGAGAAACCGAGATTTAAAAATGTCAAGTAAATTATTTTTTGGGAATAAAAGTAGTTATTTATAGAGGAGGAAAGATGTCATTAGTTAATACAAGTTAGTTGATCATTAGTTTTTACTGTCAGGATTGTTGAAAGTGAAAAATGGGAAAAAGAGAACAGCAGCTGGAACTATCAAATGTTCAGGAGCCATCAGTCTGTTCCTCTCTAGGACAAAAGGTGATCTGCATATCTAACGCTAACAGTAACTAATGACATGTTTAAATTTGAGGCAAAACCCACCTAAAAGGAAAATTTATGTCACTTAGGAAGATGTGAGTTTTAAAAAGTTTTACAATAAATTATCTTTAAAATGAGTATTTTTTAAATCATATGAGAATGGCTCAATATTCATATTGGATGCTAAATCACCAAATAGTTGAATAGATGGCAAATTTTGAAGTAGTTATACCTATAGTAATGCTAACAAAGAATCCTTGGGTTAGGAGAGTTGTGGATCATTAATAATGATCAGGGGAGAAAAGTCATTAGGATAACATATTTCTTGTGGAAAAATTAATTTAATTTTGTCCATTATTTCCCAGACACATCTACTATATTTAAAATTAAATTATATAGGATGTAACACATCTGTGTGGGTCTCTGTAAGCAAATATTTTTTTTTTGTTATTTTCCAAAAACAACATTTTTTGGCTTTGGAAAATAAAACTGGAGTGGAAAATGGAACACAGTCATAACAGATACAGGCTGTGAATGTTAGATTTCCAGTATTGAATTAGAGATATGGAAAGAAGTACATCTAGAGTATTATTTTCTCTCCCTCATTCTCCCTAATTCTTAAATATTTTCACCAGCTTCTGCCTGACTTTAGAAGAAAATAACATTTCTAAAGTAAAATAATTTTTTAACATGAATACAGGCAATTAAAAACATCTGTCATTATCAAGGTCAAGTAGGCTGGTCATTCTCTGAGAAAATAGTTCAATCATCACTTGGTTGTACTAGAAGAAAGAAAATAGTCAGTTTCTAAATTAAATTTGGGACAACTTCTAAATTCAGATTTTTTTTATTGGCAGATCAAAAACACTGGGGAATTTTGTGGGGGTTTTTTTGTCCCTAAGCATATCAAGAGAACCTATGGCATTTTTTGTTGGGAGCTTGGTTTTATACCTTCACAGCCTTACAGATTTTTATAGCTTGGATTTATTTGCAAGCAAACACAATAAAAGATTTAAGACAGCAATTTAAATTGGGAGTAACTTCTTTTGAAGGAAGTAAAAATCCCTTTTTTGGGGGGTTAACAAAATGACTACAGAATTAAACACAAATAGAACTCAATTTAAAACTTTAAGCTTTTTCTGTTTGCTTGATCACAAGTGCATTCAAGCTATAAAGGTTTTGCAGAGTAAAGTGCAAAATGGCTTTCCCAAGGTACCCTTTGATTTTTTTTTTTCACCTGGCCTGGACTATGGACAGAAATCAGTGAGGTTTATTTAATCCTTTAATAATAACAAAGAGAGGGTTTGCTGGATTTCAGAACTACTTATGAACCTGCTAGAAATCTTGCTCTGTTTCTGTAATTAACTCACCAGAGCAGGTACTCTTCGGTGCAAAGAGAGAAATTTCACCTGAATATGGGGAAGAATTTGTTTCCTCTGTGGGTGACCACGCACTGGAGCAGATTTCCCAGAGAGGGTGTGGAGAATCCCTCCCTGGAGATGTTCCAGAACCGTCTGGACACAATCCTGTGCCATGTGCTCTGGGGTGACCCTGCCTGAGCAGGGAGGTGAGGCCAGATGACCACTGTGGATCCTTCCAGCCCAACCCCATCTGGGATTGTGTGGTTTTGGTCAGGTATTCCTCATGTTTACCTAAATTTATAAATAAGCCAGTGCAGTCTGAGTTAGAAGGGATCACTAAATGTGATACTGTAATATGAAAGAAGTCATAATCCTTAATTTAAAAAATATTTCTGATGTTTCTTCCAGTTTTCCTGATGTTTTCCCCATTTTCCTTTATTCTCTATTCTCCTTTATTTCAGTGCTCGACTCATAAAATCCTGGAAAAGGATTCGTTTCCCCAAAACTTGGGGGTTTTTGCCTATTATGTCAGCTGTCTTAATAAAACACCTTACTTCAAATTCCACCTATTTATGATTTAAAAAGAGATTTTTGCCATGTTAATCCCAGTCTTGTTTTTTGCATTATTACAGCCAAACTGCCACTATCACTCCTTGCTCCTGCTAGGAAGTGTTTAGCAAAGTACAACTCTTTCCTCTGCAAGTCTTGCCTCAAGAAATCCTGTGGTTAAGCAGGCTCTTCACAGGAAAAGAAATTCAGCTCTTGTGCCAATCAAAAGAGAAACCAGCATAAACTCGTCACACAAGCTCCCCACACTCTGCTTTTGTAGGGCTGGGGCTGGTTTAAAACTATTCTTCATCTGTAGTTTTGAATTATTAGTGCGTGGTGGGACAGAGGCTTTCTAACAGTTGGAGTCCTTCATTAGATGGATTGTGTCGTGTTAGGAGTCAGGGGAGGGCAGCTGAGAAGTGGAACACCTGATCTGGCTGGAAGAGTGCTCAGCTGAAGCATTTTTGATTGTTTGATGGCATAACAGTGCCACTGCAGATGGAGAATTAGGACAGCAGTGGGGTTTGGAGTGGCCTGTTTGCCTTTCCTCAACAAGGGAAGAGGAAGGGGAAAAATGTCGCCTGTAAACTTGGGGAGAAAAAACCAACAATCAGAACTATGATGTCTACTTAGAATTCAAGTGGCTGCACATCAAATTACCTCTAACAGTCTGACTGCTGATTGCTACTATTCATGAAAAGTGGCTTTATTTCAGCTCTGAAATATCCCAGAGCAGCAGCTCTCCCCTTGAGGTTTCCCGTCTGAATGGCTGAAATGTTCTCTTTTTTAATTTTCTCTCTTGACCCTCTCCTCCCCCTCACCTCTTTCAACATGAATTTATTGATATTTAGAGGGATAGTGAAGAAGTAGTTCTCAGTCCATCTCATACAGCCAAAACACTGCTGCAAAGTGCCTTCCTTAAATTTTGGGAGGAATCAGCTGACAGGGGAAGGTTAGTTGGCTGAAGGTAAGTTAACATGACAAAGCTCAAAGGCATAGTGACAATTTTATGTGACTTCTTTTCAGTTAATCACCTCTGGACAGTTAATCACTTCTGGACACCCAGGTCCTGTCAAACCACATTACCTTTGGAGCCTGTCACCTCAGCCTGGTTCCTTTCTTTGTCTGAAACAACTAAAATCAGTTGACCTTCAAGTTGCAGTGATGGTTACCTATTCATTGGGAAGTGAAGAGCTGGATTGCATTTAGGTGTAATCCTGATTGCTTGGACTGGTACTTCAGGCTGTATTTCATTCTCCCTCCTGATTTTTAAGAGATGCTCAGTTTACTGTTATTTGCAATGCTCAGATGAAGTTTTAGTACAGTCCTAGATCAACAGAGATGGGCTTTCAAGTGGACAGTGTAAATTGTAAATAAATGTAAATATATCCTGCATTAACAATGTGGCAACCCATACCCTTGTGTTCCACTGCCCTTTAATGTCTCTCTTATGTTGGCCATTGAATCTCATCCAGCTCAATCCCATGGGTATTTTAAATCAGATGTGCTTTGGGGAACTTAGCAGTAGGAATATTAATCACTCCCATAGTGCTGACAATACATAATGGTTTGAGTGGGGCATCCTTTGATGCTGTGTGGTGTTAATGATAGCAGTAATGAGCTTTGCAGTTGACCACATCATTTGCCTTGAAGGATCATTTCAGATAACAAAAAAACAGAGGTTTGTTGTGCAAGAACTGGTTGTTCACACATGCAAGCACTGTTTTTCTTCCCAATAGAGAAGTTATTTATTGCTAGGAGACTGCAGTTTCTTCTGTCCTAGGGATATGTTGTTGATAATACTGTAGAAAGCCCCACATTTCCAGACACATATTGTGAATAATCAAAATCTGAGAAATTACTTCATTCAGAGCCAGGTGTAAAATTACAGCAGGGGATATAAATGCAAGTGCCTGTATAATCCTCTGGGTTCATGGGTTCCAAATGTTTTAAGTTCTCTTCTTTTTTGCCTGTATTCTTATTTGCATCCTGTCTTGGATTGCCTGGGAGCTGACAGGTAAAATTCCTGTCTAAAATGCTGATTATATTATTACAATTACTGATATTATGCCCCATTTTGTGCTTTCTGACTGTATACTGTGTAACCAACACAAGGGTTTGTATTCAGTTATAAGCCAAGCATTAAGTGACAGGTGCTGGCAGGACGTCTGCTCCATAGTTTTTCATTTTTATGTTTCTTGTGTGTTCTTTCCAAGCCTCAAGTAATACAATGTGTTTTCTGAGTGATTGTAATGCTGCTTTAGGAATAACTTTAGAGCTCCTCAGAAGTTATCAAAAAATTCTCCACCCACCAGCACTGGCTGATGACTGAGCCTGGTTAATAGATTGTCTCTGATCTCGAGTTGCTACCATATAAAATGGAATATCTGGAATATCATTCAGTAACCTGAACTGGAAAATTAAAGAGAGATTGCAGCTGTGTGATGGGTGAGATGGGAAAGGCTCTTATAAGAATCTTGTTCTGCCCATACTGCTGCAGGAAATGCTCCTGACTCTTCTATAGTAATATGTTTTACAAAACACCCTTAGAAACAATTGTTTTTCTCCATGAATGCTTAGGGGTTAAAATCAATAGGAGCTTACTGTCTAAAATACGGTTTCTGTGGCTTGCTCTGGAAAGTGGAAAGGCCAGATTTAGTATCAGATTAAGATGAGTTACAGTAGATTGAGGCTTAAGTGTTTTTCCATCAGAATATAAATATTAAAGATAGACAATTTTACCTTGTCTCTGTATGATTTAATTTTTATTTTCCTGATTCCATTTTAAGCTGAATTCTAATAATTCTTGTTCTTTCACCAGCATTCCAATTTAGCCCAGAGAATACTGAGAATATAACATGTTTCTGTGTCTGCTAAAAGCCCAGATTTCATGTGGGGTACTTTTTTATTTGTTTTCTTTGCTGGAACATGGACATTCATATTTGTGACCTCCTTGTTTTCCAGCACCTCCCAGATGGCTCTGCCCCAAGTGCACATGCTGAATTTTATCTTCTGCCAGACCCTTGCGAGGTCAGTCGAAGGAAAACAAGAACAGCTCCAAAAGGTTCTGACCCTACTTACAATGAACTTGTGAGTACCCTCCACTTTCTTCCACACTTTCTTGTTTCACAGAATCATGGAATGGCTCAGGCTGGAAGGGCCCACAGTGGGCATCTGTGCTACCACCCCGCTCCAGCAGGGTCATTCCAGAGCACATGGCACAGCAGTGTGTCCAGATGGGATATCTCAGTGAGGGAGACTCCACACCCACTCTGAACAATCTGCTCAATCACTGCACAAGGAAGTTCTTCCCCATGTTCAGGTGAAACTTCCTGGGTATGATGTTCTCCTGTTGCCTCTTGTCCCATTTCTGGGCCCCATAGAGCAGAGCCTGGTGCATCCCCTGAGCTCTTCCTGTGGGAACTGACAGACATGGATGAGGCCCCCTCTCAGCTGTCTCTTTTCCAGGGTGAGCAGGCCCAGCTCACTCAGCTTTCTCTCATGAGATGCTCCAGTCCCCCATTATCTCCTCAGCCTTTCACTGGACTCACTCCAGCAGTTCCCTGCTTTCCTGGGTCTGTTGAGCCCAGAACTGGACACAGCACTCCAGATGTGCCTCCCTGGGGCTGACTAGAGGCAGGATCATCTCCCTCAGCCTGCTGTCAGTGCTTTTCCTAATGCACCCCAGGAACACTTTTTGGCCATGAGGATGCAGGTTCATAGACAGCTGTTGTCCACCAGAACCCCCAGCTCCTTCTCTGCAGAGCTGCTTCCCAGGCCACCCACAACCCAAACAGGTGCAACTTGTTTTATTTGCTTTGCCCACTCTTGAAATAAAACAACAATACAGCATTTTTAGAGCTGTTGCAATGAGGATGACCAGAAAGGAGGAATGTATCATAAGCTGAACCAGAAATGGGGACAACTGTCTGTTTTGCATTTCTCAGAAGTGAAGCATCTTTTATGTCTCTCTCTTCAGGAAAGCAGTTGGATTTTTCACAGTGCTCTGTCTTACCCTATAACCAGAGTTACATGTTAGCCAAATGAGGCCAAGCATCATTGCACCATAACCCAGCAGTTCTGAATGCAGATATGCAGAATAGCATGAAAAGTATTAATTTAATGGATCCTGTTATTCAAATTAACATTTGAAAATTGGTTGTCACTGTCCTAAATTATAACACAAGAATAAATAGCCAGGCTCTTTTTATGTTAAAATGCCATCAGTTCACAGCTATATATGATTATTTCACACACCACTGAAGTGCTCATGCCTCTGGGGTGAAAGGAAACATTTATATGGAGAAACATTTATGGCAGAATGGGAAGTGGTATAAACTGTGTTCATTTGTAAGGGCAGATGAGATTGAAACACTAGGTGGGATTGGAGATTATAATTATTACATGTAACAAATCTCCTAAAGATCTCAAAGTAATTTACAAATGCTCCTTCAGCAGGCTGTAAAGTAGAAGGCATGGAAATATTACCACTCCACCCTGTCTCATAGATAAGACATGATAAAGCTTAGGTTAGTCAGCAGAGTCTGAGTGCTTATCTCTTAGTTTCTCACTCCTGGAGTTCTAATATTTCCCTTTTCCCACATCTGTTAATTACAAAAGTTGTCTGCTTACACTGATGACTTCCAGCTTCTCTAAGAAAGCTCCTGGAGTAGTATTGCTGCTCACAGATGAGGCAAATTTCCTTCCCCACAGTACTGCAGTGGAATAACAAGGAAATAGGCTTTTTTTTTTTTTTTTTTTTTTTTTTTTTTTGTTCTTTCCTTCTTTTTTTGCTATCAGAGTGGAATGAATCTAAATAATCTGTCTAAAGAAATTGCTCTACATTTAAAGGCTATTTAAAGCAAAGGAAGATAATGTGATTATATCATAACATTCATTGTAAGGTATCCAAAATGGACAACAAATAAGAGCCAGCCAGCAACATTGGAAGACAATTATCTTTCAAATTGTTCTTAGATTCCTTTGAATGCAATGAAATCCAAAATCCTGTCTGCAGTCAGTCAGTAGTCACTGGGAGGAAATTTAATTGTGGTTCACGAGTATTCCAGTGCCATTAAAAGAAATTCTGTGATAACTTTAATGTCCTTAATCAAAACTGAGAGCCTTCTTCCCAGATGCTCAGACTTTTTCACTGGGAAGTGCTAATCACAGTGGGGACATATGGTTCCATTGAACTTGGCCATTTCCAACCCAATGCCTGTGCTTTAGCAGCTCTGCTCCTCCATATGTGATGTCATTCTGGATGCATTTTTTGTCCAAGGCTGGTAGACTGAGGCAGAAGCCGCCCCAGGGAAGAAAAACTACTAAAAATATAAATCAGCTGTCTCTTAAGTTAGTTACTGTCCAAAACACTGCGTACAGAAATGTAGTAGCTTTTTTTATGAGTTCATAAGTTTTTATTAAAGCCAAATGGCTAGAAGGAAGCTGTATATTAATTTCCTTCTTTGTTCCAGACTGAGAAAAATCTGAAATGTGCTTCTCTTGGGTATTTTTGATTTTAGTTTTGTACTTCTATTGCTTATGACTGCCTACAGCAAATTATCAACCTTGCAAAGCTGCTTTTTATGTTTGTTTTTTACTCCTCTGTGAGAGTAAAGATGCGGAAGTCCAAGAGGGATGACAATAAAATGAGTTATAGCAAATGTTTTGGAGTTGCTTTTAGCAAACAAATCCTTCTTTTCTCCTGTGCCTGCATCTGGATTTTGGAATTTGTGGCATTCACGGTAGTTAATGTTATATTGCATTAAGAAGTGGTGGTGGAGAAGAAGAGTAACACAGAGAAATGGAATACAAAGAGAAAATGAAGGCAGGCCCAGCCAGTCTGATGGAAGGGGAGGAGGGGAACTGCACCAGGGACCCTCCAGCACCATGCATCAAAGCTACCTTGCATTAATTACCAAATCTAGGAACTGTGCCATGGCTACCTAAGGAGAAGCAACTGTCCTTCATTTGTGATTAAAATGTCATTAGACTCCTGTAGGTCAACAGAGTTTCTGGTTTTGGAGCCAGGAATAGTTGAATTCCAGCCCTAACTGTCCCACTGATTTGCTGCATGGCCACATATAACTCACCTCCATCGGATCTATCTGTGTAAAAGGCTGGCAAATATTCTCAGTGCACAATCATTTCAGGATTTAACCATTCCCAAATTCTGGCAGGTGGCATTTGTTTTATCCACACCCTAATTCAGCCTTCTCCAGACCTTTCTTCTGTCCCTACATCGTGATGATAATGTATACCTTACTCCAGCTGAATTTGCAAAACCATTTTAGAAAGAGTTTACTGGGATCATTTGAAAACCACTCACCCTGTACTGTAAAAGTCTGTCATTGTTCAAAGATAAAAGCCTATTTTTGGCCAAAGACTGAAAATTGTTCATTATCCCAGTTAGGTTTCTTAGAATTTACAGCTTATATGTGTAGTTTTTGGTGATTTAAAGCAACAGCTGGTACCTTAAATGTATTGGCAAAGAAACAAGGCAGCTTCTTTTGGTAACATTAGCATTGCCTCAGTGTCAGATCACAGATTTATTCTAAATCATATTATGCTTACTGTGTCCTTGCTTTTCAGATTTTCTTCATCATCTCACTTTTATTTTGGTGAGTGAAAGAGAAACTGTGAAATTTGTAATTCACAGACAATTTGGCAAAATAGGCACAATAAACATGAAAACCAAAAAGCACTAGGTGCAGATTTCATGACAGCCATCCCAAACTATTATTTCCAAAGGTTTCTAAATGGAAAAGAAAATGTTAAACCCCTAGTAAGAGCTATCTTGGTCTTGTTGGTGCTTTTGTGAGGGTTGCCTGGTGTCATGTGCATTACATGCCCCCTGTGAAATTCCTGCAGTTGCAAGTGGAAGTCCAGAGAGGGGTCATGTGGCAAGAACATTTCTCTCCCTCTCAGGATTTTTCATAGAGGTGCACAGAGAGAAATGAAAGAGAAAACAATTTCTATTTCTGCTCCTTGTTTTTCCTATGTGGAATATTTCTGGAGAATTGTTTACCTGGAGTGAGTGCTTGGTTGGATTCTGGTGAGGATTGTTTGAGCCTGATGGCCAATCCAACCCACCTGGGGCTGGACTCTCAAGAGAGGGCCACAAGTTGCGTTAGAGTCAGAGAAAGTAGTAGGTAGGATAGTATATTAATGTATTTTAGCATAGTTATAATAAAGAATAATTCAGCCTGCTGAATTGAGTTAGACATCATCATTTCTTCCCATTGGGTTTGCCTGCATTTACAATAGGGTCATCAGTCCAACCCACAGAGATCCAAGCTAGAGGGGCTGAGTCTGCCTTTCCTGCTCCTCAGCAGTGCCTTAGGTACAGATTCCGTGCAAAATCCAAGCAGTCAAATGCCTTTTAGGTAGCTTCAGTTTCCCATTCTCCTGAAGTGAGAGAATGTCACCACATTTGTGATGTCCCCCCCCAGCCCCCCGCACAGCCCCCGAAAATATCCTAGGCTAGCTCAGAGGTAAGCAGGCTGTGAAGGGAGGAATATCAGGAGATGGTGAAGATTTCCAAAAGAGGCTCTTACCCCAATATATGTTGGTTCAGCTCTCTTTATTCTGTGGTGTCCATGTGGAGAGCGGGGCAAAGAGGACGAACAGGAAATGTCAGGGGTCTATATAGACTTTGGACAGGGTGGGCTTCCCTGGCTCTCCGCCAACACCGTTGGGGCAGGAAGGAGGGGTCCAGGGTTATCTTGATCAGTCACAGGGTCCCAGGGAAGGGGAAATAGAGTGCCCATGAGCTCACTGTAACACATTTGCTTTTCAAACAGCACAGAGAGATTAAAATTTAAAGCATTTTTTTCCAGTGCAACTAAAATTGCAAGAACATTTCCAGCCATACAAATTTTAGATTTAATTTGACTTCTCTTAAGGGATCTTACCTTTCAGACCTGCACTGAGAGCAATCCCTCACATTTTATCAGCTCACAGGCAGTTCACTCAGCAGTTTTGTATTGATGCAGAGACTGAAGCATGGGAATCTGTTCTGAGTGCAGCTGAATCTTATTAGGCTATTGCTCCAGATTGTTTACGGTATTTTAAATTCAAAAAGTACACCATTATAATTTCATACTTAATCCCTGTGTGCTCTCACAGTAATAAGGTAATTTAAAAGCTATTTTAAATCTATAGGCATTAGTAATTTTTTAAGAGATGCTAAACTACTGTCTCACTTATTTTGAGAAGTATCAACAGCACTTCTGGGGTATCAGAAACATCTAAATTTAGTAACTTCCATTTGCTAAACTGGGTCCAATCTTTTCCAGTTTTCACAGGGAAAATTATGAATACTGATTTTTTTTTCTCTCAAGCATTGTTCAAGACAGGTTCCAGATTTATTTTAAAGTAATAATTTTAATAATTAATATATACTATTATGATATATAAAATATATTATATATAACATATATACTATATAAAATTATATGTATTTGATAAATAGTAGATAGTATCATATATATTATATATTATATGTATCTAATAGTTATATAATATATATAATTATATATATTATATAATAATATTATAAAATGTAATGCTTTGAAATAATATTTATTTTAAAATAATCAGATCTTACGAGCCTAAGCTTGTGATTCTAAGGTAGAATCTCTTTATACAAACTAGATAAGGTCAAATGTATTTCTGAGATAAATTTACTGAGTTAAGTGAATTTGGCTCATGGTTAATAACTTACTATTCTGGATGGAAGTTTAAAGCAACTATCACAAAGATGGATTAATCATCATCCTGAATGCTGCATTGAAGTGCTTTGCCTGTCAAATAGATTAACAAAGTTGTATGTTTCTTTCTGTTTCACTATATATATGATTTCAGATTGTCTATGACAGAGTCGCAGAGCTCCAAGGCCGTGTACTGAAGCTTGTTGTGAAAAGCAAAGGAACATTTGTGGGAGCTGTTAACATTCAGCTGAGCAGTGTCCAGTTAAATGAAGAAAAGTGGTACCCACTGGGAAACAGTGTAATTTAAATGTTCTCCAAGATGATTCAATTATTTGCCCACTAATGTTTGTCTGTCCCATTTCCCACGGTACGTTTTGACTCAGTTGCCCTTGAGAATAGGCAATCATCTGCTGAGCACATATCCTAACATTTCTAACCATAAGGCTATTGTCTTAAAAGTGCTACCATCTTCCTGCCACAGATTCCTGACAGTGTGAGGTTAAAGAATCACATGCTAAGGACTTGTGGCAACACACAGAAAGTTCTTATGACAGCAATGAAGGGCTTAGTTTTGTTAATATTAAATAGTGCTGTAAAAAAACTGAATTCTGTACACATCAGTGTGTGGGGGCTCATTCTTTGCCCATTCATTTCACTGACTGTGTTGGAACAATGCTGATAATGGTGTGATTTATCATCACTTTATTGTGATGAAGTCACCAGAAAACCATGGGATGGTTCCCTGCCAATATATTTCAGATGTCCAGCAAATTTCACATTAAATCTTACCCAATCAATACTTTGTTTTTTTAAGAACTTTAAAAGTTTTGATGCAATCTAACATTTAATCCAGGATATTCATTTGTCAATGATCTATGTCATTGTTTCTTTTATTCTGACATCTAAGAGGCAGATATAACTGATCATTGGTGTGAAGAAAGAAGAGAAAAGCTAATGTTCATGAATAAAGAGAATATATTGAATGTGTGCTTTCAGTGAGGGATTTATTTAAGATCATGATACCACAAATATTTGTTCCGCAGTCTTCCCACATGCTGCATAAGGGGTTCAAGTCAATACATGACTTTGAACAGACCTCAGAGCTATAAAATATATGTTTATAAAGTAAATAATGAACATTAGTGGTTCCTTTAACTTCACAAATGCTAATTATGGGCTCTGTTTCCCTCTTATTTGAGGAAGCACTTAAGCATATCTTTAAGAATTTGGCATGTGAGCAGCCACAGTGAACTGTCCATTATTGCAGACCCACTGACCATGTAAATAAACCTTTCCAGGGCCAGGGGCACATTTTTAAGGCACAGCAGATATGTTGATTTGTGATCTAATCTGCTGTAAATTTTAAGTTGCCATATACTGGACAGACCTGACATTTGTCCTACCAGGTGGAAAAGTGGTCAACAGAGGCATAATAATCCCAGAAGTGAAGGTAATTGCCTTCTTCTCCCAAAGGACACTTACATCAGTCTTCAGAATATAAAGCTCTATAAAGCTCCTGAAGTGGGACTTGGAGTGTTAGTTAGGAAATTAAATAAACTGGATTTTTTCTCAGCATCAAACCAATGGACTTGTTCAGGTTTTATCTGAAAATTCTTTCCCCAGTCAAACTGGTGTACAAAGATCCTCCTCAGTAAGGGGAGGTGAGGAGAACTCTGTTTGAATATTAATATTATTAGTCTATTCAGAGCTGTAAGAAACTGTAAAATATTTACCACATGCAAGGGACAATGACTGGCACACAGAATGTCATCACTACAAAGATCAGGACACCAAAATTTTATGCTATAGGCTCTCCTGGGAAACAAATCAAGTGCCTTGTCATTCAAGCACAGAAAACACACTGAGACCAGCTTACAAAGTTATAAAATTACCTGACCTTACAGTTTAATATTGATTTTAGATTACTCTCAGTCTGCTGTCTAAGTTTCCTTATTAAAACTATAATGCAATTTTCTAACAGTGTTATTTCCTGTGACATTTTCTAATTCTTGTTTACCACATGCCCTGATTTTCCATCTTAGAGCAACATTAAATAAAACAGCATTAGAATAGCAATAAATAAAAAGAGCATTACAATGTATTATCAGAACTGTCTGCAAGCTTAAGAAACTTGTCAATATAACATCCTTTTTATAAAAAAAAAAATATTTGAGTAACATTAGTTATGTAACTGTAGTCCTGTGGAAGGCCAATAATACTTCAGTTCTGAAAGGAAAATGGGAAAATTGTGTCTTATGGGCATGATGTACACTGATAAATCCGGTAGGCAAGAAGTTGTCCTCATAGATCTTCACGCACATAATCAGCCCTGGCTTTTTCTAAAATTCTCTAGTTTTCCTCAGAATACTCTTTCCTCCTTCCTGAGTTCCCTGCTCCTATGAGGAATATGGTTCTTTACAAATCATCCCATGTATTTATCTTACTTTAGCAGTAGGAGGTTCAAGACTAAGCTATGGAAAGGTACCAATACTAGCATATTATTTCTTATGATTTTAAGAAATACTGTTTGTTTTTTTTTTCTCAAAAGTTGTTTTTTTTTTTTTTTTTCCAGTGGGCACTAAAGTGGAATAGCCCAATCAGAACTCACTTTTTACAAATGTAAAGGTTACATTGTGAGGGCAATTTTTCCTGTTTGCTTGAAAAGGTACAATGGTAACAAATTTTATTCAATACAAATAAAAATGTCAATTTCACATCCTCATATCCTAAAAATTAGCATGAGCTCTCATATATATTGGACTCAATATTAGTCTCACTCAATATTAGTTTTTTCAATATTTTTCAAATATTGAAATTTGCTCCAAGTGACATTAACTGAATTTTAAAAATAACCAAAACCATTCAGTATTTATGAATTGTTTCTAAATGATCAGAGAATAATATAATCACAGAATGGCTTGGGTTGGAAGGGATCCTAAAGATCATTTCATTACAACCCCCTGTCATGACCAGAAACACTTTGTAGGCTGCTTACACCCCCATCCAACTGGCCTTGGACACTTCCAAGGATGAGGAGTCCACAACCTCTCTGGAAACTTGTGCCGGGGCCTCACCACCCTCACAGTAAAGAATTTCTTCCTCATACTCAATTAAGCTTACCTTCTTTCAGTTTAAAACCATCCACCCTTGTCCAATTACTACATGTCCTTCTACTGGAAGGTTCAGTAAGGTCTCCCTGGAGTCTTTTTCTTCTCTAGGCTGAACAGCTCCAGTTCTCTCAATCTTTGCTCACAGCAGAGGTGCTTCACACCTCTGATTATTTTCATCACCCTGCTCTGGACTCACTCCCAAAGATAACACCTTTCTTGTGTTGGGGGCCCCAGAGCTGAATGCAACTTTCCAGATGGAATCTCTTGAGAGCAGAGTGGGAGGGTAAAATCACCTCCTTTTTGATGGCAAATGTGGTCTACATTTCCCCTTTTTCAATCAGTGGGAACTTCCCTGGCCTGCCATGACTTCTCAAATACAATGGATAGCAGATTAGGCCAGTTCACTCAGGACCTGTGGATGTATCTCATCAGGTCCCATGGATTTGTGTGTGAGAAATGGATTTGTAAAGGATTCTCAAAATTTTTGAAAGCTCACACAGCCTTGTACATTTGTATGCAAACTCTGAGATAAGGTGTGCTGACTTAGGAAGGCCATGGAATAGAGATGACGTTGTTGAGAGAGAGATTGAACTAGAAACAAGTTCCAAAAGATGGCCTTGCAAAAACACCAGGAATTTTTGAGAATTAGAACAGTGAAAGATGCATTGCAGCTGGACCACATGGAGTAAACAACAGGTGATTGGTGTTAGAAATGTTAGCAGCATTGTTTGGCAAAGCTAATAGGCTGAAAAACATTTATAAGGTATTGTAACCAGGAAATAGAGTGGCTTCTGATGGAATGGTGTTGAGTTTTACATCTTTTATGTCTCACCCTTCTACAAGACTGATAAAGGAGTAAAATCTTTTAAAACACCTCTCAGTTACCCCATCTCTGTAGAGCTGGGATTTTCCAACACTTGTGCATTTCAAAACTCCTTAGGTTTTCTCAAACTCAGTCTTCTTCAGAAAAATAGCAGCAGGGCCAAGGACAGTAGCCCTCATTCAGGATACCCCTTCCATAAAAATCCCACTGGTTTCATAAAATCTTTGAGAATATGTCAGTCTGGGAATCAGGCCACTGGGCTGCTGCAAAGCCAGAAATGCTACTTTATTGAAGCAGGGGACAATCCCCCAGAACAATTTCTTCTGCAGAACATCACTAATAGTACCAGACATGAGCAAACAGTGATGCAGATTCCAGCTTGATGCCATCTTTGGATATCAATGGGATGTTACGGTAACCTGGAAATACAATGATTTAACATTATTAGTGTATTAACCACAGGCACAGATATTATAATGGGGTGGGTTTATGATCATCTATGCAAATAGGACATTATTTATGATTCTGTAAATAGCTCTTTAAAATGAAATAATACAGGACCTAAACACCATTTGTGCTGATTTCTCTCATATATATATAATATGTAAATTATGGTATTTTTAGTGACAGTAAAAAACTCGTGGTTTTCAGGATGTGGTATTTTTTCAAATGGAAGACTTCTAGCCTAGTGATATTTAAACACGGGCAAAGCTTACAATATAACATCCAGGGTTAGGTGCTGCATGCATTGTTCTGATAGCAAATGAAATCAGCCATCATTGATGGCAGCTACAGATTGGTGTTGTAGCAGCCATGCACTGTCCAGCTGAGGCAGAAAAAAGTGAAGTATAACATCTTCTGCCATGGCATCTTAAGAAGTTGATTTCTTTTGAGTAATTCACTTTATTAGAGATAAGTCATGCCATTAGAAACTATGTGTTCATCTGGTTGCTTGAAACATTTGGAGAAGCTTCAAACATAATTCACTTACCTGCTCAGAAAACAAAACAATCTCTTCTTCAAAACCCCAGCCTGTATGGCTTTATATGACTAAATGTCCATTATTTCATAATACTAAACAATGTCACTCTTGATTTTAAAATATTCTGTATTCTATCTATGTATATATAACTCCAGCTATTTAAGTCTCTGTTTTGTATCAATATCTGTGTTTTCAAAACGGAAGTTTTCAAAATCCCTCTTTAGGTCCAGCTGGATGCCTGTGGAATGTTTGGGGCTCACATTTACCTAGGTTTGGAATTTCTTGCTTCTTTTATACAGAATCATAAAATTGTTTAGGTTTGAAAAGGCCTCTAAGATCATCAAGTCCAGCCTTGACTGATCACCATCTTGTGAACCCAAGTGTGGCACTAAGTGCCATGTCCAGTTGTTTCTTGAACATCTTCAGGGATGGTGATTCCACCTCCTCTCTGAGCAGCCCTTTCTAGTGCTGGGCAACCCTTACAGTGACAAAATTCTCCCTGATGTCCAGCAGAACCTTTCCTGGCACAGCTTGAGGCCATTTCCCCCTCTTCTGTTATATTACACATAGGTTCCTCTGATATTTAAGGTTCAGATTCTGGGCAGCAGATATTAAAGCTGTTTTCAGACACTTTACATTTGAGATCAGTTTTTAAGGCATGCACACAATATGTGGAAGGCTTGGTTGATTTCCTATCCAAAGATAGACTCCAAGGACTAAGATTAATTTCTGAAGACTTGTGTTCTAGCCCCTACCTACAGAATATTCTACAAAGTATCTTGAGAAAAGTAAAACTTTTTTTTTTAATTGAAATTGCTCCAATTTGCATTAAATAATTAACTACTTATGGATCCCATGATAATAGAGGTAGTAATTGAGTTCCTGTCCTGTATTAGTATTCTCCATGGCAGATTCATTGGCACAGGGACTGTAACAGAGGATCCCCCTCCTATTTGCCTTTAATGGTAGAGAATTTTGCTCAATTTCAGCCCCTCCGAGTATAGCTACATAATCACTACATGGAAAATCAAATTCTGCTACAGCTGGGCAGTAAGCATTCCTCCCCAGTGGAGTCTACAAGTAGTTGGGAGTCTGCTGCTGGGAAAAGGAAGGCAGTGTGGATATAGATTTGAATCCTTTCGAGAGAAAATGCAGACGAGGGAGGAAATGGCACAACTTTTTCCCACTGCGTGACAAAGAAAATAATAACATGTAAGCACTGCTCAGTTTTTGGAAGCAACTTGCCCTCAGGGGCACCTCAGGGGTACATATCCTAGGGACTGAGAGACAGTCCTGTAGCACAGATTAAAGCAATTGGAATGCTGAAGACTAAGACTGAAATCCTAGCTCACCCTTCAGCATTTTAGGCAATTCTTCCCTTGTCTTCTCCTTTTTGTGACTCCCTCTGCAAGAACATTTTCCATTTCACTGTTTAGAGAGCCTGGGTACCTAAAGCAAAACCATTGTTCCAGACCTGGTTTCAGAGGACTCAATGGTAAGCATTGCAATAAATACTTGCAATAATGCTGGATATCCTGATGGCAAATTACTTTTTTTTAATGTTGTGTTAAGTGGGGATTGGGGCAATTTGTTTGGCATCAATTATAGTTTTTGTACCTAAACTCATTTTGAATTACTCCACTGAACTAGCATTTTGAATTACTCCACTGAAAATATTTCCTCAAAAATTTCCTGCTCTTACTTTTCCAAAATATGAATCCCTCATTTATGACCAAAATTAATCCTATAGAGACATTAAGCCATGCTGAAAATTTGTATCTAAAAAGCTTCAATTAATAATTTTACAAGCATTTGTAAGCAGCAGTGCCTGGTATTTGAATTTGTCTCAGACATTATGAGTTGGTGGGTTGAGTTTTCTTTCATTATCCAGAAGTATACAAATAAAAGGAAAGTAAAAGGTTATCAGTGTAAAAATTTATGTTGTAGAAAAACAACTGAGCTCTAAGAGTAATGTCTTTGTTCTTGTATAACTCCTCAACCTCAACTAAGAATCACAAGCAGCTTTATGACTTCCAAACACGAGGGGAAAGAAAAGCCATTTAAAATCCTGTTAAGCTTAATAAAATAGCGCAGTGCCTGTTGCCAGCTCTAATGTTTTGCCTTCCCATCTTTATTCACTAATAAAAGCTTTTTGTTTTGTCAAAAATAGCTTTGGAAAGCCAGTGTAGTAAACAGCCATTTTACATAAGCCTTTCTCCTTGGCCTATTGACTTCTGTGTCTGCTCTTTATGTGCAGCCTATTCATTACAAAGGTTCCAGGAACTCTACTGGCTTAACAAAAGAAACTCCAGCAAGAAAAATGCCATATTTAATCTAATTTATAACCATTCCTCTCCACTCTGAAAAGTTGCAGATAGGTCACCTGAGTGAGTTTTGGTTTGGTTTTTTTTTATTATTTTTATTTGTTATTGGGTTTTGAACTTCTCTGAGTAGGAAGTGCACAAAACTGTTGCCTTTGTAGCAGTTCTGACTAGTTTCACTTCTTGCTATGAATTAAAATACCACCTGAGCAGTTTCCATCTAGAATACTGCAGTGGGAATAATCACCTGTCATTAATATTGCTTTGATTTCAACATCATGGATTTGCATTCAGAGAATACAATTATTTCAAAAAACAGAGAGTGCCATGTATTCATGTAGTTACACAATCACCGTCTAGAAAACAGACATGAGGCTGTACTCTCTCAATGGTACAGCAACAATAAAAGCCTGGAATGCTGCAGATTTTTTGAGCTGTTATAGGTGGTTCACATAAAAGTGTTACCTGTATTCAGGCTCATCACAGGTAAAGTGTATTGGCCAAGAAATTCATTGCTGACCAGAGACACCTCATCCTCCACACAGAAGCGTATCATTGCCAGCTCTGGAACTTGGATGTTGAAAGAGAAGGTTTCGTTCCATTTAGGGCACAAAGCTAATGAAAAGAGAAGAGAAACAGGATTAAAATGCAATTTTTTTTTCTTCTCAATAACTGAATTACTGCACCTGCTATCACTAGTCTGAACTGGTAAAGAGATTCTTTTTCCCTAGATATCTGTGCCCATTTAAAGGAATAATGATACTCCCACTGACTGTAGTGGTGCAAAAGCCTAAGACAGTTTGTGTCATCCCTTAAAAGAGAGCAAAATGGGCCAAGGATAGCCAGGTTAAAAACGTCTGCTCAACCTACATTTTCCTATAGCCATACCAGTTTCATTCTTTTGCCAAAGTTTCTCCTTTCACAGTGTTGGAAATAAATAAATTCGGGTAGTAAAACACGCACTTGACTAGAAATAGAAAAAAGAATGTGGAACAGAAGGGGTTACTTTGTCTTTAGCAATGTTCATAAAGAGAAAAAAAATTCAGGGGCTAATTTAAAACAGCAGCCATCTAAAAAAAAAAGAAAAGGAAGAATAGAAAGCAGAGGTACAGAAAAAGGGAGATCACAGGGAACTTGTAGTCTGAGACATCAAGAAGATCTACATTATAAAGATAAGGGAGTGCTCAAAGACAGCTACAAAGAGTACACGCTTCACCTGTCAAGCAATTAAGGGATTACTCCTACTAGAAACTTTAAATGAGACAAGTGGGGAAGTTACAGCAATTGCTTAAGAAAAACAGTCTAAATTTACCAATTTGTGTATTGGTTTAGGCTGGGATAGGATTAATTTTCTTCATATCAACCCCTATGGTGCTGCATTTTGGATTTTTGACCCAAACAATGCTGATTACACACCAGTGTTTGAGCTGTTGCTGAACAGGGCTTACACAGTGTTGAGATTTTTGTCTTTCTCACTCTGCAAAGCAGCCTCCCTATCCCAGTGAGGGGGCTGGGGGTACCCAGGAAGTTGGGAAGAGACACAAGTGGGACAGCTGACCCCAGCTGACCAAAGGGATGTTCCTGAGCAATGGTGGCATGCTCACAGCTGGGGGAAAGGAGTCAGGGAGGGCATTCAGGATTACAGTGTCTGTCTTCCCAAGTAACCACAAAGCTCCATAAAGAAGCCTTGTTTCCCTGGGAATGTCTCTACCCCTGCCTGCTTATGGGAAGTGGTGAGCGAATTCCTTATTTTGCTTTGCTTGTGTGTGCAACTTTTGCTTTACCTATTAAACTGTCTTCTAAACCCATGGATTTTCTCATTTTGGCCCTTCCAGCCCTCTTCCCATCCAGATAGGGAAGAGTAGGCAAGCAGCTCTGTGGAGCTGAGCTGCTGTCCAGGATAAGTCACAGCAGTGTGCAAGAAAACTTCCATCTTCCTTTAGAAAGAGACAGTGCTCCCAGCTAGGAGTTTGTGCTTCCTTAACCTGCCAGTCTAGAAAAATGTCACACAGCATGAACTTCTGCTACAGATTTTGTGCCAGGAGATCCTAGTCTAGAGAGAAAAAATTGCATTTTCTATAACAACTCCTTGAGGTGCAGAGCTGATGATTCCTTATAAAAGGTTGTTTTGCTTTTTTCACAGCTAAGAGAATCAGACTGATGCTCACCATTGCTTTTTACAACACTAGATTTCTTTCTTGCTTGATCCTCTGGCACACCATAGATTTCTATCTGCACCAAGGGATCAGCTTTGTTGGTCTTTGACATGGCACTGGGTGGTAACTGATGGCCACTGATGAGCTGGAAAATTAAAGTCATATTGAAATAATTGTAAGAATGACCTATTCATCACAGCCATATAGTAGCCATAATAGAAATAAATTTCATAAGAAATTACTTTAAGTATATACCAGCCATAAAAGGGTGTATTAAAGACATATTAAATGCAATAGAATCAAGAATATGGTGCTTCCCATCTAATTTAATTTTTTCATAATTTTTTATAAATATTGTGGTTTAGGAACATTTTTAATTAGAGATTACTCCAAGCCCAGTCCAAAATGACCTTGAATAGTTATAGGGATGGGACACATACAAACTCTCTGGGCTACCTATGGCAGTGTTTCACCACCCTCTTTATAAATATATATATATATAACTAATACCATGTTTTAAACAAGAATTTTCAGGGTTTTTTACTCAATAGCTGCACAAAAAAATTCTATTTTGTTACCATGCAAAATAATAATGTTTGAGGAATCAGTCCACAGTGATTTTTACATTTTCTACTATCAAGCTGATGATTTCCAATCTGTGGGGAATGGATCAGCATCAAGACCCACTGTGACATCAGCATTGTGCTACAAGGTATGTAGCAGACTGCCTCACCTGTGCCTCATCTCTTACACAGTAATACAAAAACTCCTCATTTAGTGAGCTTCCTGATGTTTTTCTCCTTCATTTAGTTAGCTACCTGGAAATTTTGTCTCAGACTGCCCTGTAACCTGGCACCCAGCCTAACAAAGGTCTTATGAAAGTCAAAACTTTGTCTGCTTTCTATCTATATTTCAGGACACCTAGGAAAGAGTAAACATCTGTGCAATAATCAGCTTTTTAGAAATCAGTGTATGAAATGTTTGAGAGAGCTATACATGCTGAAAACACAGGTTCAAGATATGACCCCTGATCCTGGTCTCAGGACTAAGCATCATAAGAGATTCTTATTCCCCTGTCAACCACCCAAAAAAATCAAAAGCCACAAATTCCACATTTTGCTTCAGTATTTTCTGCAACACCTTGCTCCAAGAGACCTTCTAGCCTGAAATACTAAAGAGCAGTGGCTTGGCAAACACTGATGCCCTTTCCTCCTAGGGAATAGCTACTGCCTTCACCAGAAAGCTTTTCAATCCCTGCTGGGTTGCCCACTGAGAACCTGGGAGATTCCTTGCCATGTCCTGAATGCCTTTGCCAAGATCTGCATGACCCATTGCTAAACCCAGTCTAAGTCTCCCCTGGGATGGGAAAAGAGTAAGTTCTTTTAAGAACACAATGACCCAAATCCATGAATCCAATCCATTTTTGAGATCCAAAGGTGATGCAGAGAGGTGTAAAAATTGTTAGGCTGATAAGACTCTTTATGAAGCACCTTGAATATCTCTATTTGTGTTTCAAAAGGTCTATGCCTCTTATTGATGGGAATTGTGGCACATCAGGGGGAGGATAATGAATTCAGTAAAATCAGGACCTATGTGACTTCTCTGTTCTTCATTCATTCATTCTGAGAGATTTGGCCCCTAGATGTTTTATATCTTTGCTTTCTACTAAGTCATTTCTCCGTTCATCCAGTTAGTAACTTTTCCAGCAGAAACTGATTTTCCTTTGACTCCTGCTCCCAATTCCTTTTGTCTGCAACCACCATTTCCTGGTTTTTACTGCTGACTATGAATGGGGCTCTCTGTGCCCTTCAGTCCCTCAGCCTGTGGGATGCCATTGCTCCTCTACCAGCCTGTAGTCTGAGTCTAAAGTCCTCAGCCTAAAACACTACCTTTCTCTTCTCCAGTTCCTTCAAACTCAGACACTTCCTTTGCACTGACAATGATTTTGTCTGTCTCCTGCATTACAATTCAGAGTTTCTCCTCATCTTAATTCCAGCTTCATACAAATTCGGGCTAAAATAAGTGATGTATTTGCCTGGCTGCCTGAAGTTATCTAGCAATGTCTTTTCACAATTGGTATGCTCACTGTCAGGACACTAAAATGTTCTTCATTAGGTGTGTGCATTATGTAAGTATTTTATAATTGTCACTAACTATTGTTTTATCTCCACTATTTATTACTCTGAAAGAAACAAAATAGCAATTACACACTAATTATATGCTAATTAAATGGCATTTATGCCAGTGGTATTCTGTGTAATCAGAAATATTACTTTTTCATTGGGAAAAGGGAGTTTCCTAATTAGTGAACAATTATAACAAATCCACTTGATCAAAAAAAAAGGGCTTTTCTAACCATTTATTTGTAAATGACATGTATTTCTAGTATTTTGGGATGTAAATCACATTATAATTTGGGAGAAGTAGAAATAATTCAAAGACTTATTAATTCATCCCTTCTTTCATACTTATTTATACCATTTTAGGATTATAAATTGTCTTTAATTTATGCATAGGAAGATAATGAGACTTAAAAGAAGCATAAAGCTTCCTATCTTATCTTTAAAAATTTCCATATGTCAATTAGCATTATAATAGTACACGTGATATTATTGATATTGAAAGAAATAACACCCAAAGTGCACATTTGATTTCTGTGTTTTCAATTCAGTTTCCACACGCACAATTAACTGATCTATTTGTCAGCTCCATTATTCATATTTCTTTATACAGCTTCATGAAAAATCATGTATTTTTACAGACTCTTAGAGGCTCTGAACTCTTACATATTTTTAGCAAACATAAGTGAACTGCAGATTGGAAAGCACCCAAGCAGCAGTTGATACTATATGAGAGTTTTACCTTTCTTGCTGAAAACATCCATTCCCAACACATAGGAATGGGAATAAAATAGAAAAAAAAATATATATATATGAACTCCATAGCCTTTGTTTTCCCATTTTTATGGAACAAAGCAACACTTCAGTAATCTTACCCTTATTGACAGAGACATTGGTTTGCTGTATGCTCCCACATTTCGGGGTGTAAACGTGGTATTGCGATCCCTCAAGAATGCAGGTTTCAGCACATAGCCACAACCACCGTTGTCCAGGAATTTTCCATCTTGCAATTCCATTTGTGTGCCTGGTGTTTGGAAGTTTAAGGCCACTGTAAAATTAGATCAATATTGATTTTAGTGAATTAGGTTTGATAACATTTTATAAAACAAATATTTTTTAAAAAGCAAGTGAGTTTAAGGTATCTATATCTCTCAAATCATATGTAAGATTTTGTTATTTCCCTTAAATAAGTGATACTTGATTGTTGGAATCTGAACTGTAAGGAACCCTAAGAACTTTGGGGCTCTAAGCTAAAGCTTAGAATTAAACACAAGATTTAATTTGAGACCTTGGAATAAGTTTTCAAACTTAGCTGCTAGAACTGAGAATGGGGATTTATAGCTTAAAGCAGAGACACATTAAGTTAAGGAGAAATTTTAGAGTTTTAAAGTTTAAGATATAGAAAAAACAAAAGTGGTTGCAAAGGTAAACAAGGTGTTTAGAATGCAATACTGTAAGTTTATAACTGTCATAACATGATTGGCTAAGAAAGCTTACAGTTTACACTGTAACATGAGTCCATAAGATGAAATATTTAAGGATTAGGTCAAAACCATAAATATACTTATTAACAGTGTTTTATTAATCAATAAATCCTTAAAAGGTCTTATAACTAGGAGCCTTGTGACCTTCTAAACCATGCAGTAAAGATGTAAGCTAAACTCACCCTACCTACCTACATGAATAAATCACATCATCAAAAACAAGTCAGAAATCCCATCTCTAACTCATTCAAAATTCCTTCAAAAATGCCCATACTCAATAATTAATTATTTGTGCACAAAAGCAGTGCACTATTCAGAACTGCACACCATTTTAAGAATTACCCTATAGATATTTTTATCTAGCTATATCTGTCTTCACTTTTCTTTCTAAATTAGACCTTGGAGAATATGAAATAAGAGGTCCTTTTTCTCCATAAGAAATGAATTCTCATCCTAGGTTCTTTACAGCGGCAAAACCCTGCCAACTCCAAACCTGCTCACACAATTCTGGTGCAGAAGTCAAAACTAGAGTATTGTATCTAACTTTAGTTATGGTGTAGAATTCATCACAAAAATATCTCACCCAGAAGATTAAGAAGCTTTCGTTTACATTTAGAATACCCAGTGAAAATGCAAGATAAGTTTATAGAACTAGAAGCAATTCTAAAAGTGTTCTTAAATTTATGTAAGCACACATTCTCTTGGAGTTTTATCCTCCAGCAGTGGTGATTATTGTAAGAATACGCCTGACAGATTTTCCTTTCCTTGGCAGTTCAAAAGATTTTTGGTTCGCTGCAGCACCAATGATAAAATATCACATTTCTCATCAACAGGATATTGTAATTCATGAGATAAAGACAACATGGAAAATAGACTTGCTTAATGAAATTTTCCCCTATTCCAGTATTCAGAGCTTCCTGTCACGTTCAAAATAGAAAACACAGATGTCAAATCAGCATTGAATTATGGCATTATGAACCTGTGACATGTGTTAAACAGAGAATGATAAAAAGACATTTGCTTAAAACGGTGGGTTGGTAGGAATGAAAAAAGAAGACTTTAAGCAGTTCAAGTGACTCCTCATAATAATTCATGGAGAGGACATTATTACCTGTTCTTATGAGATAATATGAATGTATTGAATGAACATTTGACATAATGCACAAATCCTTATCGCAAGTGGAAAACACACGAAATTGTTTTCACTGCAAAAATTATTTGTTCCTTCACTGCTTTGGTGATCCTTTCAAAACATTCTGTAGCAAATAACACAAATAGGAATGAAGCAGCTGGTACAATTGACCTGATATTTGCACTACACATGTTTTTGGTAGGGTTACTTCTGAAGAGTTCAAGCCTGGTTTCCTAGTCTCAAAACCAATTAACAGGTAGAATACATGAAGTGCTCCCAGAGTGCATCATCTATTTAATCTGACAGGAATCCCATCTGTGCTAGCTAAGCTTACTCTGCATCATGAACCAACATGCAGCAAGGTAGGAACAACTGAAAACCTTGTCTAGAAAAGCCCCAAACAAACAAAAAAAGCCCCGAAACAGCAAAATGCAACATGCACTCCTGATTTGAACTAAGTGTTAATGTAGATATAAACATGATTTTATATTCATATGCCCAGGAAATCTGTTTTACCTTTAACAACAGAAATCAAACTTCAGAGTGTTCTTACTGCCCTTTGCACACCATTGCCTTTTTTAAACAGGGTAAATATTTTCTTGGTATGGTTTTGCCAGTGGTTCACAATTGGCTTTTTATGACTCTGCACATCATCTAGAAACAACCCCAAATTTGCTGCTATATGATGTTTGTCATATTTTAATACACTCAATCAAGCTGTGCAGAAGATGCTACAAGAGCTGCAGCCCTGAGGCCCCCGGAAGTCTAAGCCACAGATAAAGCAGGATCTCTCCATCCTCAGGTAATTCCTGGACAACAGTTTCTGAATACGTGGGTTTAAAAGTGCAACTGAAATTAGGCACATTGAACAGCCAGCCTCAAATAGCAGCTTCCACATGATGAACCAAATTATAAGATTGCACATAATGAGACTACAGCTAAATTTACCAAGCTTTCTAAGTGACTAAGCAGGAAAATCTGATGTAACAACAGAAACAAGCAAATCAGAATACTTTATATTTTATCATATTAGAAAAATCACTTTTCAACAGTATGAAGGGTTCATATCTTCAAACATCAGCACTCTGCTTTCACTTAATTTAATTTGACCTTAGAACAAGTTAAAAAGCATATGGAACAGTAATTTTAACTTACCTGCTGGTTTCTTTGTATTGCAGGTTTTAATGTGATTAAGCAAATGTGAGGTTTTGTGTCATATTCTCTGAGATGCAAACCTCTACTAAAACTGTTTGCAGGGTTCATAGCTGCTTGGAGCCTCCCAGGGCACTGCTTTATGGTGCATGGATGCACAGTTTTTCTTTTTAATCAGGTGCAGTTATAGCCCTAACACTTCTTGAGAAATGGCAAGGATCATAAACTAAAAGCTATGCCTAGCAGCATGGGCTGAGCAACATCTTTCTGCAAACAACCCTGAATTTCTACCCAGCGTTTCATTTTAGCTTTGCTGAATTCAAGAGCAGAACTGTCAATAACATCCTTTGTACTGTTGTTTTATGAAACAGTATAAATTTAATGCATGTATGAAGAGAGATTTAAACTGACAGTTTCTTTTGGAAAGAAGCCTAAATGAGCTTGCAGTGAAACCATCTGAGCAGTACATCTTAATGTATGGTTTTCATGGGAAAGTAAAGGCATCTGAAGTTTAATACTGTGTACATTAAACTTTCTCCTCAGTCCTTTTTCTAAGCACCAGAAATCTTTTAATATTGACTCAAAATCAAAGCAGCACAGCAAACCCTGGGCTTGGGGAAGAACCTGAGCAAAGGAATCACTCAGTGTGACTCCTTCACCTGAAAAGGATTTAGAGTATTCCTAGAACCATGAGGCTAAATCCCCTTCAGATCAGAGTATTTCATACCCAAATCATCTTGCAAAACACCAAAGCTGCTATGGCTGTCCCAGTAGGCCTCAGATAAAGAACTTCATATAGTAAATGGAAGGTAGGAAATAGCCTAGCTCCAAAAAAGATGAGCCATTCCATAATACATAAAGGAATACTATTTTTGACCCCAAATCTCTGTATCACAAGCAGTTAACTGAAGTCAGCCCCACCACTAATTGCAGAACTAAAGACATGCTAAATATTCATATACAGCACCTTCCATAAGCATCACCATTCAAGATATAATTGATTTATAGACTAAAACCAAAAGCTTTTTAAAACCAAATTGAGCACCGTGACTATGATTTGAGGGCGGCTGAGGAAAACTGCACATCTTTTGTCTGCTATCCTGCCTCTTATTAATATTCCTAGGGGACTTTTAAATTGTAATTTTTAAAAATTTTTGTTCTTAGCTTCCTGGTTCTATTAGCCTATATTACAACCATAAGGTTTAATGTATTTTTGCATTCAAATGGGAAGATTTTAAAATGGATAAGGACACATTTGTCACCAGGCTTTCTTAAGATGAGTTACCTAATTGCATTATATGGTATTTAAAAATGCATCTCAAAATGTATGAATTTTATGCCATTTAAAAAATATCATATGCAAAAGCACTCAGTGCCAATGTTCCTATCTCCATTATTCACCTCACTCATTTGAATCTGAAGAGATATAATAGATCACACTTTTATCAGCCTTGTTGCCTTCCTCTCAGCTCTTTCCAATTGTCTGTGTTCTTCAAGTGGGCCACTCTCAATGAATGCAACAAAAATCTATGCTTTAGATATTCAAAATCTGAACTGAATTCCACACAGGCTGGGAAATACTATTGAAAACAGGCCCATATCCTAAAGGTCTGGAATGCTGCCATTGGTTATGAGATGATCAATGTGCTTGGATGTGGGGACACTGCTTTCATTCCACATCAGCACTCTAGGCTGGGCATGGACTGTCTAGGCTTTCTTCTCACATGCAGGTCACAGCTGCACTCAATCCATCACTGCCCAAA
Organism: Lonchura striata; assembly: GCF_050655825.1. NCBI lineage: Eukaryota > Metazoa > Chordata > Aves > Passeriformes > Estrildidae > Lonchura > Lonchura striata. The sequence goes on along the minus strand of NC_140741.1, from coordinate 11,777,082 downwards.
TTTACGGAAATAGCTCAGAAGTCCAAGAGAGATGGAACGAGACTATTTACAAGGGCATGACAGGACAAGGGGGAAGGGCTTCAAAGTGAAACAGGGTAAACCTGTGAATAGGTGAGACCCCACACAAACTTTATGAACAAGGACTTTGGTCTACGCAACCAAACAAAAAAAATTTTCCTACCATAAAAAAAAAAAAAAAAAGTATACAATGATTGGTTCCCTTACAACACAAAGCAAGCTTCTATGGACAGTATAAATTTTGGCACACAAAGGCTCACCTCTCTTCCTGGCAAAAAAAAAAAATCAGTAAACTACTTTTACCCTCCCTTAACAGACTCAAAATTTTATTAAGCTTAATGATAAAGTCTGGCTTTATTTTTCACCTACACATTTTGAAATGGTTGTTTTATTCTACAGAAACTTGATTTATGAATGACTTAAAATGTGAGGGAGGAAGGGGGATTGTTCTTCTGAGAACTGAGTAAATGCAAAACTGTGTGACATAACATGCTTAGAATGTCTTTTTTTGTATTGTCTTTGGGCCAATTTAATACTGTGGCTCCAAAGATACTGTCATTAGAAATGTGAGGAATTCAGTCATACAGTTCATAATTGCTGACATTGTTCCTACTTAATTACAAGTGGTTCTACTGGAAAAAAGATGTCAGGTGATTAAAAGTCATCCATTGTCCAAGTATATCTGCAAAGGGCTTAAGTAGGGATCCTCTCTTGTGAGGTTCTCATGGGAAAAGTACCTGAAGCACTTCTGATAAATTATCAGATCTAAAAATCTAAATTGATTTTTGCTATCTAATTAATGTGTTAATTTGAAAGTTACACTTTGGTGTAGGTCTAAGCATATTTTGATTGTCATTTGACCAATTTTACACCTGAAAATTTTCCAAAATAATTTTTAAAAAATTAACTTTTGATTCTTGGCAGAACAGTGAATATTATCAACTTGCTTTGCTGTTTTAGTCTGAGTCACTGACAGGTTTTAGAACAAGATCTGCAAGGACCTCAGAAACAATTGTGTTCCTGCAAAAAATTTTCCCATCTTCTTTTAAAATTTATTAGCCTTCACATAAATGATTTACTATTCTATTGGTTGTCTGCAGTGAAGACAGCTGGAAAGACTGATAAAATGGAATTTCAATGTTTTTTGCTTTTAAGTGACATTGGTGTGTTATCTATTACACACACCAAAAACTGCCTAAAAAGAAGTAGGCTACAGAGTAGCCCAAGAGGTTTTTCATAAAGCTGGCAGTAGGAACATTTCTGCAGAAGAAACATGAAACCTTCATTCTAAACAACTCCCAGCCTTTGGAACCATTCCAAAGGAAAGCTGAGTGCATTTGGGGAGCTTCTTATGTAGAGTCATATTGTCCCACATATCTTGTAGATGTCTACACAGGAGTAAGCTGTTCCACTTCACTCTTAGTGAGGATCAAATCAGTGAAGTTCAAGGGACAACATTAAAAAAAATTATATTCCTCTAGTTTAGACTTCCCAAGGAGAAAATTTTGGGCAATTAAAGCCAGTAGAAGACAGCAATAATATAGTTACTGACACAGAACCCAAGATTTGAGCCGTTTTGATTTGCACAGGTGAGGCATACCAAAATTAGTTGGTTTCTTTTCCCTTGGTTCCTTCAGAGGTTAAAATCAGAACTAGTTAGAGAGCTCTTTATCACTCCTCTTTTCATGCATTATTTTTTACCATATTTTGGCATATTATTGCACACAATATTGAGCCACAAAATAGATGGGACAAAATTGCCAAGCTGCATTTCAGTGTCACAGGCAAAACCAAAATCTACAGTAAGAAAAAAGCCCATCTTCCTAGTGCAAATTTCACAGCAGCATATAAATTTTATGCACACTCCAAAAAGCACATATGGGATCTTCTGAAACAAAATCCTGTACTTGCCACACCGTGGCTTTCTCCTGTAACTTATGACATGTCCTGGTCATTCCTGTAGAGTGCTTTGATACATGTGTAACGTTTCCTACTGCATGGAAATGCCATATTCAAAAGGATATTTAAGTTTTTGTGTTTTTTTTTTTCACTGAGGCTCTCTTTTGTTTCAGATTTTTTGTTGGTTTTCTTGGTTGATATAAAACAACTGATATCAGTTTACTTTAAAAAAACTGTCCTGACTTTTCTTTCCCTGCATAAATCTTTTAACTTCATTTTATTAACTAATGAAAAAGAAAACATGGATACACCAAACCAGTTCTTTCCAGTGCCTCACTGCAGCTGTATGCAGAAGGCATACTAATTTTCACAGACTATGAAAAGTGGTTGTTTTTTTTTTTTTCACAAAACCTCCTGTTCTTATGAGTCTCCATTTTCAGAGAATGGACAGGGGGTGTACAGCAATATCCAAAAGCTATTTTGTGGAAACTGTACTTTTCAGTGAGGTTTTTTAACTTGCCTTCCTCTGGAAATTAGGTTTACACAATTACATGTCTAGTCCTCAGCCCCAACAAATCTTGAGCCTGTTGGACCGTTTCATCCTGCTTTAGCTGAGTGCCAGCCTGCTCCAAGTTAATATGTTCCAAGCAATTTAGAGAAAATTGTTGGCAAGGTACAGGAGAGAGACTGTTTTGGGTCGATCACTAAAGGGAAGTGAAGGAATAACTCAATTCTCATAATTACAAGATGCAGAGGCCTGGCAGGCAGTATTATATGTAGGTTTGAACAAAACCTAATATATTTTCTTTGCCCGGCCAGAAAAAAAGTTATGAAGGCAAGCTTGCAGGTGTGGGGAGGAGAAGGGAGGTAAGAAAGGGAATAGGTGGCATGGGAGCAACCTGAGAGTCCTTTGAGGAGTTTTAGGGCAGTGGTAGAAGGGATCTGGGAGGATCACTTCTGTGCATTGGGATGTAAAGTACAAAGGCAGGGTGTGTAAAGTACTCACAAAAAGTGTGTGAATTATAGAGACATGGGACAGACATAAAAAATCAAAATTCTGTGTTAAATCAGTGGAAGGATATCAGCAGGAGATTCACTGTGATACATTCACTTGGGAGCTGCACTGTGAAGAGCAGCTATAGTTCTGCCAAACAGTTATATGAAGCAGATTAGGGAATTAAGAATAGATCCAACATAGCTTGGAAATAATATATGTGGAGAATTGTTTTTAATCAGCCTATTCCCATGTGAAAAATGGAGGGGTTTTTAAGTGAAGATGCAAATGAAGTGACCAAGAGGGCAGATCTAACCACTTCCTGCATATTTTTAATTCTTCCAGGAAGGGGCCCAAACCCCCTATGCACCAAAAGTCATATGTTTTGCATACTAATATTTATAATGACTTCTCATTAAATTATACTCTGAGTAAACAATCAGTGTAGTAACTTTGAAAGACTTCAGCCCTGACTGTGATCTAACCAATGTATATTCTTTGCAGAGATAAGTGTGGAGATTTACAGGCTAGAAAGAAAACTAGTAAATTGCATTATTATAAAACTGGGAGATTAATTCAATTTTAAATTAAGGACCTCTGGCTAGTGTTTCCTCTAAGCATGAAACAAACTTACTAGTTTTTAATGGCAATATAGAGTGCAGATAGCAATGATAGCATACAGAGAGTGCAGCACTCCAGGTAAATAATGCAGACATCACACTAAGTATGGATGAACCACAAGGACAGAACAGAATCAAACCAATTTCACACAGTGTGGTGGTAATGAGAAGATACTTGGATAGTCCATCCCAAGTCCAAATCAGTACTGCAAATAAGCATTTTTAAGGACACAGAAATAAGTAAAATTTACACTAAGTAGTAATTTTTGTACTCCTTGTGTAGTTATGTAAAACTCTACCCCAATATAACAGTCAGGATTGAAAAAGTAACTTGTCACAGAAGATATATGGGGAGCTGACAAAATAAGTGGAAAAGGAAGCCTGGAACAAGGGTGACATAAGCTCCAGGCAGGGTGACATCTGTGCCTGTCCTTGGATGAGTGTGTATTTTAACATAACAAGGTGAATCCAAACCTTTCTCCTGAAAACCAGGAGCCTACGGCAAAGTGCCCTGCTCACCCCACAGCTTCCCTCAGGTGGCCTTGGCCAAGACTCAAAGACAGAATATATTTGTGGGTACAAAAAAAAAAAAAAAAAAAAACCAAAAAAAAAAAAAAAAAAAAAAAAAACCAAAAAAAAAAAAACCTGACTATTCTGCTCTACTTTACCTAGGGTTCAAGAAAGTGTAGCAGGCAGACACAGAAAAATATTCTGTAATGAGAATCTTTCAAACTGAAGAACAAACAGCTGAAGGTAAAATTCTCTCTAAGACCAGACCATTAGAAAGGACAAAATGCTTACAGGTAAGAGGTTTTTCAAAGCCTGCTGGGTACAGAAGTCATGCCATGCTTATTTTTAACAAATTCAAAGTAATAAGTTTTGATGAAGAGAAGCAGAAGCAATCATTATTTTGTTGCTCAGGAAACGAATATGTTTTGCACTGGGAATTAAGATGCTAAATGTATGTTGCATCTATATAAAGACTGGAGGCTCCCAGCAGCTCCCAGCTGTACCTGGGGGTGGTGCTGACCAGGAATAAGTTTGAGAGTTTCCTTGTGTAGCATATCCTGTTCTGGGAATTTTTGGCACTACTGTCAATTGTTGTGCTCACATCTCCTGCACCTGTGCCACTCAAGTCACAGAGAACCACAGACCCTCCAGAAGAAACTTCCATTGGTGAGTAATGGAAGCCTTAAAATGCTGAATTGTTATTAGTGTTTTTTCTTATTATCCAGTTCAAAAGGTAGTTAAAAGAAATTAATAAAATATAATAGATTGAATATCTGGGATAAAAGACAGCTATTCAACACAAAGTGATATTTACAATTACTAGGGATGAAAAACTGATGGGAGATGTGGGTTGAAGGAGAATTTTATATAACAAAAATTTAAAATAATGCCACCGGGGGAAAATATACAACCTATATAACACCAAAATATTATAGGAAGCAAGAAACTCGTGTATCTGTAAAGCCTAGAATGCAATAGTCTCTGCAAGGATACATACCCATTTGACACCCTACATTCCAGAACTCTACAGGATTATAATTTGAAGAGCTCATTCTTGTTCCCTTGGGGTAAATTCTTGTAATAAATCTCGTAGTATGTGAAATAAACTCTTTCGCTGATAAACAGAAGGATAAAATCTTGGTAAGAAAATCTTTGTGATTACAGAGGTCCTATTTGAATAAATAATAAAAATGTAGTCATTTGATCCAGCAATTTTTTACACAATATTTTATCAACATATTCTGTTTTAACATTAATATACAGACCACTTTGAGCTAAACCTAAAATCTTATTTTGAAACCTTACTATTCTCTGTGTAGTTGGATCTGACAGTATTTCTGGATACAGTGCAGACTTTTGTAAGAAGTTAATTAACCAATAATCATTCCTTCAGGGGAATATTCTGTTTCTTCATCTTTTTGCAGGGTAAACATATGAATTCTCTACTAAAGCCCACTGTGTTCTCATGGGAAACTAAGACACAGAACAGGAAACTGCACAAAAGTTTACTCATTCTATAATAGCTCAAAATGAAAAAAAAAAAATCATCTCTAGATGATCTTGGCTTGTTTGCTGTTAGGAGATTTAAATAAAATGACTAAATAATACTGAGACCAGGGAAGAGCACACTTTTTAAAGCTACTTAAATTATTCTTATATATGCCTCAGAAGATGCTAACTATTCATTAACATTGTTTTTCCTTCTGCTGGCTGTGTTCCTTCCTTTCTCACACGCAGGCATAGACTACATGAATGTGGGAAACTTCAGGTGACTTCTATCTACACGATTCCTTTTTAGATATTAAACCAAAATCTACATTTCCAGCATCATCTTTCTGATCTATTCCATTCTCCTCTCATCTCATCTCATTTTTTGGTTGGTTGATTTTGGTTTGGTTTGTTGTTTGGGAGGGGTTATTTTTTGATGGAGAGGGGTGTTATAGAATTACTTTTATATATCGTGGGGTGCTAGAGGAACCAGAGAGGACTCTGTGGATGATTGGAAAATCCTACTTTGATGCTGTTCAGCATCATTCACCTCACCAGGTACTGAACCTCCTCCACAAAGCGGGTGGGTGGCAGCAGGGCTGGCCCCGAGTGAATGGGCATGTGGCAGATTTCCTTGTCATTGTCACAGTCAGTGATCTCTGCTCTCACCACCCCTCAGGACTCTGGAGTTGGAGCAGCAGAGGCTGCACTGTGCTGCCTGCACCAAATGGAGATGCTCCAACACAGAATGAGTTTGGAATAATCCAACTTGGCTGGGCTGAAAGGTCTGCTCCAGTGGAGCACACTGCCTGCCCTGGGCTTTAGCCATCCCATTAATGAGGATTCTTATCTGCAGCTCTCACCAAAGCCAGGGGACTGCCAAACCAACTCTGCTTTCTCAGCCCAGATTTTGGGAAAGGGAGAGGGGAGAGAGTGAAATTTATTCCACATTTTTTCAAGTACTGACTGAAACTCCTAAATTATTTGATGCAGAAAACAATCAAAAGGCAGATATACATTCTGTAGACTGTGTTAGTATTTGTTCTTTACACGGAATTAAACAAAGCTGAATTTCAATTTTCCTCACAAAACCAACAGAAATTTAAAAAATGTTATGCAAGGGACATTTCTAAAACAGTGTTATACAAAGAACCAAATAAAATCAGAGAGCAGTTGTTTCATAAAATTTTAACCCTTACAATGCCTAAGAAGTGAACCATAGTAACAATGTAACTCTTAAATTATTAACCCAAAAGAAATTACCTGAAATTTTTGCAAGTTTTCGTGCTTGACTCTCTCCAATGGAATTATTTTCATAGCACTGCTGATGCTGCTGAGAATGCTCAAAGCTCACAAACTTCTGAGATTTGGTGTAAACCACAAGGTCTGACAATACAAGGGCAATCTTTGTCCTCCTCACCTAATAATCATCAGATGAATAATGGAATTTAAAAAGTCACAATAATGCTTATTTCATTATTATTAATATTAATGATTCACATAAACAATCATTTTGGATGCATAAAGCATGGGAAAATATGCCACAGTTAATAAATTTAATAAATACGACCTTTAATAGTGAGATTTGATCCACTGAAAGAAAATTGAGGCTATTGTGTCCATGTTTATCATAGTAATCATAGGGTGAGTGGAGAGATGCTTCCTAGCAGAATGTTCTTCTGGATAGCTTTATAATTTTCCTGCTTCTAAGACTGGTTTAAAATAACATAATTTTCTATGGCTTTTAACATTTCTCCTCAAAAATACACCTCCAACTTTCTATTTGTAAATATATGAAGTCCTAGAAAAGACCAACAGCATAAACTCATCTATAAAATGCAGAATAACAGGCAAATATTACACTGTGATAAGCAAATTAGTCAAAGGCATATTCCTCTAAGGATTGCTCTGAAGTCAGGAAAACTTTTCCTCTTGATTAAGGTTGAAAGTTCTGTCACCAAAATCTTAATTTAGTCTGCTCCATTACCAAAACAAGCAAAAATTACTGAAATTTTACAAGGGTTTTCTCTCTTACAGTGAGGCACTAATGACCATTTTCCACAGTATAACTTGTGAGCTAATTGGGGGCAGTAGCCAGCAGAGAACTGCTGATGCTAATCATGTTTACATTCTATTAAGGCTTTTGAAGGCAATTCTCATCTGGCAAAATAATAGAGATTGCCTCCTCATGGCTCTTAAACTCTGCAAAGTTCAAGATGATTAATTATTCTGGGGTTGTGTCCCACAAGGAGCAATAGGAGTCTACTGCCATGGAAATGCTGAAAAACACAACTCTCTGGAGGCAGGCAAAGCCAGCAGCATCACTGGGGTATCTTCTGTAGATTCAAATACTCTCCCACCCTCCCAAAAGCAATACAGTGGGATATCAAGACAAATACTCCAACAGACTGGGACCCTGGAAACCACTTTCTCTTCTGTCTGTGAAATATAAGCAGACACTTTTTGTTGCTGCTGTTTAAGAGTATGTGGAATACATTCTTGTCTGTAACATGGTCCTACAAATAAACTTGAAACATATTGCCTAGAAAGATGGCATTTCCTGTTCAAAGAAGTCTCCATCCTTCCTCAGAATTTTTCCTTACTGTCTCTCCATGTCAGATGGAATGAGAAAGAAGCAAAAACTTTCACCATCAAATCATATTTAAAAAAGACACCCTTCCTCTTAGCAAGAACACTGGGCTCTGAGGAGCCTTGTCAGTTTAGCCACATTCAGGTAATCAGAGCATGATGTGCAAGATACTTCAGGTGCTACCTGACATCTTAAAAAAGGTGAACCCTGATGTTCAACCCTGATGAAACAACAGATTTTGCATGGTAGAGAATTATACTTGGTTTAAAAAATGAGTTCAATTTGACTTTCAAAAAGGAGATTACACCCAATTTTACACTTCTTTCAGAAATAGTGCTTAATGTTAAGTTTTTACGTGATAAATGTAAAAATACCTCTTCAATTCCAGGTGCTGAAAAATGTTTCAGCACAACCAGGAATATGCACCTAATTTAATGCAAAAGATCATAGAAGAGAAGAAAACAGGGGAATCTATCTATCTTAGAAATAAACTGGTAGACTTGGGGAAGAAATAGTTAACTCTGCCTGTTGTCATCAGGAACTGCTATAAGTGTTCTCTATACACTTATAGTTCCAGGTGGGCCATGGCACCAACAAAATCCTTGGATAAGTTCATCTTAAATCTACTGTGGTACTGAGCACCTGGGACAAGCAGAGAAAGAGGAAAATGTGGTTGAAGTTCAAGATGGGAGCACGGGGAGGGGTTGCTTTTAGTAGGATACTAAAATGTGGTCCAGTCTGACCTTTCTCATAATAGGAAAATTCTGAAACCTTCAGCTAAAACATGTCATTTCCAAATGCACTGATCTTAGTAATTTTAAAGCTTCCCTTTTAAATTTAGTCTCTGTTTTAAGATAATATTAAAAAAAAAATCTATGTGTTCTCTATATTCAATTGAAGCAAAAGTTACCTTGGGTTTTTTTTGAGGTGGGATTGAAGATTTACGATCTCCTTTTCTTTTGGTGGGACTCCTGGTTCTCTGAAGAGGCAACGTGTCATCTGTGTCCTCGTCATCAGACTGAAAGTCAGAGTCAGACAATTCCTCTGCCTCACCACGATAGTCATCATCCATCCTGAGCAGGCTTTGCTCAAGTGTTCCAACTTTTTTATTTTTTACCAGAACTTTGAATTTTAATGCCTACAGAAAAGAGGTTTAACAATAGTAGCTAGAATTATGTGGGTTTTTCATCTCTTGGTATTAACTCATCTTCAAAGTTGTTTATTAAGAATAATGAAGTGAGCTTAAAAAATGAAGGAAAATAGATATGAGTGAGGCAGAAGCCAAAGCCAAATAAACAGAATCTGAGGATCAAAGTACACAACAGAATGTGACTATCTAACCCTGTGACAGGAAAAGAAGCTCTCCACCAGAGGTACAGAGATGCTGAAACTATGAAAATATAGAAGTAGGAAGTAAGATAGCCTGGCATGATGTAGAAGGTATAATTTTTTACTATGCCTAAATAAATGTCTTTAAATATATATATATATATATATATATATATGTGTGTGTGTGTGTGTGTGTGTGTGTGTATACACTTGTATATATATCAGACATGTATACACATGTCTGATATTAATTTGGATTGTTTTCATTTATCATTGAGGCTACAGGACATTTCTGATTTGATTTTTTGTGCATATCTGTCTTGTGTACCAAATTAAAAGTTTTGCTTATAGCTTGTTTATATTACTGTAGATCCTTATACTGATCTTACCTGGTCAGGGAAACAACCGTTTGGTGATTTTGCCTAAGCAGTTTTTCTATTTTTAAATGGACATGTATCCATCTCCATAATATATAATGTAGAGGGGTAAAAATAATATTGAATTATGTTGATTCTAATAACATGGCTTTAATCTATGCAACAAATCTTATGAGTACATATTTCACTTTAATTTATACAATTATATTAGTAGTAAAGCTGCTCTTATGTAGCAGACATTCAACTCTACATCTGGACACAGGAGCTGCCACTGAGTAACAGGACTTACTATGGCTCTTGAATAAAATGATCCTCAAAAATATTCCTTAAATTTCCTATTCTCTAGTGAAAAGGAAGATTATACTCCTGGGAGTGTGGCAGGAAAGGGAATAAATAATTTCACAATAAATGAAAGGTAACTAAAATGCTGTAGTTTAAGGTATCCATTAAGTAAAAATGAAACTTACGGATGATAAAAACATATAAACCCAAGGTTCTATAATGGAAACCAGAACCATAGGCAAGGATAGAGACATTCCATCCATTTCCATTGCCAGCTCCATTGCTCATAATCCCTTATCACCTCAGATCTGTTGCAGTTTGCAGGGTGCCAATGGAATGAGACATCCTATGCCCAATATCTATCAATGCCATGCTGCTGGAAGGTTTGATTAGTCTCTCTGCACTGGTGACCCAGAATAAGGATGCCCTTTAACATTTCCTTCATTTCTTATTGATGCACTCATTTTTTTTTCCCTGTGATATTTTTAGAAGTGTTTTAATATGATTAATGCTACTCATATTTTTTAAGAGTTGTGAATTTTCCTTTTCATGTTCATATTTCCTAATATTTAAAAGCAATTCTATTCACTGTTGTTCTTTTATATTGCTATTCACAGGAAGATTTAATTCTATACATGAAAAAAACAGGCCTGGTATGGAAGGGAAGAAAAAACTTTCTATGGTTACATTACTGCCTCCTATATGCAAACTTTTTTCAATGAAAAAACACCATAGAATGAGTGTGTGTAGTTATATAAAAGTGGGTCATGTTTTAAGTCAGTCTCTAAAATTCTGTTTACAAGCTGTTAAAAAAGTGTAAACACCCTGAGGTAGAGGGAGTTTTTTGAGGTTTTCTTGTTTTGTTTTCTACAAAGATAACATTTTAAAATCACAGCTCTTTTTAGAAACAGTTATAAAAAAATACTCCAGTGATATGAAAGTCTTTTGGCCAGAAGCAAATTCCAATAATAGTTACCCCAAATCATTGAAAGGGAAACATAGAGTGAAAAAATGACATACCAATGATTTTGAACTTCAAACATCTTCAAAAAAACTTATAACAAATTTATGATTACAAAATCAGTGACTGTGAAATCTGAGTTCTTTAATCAGTAATCAGCACTGCTAAGCATGTGACACCTTTTTCTTTACATGTCCAACTCTTCTAAAAGGGCTGAAAAGCCTTTTAATGAGTTGAAACTCTGAGCATTCACTATAACTTCTCCTTTCTAGTTTCATTATGAAAGGCAAAATACATTAAGAATACATTTGCTGTTTACTTCTACATAAACTATAAGAATCCTAAAAAATTTAAATATGTAAAACATAATAGATCTTCCCTAGAGCATAGTGGGACTTCAATGCTGGCATAAGCAAAAGAATCAAAGTACAATCAACTGGAACAAATATTTTCATAATGAAATGAACAAAACCTTTTTCTTGTACATTCTGGTTAATGTGATGTACAACACAAATCAGCTGTAGCAATGCCATGTTTCCAAGACAAAAATCACAAGCACTTTGGATAAGGCAAACCCACATATGGATGACTGTGGTTATGTAATATAAAAATTCAGTCCCCAGAAATGTAAGGAATAAACCCTGGATTTGAGATAGAAGTATTTAAAAAATAATAGCTTCTCCTGCTCAAATTTAGCTTGTTCCCCCTTCTCCTCTTCTGACCAGCTGTAGGTGCTTAGAGGAATAGCAAATCCTGAAAATCTTGCTAAATAACAAGGTTAAAAATTTCTTCTGAGTTTTACATAATATTCTATTTCAAGAATTGTGTTGCTGCCTTAACTACTGATATAGGGTGAAGATGCAACACCTCCTGTGAAGTCTAACACAGGGAAAGGTTTTGAGACAATGATAAGATTTGTTAAGTACAACTGTTAAAACAAACCAACACCAGCTATCTTTAACAGTTCAAGAGAATCACACTTAGTGAAGTGTGAATGAATGCCTTTGTGGCAGCCTTATACATCACAGTTATCAAGATACTTTAAATCAATACTACCAGCAATATCTGAGCTCTAGGTAAACTGATATTAATTATATCAGGAGCAGCATTTTAACTACCTCATAACAAGTTTTCATACAACACATTTGCCCAGTGAGAAGCACTCTGCCTGAAAATTCCACTTCTGTGTTGTGCTCTGTAGTAAACTTCAGGCATGTCTAGTCCAAGGCTAAACAGCTGTGCTACAGCTGAGATTATATTCTACACAGGCAACTAAATCTCTGGATGGATTGGAAAGAAATCCAAAGGATGATTGTGGAGAAAGATGGTTGCAGGTTGGCAACATATTGGATATTTAAACAGTGTGCTCAGAGTGGCACAGATTCCTTACCAAAGCTCAATGTTCCTAGAAGATACCTTGCCAAACCTGATTTTTATATACCAAGTAAACCATTGACCCAAGATCTACCTGGGTGATGATATAAAATATGGCAATGTCTTGCTTTTAGTTACCTCCTGAAGTTGCTTTACACTACAGGGAAGCAACAGATAATGGCTGTCACATGTTTACCACATTTCTGGGAAAACCATATTGCCTCAAGAGGAGTGCAGTGCCTAAAAATAGTGAAGGAATTAGATGAGCCTTTTGTAAGTACTCAGTACAGCCTACAGTTTCCAGAAATTTTATGAGAAAAAATACTTTTTTTTTTAAACTTTTGAGGTCCACACCAAGGCATACCACATTCTCATATCTTTCTTCTTATTTTTGTAAAGAATAGATACCATAAACTGATTGAAAGGCAAAAGAATAACTAGAAATGTTTTGACTTGCTAAGAAGCAAGGATATTTCTGATACAAAGACTTGGTCAGGACATTTGCGTATTTTTAATTGTCAAAATAAATAGGAATTCATCTCATAACTGAAGCAACAGAATTAAATATGCTAAAGCAGGCTTGATCTTGAATTTCTCAATGAAAACACTCATTGTGTAGAGAAAGCTCCTTTGTATACTGGGTAGATAAAGGTGAAGAAAAGGGGGAAGAATGAGTCCTGATTTATGAGATTAGTTGCTTTCCCCATAATAGCAGAATTTAAAATGTCCATAGCCCATAAAGTTGTATTGGAGACCTTCTATTGATCTTTCTCGAGGAGATCATTAAATATATCCTTTTATTTGGACACCACAGGTTTAACAACCATAGGAAAGTCTTGGCAATCCTGGCCAGAAATGCTTGTGAACCACCACAACTGATCTTGCAGCTGTGTGGTAAACATTAAAGACAACTTGTAAAATCACAGTAGCTGCCACTTCACATTCAGTTAATCACACATCAATATCTCATTCCAACTTTGTGACAGAAAACCTGCAAATAATAAAAATGTCCTGACTATCTGATATATATATCTTGTCAGCAGTGTAAGGCAGTTCAGTAGACTACAATGCAAAATAATTGAGGAAAAACCTTCATCAAAGCAATGTGTTTACATTATTTTCTGTGTTATATTGGATGTCTGCATGTTTCTTTCAATTGCTGTCAAATTTCTTAGAGAGGAAGGACACAGCAGGGTAAGTAAAACCTTATCTCTTCTAACATATATTTTAACATAAATTTTTGATATTTTCTAAGTTCATCTACGAATTGCTGCATAAGACACTTCATCCCTTCACTTTCTATCAACACATCACCAGGAGTGCTGGTGCAACCAGCAGGGATGTCTGGCACCAGTCAGTGATGTCACATCTAATTTAGTGCAGGAACTGACTCAAAGGACCTGATATTCCAGTGAATACCACAGGAAGTTAATGAAGTCTCTTTAGAGGCACCCTGATGGCCAAGACTGGGGGCAGAGAATTTTGTCAGGTCTGTTTTGGGCAGAAAAACATCGGCTCTGGAAAGAGGTAGAATAGACAGGTGAAGCTTAAGGGCAGCCTCAGTTTCTCATGGGATAAGGTATGTGTGAAACAAGGAAATAGAGCTAGAGTCTTCTTTTTCTGCTATATGTAGAGGAAGAATTTTGTGTTGAGATGCTACAGAATACAGGAATTGCAGGCAATTAACAATATCAATGTAGTCTCATGGAGGTGTGACTATATGACTGAGGGCAAAGAATTAAAAACACCCTTATTCCTGAAATATTCTGGGGTTTGTTTTTCAGATGAAGCAAGTGTTAGGAAAAGCAGAGAGAAGTGCTTAGTGATCCTATACTTTTATTTTCTGGTCCCCTATGTGATTTTTACTTAGAATTACAATGGTAGGAGACATCATTGCAAGGTGGTCCAAGAAACCACCTAAGAGTGGGTTTTCCTCATTTTAACCCCCTTCCACATACACACAATCATCTCAGTTGACAAAGGTATAGCTCAAGATCTACTTAAAGAAGGAAGTAGAAGATTGATTATATAAGAGAAGAGCAAATAATTTCCATGGAAGTCTCCAAAATCCAAAACCTAAAAGGAACCTGTAATTGGCAAATGTTTCTCTGAAGTGTAGGAAACTGTATGGTTTCCCACTTCATGTGCACACAAGAGAACCATTTAATTCTGATCTTGAAGAACACTGAAGTGGCTTTTTCCCTATTCTTGCTCATGCTCCATCTTGCAAAAAGTAGAGCAGTAAATTATATAGGTGACAGCTTTTTTTTTTTTTTGCACTAACTGAGAATCCTTCCCACAAACAGCATTTTAAATTCAACATTTATGATTCCGTAGCATCTCCTTTGCACAGCTTAAGTAAAGCAGTCTGAAGACTAAATTCAGAATTTGGTTTTCTCAAATGATAATGAATTTACGCAGGCCATGGAAATGCACAAGGTCCCAAACTTTAAAGATGTGATGTCACTAAACTCCTTTTGAACATGGACCAAAAGTTGTTCTTCAAAAAGATGTCAGCCAAATGTCAAGCTTACTACTGAATTTACAAATAGCTACATATTTGCATTGCTAGGTAAAATCCTACTGATTTTTCTTACATGCTTGATCAGAACACCTAGGAGAAATTGAGATGATCTTAATTTATGTTCATTCTCAAGATAATAATTTATTAAATTCAAACCTTTGTAACCAGCTGAGAACCTTGGTGTTATTTAAGTAATCCTACACCTTTCACAGATAGGAAATATGTCTCACAATACTTTAATATGCTAAAAGTTCAGGAGAATTAATCTCACATGACAACATTTCCATACTTATGGACCCAGAAATCCATTTTCAGGCAAAACTCTACAGATCTGACTCATGAAAACTCTAAGCTATGGAAATATAAAGTATGAATTCCCTGTATCACAGTAACTATATGGTAAGGAGCATATATAATAGAAAGTAATATTTTTAAGTGTGTGATTTAATGATTCCATGTTCACTGATTTTGTGCTTACTTCAGAGGACATATGACCCTTGGATACCTCCTACACTGAATCCAACCATGTTTGCAGAAGCTTTAAAACAAGCCCTCCTGTTTGATATAGTTTATACTTTTTCCTAACTGAAAAAGCATTTTTTAAGGCTTCAAAATTATATTGGACATCCTGATGTAAAAAAAAAAATAATGCTACAAAAACAACAACAACAAAGTGGAGAAATGTCAATATTAAATAAATTTATAAATAAATTAATAAATAAATTCATTTTAAAATAAATTTATAGATACATAAATTCCATATTTTTATGGAAATATGAGCATTGTTAATACTTTAACACATCTTCTGGACAGATTGCTTCAAAAATATTTTTCCTTGACAAGTCCCTTGAAAATTACAACCTTTTGTGTGTTGTTTTTCTTATGAGACTGCTTCCTCCCCACATTTTCATTTGCATTTTTTGTAGCTACTGTAAAAAAAAAAGTGTAAAATATAGCTATCACTAGCAACACTGACAAGCCTAAGTATTTTTGTATCTATGCATGTATTTGTTCTACAAGACATTTTTAAAAAACTTTGTCCTTGAAAGAGAATTATGTGCAAAGTCTAGCACAATGGAAATTTATTTATTCTAGCTTGCAGTAAAATTTTCAATACCTATCTAATTGCCTTTTTTGCCTTCATATCCCAGGGGTCTCAGGCCACCAGCTGAAGAACACTGTCTTAGGGAGAAACACACTGACAGAGAATGGCTTTTCAGTAGTATAATGCAAAGAAAAACTTCATCATCACTGTTACTGACCAAAGAAATGCTGATCCAGGTTTCCATTTCAATAATATGTTTAAATTTCAAAAATTTTCTTCAATTCAAGCAACAAAAAATAAATCAGGAGATAACAGATACACCAACATGTGGCATCTTTCCATGGGGCTTTTTTGTGCTTGTTTAAATATTTTGTTACTAACTTAACTGAAGTGTATTTCTAACACCAGAACTGATCCATGAATTCAGTTCCAGAGGCTCAAAAAATAATAATGAAGTAGCCCACAATTTTTTCCATCTCCTTCATAGAGAAAAATGAAAACTTATTACCTCAGGAGAAGGCAGTCGAGTCATATCTACTTCACCACCAATTGGTGTAGAAAGAAGTTTATCACCTAGAATAGTTTTCAAGCACTCTGCCATTACTTCCTGCTGTTTAGGGCTGCAGTGGTTCTCCAAAGACAGTACAAGTGGATAGGCAGATGACTGGAAATATAATTTTAGGATTTAATTATTAATAAATAAAAATAAGAATAATAGATTTTCCAAAATATCTTGGAAAAGTCCCCATGGCAATCTGTATTTACCTTCATTTTTGAAACATTTCAAACATAGATCAGTTGTTTCAGGTTAGGAAGACTATAAAAAAGCTCACATTTGTGGAAAAGAGAAAGAACAATTGAAGAAGAAAAATTGCACCTTCAGAAAGTTAAAGCAGAGCTAGACATAGGCAGAGGTGTAAAAAGACTGCTTTTTTTGGTTTTAAAAGGTAAAATCCAATTATAAAATTTAAATTGACAACATAAGACAGGATTAACTGTCTTTTGCTATAGTTTATGACAGATTTTTTTGATTACTTTTTAAGCTGATAGTCTCCCCAAAGCTTGTTCAGAAATTATTGCCTTTACATGAACAAGCTATGCATATTTTTTATTTTTCATAATATCACAGACATTTTTAAGGACAGCCTACACTTTACTCATCCCAGTACTCAAGCAAGGGTAATTGAGTAAAAATTAAAGGTAAAAGGTGAAAAAGGGAAATTGAGTAAAAATTAGAGAATGACTCAAAAGAAACACATCCATAAAATAATTACATAAATAATTACATAAGCAAAGCTCAGCCTGCATGGACAGCTGGTACCAACATTACCTATTGTGATTTTATCATTTCATTGGCACTTGGGCTTGAGAAATAAAATTTGCATCAGAGTTAAGCACAATATGTTGTGTATTAGCAAGAATACACAACATATCCAATGAGTTATATCCAATGAGTTTTGAAAAACCGTGGAATAAAATCATGTTTTTAATTTCACTTTTAAAATCAGAGACTAATTAAATTTTATATAGGAAACAGAACAGAAAAAACACAGCTTACACTGAGAAGACTATAAGCACATATGTATAAAAATCCACATAAAGTTATGATCATAGGTGTATTTATTCTCACACATAATGCTGGCCTGATTCTGAGATTTATCATAGTAGTCATTCAGCACTTCCTTTGAGCAGGAATTTTGCCAAAAGCCTATACAAAAGCCTGAGACAATGTCAAATCTCTCCAGATTTCAGTGGTTTTCCAGAGATAGGCAGAAGGAACCTTGCCGTGATGAGTCACCTGACCAAAAAAACTATTAGCTGCTAATATTTATAAGGGTCAACATTCAAAATAAAAAGAGAAGAAATGGAAAACAAGGCCTCAGACTTTAAGATAATATCTAATATTTTTGTCTATTTCATAAATTCACATAGGATATGAGACAGATTGATAGCAGCAGAAGAATAAGTGATATAAAAACCTTTAGAATATATAATGAAGGAGGAAAACATCAGACCAGTTCTGAAGTAGTTCTTCAATTTATATTCAGCCCTTGTTTAAATAATCTCAGGTGAGAATTACACATAAGAAGCTGAGTAAGATCACCTGAATCCTTTGCACTAAGTTTAATGTATATTCATTATCAGGACAAATTCTTATGATTCCTTTAAAAAATTTTAAAAATACATTAAGAATAAATAGCACAATTGCTATGTAATTCATTTTAACAATACCCATTGCCACAGGCTCTGCTTCATAATTTTTTACCCTGGAGAATCTATAAGAGCCATGTTCCTGGCTTAGTTAAATCCACTACTCTAACCAACTTGTGTATACATACATATATCTATACATACCATAAATGCATACTTGTCAATCACATGAATTACAGAACGAAATGGAATTTTGCTTGTTAAAGTGTGACCATGATACACAACGGGTTCATTGTTGTTGCCATCCCAGCAGTCAATCTCCAGGCAACGACATCCTTTTAGGAGAGCACTTCAGAAGAACAAGAGAAAGCATTTTACAGCCAGAAGATACCACACTTTTTTATACAAGGTGCTGTATTTCTGATTACAAGCACAGTGATTAATTACAGAAAAACCTCATTTTCATCATAAATAAAAAGAAATCCTACAGAATTTTATATATATGAGACAGACATACTCTCTGTTGTTTATTTTAGGTGTGTTATGTAATAAGTTTTGTTAGAGCTTTAAAGAATATGGGATTACCTGAATTGTCTTCTTTAAAAGACCATAGTTTTCAATAAATGAATTTTGGAATTAAGGGAACATTCCACTTAAAATATAATAATAAATATTTTAAATGGTCTTTTGTGTTTGTTTTCCAAACTTGCTTGCAATTTTGAGAATCACTGTATTTAAAAATCCATTGCACTTAGAGTATCAGGTTGCACTTGGGCTTTACATAAGTCAGTTCTTCTCCCCAGCCCCTGTTCCCAAGAGGGAGTGCTAAAGTTTCTCAGGAACATTGACTTGACTGCTTTAATTTTAATATGTTAGTGGCATCCTTAAACTCTTAGGTTTCTCATATTTGACTTGCAACTAACTGAAACATTTCTTATAAACTGTTTTACTTAATTACCAATCTGTCTTTTACACGCTGCTTTTCACACATTAACAATATGTCAAATATGCCTGTAGCTGATTTTAGCATTTTCCTCACACAAATAGTAGATAAAGAGGAACAGAGAGAGGGTTATACCCTCTTTGCAATTACTTTCAGCAATACAGCATTAACATAAAGGAATTTTAAATCCTGTTAGAAATTCAGTATTGTTTCTGACGGTTGCAAGTCACTATAGAACATTAAGAAAGCAATCAAAAAATTAGTTCAGATAGATGATGGTTCCAACTGTTTCCTCTTCACTAAAGCAGTACAAATAATAGGAATTCTGGACACAGCTCTTCCTAATTCTTAAGTATCCTGCCCTCAGTGTTGCCTTTATTGCATAATCCATTTCCATCTTTCCTGCCGTCCTGGTTATCATCCTTCTGGAGTCATGCACTGCAGAGGTTCCTCTCCCTGCTGGCTACTTGAATGCCCACATTTTGTTGTTTTGTTGATTCTAAACTGCCCACATGCACTGGCCACAAATGTCCTTGACACAGACATACTGCAACACACATCTTGTATATTGAACAAATTAGAGCTTGCCTGAGAATTTTACATTTCTTTTGGGAGTTATTTATTTTTGCATGGCTTGTTGAGATTAAAAACTGATTTAATCATGTACTGTACACCATACTATAGATTTGCTGCAAGGTTGATTTTCTGAGATGTAAGTGAAAAAAATTGAAATTGTTTCCAGACTATGAGCAGATGGTTTGGCAAATATATTGAAAAGTGTACACACAAAATAAAATACCACTCTCACATTTTCAACTTGTATCTTTGATGGCTTTGTCCCTTATTGCCAAATAGGATTGTATGTGACTTGGTATTCATTTTTTTAATGCCGAAGAATGTTTAAAATATTAAAAAACAATGTCTAAATACCTGGTATATCCCCATAAATGACTGGGTCCCATTAATTGGTCAGCTATCAAGTAGGTGTTGTGAGAAGATGAAATAAAATAGTCACACAATGGCTGGGTCATATCTTGATAGACACTCTTGTGCTGGCTTTTAAATATTGAACATTCTTCTGAGTTCATGTACCTTATAAATCCTTCAAATGACATCTGCTTTTTCTTCCTCACTGAACAAAAACAAAAAGGAAAAAAAATCTCAGTCATGAAGCCTCACTGATGGTTATAGCTATGTACTTTCTGAAATTTTTAATAGCCAGCTCTGAACACTGCTAAAGGTTATACAGCACAACACTTTCCTGCAATTTTAAATTCATAACAAATGTATAAATAACACAAAATCAGATACATGTGACTCTGGAGCTGAATTGCTGTGGTTCAAACTTCTAATAGGAAATTAATATGTTCTGGCACATTACAGCAGTAAGAATAGTTTTCAGTAGTCCTAATTAAATATAGAGTAAAATATTTGTTGTTTACTTTGGAAAGTAACATACCAGACAATGCACTAAGAGAATCTTCTTTTCTCTTTTAAGAGAATCAGGATTGTTCTCAAAAAAAGTCAGATAGAAATTCTCAACATAATCTTGCAGAAACTAGCACCAAATATCTTCCCCAGGGGTAGGAAATTCCAAATAAATATTGATCAAATCATGTTTAAAAATATTTGAAATAAAAATAGCATCTTAAAAAAAGAAATAACTGCCCACAGAGATGAATTGCAAATCAAGCTTATTACACTACTGCATTTAATTACTCAATTAACTAATTGAGTCCACACCAGTGATAGCCATCCCATTTGTTCTGGTTTTGACTGATTTAATGGCAAACAGAGCCATTACACTGCCAGCTACTGCTCCCAAAGTCATGTTTCAAATGCAGTCATTTTGCAAATGATATAATCTCAAAAATCAGCTTTGCTTCAAAACATAGTTTGAATTAGTGAGAGATTTTGCCCAGTTCTTACTATAAAATAATTTTATTGTCACCATAACAGGCCAGTAGTGAACAAGCAGCAAATAATTCAAGATTATTTTATGCTAACTATAACTTAGTAGTCAATGTATACAAACTTGAAGCCTGGATATATCTGCAGGAAAACCCCCTTTTCTGCCCTGGTAATTCTTACTACAGCTGTAAGAATCAGAATGTACAAGTTAGAATTGCTATTATCAATCTTTGAGGTGTGACAGAGTGAAAGTTTTACACCTGAATGAGAATTTACAGAAAATAATTATCCCTCAATTACACAGGTCTTTGAACTAGAAAACTTGCAATGTTTTACAATGATAAAGAAAAACAGAAGGCCATCCAGACATCAAACATACATTCATCCCAGAACTGTTATTCCTACCAGAAATCTTGCTGATATTATTTTTCCAGACTTCCATTGATCAAGAATCCTCAGACAACCCAGTAAAACCATTGCAACTGCTAAACAACCTTACTGTCAGGCATTTTTCCATAATTAGGAAACAGTTTACCCTGAAACTTCCTTGCTATCCAAAATATTTGTTCAGTTTGGTATTATTTCTCTCCTCTTTTTTCACACTCTTCCACTGATAAAAACTGCTCTTGCACTTCTCTAATTCCACTGCTTTCCACAAAAACAAATCCAATCCACAGCATCTTTCTGTTTCAGATCTCTGATAATTTTCATTTTTCTGCTATCCAGCAGTGCTGTTAATCTTTCATAGGAGAAAACAGGATGCTATTTCTTCATGGAATATTCTGCCAAATTGCTATTCACCTTTACCATCTTAGAAGGGTTTACATATTTATTATTTGCTCCATTTTTTTTCTAGTAACTGACAGTGTTTAGTTGCTTGGATGGTCCCTTTCTAAAATAGATATTACATTTGATCTTTTCCAGTCTTTCAATTCATTATTCATTTCCCCCCTATTTTCAAAAGTAACCTTTGACTTGTATTAGCCAAGTTTGTTACAGTCAATTTTCTAAGAACTTGGATTTGTCAGCTTGTCTTCACTGACCTTATTACATCATTTAAGAAGGTCCTACCCTGTTTCATCCATATTTTTGACTGAGATCTTACTCAGATTGATAATATTACGGAGGAATTTCTTTGGTCTTTTAACTAAAAGATTTGCAGGATGACTTCTTGCCACCCTGATGACTCTTGAAAAGTGTATGCTATTTAGTATCTTGACTTAGATTTATCCACATGCATGTGTTATATTGTTCTACACTTGTAACAATTGGATTAAGTTTCTACTTTCTGGATCTTTAAAAATAATTCTGATTTTTTTTTATGTTGTTTAAAACAGAATACACTCATCCTGTATGCTTTGCCTATAATGAATTACATGACCTGTCTGGATTTAATTTCTAATTTCTTTTTTATGGTCTATATATTTCTCTGAGCAATTACAAGTAGATCTAGTAACTCTTTGTGTGAGTATTTTTTTTATTTTCTAACAATTTTTACCTTTACTGCATTTATATATTAAATTAGTGGAAAATACTGGCTTTTCAAAGTCTTGCTTTTTCTTCTGAATTATTTATTATGTTTTCCTGGCTGTTCTTGTCATTAACAAAAGCTAACTGCAATATTCTCAAGAGAAATTAATGTTTGTGCAGATATACTGATGACCATAATCCCCCAAAAATGAACACCTAGCATTATTTTGTTAGTCAATATGTAAGCTTGTGGACTTCAATAAAACATTCAGCTCATGGCTCCAATAATTTTTAGTCTACAAAAACTAAAAATCTTTTTGTTTTTACAGAGTTTATTACAGGCCCTTACATTTCTGAGGAATAGCACCGTCATATTATTTGCTGACCATTTACAGACTTTTTCTGCTTCTCCATTAAAGGAAATGGGAATTCATCTCCATAACTACTCCATGGTGAAAAGACTTTCATCAAGGCCTTACATTTCTCCCCTGGAGGAACCTGTCTTTTTCTCCATTAGAACCTTTTAGCAGTAATTAGGGTGTGTACCCACATATCCATTCCTCGTAGAAAGGGAACGCAAAAAAAGATTTCTGTCTTCTTGTTGCCTCTTTCTGTTCACAAAGTTCAATGATTTTTTTTCTTGCCCTCCCCTTTTGGATAGTGTGAGATTAATTTTATTAGCAATATTATTTTATATTGTTTGGTTTTCCTAAAATCTGATTTAAAAAAAGATATTTTTCTCATTCCTCCTGTTAAGGTAAGTTCCAGCTCTGCCATATATACAAACACTGTCACATCAGAGAGGAATTATGGATATAATCTGAGTATTTGAAAGAGTCTGATTGCATTATACATTATCTTCAGTGTTTATTATATTCTGCTTTCTTATTTATCTTGGAGCTTCTTTGAAAGTATTTTTCTTCTTTTTTGGAAAGAAAAAAATTGGAAACTTTCATAAGATATTTGCTGCCCTGAAGGCCTGTAGAGTACCTACATTGAAGCAGAAAAAACAAGAAATCACTCTGAACTGGCCAGAGCCTCCTGCAAGACCTATTTCCTCCTGAAGGGTCTGAGTACAACATGCAGCCCTTCTGGACTGAAGCAGAGACTGGGGAGTGGGGAAGAGAAGAGCCTGAACTTGAGATTAGGAAATGGGGAGAAACAGGCTTCCCATGGTTTTAAATGTATGTGTGTGCTCTTTGTTTCCTAAGAGCTAAATCAGTAATTAAATGCCTGTTACTTAGCCCCCAGAGATAGCGACATGGGTACAGATATATTTGCTGGGAATTTTAGGGGGAACTCATGATAAATACTTGCAATCAGAGACCAGAGTGTTCCTCTGCTATAATGGAAGAAGGAAGCTTTCAATCATTGCTAATAGTCAGGCAGAAACATCATCAGATGGAATTTCATACTATGAAATTTGACTACTTTACATCAGAATGAAACATTTATGCTCTAAGGGAACAGTAAAGAGAGAAGTATTTCCTTGACTAAAGTAAAAATACAGTTATTCCTTTTCTACTCTGAGTTTATATTCTAGGAGGCTTTCTTCTGCCTTACTCACAACTATAACTGGTGCATAATGGAATAAAGTATCTATCTGAACAGTCCAGTTCAGTTTCCTAAGGGCTTATAGCTCGTAATCACCTTTTTTTGAAAATTTTCCCTGAGACTGGATGTTTACACACCCTTTCATACATCTGAGCTATTGTGTCTCACAAATCCAGCCACTGCCATTGTCTTAGTTGAGATTTTTAAGTCATCTTTCCTGCTTCACATGATTTTTTTATCAAATCTGTAGGACTTTGACAGAGATGTCTGCTTTATTAAGTTTGATTTACATTGGCCAATGGGATCAAATGCTCTCTTCTGCAAATTTATTCTCTACATCCTGCTGTGTCTCCCACACATGCACAAAAAAAAAAACCCAAAAAAACCCTCATGACTGTGTATATTAGGAATAAACTGAAAATCTTTTTTTGCTTCACAAATACATTCTGGATTACTCAAAGTCCTTATCTGACAGATGCACCAGGCTTATATTGTTATTTACAAAGCAAGCTGATTTTTTAAGACAGGATTGCATTTTTGCCCTGTTTTTGTATTGCCTAGCAGTAAAATAGGCAGGAGTAGAGTCTTTGAATGGCACTACATTATAAATGATAATGGGATGCACCTTCTTATCCTCACTGTGCCTCTAATCCTATCCATTTAAATGAGAAGTATTTTTTTTTAAATGACATGTATACTAAGCCTAAAAAAAAAAAAAGCATTTAATTGGCATGTTTTCTTTAATCTCATTTAATGAGTTGAGGCTTCTATTCAAAGCTAATAGTAAAATAGGCAGATAATAGGATGTTTGGGAAAAGTAAAACTGAAATTTGGGTGTTAGCAAGACACAACTGTCAGGTGTGAACCACATATTCATATCTTATGACCAATTCCATAGAAATGGCTCTTTCTGCCAAAAATGCAAGCTTTTAGCACACACAGGAAAAAATCTGTTAGTGTAGCATTTTGACACTAGGCATTTAAATTGTATAATAAAAATGAAATAGTAATTCATTCCTGAACTAGCTACAGTACCCACAGAGTATTTCAGAGTTATCTGGCCCAATAGCTTTGGAAATCTCACTGCACAAATGTTAGGGATGCTCTAAATGCCATAAATGGATTTATTTAAATTGTATGTAAAATGTAGTCATTGTTTTTATCCTAATCTTGACATACCAGTGCTATCACATTGATGAGAGAATGGTCATTACTATCAGCAAACCTGTCAATCAAGTGTCAAAACCTGCCCTTTTCCTTTTCTGTAAAGTACAGGGCAAGGGTGACAGATGAGTCCAACAGATCATCCTGATGAAGAATGTTCTGTAGCAAATTCAGAACAACAGTTACACAAAATGGTCTCTCACAATACCATATGAATCTTCTCTCATGTCAATCATAACTGGAACTTTTCAATAAATATGTTTGAGTGGGAGTTTGAATTCACTCAAAAGAGCATGAACAATACAGAGACTGTTTTGTTCAGCAAGATTACTTCCAATTACGAGACAAACAAATTTATCACAGATGAAGAAACAAACAAGAATTTGGCTCAGCATCTGAAATTTAAATCAGACATCAAATTAAACCTATGGGAACCTCAGTTGATACTTACAAAGGTGTTTTCCAATGGACTGAAGATTTTTCATTGTTTAACTGTGTTATAGCTTTGAACTTTCCCATCAAAACAGGTAACAGAAAATAAAAGGAACCTTTTAAACTGGCAACTTATATAATTAGTAAACATTAGTTCCTCTGAAAGAGTAGAATATGTTCAATAAAGTTCAGTCAGATTTGAAAAGCAGCCTCGAAGAGTAAAGGCATGAGTCATGTGTTTTGCAGCTATTACTGGACAGTAAGTGCCTCCTAATGATACACCAAATGTTCTTCTGTTTCTCATTGAAAAAGTGGCATTTTTCATTTTCTTCTTCCGCCACAGGTCAACATAGAAAACCCCAGGATTTTATCCCAGAATAAATATTTTCTCCTTGTTTTTTTTTTTTTTCCTTAACCAGTTATGAATTCCACCCATTTTCAAAGACTGGGAGCCATGAAAACAAAAGAATTAAACACATTTCACTGAATAAAAAAACCATCTTGCAACAAAATGCAGCTCCATCCTTTTCATAACTCAGTTATAAATTTTGCCACAAGTTGAAATCAGTGAAACTCAGCAGAAGTGTTACATACCCCAACTTGGGGCACCTTGAAATAGGTGAAGAACGTGATGGAGATTTATTAACCCCTCTTCCTCTCAGAGTTCTTGTGTTTCAGAAAGGGTGACTAGGCACCTCTGAAAATTTTACACAGTGCTTCTGCAAGGAAGTCAGAGGGACATCAAAGTCTTGTCTGAGGGTTTGCATTATCACTAAATGACTCAAGGGAGAGAAGACAGTGTAATGAGAAGACAAGAACAATGGCAGATAAGAACCTTAAGAAAAATAAATTGAAAATGGTTTGTAATGAGCTGAAGGACAGAATTTATAGAAGGATTAGGAAAAAAAGGAAAAGAAATGGCAGAAAAAATAAGATAGAAGAGAAAGGAGAAATAAAATGAAAATAAATTAAAATACAGGAAGAGAAATAATAAATAGATGAAAAGACATGCTTTAGAAGAAATAAAGGTATGAGGTTTTGCTAAACACAGTCATTGAGAGAAGCAAAATAAATCAGAGCTAGATATCAAATAATTTAACAGTGCATACCTTCATCAATGGGTTCATACTTCATAATAATTTCTAAAGCAGTTGTTTCATTAGCTTCAGTTTGAAATTGTTCTTTTGCAAGAAATTTAAGGAGCTGGCCATCAGGTAGAATTTTGCCATCCATTGAGTAAGCCTTGAACAGTTCTTCAAATTCAGGTCTGTGTACAAGTGCTCGATAAATTGCTTTGAAGTCATCCATGCTAATTATATCTCCTGAGTGTTTGTCAAGGGTTTTCTGAGGAAAAAAAGCAACCAAAAGAAATTTTTTTAAACATCAATTTAAAAAATGCATATATACAAAGTTATACACCAAAAATTTTTATAACTGACCACAGGAGTGAGAATCATAAAAGAATCCTCAGGCAACAGTGGCTACAATCAGATTGAACTCTTCAACTTTTAGATTACACTTTGTGTGCTACAAATATTTTATATAAAGTAAAATAGACCATATGACATAATTAGCATCTAAATAAATACCATAAATTTAGATTTAATGCCTTTTTAATATTAAAACATGTGGTAGAAAATATCTAAAATGTTATGCATTAAAATAAATGTGCAGCATAAAACTTATCAAGTGGAAAATTTATTTTGTGTAATACCTCTCCAACAGCTATTTGCACCAAATTGTAAATACTGTCAGTGAAATTTGCATAAAAAACAGCACCAGTAATCTTAAAAATGAAACAAGGATGACCAAATTCTCAAGAGATACAAGTCTTTTAACACTTCAAATAAGAAACACTAAAAATTTGAAGATGATATTTTATAATAACCTATGAGATCATGTTCTACTCTTAACAAGCCAAAATGTTTAACTTAGATTAATTATTCACACTCTCAGAATTCTTGAATTGTAAGTTTGTTTTCAGAGAGCTAACAAAATGTTAGCATAGTAATTAATTTCAGTGTTTATTCAGTAAAGCCAAAAGAAAAGTTAAAAGGGCAAAAGAATTTGAGTAGACTAATAGTTTTTCTGCCTTTTGTATTTTTCTCAGGTTTAATTCAATTTTCCCCTTAAAATTTTCTACCCAAAATAAGTAGCTGCATATGAAATATAAATGTTTCTAATATTTTAGCCTGAATAATTTTTAAAAGTTGCCAAATTAAGAGAAATCTGCTGACAAAATTGCTCACGAAAATCACAAATGGCAATCCACTGCCTCAGTGATCATCACTGTGAACTGATGAAAATTCCTAATTGTTGGCTCCTTAAACTGAGACTGCCAAAGAGGCCAAGTTCCAGCATCCAAAATACGGCACTTCCAATGGCTGGTTTGGCTTGCACAAAAGTGTCTATAAACAGGAAATTGCTTACTTGAGCTCTGGCTGCCCTTTGATCAAGATTTTGGATTACTGCTAAATTAGATTGGTTTTGAAGCCATATCAGAAAACCTACAAGTTTAATGATCCATTGCCAGTTCCTTCCTATACAGTACAGTTCCTACTGTACCTCTGGATAAGTACAATAGGAGTAAAAATATATTAGATAATTAAAACAAGTACAAAATTAAATTTCATGGGGAGTTTTAGTGAAAAAAATCTTACAAATCAGTGCTTCAGTATTCACTTTGATTTTGTGAAAGAGAATAATAATGATCATTTTTAACAGAAATCACTAGCAAGAAAATATTTATGTAAAAATTCTAATTATATACATTTCATTACTGCTGAGAAATTCCCCATCTAAGGTTAATATCCTCAATCCAATATTTAATGTTCATAACAATGTGATAAATTTGCTCATAACCATTAAGCAGGAACAGAAAATACCAACTTATTTTGGAAATAAACAGTCTATCAGGGCTTGGAAGATGTTCACTTAGTTACTGGCACAAAGAGAAGCTGGGCAAAAATTTAAAGTTTCTATTTTAGTTGCCTTTTGTTGAAATACAGGCATTAATACTACACAAGAGAGCTCTCCAAATTAAAGTGATAAAAATCATGCCACTATAAAAAGATATTCCTACAATTTTTGGGGTAGATTTTTATCATTCCTATTTTTATTAATGCACATCAAATCTTTGTTGTTCAGAAAAAGAAGAGACAAAGAGTTCTGAGAGAAATTATATGAAAATTTATTATTCCTTAAACCTTAATGTTCATATTGCTCAAAAGAGTATTACAGTAAAACAAACTCAAAGAGATTATTCCTTAAAATTAGTTTTCTAGAAAATGTTTTTTGTTATGTATAACCATTAGATTAACTGCTGATCTGTAGTTACTGACAATGACGTCTGTAAGAGTCCCTCCCACAATGCTTTGAATTTTTACATGTTATGACACTGATTAAATATTTGAGCCCCCCAAACTACTGAACACTTGTAAATCTTTCTCAAATAGCAAAGAACACCTAACAGTACTGCTATAAATAACTAGATCCGACTACTGGGTATAATAGGTTGTTAAATACAGCTAGAGCAGACTTGTTCTTTGCAGGTCACTTCCCACAAATTATTCCTCTCTTCTCTACCCACAGCTGACCATCACTCTCAGAAACCAAAGTAGGGGGAAGATAGACAGTGAGAGGTATTTTTAAGTTCTCAAGAGGTTTTCTAGGTTGGCAACTATCTCCTTGCATTGCAAGTTCCAAAACCACAGGAAGCCTCTCTAGCCAGGGTTGATCTCATGCTGTTGATTCTACCTTGGCTTGACAAGGCAAACAATGAGAGAGGAAGACAGGGTGAGGAAAACTTAGTGCCTTCTTTCTCATGACCTAAAAGCTTCTGACTTGCCATAGTAAATTCTCCTCTGCCAAATCAAGACAGAGTCAGCCAGCTGCTTGCAACATTCTCAAAAGAATTTTATATATATATGTGTGTGTGTGTGTGTGTGTGTGTGTGTGTGTGTGTGTGTGTGTGTGTGTAAATAAATAAATAAATAAATATACATATATTTATATATATCTATACACACACTTGTTTTCACTCCCTTAGGGAAACAGCATGACCAGACAGCTGTTTTGGGGGAAAAAATGAGGTAAAGGGGAAAACCTTACATCTTGTGAGTCATTACATGAAGAACATGTACACCCAGTATGTGCCAAGGCATGCAGTTTTGTAGTATTTGCTCACAGACAAGATCTGCTTGACAGTAGTTTGCTTACCTACACTAAATTAATTTATTAAGTCCAGTTTCTAGCTGGATGGTGTAACCTTCATGGAAATTTCTTAAACACTGCCACATCTCAAGGCCAAATCCTTTCCCTGGGGGTTAAAGTGGAATTCCCATCCATTCAGGAACACCTCTTAAATACTACAGGAGAGGTGTAGTGGAGGATGGAGAATGTGTGCTGGATCTAAAGCCTGAGCAGCTCAGAAAGTCCATGTTGTCCTCCTGGCAAGAGGATTTTGAGGAAGTTGCTCTCATGGCTCTGCCCAGCAGCAGACAGACACACTGGGCTCATTAGCTTGATCACAGAAGAAGCTGAATAGGATAAAACCAGAATGTTTTAACTTTTCTCAAGTCTGGTAATTTACAAAAAATCTGGGAATCAAAATGGATGTGCTTTCCATCTGAAATTAATTCATTGTGGTGAAAAGACAGAGTTACGAATGTCAGTCTCTTCTCTGAGTAACAAGCAGTAGGACAAGCAGAAGGGGACTCAAATTGTGCCAGGGATGGTTTAGATTGGCTATTAGTAAAAATTTCTTCACTGAAAGTGTTGTCAAGCATTGGAACAGGCTGTCCAGGGAAGCATCTGAGTTACCAGTCCTTGAAAGCATTTATGAGACCTGTAGATGTAGTGCTTAAGGACAAGGTTTAGAGGTGGAGTTTTCAATGAATTAATGGTTGGACTCAGTGATCTTAGAGGTATTTTCCAATCTAAATGATTATGATTCAAATGCAAGCCATGGGTTATCTATTTTACACAGAAACAAATGACCTGGAGGAGGAAAATTCTTTGCTGATTTTGCATGCCACTCTAGCACGATATATATTTTCCAAAAAATCAACTTGAAAAAATCAGCAAACGTACGATGTGTGTAACTGAACTTCTAAATTGTTAATTGCTTACTGTACATACACCTTACCTTGAAAATATGTTTTAAATGGTCTTCATCAAAATTTATTTGCATTTTTTCAAGCAGCCTCATGCAACCCTCAAAATCAATATTCCCAGTTTTGAAATCATTCTGAATGATATTCCAAAACCACGTATGAGACATGAGGTTAAGGAAGAATTTGGCCCACGAAATTGCCCATTAATGGGGGGGTGAGGGGGAGAAGTTTAATTTTGTTAAATCTAAGAAGATTGTGCTTTCCTTTTCTCATACTCTAGAACATCCTTGTCTTTTGACCTCTGAAATTGCAGCAGGCCCTGAGGTGTGCGGGAAGAGATTTCTGCTCTGTCCTCAGAGACTCGGAGGGCAGTGGCCAGAGGGGCTGAAGGGAGGGTGTGAAGGAGATCTGGGGGTGCTCAGGGTGCAGAAAGGGGTGCAGTGAGAGGAGGGAAATGTGGGGAGGCCCAGGGGACTCAGCAGAGGCAGGGAACGGTGGGAAGTGCTGAGAAACACCAAGGAATTAATGCCCCCAGCACTGTGACCCCCCAAACATTATCAACAAGCTCTGGCTGACGGGACTGGCTGCCCCAGGCCATCCCTGTCACCCTCCTGTGTGCCCAGGCCTGAGGGAAAGGGACGTGTCCGGGGGTCCCAATGGCAGCTGTCACAGGGAAGGGAGAGGAGGAGGAGAAGGCAGCAGAGGGAAAGGATATCTGTTCTCATCCATGGCAGCTGTGCTCCAGCCCCCTCACTGCAGTGGCATT
This sequence comes from Lonchura striata, assembly GCF_050655825.1. Taxonomy (NCBI): domain Eukaryota; kingdom Metazoa; phylum Chordata; class Aves; order Passeriformes; family Estrildidae; genus Lonchura; species Lonchura striata. The sequence continues at coordinate 11,745,566 of NC_140741.1, read as the reverse complement.
GCCAGCCCCTTGCTCGGGCTCACAGCCCTCATGCCCCTGTGCGCTGCTCGGGCGGCGCGGAACATTCGTCCCCATCCTTCCAGTGTTGCTGTGGTGCCGCTCTGGTGATGTCACAAACCACCAGCACAGGCTCCTTCCTGCCGCCATCATGTGCCTTGTCCTTCCTTCCAGCATAAAATGTCTCCCACACCCTGCCCTCATCCACCCTCAGGATGTCGCACACCCCGGCACGTGCCGAGGCGGGAGCCACATCACGCCGAGTTGGACAGCTGCAGCCACCTGGGCCAGTGTCCTCCTGAGGATTTTGGCCAGCTTGTCCGAAGTCTCTCTGCTCTGCTGAGAGGTGACAAGCTGGTGAGGCAGGAGGTCACCACAGCATCTTCCCCCAAAAAGCAGCATCACTGCGCTACCAAGCCGCTGCAGCAGCTTGGGGCGATTCCCTCCTTTGGGCCTTGGGAGCCAGCCGGCCCCACGGCACGGGGTGATGGTGGATGCTGGGGAACGGCGACAGGCCAACCCAGAGGGCTGAGATGCCAACCTAAATGGCTGTGAGGCCACCCCAAAGGGCTGGAAAGCCACTCCAAATGGCTGTGAGGCCACCCCACAGGGCTAGGAGGCTGCCCGAGCTCCCACTTCACTGCAGGGAACTGTTGTATCCTGAAAACCAGCACAGGCAAGAGCAGCTGTCCATGTCCTGCTTTGAGGCACACCAGAATCAGCCTTCCAATCATTGGGACAACCTTTGGAAATCAGGCTGGACTTTCACCCTGACTCCATTTCCCATTTCCCACTCATTTTACAGGGATTCTTCTCCAGGCAAACTGCTTCAAAGTTGCCAGCTTCCAAGTAGCTGTCAGCAAGGCTGAGTGAGACTCTCAATGTGACAGACCAAAGGCAGTTTGCCACGGGTTTTATGAAACTTGTGAAAGCTGTGGACACCAAGGTTTGTGTCGACATTCTGGAAAACATTCAGGTTTTGTCAGAGGATATATGGGGGGGAAATCTGTCAAGGAATTCCCTGTTACTCATGATTTTATGAACTGGAATAAACTATGGAATGATCAGCATCTGAACACCAAGGTCTCCAGTGGTAAAGTGCCTCAATGCTTACTGAGATACTATCTTTGATATGATGACTTAAATAAAAAACAGGGACAAAAGACAAAATGGAGTTGTTTAATTGATTTATTTCTGCATCACTCAGGAGAGTAAAGAGACTTCCATCAGTCAATCAACATTTCAAAAATAATTCAAGTCTGCAGTGACTGGAAATAATCTGGGGCTTTTTTGGTTTTTTTTTTCCACTTTCTTCATGTATTTTTCAAGTACTTTACCAGTAATGGTCAAAATGTCAAAGGCAGCACAGTGCTACAGGTGAGATAGTAAGCAAATCCTTACTTTCCTTTTTATGTTTAACCAGGATTATATTCACTTATGTAGCATCACACCAAATGAAACTTTGATTTTAAGGAAGTTGGTAAGGTAGATTGGCAAGGATTGGCACATAATATCTAGATTTCTTTCATTGCTACAGAACACCTGTAAATTCAGCCTTCAGGCTTTGCTTGTGCATTTATCTCTGAATCCCTTATACAGGCACATGAACAAAAGAAAGATCAGGACACTGGAGGAATAAATTTCTTATAGATTGTGCAGAAGATATTTCAGGACTGACCAGGGATGTAGGCTGGGTATTGCAGCATTAAAGAATAAAGTAATGCAACTCCCTTCTCCCAGTATTTATTACAAAGGCCAATGAAACGCATGTGATTTTGGTTTACTTTCAAACTGTGATAGTGATTATTTCCTAACATTTATCACAAATTATTACAAATGCCTACCATCTTTGCAGTTTTCTGTAAACATAACTTTTAATTAGAGTTTCAACAGAAACAAAGTTTAATTTCAAACACTACTATAAACACTACACTTAGGGAAAAAAAGTGTGAACATGTAAGCATTATTCTGACAAATATTCAATGTTTTTAAGATAAGCATAAGATTTTGCTGCTGTTCATCACAGCTGGTGGGAATTGCAGTGCTACATGTCTTGAAGATGCCCTTTTGTAAATACTCACATGTGGCTTTAGAGATTCACTGCTGACTGGCCATGATTGCTTTCATTGTCTTGGTTTCAAAATGTCATCAAGAACTACACATTGTTATGGTTTTGAGAAGAAAAAATATTGTGCAAAAATTAGCATCTTCAGGTCACTCTTTTGAAGGAAAATGAAGATTTTGCATACTTACTGCCCTCTGATTTGGGAGGTTCCTTTCTCTATGTATCTGGATATGATAATTGATTTCCAAGAGAAATAAATGCAGTGAACAAGGAAAAAGGTGGAGCATAGAGAGCATTTTCTGTGCTCCCTTAGTTCTTCAGAGAGAGCTGCATTACCTATGGGTCATTTTCTTTTCACCCCACAGCTGCTGCTGAGATCCAATCCTTTAGTGCCAGTGTTGCTGCTGGACACCATTCAGTGAGCAAGCAGCTGTCTTTACATGGAATTTGGTTGAAAATTGTTTATTTCTTTATTGAAAATAAAAGTAATTTTAATAAAAATGTTATACAACCTAGGGCTGCTATAATGAAGATGGCCAGTTGGGAGTGTAGTTTATATCTGCAGTACCAAAAAATAGAAGAAATTTTGGGCATAGATTTAAGTGCTAACAGACACAGATACAACACTAGAAATTCTGGATTGGAAAAAATCACTTTTTTCACAAATATTGAACATGAAAAAAGAATAGGGAATAATAAAGAACAATGAAAAATACTAAACACTTAAATGACTTTCAGCTTCAATATTTATTCCACTAGATCAATCCCTTATGAGATGCAAATATATGGCATTTTGCAATACACTTTTTGGTTCTGTTGAATTAAATTCTCTCTGCTTTAAAATGCTGTTTCTATATGGCAAAACTGTAGCAAGGAGTGCAATAAGAAAAAGCATTTAATATTGCAGTATCAGTCAATCAGTCTACCTTTATGAACTTCTCATTTTCTTTCAATTTCCTTTCTCTGTAAAAGAGGGAATCCGTGAAATGAGAATCTGCAACAAAAGTTGCTCAGAAGGATGGAATTTCAGCAAAATAAATGTTCTGATCTGACTGAAAATGCTCACTCATTTTTTGCAAGGATATGAAATTAATCTAGAAAACGTAATTACAAAATAGGCTTTGTCAATTTTCCCTCTACATTCTTCAGGATGGGCTTGGATCTTATTTTTTTTAATTTCTTTTGGAAAGTGGAAACTTGGGGAAGAATAAACATTATGAGAAGAAGCTGAAGGTGTACACCCCCATGGAAAACTTCGGGGAACTTTTATTTATATACTTTTGTGGCTCTGAATGTCTTTGAGACTCAGTTGCAACTGCTTGGTTTTTGTCTATAAATGATTTTTTGCTGTTGCACAGGGAATACATGCCAACTTTTATTATCTTTATTCCTAAAATAGCCTCCTTTTCTCTCTAGTGCTTTGAAAACCATTCACGTTCTTATAGCTCCTTGTGAAACCCTCTTTTTTTTTTTCCAGTTCCCTATATTTTAACAAAAGAAATGAAGGATTGGCACATATAATATATGCATATTTATATCTACAACAAAAACAAAAATTCAAGTTGTCCAGCTTTATCAAGCAGAAGTTTTCCACTGCAGTCAGGAGCACAGCACATCTGGAACTGAAGCTCTGTCTTTTTTACAATCATAATAATCTGCTGGTAAAGACTTGCTTTGTGCCTTCAAAAGTACATTTTCATCAGGTATCTTTTGATTCTTCTTATCTTGGGTTGTTCCTGAGCAGCCATGGTTCTTTGTCCCAAGGAGAAGATCACCTGGTCCATAAGTTCATAACAGCTTTACACAGAGATGTAATTTTCTTTCAAAATAAAACAGGAATTTTGTTAAATTTCTGCTCCTCCATTTTCAGGCTTGAAGACTCATAGGAATCACCTGGTTGGTACAAATGTACCTGAGCCAAATTGGCTCAATTTTTTTATTTCTGATTATAATTTTGAATCTGTCATTAATTGTTGCTGTAAAGAAAGTTGTCATATGTTATTATGCCAGTAACATTAGAGTTTAGCTTGGACTTCATTGCCAGCTTAGAGCTGCATTAAAGTGAGAAGATCCTTAGTATTTGGACTTAATATTTAATGTTCACATTATAAAGTTTGTTTCTTGTTTTGCTAGTACTACAGCAGGTGGAAAACCTATCAAAATGAAAACAGTGAAACAAGTGTAATGATTTCATATTCAAATATATGTGTGGAACTAAAAGCTAATTTATTTTTTGTTTCAGAATAGATAGATAAATCTGTAACAGACAATAAAGACTCCATTTATCTGTTGGCAGAAAGCAAAGTCTATCAGTATTTCTAGTCATTGGAAGAAATTCATGTTTTCCTCTTTACATTTTCCAAAATTTTTTTCATTGTTTCCATTTGCGGAATGGAAATGACAATTTTTATAAAACAAAACACCTTGCTTGTATGTCTTCCAGCTTGCAGTTTGTCCTAAAATCTCCACTATATGTCTTCCTCCACATTCCTTTCCAAATTCTGGGAATGAAAAGAAAATATGTTTTTAAAACAGAGAAAATAAAAATTAAGGAAATACAAAGAACCTTCTGTCAAGTGTCTCTCTCTCACTGAGCTCAAACAATCAACACATTAATGTTGCAGCTGTAGTAAGACTAAATTCAAGGATGATTTTCCCTTCTACAGTAGGAATGGTTTAAAATTTTCAATAAATCTGAAAAAGCAGATTTAGTACATGCCAAGTGCAAGATATTTTCTAAGTCTGTATGTCAGTATGGCTTTCCTGCCCAAACAGTGGATTTTACAGTCCTTTTTAATGAAAGCTTCAGAGTTATAAAAAATGTGGTATGGTTTCAAAAAGTCACTGTTTCAAAAAATATCTATTTTGAGCAATTCAAAGCATAGTATCCTGGGATTCTCCAAAGTTACGAGACATATTTGTTATAGAAAGGCTTTGGAATTGTTGCCATACAAAATTGAGGGAATAAGAGACAATAATAATAGTAGTAGTAGTAGCAGTAGTAATAATAATAATAATAATAATAATAATAATAATAATGCCACCATAAAAAACTGAAGTAATAAGATATGTTAATAATTATGATTATGACAATAATAATAATAATAATATTTTAAACAAATTACCCATGCTATATTAGATCATTAATGTAATCATTTATCCTTGAATGGAAAAAGGAACTAATACGCATCCTTAAATAAATACCCAGAAAATATCCTGAATTTTTTTTTTTAGCATCCTGGGATCCTAATAAAGTCTGCTGATAGTGACAGAGATTGCAGATGAGACCTGTCTAGGGGCTGTCCCTCTGTAATGTCCCCAGAAGTGCAGATGAGACACATTCTCAGAGGAATGGAAGGCCAGTGTTTAGGTTAGATTAGAGACAACAAAGGTTGGCTCTTAAAAACTGAGATAGGGATTAATATAATTATATGGGACATGTGTGCAGTGCAGCCATGATCCCAAATGATCCCAAATGAAATTCTCTGATAGCTGATGCAAGTTTCTTTCACAAATGAAAAAGCATTAACAAACAAGGAATTTTCTATCCTGGTTCAAATTTAGAATTGCAAACCTACATCCTCAAGCATGCTGCTGTGCTCTCATGTACAACAGCTTTTTTTTCTGCAAAGATTCAAGATCTACCTACACAGATCTCAGATGAGTGCACCAGCCCCTGGCAAGCCTGCAGCTATTTAGGTGTGCTCATCTTCACTGGCAGAAAGCAAAGGATCAAAAGTCTTTGCTTATTCACTTATTCATTGCTTTTTCTTAAACAGATGTTGTTTATTCTTAAACACAAGAAGTTCAGAAGCCTGAGGAAGACAAAACATAGAGTATAGTGTTGCTCATGTAATTTTACTATTATCTGACTTCTGAGACACAGCCTGCCCACCAAGGACTTAGACTTTACCCCAGATATATAGATCAGGCCATACTAAATCCTACACTAAGATGAAAATATGGGTTTGTGCTCACAGACATTCACGTTCATGGCTGGAGACTGTCACAGTGGCATCAATCCTCCAGTCATTCTACCTGGACACATGGTGATATTGCCATTTCTATGGCTCCTTCTTTGCCCACCTACTCACATTTCTTTATGTGAGTAGGTGGGGAATGTTTAATTTGGGGTTCAGCTGGGACAGGAGGTTGGGACAGCATACTGGGAAGTGTATCCCACTATGGGAATTCTGTGGCTGGAAGAGTCCAAGTTCCTCTAGAAGTTAAGAAAAATAAATGCCCTATAAGCCACTTCTTTTTGGGTGGGGAATTGACAGATAAACCTCCTAGAGATTGGTTTCAGAGAAAAACAAACAAATAAGTAGGTTTCAATAAATGTCTTTGGTTTCAGACAGAAACACTTTTTTTCTGAAACCAGATAAATAAAGGGAAGATGAACAAATTTTTGGGGGTGAGGGGGATGGTTGTAGAGTTTTGGGGTTTTTTTCACCCTACATTGAAGATCCTGTTAACAAGATTTGCTCTGATAAGCTCACCACTAAGAAACCAGCCTCACACAGATGGAAAAGCTCCTTAGGCTTTGTGTTGGATGGAAAAATGAAAAAAATGCCCTGAACAGCTGTGTTGGTCTTTCTGTACCATTGACTCCATTGATCTTGAAGGATCATAGATAACTTCCCTTTAGAACCAGGCATGTTCCAAGTCATCAAGTTTCTTTATGCTCTTTCTTGCTTTATAGCATTCAACAGATGAGAAAAAGTGGGGTTTTGTTTCCAATGCCTACAAGTTCATTAGTAAATATCTTTTACAAATCCCTATGATTATTTTTGAGAAAAAAAGAATTTCCAGTTCACTGAAGATATTAATTTTATTTAAGAACTATATTTCACACAAGACTTCCCATTTTCAGCTTACTTTAATTACATAGTCATTAGAGACAGATACGAGAAGCACAGTTTATTTGAAGTATTTATTATCCATTCTTGTATTGTTAATGAAGCAATGCCTGAAGCACATTTACAGTAAGAAGTCACCTTCTTGTTCATCAGTTTTTCAAGTCCATAAAATAAATGTGATTGCTTCAGGTACTGTATTACATAGATTCAGTACCATTGCTTTCCATATTAATATCTACATGCAAATTTATTCTGTTGTTCTTTCTTCTATAATTAACATTATCTGCTAATATATTCTTGCTCAGACCAGTTCCTTTAGTAATTATCATCAATGCTGTATGTATTCACTGAGCAGATATATTTATTCTTTCTCTTTCCATCAAAAGGTCATTTTAAAGACACATCAACAACATGCTTTCTATGATCTGTAAGCCCTGCAAGAACCAAGCTGTTGTCTCAGCCCTTGAGCTGTAGTTCCATATGCCTAAATTTATTACAAATTATGGATTTATCTGAAGCCAATGAAAAGCATAATTAACATTTTGGTATTTGATGTGCAATAATTTATTTTCTGTTACCGAAGTTACATAGGCTGCCAAATGTGTGATACAGATTATGGGACAAACTGTGCTTAAAATTTAGGTTCTTTCAAAACAACCTGTTATTTCCCATGAAGCATTCATGGGGAGAAAGAGAAGATTAAAAGGCATTGGCTCTATGTTGCCTTCAGCTCTTTTCTGGCTCCTCTGTTTAAGTCCCAGTTCAACAAAGTGATTAAATGTCTGATTAATTATAATCATGTTACTATTTCCACTGGGAGGAGTAGTATGATATAGCTACCATGATGCTACAGTTGGTTGAATTTGATCATGCAAAATGAAGGACCTGATAAAGCAGGTACAGACAACAACAGAAATGTTCTTTTCTTTTAACTGTGACCTTTAGACCTGCCTGAAGAAATTTTCTACAGACCATTTTCCAGTCCTTTTCTCAAATCTATTTATAACTTAATTTACATGATTCTACTGCAATTTTTTTTTGTCTTAAGTATAATATATGTTGATTCATTTTCTTTAAATTAATACTACTAGATCCAGAAGTGTTGTCAAAAGTCAAGAAGCTTCAGTAAATTAAATGCTAAGCATTTATTCTTGCTCTGTACAAAAACCCAACAGTCAAGTGAAGTACCTTGTCCATTTAAGCTCTGAACAAGAATGTTCAATGTCTTCTGAATTTGAGCAGGTTCAGCTGTGTGGTTCAACTCATTTTTCCACTGGAGTTCCCTTACAGCTGTAAGAAAATTCTCAGAATGAGCAATTTGTGGGCATAAAATGAGCAAGTTTCGTATCATTCCTGACATAGCTTGAAGGTAGCTGGAGAACTGTGTTCTGGTCACTTCTTTTGAACCAGAAAGATATAAAAACTATATTTAAAAAACTTTCCATACTGCTTTTATGGATCCAGTAGAGTGAAATTCTGTTTAATTTCTGTGAAGTGATTGACCATTGTGTAGTGGGAAAGTAAATACATGAAGCTCACAGTGCTTCATTAGAAATTAGGTGCAAAAAAACCTTGGATTTTTGCTTGCCATAAATCATTAGTTTAGAATTTGAGGTTGTCCAGTACTTCTTTTTAAAGGCAAGATTTATTATAAGAATTTTCTATATAAAGGGAATTTCTGTCAATTTTCTGAACACATGGGACCAGACTAGAAGAGGTGAAAGCATTTGCAAATTTATCCTTGAAGCAGAGTAGGTAATTCCAATGTCTAATTCCTATTGATATTGGCACAATATTTTTATAAGCAAAAAGTTGAAGCAGAAATGAAAAGAACTCAATACATTTATCATTAAATTCTGCAGTCAAAAGTGACTTTGATGCTTCTGTTCCTGTTTCATTAAGCTCCTCATAGGCAGCATAATCCTGATAATTTCAATTCCCTAGAAGAATATTCTGTATTTCATTTGCTTCTAAAAGACCAAATTATTAACCATGTCATATTGTAAAATTGCCATCTAAAGACTTCATGATGTGCTAAGTGGAAAGGAAATTGCCAGGGGCTGTAAGCTCTGGGTCAAAGGACAGTTGTTTGTAGCTCATTAGTATGATGTGGTGAAATCTGAAATTATATTAAATGTTTGTTTAAGATGTAATTAGTGAAGAATTTATGCATTTTCAAGTATTCCATGCAGATCTGTAGTCTCATATCAACAGTGGTAGAAGTGCTTTCTTGGGTGCATTATTTGCCTCAGACAGAAGCAGGAAAACAATTCAAAAGCCAAAATATATTGCTCAGCATGTTTGGTATTTTTTTTTCCTTTTTGCTATTTCTGTCTTTACTCAGCTGTGCAACCCTGACTGCCAATAAATGATTTTACAGGAGAGCTCAATTCAGTTTGTCCTGCTCCCATTCTGCCTTTTGATGCCTGAAGAAAAGTCAAATACAGTCTGAATTACTCTCATGACTTTGGGCCACATAGGCCAGTAGTCAGCTTCCATGCTGCTGTGGCACTGAGCAGCTCAGAGGCTTTTCTCAGGTGCACAGGCTAAAGGCTGGATGACCTCTTTGCTCAGCGTGGTAAGAAAGAGAATAAAGTCTTCACACTTGTTTTGATGTCAGGGAATGTGGCATGAAATGGGAGATTGCACTTTCCCCTTGGGAAGTTGGATTTAATGCCCATCTCTCCCCAGACACATGTCACTTGAGCTACAAGTTCAATTTAGGGCTTCACCCACCGACAGAGCTCTGAGCAAACCCCTCCTTCCTCCCTTTCAAGGAAACTCTGGGTGCACGCCTTCACACCTATCAGAACTCTGATGTTTCAGGTGCAAAGGATTAAGATCCTGTTTTCCACCCACACCAAAAGGAAAGAGAGCTCGGCAAGTAGCCTGGTGAATGTGAGTACCCACATCAGAAAATAAAAGAATTGGAAAGAGGCAGAAAAAAATCTAAGCGTGCTGGTGGTGAGAGGGGGAAATAATATTTGTTCTTGGAGTACACTAGTTTCTGACCTGTTCCTGCAAAAAGGACAGAGAATGCAATAAAGGTAGGGCTGATATATTTCTATCAGACTGTTGAAATAAGGATTTTGGATAGCCAAGTGTGAATCTCCATTTGTTTGGTATAAAAGCCTTCTAAAACCTTTGCACAATTGATCTTGGTACTGGGATATCCAAACCCTGATCAGCCTTGTTCTTGAACCAGATTCATTCCTGCTCTGCCTGAAGAGCTAAAACTCAGGCTAATGATATTCTATGAACTGTGGAGCTACTGCAGCTCACCTGATTTTGAAATTCATGCTGGATCTCTGAGAGAATCCCCAGCTGTGCTGCACAGTATAAATTAGGTTGTTACCTCCAGGGTCACTGCAAACGTGTTGTGGCCATGAAATGCCATATAAAGGACAGGACTAACATTGCAAATATATTTTATGGGAAGAAAAAAGCCTATATATATTTAAAATATAAATTTAATGGGTGTGTATGTATATATAGATATTATAAAACATATGTGTGTGCACATATATACACTTTGGGATGAAACAGAGCCAATAAAATTAGGAGAGCTGAAAATCATAAAAGGGCTAAGCTCTAATTCCCATACAGTATGCAAGTTGCAGTCACTTATTCAACGTTTAATGCTGTATCATTGAAGACTCTCTCTAAGGAGATTCCAGGTAATCCTCACAAGAAACAAGGTTGTAGTGAAAGTCATATTTGAGGAATTATTGAAAAATAAATATATCTAAGCAAGATGAACCTTAGTGCTATGCCACATATTTCAGGATAATAAAAGTTTTCCTTTGAAAGAGAATAATATAATAAGTGGTTGACGGCTAAACTTTTTCCCTGGTTGCCAAATAGATTTACAAATATGCAGTTTAAAATAGTGACTGTATCTAATATAATTGTAGAACATTGAAGCTTCACATGCAGAATTCTTGGTATCTGCATACTTTTTAAAAAATAGCAAATACCATGTTTTTCAGTATAACAGCCTTGGAAAATGCTATCTGATCACTTAAAAAATTGGATGCAAAACAACTTTGATTACAGATTAGTGTAAATATCTCTACAAGTGGAGTTACTACATATAAACTTACTATTGGTCAAGATAAAAATCTATCCCACATTAAATCTATTCTGCTCTCATTCTTAATCTGTTTGTACAAAGACAGTATTTATACACATCAGGATAGCTTTAAAAATAATATTTGATTTAAATATTCTTATTTATATTAAAGGATATTTAAATGCCTCAATTGTGTCAAATCAAGTGAAATATCACTGAGAGTGAATATCTGTTGCTAAAAGCTTTCAGACTGAGTAAAGGCTTGTGTATTAAATGAGTTTTGTAGCTATGACAATGGCCATATAGAAACCTAGACAAATGGTATATTAATATTTATTAAAGATATGTTTATCCTGCATAAAATAGTATTGCATATTGTTAAACAATTCCTGATAAGAAACTGCACTTACACCACTACAGTAGTCTGTATCCATGCTATGGGAAGCCACATCCTAAAGAATTCCTGCAACAATACAGAAACATCTGCAATTAAATACACAGAACAGCCAACACAATTTGGCCTCTTAAGCAAGGACAAAGAGCACGAGAAGAATCAGTTTCCACCTGTGAGGGGAATAAAATTTTTCCAAGTCATAATTCAGGTGGGAGAGGAATGAAGCCTGCCCAGATGAGGTGGAGTTAATAGTGGAGCACTTAATGGTCACAGTGCTACAGGCACAGTCCCACAAGTGATGGACAGACAGGTCTTCAGGCAGTCCATCAATACTGAGCTGATTGTTTCCAGCTTTAGGAAGAATCTCCCTTGAAATTACATCTACATGACACTGAGCAGGCAGAAAATCTCTCCTTTGTTTTTAGTGCTCCTTTGATAGCAAGCTGCACAGCCTAGAGAAGCAGGAATTAAGTGAATTACAATGCACAGGAGTAAAAAGATTGTGAAGGATAAAAGAAGGATGACTAGGGAGCAGAAGTTAAAAAAAGGGAACATGGAAATGGACAGGAGGAAAATGGATTTTTGTAGCAGGAGACTTGCCCATAGCTCCTGAATAGTACTCTACATTTTGCTATGGTTCAGCTTTGAATTTATTCTGCTGCTTCCATATAATTCTGAAATTCAGTTCATAATAACCTCCTATTCACTCTAACCTCCTATCTTGTGGATATCTCCATATGTCAATACTATCTCCATATGTCAATTTGCTGTGACATTTTCCTTGGTTTATCAAAGTGACAGACATTGCACTCTGCCTCTAAATGATCCACTTATATGCATAAAGAAGTATTGATATTCAATGTTTTAGAATTCTTATTTTGATCCATTTGCTCTTTAAAAATTGTGTCTAAATGTTCTATAAAATGACAAATAGGTCAAAAGAAAAGCAGTGAGATGTTTACCTTGGTGAATTTCTACTTGCTGATACACTCTAACTGCTCAATCACATATTAGTTATTTTCTGCTTGCTTGGCTGGCCTGTTGGTTAGCTTGGTTTGAACAAATGTTCTCTTCCTTCTTTACCTTGTTTCATTCCCTTTGATAAATTTGGGATACAGTTTACACTTTCTCTTCTTTTTGACATGTTAAGAAAAAGACAAAATAAATTCATTTTGAGGTGGGCCATTTTTAAAATAGACTAAAGAGAATGCTATTGCTGTACAGCAAAACAGAAAAGCACAACTTAGCATTCCTGACTTCATCAGCAGGCTATCCACCCCAATTCACTATATTTGACTGTTCGTGTTACATTTTTGTGTACTTTAATGGCCACTGCAAATTTTCATTTCTGCCATCAATTAAATGGAATACTGTGGATGGAAAAGAAATGCAGTAAAAGCACTAGACTTTCAGCAGCACACACTCTCAGCTTTTAAGCTACTTGATGTTAGTTTCCATTCTCAAGAAGATGGAATATGTTTCAGGAAATTGATTTTATTCTCATTTAAGCCAAAGGACCTTGCTATTGCTGCATATCCTGCTCCTCCTTCAAAAAGATTTTTTACAAAAGACGCAGAAATTCTGATGAGTTTCCCTGAAAATCTCAATTCCTTGGAGGTAAATTCTGTAGTGCATAACCTCATTGTTGCACTAGTGTCTTATCACAGAAATCCCTAAATGTTGCTGCAGATCTCCACTGTATTAAGGCACACAGGATTGTGGCCTAACCACACAGAGGAATCTTCTGATTGAAGATTCAGATCTCCTGAATCTTCAGCAGTACTGACTGCTGCTTTGGCTAAACTAGGAAACCTATATTCGCTCTAGAGATTAAAACCTAAAACCTGTAAAGACTGAACCATCTATTTTACACAGTATTAAAAACATACATGAAATTCACAGCTTGTTAGGTCATGTACTAGAGCAGAGAAGCAGTAAGTTAGCTCTTCTCTTTTAAACAGGTGAGCTAAGTAAAACAAATTCTATCATCACTGTGTGCCTTGCTATCCTTCCAAATATATCCATTTAGGGACATGGAGGGAAGGAACTAGAGATGAAGTTTCACCCTTTACACAGAGGAGCAGTGAGGACAAAAATTCACAGAAACACACAATGACCAGGTTGGACAAGACCTTCAAAATCACCAAGTCCAACCCAGCCCCAACACCTCAGCTAAACCCAGGCACCGAGTGCCACATCCAGTCTTTGTTAAACACATCCAGGGATTGTTACTCCAGCATCTCCCTGGACAGATCATTCCAGAACTTTATAATTCTTTCCATAAAAAACTTCTTTCCTAATATCCAACCTGTATTTCCCTTGATGCAGCTTGAGACTTTATCACAAAGGAACTTGAGAAGTTTTCCCAAAGAAAGTTGAGTTGCAGCCACTGGTCCCTGTATGGCTGTGAAACTCAATCTGAGCTGATCAGCAAGCTGGACATGTACACGCTGCTCACCTCTCCTGCTTTGCCAGCTCCTAAAGGGGGAGGAAAATGCATGAACTCTGACCTCACCATTGCTTTCTGCTGCTGTTTCTCTGCCCAGAAAGAAAACAAGGAATAGTGAGTGCTCACAGAACCTGACCATGTGATTTGATAATATACAGGAGGTAGAGCTGAAAAGTCCCCACTCGTGTTTGGGGAAAGACCAGCAGTAATCAAGGCTCAGAATTCTTAAGATAGGAACATATTAAAAGCAATTACTCGAGCCATTGGTTGCCTTCACAAACTGGAAACCTGTGGCCTTTATTTCATCTGCTCATGTGCCATTAAGGATTGCTTATGTTTGTTCTGGCACACAGAAAGCCACCTTCCCCTAAAATACCAAATAAAACTTCTAAGAGGTTGGCTATCTGGCATGATTAATTCTTATTCTCCTATGGGGCTAGAATATTGCAATTTGGCTTACTTTAGCCTTGTGAACCAGAAAGTACAGGGAGTGGTGAGAAAATCATCTCAATTTTTTCTGCTTGCTGATACCTGGGAGACAGGAATTTTCCTCTTTAACAGGACATGAATAATTAAATCATTATTTTAAACTAAAGGCTGAAATGATCCTAAAATGATTACATTTCTTCCTCACTTTTATGGAGGAAGAAATGTAATCATTCCAAGAGCTGACATCCCAGAAGTCAATGCTTTGTCAATAAATTTCAGTCAGTCACCAAATCTTTGGAATTATAACCTTCAAAATGTTGTAAGCTCACTTATTATGGACAGCCACATATCAAATAATAACAAGAAAAATATATTTCCTGTCCTTAAGGTTACCAAAGGCCATATAAAATGTATGAATGTCTTTCATCAACTTTTCAATTTGTCAGTTCCCAAGGGTTCCCATACAGAGCATTTTTTCTAGCATTGCTGTCAAAGTGGTGAATGGGTCTCCACTATTCATAAGGCAAGTGACATCATGCTGTTCTGAACCCTGAACAGGAGGTTGAGGCAGAACTTTAATCTTGTTTTTCTCTCCCCTGCCCCTTTTACAGCACCTCTGTGCTGTGAATCAAAGTAGGTTTAGTTTGTTGATCTTTGCTCACCAATGATAATTCAAAATGCAATTTCACTTCAAGATCTAAATACAATGGAAATCCAAAATAATGTTAAGTGAAAACCAAAATTAGTTATATGAATAAACCCTTTTGAGATTCAAATATATTTACAACACAGCAATTATTTGTTCACATTTGTTTTTTCTGGAAGAATTTTCCTTTCCTCTTGTCTTTTTTGAGAGATCCCCAGAGGTGTTGCAATGTAGTGATGTATTTATGTGTTTGAAGTCTTATTTGTCATGATTAGTCATCAAGAACTCACTTGTTGATAAACATGCTCTGTTTCCCTTACCATAACTCATCTGATCAGGAGTATTTCTGCTTGAGAGAAGCTATCTCCATTTTATTCTAACATAAATCATGCTTATGTTGAACTCAGACATCTTAAAAGCATTCTATTTCTCTTCCCTGTGTCTTTCTGACTCACTCCAGATGTATCCCAGTAAACTGATTGTCTTCTCTAATTTCTTTATGGCATCTCATATTTATTTAATATGAGAATCTCTCTGTTTTCTGAGGAAATATGGCATTGATTCTCTCCTATCATCAGCCCTTGTCCCATAAAATATTACACTGTACTAGATGAAATCACTGTACTGCATTCACTCTTTCGCATCCCTGACTAATAGGTCATTATCCTAAAATTTATAATTAACCATATTATTCAGTCAGTTTTACATCAGAAACTTCTGTTCCTTTTTGCCATGAGCAGAAGTGCCCTGAACTTCCAAAACAGAGAGTACAGGAATGTCCTGCTAGTTGATTTTCCCAAGCAGGAGGAATAACAACTCAAAACATTCTCAGATATCATTTGTATTTGGACAAACATTCATCAAAAAACCACAAATAGTCCAACATCCAATAGTTGCTTTGTTGGAACCCTTCTGACAGGGCCTCCCACATCCCAATAGCTTCTCTCCAATTCCGTTATATCCACCCCTCCAAATGAAGCAACTTACTTTATTAAATTGAATTTTTTTAAGTAAGTTCTGCTGTCCTTGACAGAAACTGTGCTATGATCAGGTTGATAGAAAACTCTTCTACAGGATGCAAGCTTCTGTTCCTAAAACCATCTCAAAAATTGGCTGTAGACAGGAAAATTTTTGGCAGAAAGGTGAATATCTATATGACAGGGTATTAAGGGTAACGCACATCCTAAGATTTCCTATTTCAGACTATTTTATTCTGGTTTTGAAACTTTTACATAGATAAAGATATATCTGATTGCTGTCTCACAAACTCAATGTAGCATTGAGGAATGAAAAGCTATTCTGTTTTTCCTTGTTATTTCAGCAACTTTATGCAGAAATAGATTATATTTTTTAAACAGCTCCTTTAGAACAACTATTTTCCTGGAACTAAACTTACAGTGATAACCTTCTGAGATACAAAGAAAATTAATGTAAGCTGATGGATAAGATGGGGTGTGGAACATTATGTGTTTTGCCCAATGGCTACTGTCTGTAGGGCTGCTAGTAATGCTTCACTGATGAAAGAAATTATTATAAATATAATGGAAATTGTCTTTTGATAGACAGTGCTATATCAGGAAGTGTGAAAGAAATGTTATGGGATTTGTAATAGGTATAACTGGGCCTGACTTGGGATTGAAGAGTGGTGACAAGCCAATTTGCAAACTCAGATGTGTGGGCCGACACATTGTATGTATCCTGAACAATTCTGCTATGCCATTCTGTACAGAATTATTCTGGGTAGAAGTGGTTGATACAGCAGCAAAGGACAGTGAAATTGATGCCTAAAATTAGATAATCTGATTCGGCTTTGAAGGTGGCTGGCAAAAAAAGCTGGTGTGCTGAATAGTTTGCCTCAAACTTGTTAGAAAACGCTTCTCAATAGTTACCTGCTTAATGAATATGTTCACTGAAATATTCTATTCTCTTGCCAATATAGTTTGGGGGTTTTTTAATACAGTATTTTTTTGTGTGTTTTGTAAGACCCTCAGAGTTATTTTATAATGCTGTGTATTCTTGAAATCAAAGTAACCACAAATTCTCCCTCTAAAATTATTCTCATTCAGCTGACATTCCTGCACAGCACTCATTGTTTGTCATAATTCATGTAGGCCTGCATTCATCCACTAAAAAAGTAAAAAAACAACAAATATAATTTATGTCCACCAAAAGTTTCTAATCAATTTTTTAGAGATGAAAGTTTTAACAACAAGAGCTGGTTTTAATTTGAGGTTGAGCTGCAAGGGTGAAAGGGCAAATTGTGCAACTGTTTAACAAACAGCAGTTCAGATTAGTTGCAATGATCTCACCAGCATGAAAAAGATCAAAAATCAGTGTTTTGTCTAATACACTATTTTACATATTAAATCTATTATATTATATAAGGAAATGAGTGCTTATATGTCAGGAAAAAGAAAGCTCCCCACTTTTCTGACTCTTTTCTGTATGAAGTTACCTAGGTATAAATCCACAATAATTATCAAAAGTGATCATGAACCTTTACTAGAATTGGTGTTTTACCTTAGTTTGTTTATAGTTTGGTGTATCTACATTCAGCTTTGGAGTCCTAACTCTTTCCATAGGTGACAGAAGCTCCAGCCTTATAACAGCAAATGAAATGGAAAAAAAAGAGCTTCTTAAATTTCAGCTATGACACAAATCATTCCTTTTCAGAACAGCTGTGTCAAGGTTATGATAATAACTATCAATTCAATCAATTCAATCTTTTCTGCAAGGTACTTATGGAGAATGACTTAAATCTTGATTTTAAATCACATGTTGTCCTTTAATATTTGTGTGGTGGGGAACTTACATGACTTTTCTGCAGAATACTGCATCCTGCCAATCCTTGAGTTGGATTTGTGATGAACACAGCTCACTCTAATAAAATCCTACTGTCTTCCAAATTTAACACAGAATTCACTGAATTTTTTAAAAAAATTAGTCTCCCATTATTTTATTTTAGTGCATTAAGCACACATGTTTGTACTCTGAAGTGGACTGCATAGTTAACACAATAAATGAAAGATATGAATTTACAAACATTTCCTAAATTATTAGTTCATTTCTTTTGGTGTGTTCTGCTCCACAAGTTTAATTCTTATGTGGTTTGTAAAAAACCATGTCCTGATATTAAATTAGAAATTTGTGTCTTTCTGTAAGCCCTAAATATAAATTATTATTAAAAACACATTAATATTGAGTGTGTTCCAAAAACTACAGATAAATCTGCTACCAACAAACAGTATTTTCCCTTCTCTTCCACACCACACTCCCAATAGAATAATGAACTTGGGTTCATGGAATTTCAGGGCAGAAAAGCAGAAAGTAGAGTGAGAGCAACCAACAATTTGTATGTACAATAAAAGTGGAATTCTTTATATGAAGATTAAATTTATCTAAAAGATATTGATTTAGTATTTAATGCTGCATAAAACATTATTATAATATGTTATATTATTTATTTTTGAAAACCATTATTTATATTATTAAAAACCATTTTAAATTATTTCTGTTTTGAAAACCATAAAAAAAATCTCATTTAATCAACATGATCACAATGTATAAAACTAATCAACACAAGGATACATTATGAATCTTATGAATCATACTGGATCTGCACACCATCTTAGAACATGGTCATTTTCAATAGATATCTGGGCAGAATTTATCAGGTGTAAATAGAGAGGGGTTTTTTTAAAGTCTTCTCTGCTTTTCCTACCTCATGCATAGTTGGTTTTTGCATTTTGTCTTTTATTGCTCTGGTCTGTGCTTCTGAAGATTGTGCCAAATCTGAGGCCTATTTAAGTTGTTTCCATTTAAATACATAAAAGTAAATAATTTCCAGTTACGTAATTATTGTCACTCCAAATAGCTGTTTCTTTGTGATTTGCTTTATAGCTACTGTCACTTCGCAGTGGCTACCAGGCATTCAAATACTGTAGTCTAGCTGAGAGCTATCATTAGCAAATCAAAGCAGATGTATTTGTATGTTTATTTTTATTTTCCCCGTCCTCAGAGTGCTCTACTGTACTGCTGCTACTTTAACTTTTGACCCCTGCCAAACCATTAGTCTGTCTTGTAGAACAAATTATTTTGTCTTAATATTGAGATTTTTTTTTTTTTTTTTTTTTTTTTTTAGCAAGCACTCTCCTAATATTAGGGATATGTGGGAATGCAGGGCTTCCCTCTGGCTGCCCTGGAAGTTCTGGGACCCTGGCAGGGGGTCAGGAACCCCCCTGGACGGAGCCCCCAGAGACACTATCTCTGATCTCTGTCCATGGAAAAGAGTTTTCAATCTTACAGGATGAATTACCAGCTCTGAGTGTTTGATATAAAGGACAATTAAGTGCATCACGGGTGCAAAAATAAAATTTTAGGACTCTAGATTAGGGGTCCAAAGGGAACAAGATGGAGGAAATTGGGTGTGTTTTGTCCTTTTTCTCCTTCTTCATGCCCTCCATGTTTCACTGTAGTGTTGGCATTTTTCTGTTGGTTTAGGCTGGGGACACACTGTTCAACGTAGGTGACAGATATTGGCACATTATTGTAAATCCAGCACAGGGAGTTTCTGGTATTTAATGTTTGTAACATCCCACTGAGGGCAGAGCCCCACATGCTGCCCTGCAGGACAGAGCTGCGGCAGGGCAGCAGAACATGTTAGAGCTAAACAGAATAAACAACCTTGGAACCAGCACAGACCAATTATGGCTTCTGCTTTGGCAGCGGGGCAGAAAGACTTTTTACAATCTCTGAATCACCATTACCTCAGATTCCGACAAGGGCAGAATAATCGTTTTACGTAGCCTTCAAGAAAGTGCAGTGTCACAGCTGTGATTCAGTTCAATTTGTCTGATTCATGTTCTGGAGAGGTTGCCCTCCTTCCTGTCCCCTGGATTTCTCCCTCTGCCAAGGAGCCTTCCTTTCCCAGATCCTGTCTCATCCTCAAGTGTGGCACCAAGGAAGACTTACCCTCAGCAAACACTCAACAGAAGTGCCAGCATTTAAGTGCTGACAACTGGATTTCCTTGATCGTTACACACAATTTCCTTTCAACCCTATTTTTATCTCATTTACAATCCTCAACAAAGGAATCCTTGTGATTAAGAGCTCTTGAAGTGAGATGGATGAGATGTGATTTAATAACTGATTCACCAGAGACTTGAGAAAATGACCCACACATTTTGGGCCACAGCTCTGTGTCTGTTGAATGAGGATGAAATAGTCTCCTCCTTTTAACCTTTTGTCATGTTTGGATTGGGACATAGGTGGTGCTTTGTAAATTACAGGTCCTCCTTTCAGCTGGAGAAACTTTAGGACTGAATTGATTGCAAGGGTCAGGAGGAGTAGGGACAGATATTAAGCTGATTAAACACTGCAGAAGCATCAGTCTCTGAAAGGGTGAAAGATTTCTAGTAGGTAATTTTCCCTGAAAAAAAAGAAAAACAACCTGGAGGAAGAGTATGTTCCGTGCAATCACACCTACTCATTAACTCACTAATAATCATATCTTTGGTTAGTGAGCTCCTTGCATTTCAGACCTGGATTATATTCAATTGAGAATACAGCCATTATAAAGACTCACCTCTCTCTCCTCAACTGATTTTTCAGGTTCACTGTAGCAATAAATCTAAAATAGGTTCATTTTTGCATCCTTCTGCAACCTGCATGCACTAAGGTCATGGAATTTGTGTCACTGCTTTATTTTTCCTGTGATGCTGACACTGGAGTCAGCAGATCACCAATGTGATGTTGAGGAGTACATTTAGGTTGAGCTCTGGGTGGTGGGAAATGTGGCAGCCCCAGGCAAGAGGCCATGAACAGGCACAGATCCTTTGCACAATTAAAAAACCCCAAAAACACTAAAAAAAAATTCATGGAGATCTTTTGGGAAGATATATTAACAAAACAAGCCCAGTTTAGGGCATGAGTTACTCTAATAGAAGATTAAAAAAATAGATATAAAAATAAAACTCAATGTTTAGTCTAGCCTATTTTTTTTCATGTTTTATTGTCCCCAGCTGCCCTCAAAAATTACTATCTATAAATTAAAGTGTCTGATTCTGGAAAAGGGAATAAAATTCTTTGTAGAGTGGAAGACTGGCACTTTATGAACTGAGATGGTACTGTTTTTTTAAGGCTAAATAAAATAATTTCAATGTGTATTTTGGGAGAAGAAAGGAAAATAAGGTGCTAAGCAGGTAAAGAAAAAAAAATGCAGTAGGAACAAAAGTGAGGAAAACTGGAAGGATGAAAAAAGCCATAGTCAGAAAGAGAATAGATAAGTGATTCTGTAGAATGACAACTTTAAATCTGATTCTCTGTGGTTTTGTTACTTAAAGTTCTAGTTTCACAGTGTCTTGTGCACTGTATCCTGTTTTGCAAACACAAGCAGTAAAGGTGGCTCTGCTCTATTTAAAAGCATTGAAATTCAAAATGGCTCTGATGAGTAAAGTTAAAAAGTGATCTTAAAAGCTATCTATTGACCATAAGTTTGTGTTCTAAAATTTGTTTTGGTGGGGCAGCCAAAAGTTACACACATAAATAGTATTCAGTATTTACTGACTTTTCTAGCAACGAAATTAATACCTCTATCATATGTCAGAAGACCTTTTATGGAAAGCTAATGTATTATATATGTTTGAGTCTTTTAGCCATTAAATGTGCCATTTGACAACATAAATGCTTTGCTTCTGAGACCCACAAAAATGTCTTTTCAAAAGGAGAATAAAGGAGATTAAACATTTTTATTAGAGATTAGGGTATTGTAAAATTAAGTGCTATAACTACATTGGCAACTTAAGGGGTTTAAAAAGCACAATAAAATACTGCCTGCACTAATTGCAGGCCTTGTTTTTTCTCCTATTCTACCCTATCTTATCTTCTAAAGACATAAATAAAAGAATTAGCAATTGTACAGTGCCTGCAGAATACAATATTTTTTTTGAGCAGAGTACAAAAGAATACAAAAATAACCGCATGCAACACTCGGTATCTAAGAAATGCTGCGTAAATAATAATTCTTGTGAACTCTTGGAGGGGAGATATACATCTCTGTTTGTCTCTCAACACAAGCAGGAGACAAAGCTCAAAGGCAGTGGTTTAAGATACCAGGCTTTGGGGAAGGGCCAGACAATATTTAATGCAAGTGCTCAGTAGGCAGAGCTGTGTCCCCATGGCTGGATTAGGAGCATCCCTGCCCTGAGGAATACTTGAATTAGTTTTGAGGTCTCTCAGCTATTGTACCACACACAAGGCTTGCTCTTATTGTTTTAGTGGTGGTAAAACTGAAGCACTAAAACCATAATCCTAAACTATCCAGTCCATTAGCTTAAGACAAGAATCCAGGAGAGGTGTGTCTTTCAACTAAATCTTGATTTCTCTTGTTTTTCCCAGGGACACATTTTGTCCTTGATGACAACTGCTTTGGTCTTAGAGAGGCTAAAGGAGGAAGGCCTTGTTTTGTTAAGGAAAAAAAGAAACAAAAAAGAAACAAAACAACAAAACAAAGCCCAACCAGTCACAGAATAGTCACATAGAAACACTCTTTTTGATATGTTGATTGATGTTTGGTTTACTTACTAAACTCTCCAGAAAAAAAAAAAAAAAGGTGTATGGTTCCATATACTGTGTATCAATGCTGTATCTATAAATCTGTACAAAAATGTAGGCTAGTGGGCAAGGGACTACTATTTTTAAGAAGACGCATTCTCTTTTTTCCAGTACAGGGGAGTCTGTAACCACTCAAGCACTGATCTCTAAGTGCTCAGGACAGCATAACACATCCCTGGGTGGTTTGCTGAGCTCAGCAGTGGAACTGAGCTCTCACAGCACTGAATCAGATTTACACAAAACCAGCCCCTTGCTTTCAACTTGAGTGTGGTTGCAATAACCACATATCACACAGCTGAGCAGCTGTGAGGGTGGTGGTAGTCCCATTTCCCTTACTTGTAACACAATTGAATTATTTTTATATTTTGATAGATAAATGTGATAGATTAGCCATGAATTCAAGAATTAAGCAGGTAGAGGCATCAAACATTGTATTTGTTTATGGCACAAAACAAGGCACACAGAAGAGACCACACTCAACAAAAAGAGCTAAAAATTATACAATGTTCGGTCTTTATTCTCTCAGATTAAGTGTGATAGGGCATCCTCCAGCTGCCCTGAAAAATGGGAATAGAGAAATTATTAAATGGTGAGTGTATAATAGTGAATGTGCCATTCACACTGCAGTTGCTTGCTCTGCTCAGAGAACATTACACCATGCTTCTTCAGAGCCTAACAATACCAATAACTTGCTCTCTGTTTGCAGCCACAAGTAGTGGCTGCTGTGCGTTCTTCACACAGATTTCATGCTCTGACAGGGCCTGCATTATGGGTTTTTTTGGTGACAAATGAAGGCTGATAGCCACAATGAATGTGCCTAATAAGTTCTATGCACATTTTTAAAATAGCACCACGAGTACTCTATTCGCTGCCTTGATATGGGAGGCATGAGGATTTCTAACTCTTATCTACTATAAAATTGAGGTTCCGTTGTTTCACTTGCAGTTTCTTTCAAGGACAAGCAAGAAAAATGCTAACTTGACACAAATATAGCACATCCTATCAAAATTACCTCCATTATCATTCACTTTATTAATAAAATGGCATTTTTGCAGTTACTTCAGTATTTTCCAGTGAATGTTATGTAATTATTACAATTTGCCACTGAGAGTAGACTGCTGGTTAAGTGGACTCAATGGATAGGAAATGAAGATGTCTGATAGCAAACGTTGGGGGTTTGCTAGTTATCTCAGAGTAAAGTACAAGAGGAAAAATAATCATTGCATTGATCAGAAAGGTCATTAAGTAAAAAAACTAGTAGGAAAAAGAGAAATTATAGCAATACTTTTTGTTGGAAATGGGTAAGGCTGAGCAGAAAATTAATGGGAAATTAATTTTTAAATGTTCCTTGGTAAATCCACTTTGTCTTTATAAACAACACCCAAAAGATGTGGGTCATACATAGTAATGTATTTAAGATGTATCTAAACCCAGGCATCTAAAATTTGGTCACATCAGAGTCTGAAATAAGATTAATTTTGAGGATTTCAGTGACTCCACTTGATCTAGGGTAGTAAGGAGCAATCAGACCACAGCTCTCCTGTGTCAAATTGACTTGGGCGGGAGGAATAGACCTGGGGCTTTCTTGGGTGGTTGGTTATTCTTTACCTTAAATATTGAATAGAAATTCCAAAATTAGCTCTCCAACACAGAAGGAGAACTTATAGGGAAAGGAACTGTACATTCTTATTTACTGTCATAAATTGTGAAAAAGAGAGGCCACAATGTGGTATTAGAAATGATCTCAAGTGGTTTCTTTGAGTCACGAGTAGACTAAAATAACAAATTAATTAAATTTACGTCACTTGGGGTGTCTTGGTGTCCTCACAGGTATCTCAACAATTTTAGTATGGATTTTTTTTTGAGCTATGGAGCAGTTCACCAAAAACAACTTCAGTGAAGTTCAAAGGACCAATCTGGCCTTTTTCCTCCATCAGACTTTGTTTTCTTTCAGAGATTGTTTCTCGAGAGATAAACAAAGTTGCCATACTGTAAATCACTGCTGTCACTTCCCCCCTTCCCCCCACCCTAGCCCCAAAACTAATTAGATTTTTAGATAACAAAGCTCAGTAAATTCTCAGTACAGTCAGCAGTGATTTAAGGGAACGTTCGCTATGGCACATCAGTTGTGGTCTTTATTTTGGAGCAGTACTAATGATGGAAATCAAGCTGCTAGCAAGCAGCTTAAGAACACAAAAACTGTCTTTTAGAAGAGACAACAAACTTCCATCTGCTTACAGACATGAGAGAGCTCTCCCTAAAGGCAGAATGGCAAGGGAAGTGTCCCCAGATGGCCTCTGCATGAGAAATGGCAGAAGAAATCAACCTCTCCAGGCTGTCAGAGGAATGAGCTACAGTTTCCTATTTAAAGGACTGAGCTGTGTTTGTGGCAGACAATATAATCCAGGGGCAAGGAGACAGGTAAAAAGAGTGTCTGTCAGTGGTTCTGCAAGATTGTGTGGTTTGAATAACAGAGCATAAGTTTTTTATTGTTTTACAATGATAAGAGCTTGTCACAAAGTTTTTTGTAGCACATTATCTTTCCATTACCACCCGCTCTGGCATGCAGTGTTTTCTGTGGAGTGGGCTATGCTGAAATTGTCAGTGTGAGGAGGAACTTACCCTGTGATCCTTCTGACACCGCTCTACCAGTCTGTCCTCTGCTGGCCCAGCACCACAACTCTCAGCGGGCTCTTAAACATTCTCTTAAAGCCATCCACAAAAGGCAGTGGATAGACAGAAATGCTGGGTTGAAAGCAAGTGAAGCATCTGTCAGACGAGGTATGTGCTGCAGAACCCATGTTATGATGATTTAGTTATAGGATTCCATTGAGATGATAAACCTCAGATTCCAGCTAACAGAAAAAGGAATGTTTTGCCAATTTCATGTTATGCATGATGCTTTTACATAGGCTTTTTTATTGCCTGCTAATTAATCATGTTTTGCCTGTACAAAACAAGGGTATTATCAGAAATATTTTGCATCTAGAATAATAAACTCCACAGGCAGTTCTGGTCTCTTCAGCTTTCTCTATCTTTAACTGCTTTCCTGAAGTGCTGATCAGTATTCTAAGTCAGACCAACCATTAAGTCTCTCACAGAAAATATGGATCAGGCCTTTCAAGGAGCAGATGAAACAAGCTGATTGTTGCCAGCTTTGATAAATTTTTCTTAATTGGACCTGGCAAACGCACAACAAACACTGTGCTGTGGACTTAATATAGCACCTACTCTTCTAAAACTTTGTAAAGCATTTGGCATGGCATACAAAAAGTTCTGCTCTCTACATTTAAAGTGCTGCAGTAATTTATTCAAGAGATACACAAGGAAATTCAATGTTGGGTGTTTGGGTTTGTTTTTTTCTGGGAAAAAGAAAGAAAAACAACTCAACAAACAACGGAACCAAAACCTAAAACTCCAACTAAGTTTCTTTTTACCCTTTTCAGTCTGTTAACAAATAGAGTTTGTAAGAACAATCTGTTCTGGAAGAATGACCCTGCATATAACCTCAATTAACCATTAGAAGAGAAGACCTCTTGGGGGTTGCAGGTTTGTAAGAACTCTTAACACTTAGAAAGATGTAGATGATGTTATTTGTTTCTTTAAAAAGTTAGAGCAGTGAGGTCCATGAGCAGGCTTCATTCTGATGCCTCAGGTTTTAGATTTTATGTTTTTCAGATTCTGTGCTGCTTTACTATGCAGTTCTGAGCTTCACATTAGGGGATGGTGAGCTCTCTTCACAGAGCAGGAGGACAAAACAATTCCTTCTCTAGCTGGGGACCAAGGACAAATGATCCAAATTATCCAGATCTCAGGCCCAAGAGCACAAACACCGTGGGCTGGAGAGAGAAAAACAAGCAGGATGGGACTGCCTGGCTAAAGCTGGAATTGGACAATGAACTCCAAGGTGCCAATGGAGCAGAACTGATCCCAGTGAGAGCCCCCAGGAGTGCTCGTGCATTTTGGGACCATTTTGGTTCATCTTGGGTGCAGCCCTGGCTGGGCTCTTGTGCTGCCCAAGGTGGATCCATGGAGGAGATCCTTTTAATAAATCCCTGATTTATTCTCTAACTCTGTCCAGCCTCTGTTCTAGGACAGCCTTCTCAAGGCATCAGTTTCTATCTGGGCTCTGGTGGGTCAGTAAGGTGCTGCTGAGGATGGCTCATGACTGGCTACTTTTCCTGTTGCTCCTTGTATCCTTAGGTGGGATGGTCTTGAAAGTTATGGGTTATTTTGTTTTCCAGATTTTATTCTTACTGAGTTTCCCTTTCATCTCTGCTTCCCAATACTGTTCTGCTGCTGTAAACCACTTTAACCAGTGCTTGAAACTGGAGATTCACAAGAGCACCTTACCAAGAATCCAAACAATATAATTCAAATTCAGAAAGGGCTGAAATGGGGGATTATGTTTTCTCTCATATTATTTTCAGTAGTTTTCCAGTGAACCTGGCCCTTGTTCTTGACAGCCAGTGCTTGTCAGAAAGGTTACAGCAGTGCAAAAATCTGGCTACCACTTCACTGGATGTAGATAGCTGGATTAGCAAATGTGGGATCTCCAGTACAATAAGCACCTTTGTTTGGGGCTTTTGCAAAGTCTGGAAGAGCTGGCATTGTGCCCTGTTCAATGTAGCCATTAGGGTCTTTTCATTTACCTTAATTGGAGCTGGATTAGGGCCTAATCATTAAAAAAAATCGTCACCCTGCAGCCAGCAATGGTCACATTTGACCTCAAAATTTCAGTAAGAGGCATTTGTACGGGAAAACTAGAACATAAAAGATGGAAAAATAATATTTTCCTGTCAAACGAGGAATGATAGATAACTATATGTAATAGAGTGACCATATGCCTCAAATTTGTCTTGAACTCCCCAAATTTTTTTCCACATAAGATCTGTCCAATTTTGATTTTTGGCAGCTGCCAGAACACAGTGGAAGAGAAGGCTGTTTGTCTGCCTTTAGCTGGTGTGGGATTTGCTGTTGGCAAGCACAGACGACAAACACTTCAGTTCTGTGACCAAATGTCTTTGCCATTGTTTTTATTAGACTGTGGGATGTTTTTCCTGATCTGTGGCAAGATATTTTGACAACTCACTGCAGTATAATAAGCAAGTAAAATAGCAGAGAATAATATATTTTATGTGCATATGTACATGTCTATATTTTAATATATAAAAGTAGCATTAATTAGTAATTGGGTGTCTTTCAGAAAAGATTTCACAGTTCACAAAGCCAATGCTTTATCACTGTTACAGATTTACAGTGATTGTCCATCTGTGTCTCTTGCTCTTTGCCTTCAATGTATTTTTATTTTCCACGTCCTCCAGATGAAAGGTACTATGCTTCATGCCCTGTGAAAGTCCAAAAGGAGTATTTGAAGCACAGTGGAAGCACAGCTGAACTGACACAAAGATTAGTAATGCAGGAAATCCTAAATACTGTAATTATATTAATTCTTCTATAATTTTTTTTCAGGAGATTAATTTTATGACAGTCCTGTTAGGGAGTTGTGTTTTGGTTTGGGTTTTGCAACGTGTAACATATTATGAGTTGTTGCTTCTTGTTTCCTTCAAAACATCTGCTATTTGGGAGGTATGAAGAGTATAATCTCTGTTAGTTTTTTCCTGTTGACTAATATGAGATAAGAGGTCAATGAGATATGGTGAAAAAATTCATGTCAATTTATCAATGTCACAGAATGGGAATGGTTGGAAGGGACCCATGGTGGGTCATCTAGTCCTGCTCATGTGGTTAAATACCCTGTGAAATGAGCCTTTATTCCACTCTGAAGAACCTAAATAATATTCTGGTAACATTTGCATTACAGAAAGAAGCTTCTTTAGCACCCTCTTACCACGTTTCACTCAAACATGGCAGGCAATTGGAGAAACTTCAACATGGGCATAATATTGGTAAACTGTCTGCAGCTCTCTGGTCACAGAGCAACAGATAACTTTCCCAGGCATCATTCTGGGAAGGACTGTGAGAAAAGAATGAGAAACAATTCTCATATTCACTTTCTGCACCTGGTGTTGTGAACATGTGGAATGTGTTACAGAGATTTGTTTACCAAAGGGTGGTTTCTTAATTAGCAGTGGTGATGGTGTTTTTATTAAAGGACCAATCAAGTCCACCTAGAGTAAAGTAGGGTATAAAAGCATGGGTTGCTTAATAAAGTAAATAATCAGCCTTCTGGAATGTATTGGAGTTGCTTGTTGCTTGGTCCTGATGCATTGCACTCACAGGTAAGCCTGGAAAATTGTATGAAAACCAGTTTTTCATTGCTATATTAGCAAAAAATGGAAGATGCTCCCAAGAAAATTATTTTTGGGGTTTGTTTGTTTGTTTTGTATTTTGGGGTTTGGGGGTTTTTTTATGGGTTTTTTTTTCACTGTAAGGCAAATTTTCTCAAGCTAATCTGTTTGATTCACATACTGATGGACAAATGTGTCAAAACTGCTAGAAGCAAGTGCTGTAGGGCATGTGTTTTAAGAGACTTTTGATTCATTTATGTGCTTATAAGTTTTCTATTTTTATTCATGGTTAGCATACTTCACCAGGCCTGTCACACCAGCTCAGGGACTGAGCTTTTTTCTTCCCATTTAATGGTTCTATCTTCTGAAATATCTGTAAAGTGTATTAGTTTTTTTTTTTTTCTTTTTTAAAAGTCCCTGCTGGATGCATAACTACACATCCAGTTTAATTCACTATGACTACAGCACGTCCTTGCCATCCTATAAATTGTCTCCTCCTGGTTATAGCAGTTAAAACTTCTTTGCTAATTGAATAACAGAGAAAAAAATTTGTCATCTCTGCTCCTCTATTTCTTCAGTATCATACTGTTGTGTCTTAGGAGAAGTTAAAAAGGTTCAAAACATGCCTTTGTGGTTTTCATACTCTTGTCTCACGTGGGTTCTTTTAAATCATGTGCAGTGAGACTACCTGGGTGAGAAATACTTGGCAATTCAGGCGACATTGCAGAGTTTTAAATCAGAAGTTAATGACCACATTCCTTGCCCTTATGGGGGAAAGTAAAGTGACCTCATTGTCACATTTCTCTGAAGAATATGCTAGACTATACAGGAGTTATTGCAAGATTTGACTTCTGTTTGAGATGGCAGAAATTCCTGCTGAATTAAGAAAAGCTGGTCAAGACCCTTACAATGAATCCTAAGCATTAAAGGCTAGGAAAATGTGAGGGTGACATTTTGGGAACACAAATTCACAAACAAAATTCAGGAAAAGAGGGATAAGAGTTGTTTGAATGAGAATTAAATCATGGAAAGAAAGATTGTGGGACAAGAAAATTTGATAAACTCATGGCCATTTCTCATCTTAGAGCCTAAATGTTTCTCTTAGCTACCAAAACAGCCTTGGAGAAGGAATTAAACAGTTGGGCAAATATTGTACAGTCAAGTTTCAAGCTCTGCTCAGAGCTAGGCTTTTTACAGAGCTCTGAAAGCCAAGAGTAGAAAATTAAGAAAGTGAACGCCAGGATCCATCAAGCTGTGGAAGACAGGGCTGGAAAGCACAGCTGTACAGAAAATGACTTTTCAGGGAATTGGAAATTGCAGGCTACAGAGGGTGGAAAAAAAAGGAAGTGCAAGCCCACAAAAAGCATTAGGAAAAGAGAGGAACAGAAGATCAGTCCCAAGAAGGGTTATGAATGCAAGGAAATTGATTTACATCAGTAAAAATGAATTATGCCAGATGAGAACATTGTTTAATCATTTTTTAGCAGAAGACAAGCAGGGTATCTGCAGGACTCTTCTAAGCCTTGAAGTACTTTGGGACTCTTTCCATAAAAGCCTTACAAATTCAGAAGTAATATTCGGTCAAAATGAGAAGCCTGTCACACCCCTCTGCCACCTGCCTTTTGTTTTGGGCAAACCTCAATGGGAACAGATTCTGCTCTTTCTCTGCCCCCTCATTTCTTGGTAACGTGTTTGCCAAGCAGACAGTAAAGGTGGCAAAGGATTAATGGGGCTCCAGAGCAGTATAATAAATGCCAGCAGGAGGCTTCCCTCCTTTTTGATGCACAGCTTTGACTTTCAGCTATGGATGTGGAGGACCATACATCCTGCTATAAGTGCAGTTTCTTTATGGATCATTTAGTGCTATGTTCATAAAGTCATTGCTAGACTTTCAACTTTCAAAGTTAGGGAATGCAAGGAAATATAATAAATCTGCCCTGTATATGGTTATAGCTATTACCTTTCCCCATAGTTATTACAGCTTTCTCTAAACATAAATTTTAGCCACTTGTGCACCCATCAGAACATGGATCAGGTTTGGTCTCCAAGGTACATAATGACCATCACAGAATCAGCTTCTCTGTTCCATTCACCATTCAAAATACAATTTTGGTATATGGATGTAATTATTTCATGTCACAGCAGAAAAATGTTGCTTTAGTTGTTAACCAGAGTGTACTAAACCTACTTTACTTCCTGTGAAGTATTTTTCTTTTTGATTCTGCAGAATTATTCAATTTAATATAGAACTCTGAGAATATATGCTTATTTCTTCTCTGACGGTGTCTGAGCCTGTCATCTTGCTTCTAGTGCATAGGCAAAAAAATCATGTTGGCGCCAAAGAATTAGTACCACTGCATCTTCAAAATTTCAGTAGTACAGGAAGATGGAAAATATAGTTGAGTATATTTTTTACTAAGGGGAATTTTTAATCTGGCCTCTAGTTTTGCATAGTTTTCACATAGCGTCACGAGCTATGTGAATGACCCAAAATCAGAGTGTACAAACAAGGCAGGTGTCAGCAAACTGTGAAGGAAACTGCCATATCAGTGTACAGAAAACAGCACCTTGAATCACAGCACCTGCTTTGTTCTTCTCCTGCAGCTCTCTCTCACAGCCATTATGGCCATCTCTGAGCCCTTTGTAATTTTCCCAGAGCCATCTTTATGCTTTTGGTTCTGTCACAAGGCCAGGGGCTAGCCCTGTGTTCACTGTTGCTGTCACCAGAGGGAAAATAGGTGAGGGGACAGTACCAAACTGAGCTGAGGAGCAGCAGCCTTGGGGATGGGGGAGCCTGGTGCTGCCTGCAGGGGACACCTCCAGCCCTGCCCAGCACTGCTCCCCAGCCTTCCCCAGCAGCAGCAGGGCTGGAGGTGCTCTGCCACAGCAGCAAGGGCTTCAGAAAGCTCTGCTCTTCCTCCTGACAAATGGGGCCAGGGGATTATTTGACATCCCCTGATGTCCAGTTGAGCAACAGAATCACCAAGTCTGGCTGCCTGGTAGGTGACTTTGGCAGCTGCTCTGCCCGGATGTCTGTCACAGCAGTGAGTTTATTTCAGGTGACTGTATCCAGGTGTCAGCTCTTTAAAGATCCTTTTTAGTGTGTCTGTTCAGTTCCACTGCTGGCTCTGCTGCCAGTCTCAGTCCAGGAGGGAGCTTGGCACGAGGGCTGCAGTGTTACTGTGGTAGCACTTTGTTCTTCAGATATCCTCCACCTTGTAGGAGAGAAAGCAGGAGGACATGTGCTCTGAATTGCTGAGGTCAAATTCATAAATTCTTCAGGAGCAGAAGAGGGTAAGACTGGTTCAGAGCTCTCAGGGTATCTGTATTACTCTTCTAGGCCTTGAAGTGTTTTGGGACTCTTTCTATAAAAGCCTTACAAATTCAGAAGTAATATTCAGTCAAAAAGAGAACCTGTCACACTCCTCTGTCACCTGCCTCTTGGCACACACCACCTACAGCCCTGATGCTTCTCTTATAACTGGTGTTTGTCACAGTATAAGACATGTCACAGTATAAGATCATATTTATTTTGACAGTCTAATTGCTAAATATGGATTGAGAAATCGGTGACTACAAGTGTACAAAGTGGCTGCTGCCCTCAGATTGTTATTTATCTGCCCAGAAATGTTACAATGCATCTTCTCCCTCATCACACCAATTTTATTCCAGTCTGGTCTCTGCTAACTGTCAATAACAAATCATTTTCCTTTTCCCACCACAGTGAATTTTTGGTGGCTGTGATGTTGCAAGTGTAGAGGTGGGAGGTCAAATCAGGGGACAACAAGGTTCTACAAACCTCAGGGTGAGACAAACTTCATAGAAAACACTGATTTTTTCCCTTTTCCTCTTCAGAATTCTCAGGTTGTGGGTGTGTAAATGCATGGAGTGGCTCTATTGTGAGTTGTGTAGGAATGATATGATTCAGCATATGCATAAGTAATAAGTAATTATGGCTGAAAATAATGGTCTTATACCTTTAAATGAGTCTGCTCTATATTTGTTACTGAAATCCTCCAAAGGCAAGGAAGCAAGGAGCCAGATAACTACATGTGCTGTTATCAGATCCCACTGGGAATTGATCAGGTGTCCCCTATAAAGAATTATAAACACATTCAGGGAAGGATTTTTTTTTTTTCCTCCTTTTCAGAAGATTCTGAAAGTGGGGAACTAAATGCAAGGAATTTGTTAGTATGGGATTAACTGGTGTGAATCACACAGCTGAGCCAGGGACTAGCAGGGGCAAGGCAGTAAACAAAATTGCTGGTTGGTTTTACAGCGCCTGTTTGGTATTTTTAACATACCTCATTTCAGATGCTAATCTGGTGCAATCCATTTCTGTGGGCAAAGTTAAAAACAACAAAAAAAATTAAGCTACTGCACTGAATTCTCATAGAAGTCATTTAAATACACCAGTGCTATCTCTCTAGCTGTTAGCTCTAGGTAAGCATTATCTTTATGGCAATAAATGTTGTGACAGAATGAGTCCTGACTGATGTTCTGATTACAGGCCACATCAGGAATAATAAATGTACATGACTCTTTTGAAGGTGTTTTCTCACAAGTGCTCAAATATCTCCAAGTACCTTGGTTCTTCCCATGTTTGGGTTTTGTATAGTTGATTTATTGGGGTTTGGAAAGGCAAAAATGCTTTTTAATGATGTGTAATGTAGTGTTTTGGTATTGCTCAGGGAACTTCAGATTCCAGTCACCAGGTAGCAAATATGTGTGGGTGATTTTCCGGAACAGAGTAAGGTCTTGAAAACCAGTGCTAAGTTGTGTTTGTGAACTCTGCTCTTTGCAATATTTCACAAAACACAGAACTACCAACCAGGGTTTGGACAGAGAAAACTCTAACTCAAAATTTTAACTTCTGTATATCAAATTTATGAAAATATGTTTAATTCTATTTGCTTTTTTCCTACATGATTTATGCCTGTTTTATAAAAAAATATATCTTTCTTAGTAATTTGTTTCCATTTTCTAATAACTTTAGCCTGAAAATATAATGGCAGCATCTATGTATTTCTTGGTTTTACTCTCACATTCTATCACAGGCTAGAAAATGCTTTAACAAATGAGAGATATGATTGATTATTCAACAGAGATTCAATCACAAAGAAACAGTGAGAAGATAAAGCTTCTTTCTGGTCAAGCTGATGGATCTTTAAACTATTGCCTAAATCCACAAAGCCAGCAGTTACTTGCAATGGCACAGTCCACTTAGATAAATCTCCCATACTGTGAATTTTATCACAAATCACAATAATAATTAGGAATTGCATCATTCTCTGCAAAATAAAACACCCTTGTGGTCTGTGAAGAGAAGACTGCAATGCTGTGCTGGAGAGCGAGCAGATTCAGCAGGGGATTTCAGATAGACAGATTGTAATTGCTAAGAGTTTCCCTACAACACATCACCTGTACTTTTATTAAAGTAGTCTCTGAATCCTCTTGGAGGAAAAAAAACTGAACAGCTTCCTCTTCATCCTGAAAATATGGTTAGGGATGTGGAGGTGGTAGCGTTGGCAAGAAGCAGCATTTATTTTTGCTGGGAACTTCCAACGCATCCTGGCAAAGGGTTGAGTAAGGATACTATTTAATGGTTCAACACTAATTCACAGAATAAAAATGCTGTATTTTTGTGTCTTCTGGAGGCATAGTGGGTTCTGTATGTGGTGATCAATCATGCTCTCTGATATGGTGTTAGAAATAAAGATAAGGTTTAAGGTACTAGCTAGAGAAACTAGGATTTACAAAACCTGCTCAGAAGGGACTGAGTTGCAGTGAAAAGGGCAGGATTCAAGGATTATTCCTGGAGACAGACAGGTGAGCTACCATAAAGCACAGTAAAGACAGCTGGTAGCTTGAGGAGTCTGGCTCACAGATGCTTTGGAGCAGGTTTTGTAAATCCTAGTTTCCTTAGCCTGTACCTTACCCTTATCTTGATTCCTAAGACCATATCAGAGAACATGATCCTCTCCTACAGCAAAATATAGGAATCAATGGCTTCCTCCCAAATCTTTCTGTTTAACACTAAACATAGCTTCTAGGTGCTGCAGTCCTAATCCTAATACCAGTTTTAACCGTAGCCATGCTTCAAACCCCTTCTCTGCTGTGTGTTTTCCAAAGGCACTCTCAGAAATCCTAACCCTGGCCACAGCTCCCTGCCAGGGCTTGCCCAAAGGCTCCAGGAACACTCCATTATGTGGTGATGGTTAGGTCCCTGCAGTCTTCCATTCCCCACTACAACTAAGAGAAAAAGCCACTTGCTTTCACTTGCAGCATCTCTCTTGCCTTGCCTATTTTAAACCCTGCACCACTTCAGTGACTCTGTCTCTGTAACTCTGCAGGGCTCTGTTTGTTGTGGAGTGAAAATTGCTCACTGTGATAGGAATAAAACTGGAAGTAGGGGTAAGTTTAGGAAATTGATAGACTGAGGATTTGGGATCACTTCTGAATGTAACTGATCCAAGTACCTCTTGCAGTACAGAAACTGCAATTTCTTGTTGCCAGGAAGACTTAAAGTTATTTTGATGGGGTTCATGTTGCTTTATGGTGGAATATTAGCACAAAACTGAGTCAATCCTGTTAGTCAGCTGTATCTGAAATAGAGTTTAAAACTGGATTGATGCCTCAGGTTTTAGCTTTTATGTTTTTCAGATTCTGTGCTTCTTTAGTGTGTGGGTCTGAGCTTCATAATATGGGATGGTGAGCTCTCTGCACAGAGCAGGGAGACAAAACAATTCCTTCTCTAGCTGGGGACCAAGGACAAATGATCCAAATCTTAAGCCCGGGAGCACAAACAACGTGGGCTGGAGAGAGAAAAACAAGCAGGATGGGACTACCTGGGCTAAAGGTGGAATGGGACAAGGAACTCCAAGGTGTAAATGGAGCAGAACTGATCCCAGTGAGAGCCCCCGGGAGCGCTCGTGCATTTTGGGATCATTTTGGTTCATCTTGAGTGCAGCCCTGGCTGGGCTCTTGTGCTGCCCAAGGTGGATCCATGAAGGAGATCCTTTTAATAAATCCCTGCTTTATTCTGTAACTCTGTCCAGTCTCTTTTTAGGGCAGCCTTCACAAGGCATCAGGGTCAGTTTACATGCTAAAGGAAGTGGAGCCAGATTCCAGCAGATCTCTTTGTGAGGACTAAAGCTGATGGTTTCTCCCTCGTGCTCCATCAGTTTAACCCCAGAATCACACACTGACCATCCCAATACACACCTGCTTGTCTTTCCTATCGTTTTGTTCTCTACAGCAGGATAATGACCCGAGGGAAGCATATTTGTAAATGTAGGGCATCAAAGTAATTGAAAATAATTATAGAGCTGTTGTAGGTACCTCAACTACTAATCTCTGGCCTGCTATTTTAGTTTTTGGCTGTCCTGGTGAGGAATCTTGAGGAAGATGTGTAACCGCCAGATGCAATTCTTTTAATCTCTTATGCAATTTCAAGTTCAGGATGCAAAGGGCCAAGGGCTGACACTGGGAGCAGATCCTTCCATGAAGGACTGGAGGCTGGTTCCTGACAGAGGGCACCAAACCTTTCAGGTGGGAGAGTGTTGTTCCTTCCTAATATTATTTGGGCAATGCCTCATTCTTTCCTTTCTTCAGGAGGAAGATGATGACAGTTTAAATTCTGAATTGCTGTGGCACTCGCTGAGCTGGCTGGTAGAACCTGACCAAGTCTTGTGTCAGTTCTACCAGCAGGTCATTCACCTGCTTAAAAAAAATTTAAATTAATAATTCCTATCCCAAACATTGTTTGAAGGACACGTTTGCATTTAAGTTATTCCTATTGTACTTAGAGTTACTTGGCTTGTGTGTAGCTAACATGACTCATTTAATCCAAAAATAGGATTTGCACACACGTTTTGCAAATCTGCTAACAGCCTACATTAGTTCTGCACTTGGTCGTATTTGCAGCAATTCCTTCTGGGTGCATATCCCAGCTTTTGAAACTCCAGTTTGGTCTTTCCTATTTTCCACTTGCTCATATCTCATCTTTTTCTGTTCAGCTGATTAAAGAGATGTGTTCGGTCACAGGCTTCAGCTTTCATAACAAGGGAAAGGTTACTCTTTCTAGATTTCTGTTGCATATCAATTTTTCTTCTGCAACACCTTTGTATCATGACAGGAAAATTAAATTTAAGACCACCTACAAAAGTCAGGTCCTTTGGTGTATTAGGAAAAGTAGGATCTAGTAGTCCAAAAGCTTCTTTGTAAAACTGTAGGTAAATGAACCTGTGATAAGTCAGTTCAGGTACAACAAGTCATGCAAAATATAACACTTGGAAGACCAAAAAACCTGCTGCATTTATTTATATATATATATATTTATATTGTATAATACTTAAATGAAATGCAGGTGTGTTCCCAAAAGGGTGTATTTTGAAACAGGTATGATTCTGATATATTTATGGTGTTTTAGAATATATAACTGATTCAAACCCTGTAGACATGTATTACAGCACATAAAATAGCATATGAAACAAAAATGCTAAGCTGTTGGTCACTTAAAATGTCATCTGTGTTTTCCTAGATGGGGGCATCTTGTTTTCTGATCAATAGAGAAATTATGGGGCTTTTTAACATTATTGTTTGGGTTTTTTTAATATATACAAAACCAAAAGTTTTTTTTGAAATGTTTTACTTGTGGAGTTCCATTCTAACATCAACAAGAACTGTTCTGTTTCCACAGAAAAGCTGCACACTTGGGATAAGACACACACAGATCAAGGAACAGGAAGACAATTTGCTGTGCCTTAAAACACAGAGCCTTTGGTGCACACAGAGAACTTGAGCCCTGATCCATTATTGGAAACCATTAGCATAAATACTCTGCCAGGTCACTGACATCCGAATTATCAAATCGCCGTCTGAGATTAGATATCCAGCACTTGGATCATGCTATTAGTCCATGGTATGGTATGGTAATGAAATAATCAGCAAAAAAACCACATGCCTGAAAACTCCTGAGTTAACACATATCTGGAATAAAATTAAAACTCCACTCCTTAAAACTTAAAAATCAAAATTTCCTTGTAGAAGGAAGGTTTTTTTCCTCTATCTTCCACATAGAGGATTGCTTTAATGTTCTAAGGACAAAGCTTTGACTCACGTTCAGACTGATCCAGAGATTTAAGTGTAGGTAGAGCTGGTCTTGCTCAGCCCATAATGTTCTTTAAGGAGCTAAATCATGCACAGGAGCTGTATTACAGTAACCAGAAAACAGCTTCCCTAACTGCAGGCTCTAACCTTTGTTAGCTGGATTATCTCTCATTTTGGAATGCTTTTTGCATGTTTCTTAGTAAAGAAAGTTCAAAGTTTTCATTTAAGTTTTTGGAGTTAAATATACCTTTCCAAAGAGGAAACAAAGGTGCAAGAGGCCAGAATCTCCTCAAGTTATCACTGATACCAAAGAATTTTCCTGAGAAGCACTTCTAGTTAAAAAATCAGAGGTGGAGGATACTCTCTCTTGGGAGAGATGGATTGAAGGGATGGTTGAGACATCTTTATTTTTCATCTTAAAATTCTCAATTACTTTTAACCCATAATCAGAAGACTATCTATATTATTTGGGTATTGTAGGAACTGTAACTTTTTCCAGGTGTGGGGAGTTAATCCTGACTGCTGCAGGTTATTAGTGTATATATGCTCTATATTATACAACTGCAACACCCAGACATTGGGGAGAGGGGTCCTGGACATGAATACCTTGTTCTTCCAGCCTGGTAAAAATAAAACCAGCCATAAACTGAGTAACACATATATCTTACCTTGAAACCATATTTTGCTAAAACCATTTACAGTCTTAGGTCTGATATATCCTATTGGCCTGATATGTCCCAGAATTAAAAGGAGTAGGAATTTTAGCAGCATTAATCTTAAGTGTCCTGATTTTACAACTTAACAGCTACAGAACAGTAGATAAGCTGTGCAACTGCTTTCATCCTACTAATTCAGGCTAGTGTTATTAATAATGTAGGTGAGATTTACAGTAGACCATGGAGGTAGATTTAAGT
Source organism: Lonchura striata (assembly GCF_050655825.1). Taxonomy (NCBI): domain Eukaryota; kingdom Metazoa; phylum Chordata; class Aves; order Passeriformes; family Estrildidae; genus Lonchura; species Lonchura striata. The sequence continues at coordinate 11,706,768 of NC_140741.1, read as the reverse complement.
TTAAAATCCAGGAAAACTAGATTTTGTTTGCTTTAGATTCAAGGCAGAGGATGTTAGAATTCTTTAGTTTACTTATTGCTAAACCACTTTACAAATAACACCATAAATTTTACCCTACAACTTCAATTACCTAAGGCTTTAGGCACCTCAGTAAAATAATAAATTTCCACACAGGTAAATATATGCACCATTCCTTTAAAACAGAGAAATAAAATGTCTCATAGTAAATAAAAATCCACGATCATCCATGGGTAAAACGTGTGTCTCATACATATTGTAAGAAATAGAAACAATAGAAGGAAAATGAACAAACTCCTCATTCTTAGCCAGGAATAAGAATGCAACCATCAACAGAATCTTAGTTTTCAGTATTTATGATATTAATATAATTTGTCATTTCAAAGCATTTTCTTTATATGAAGCTTCACAGAACCCTATTAACCCTGATCTAGGTGATGGGAATTCAAAGGTAACAGTATTTGACCCTGAAAAGTGAGTGTCACACTCAAAATGCAACCAGCTCCTAACTTGCACCAGCTCTTGTACACATACTCACTTCTGGAAGCGTCTAGTCAACCTTGGGGGTTTGTGAACCTTGTTCTGAGTTGGTTCAAATATATTCTGCTTCTGAAAAGAAGCTATGATCACTACTGTCATCAGTAGGCAGCATGGTGTGTCCTCACACCTAAATTTTAAATACACAGGAAAATGACTTCCTGCCTGGCAGAGTATGTCAGACAGATGACTACATTCATTTTTTTGGTTGTTGTAGCACATGGCACGCTCTGTGGCACAATAATTTGGGGTCTTTGTGATCTGTGTAGAGATGTCACCACCACAAGCCCAGTATGAAAGTCATGTTCTGAACATTTTCTCTTGGAAAATTCACAGGGAGGTGGAGATGCTCAGCATATGGAAGGTGCAGCTTTATGCATCACTCACTGAGGAGTGAGCATGCTCCTCCAATCCCCCGTGGCATCTCAAATTTCCTTGGAAACGTCTCCTGAAGTTACTCTGAAGATTTGCCTAAAATGACCCTGCTCAGTTTGTGAGATCACAGCTCACAAATAAACAAGCTCCAGCAGCTTTAGCCATTGATCCTATTACTCCAATACTTTATAAACAGGCACTGTATAATTACTCTTAAAATTCTGGTCCAAAGTGTTCTTACTATTGATATACCTTGGAATGCTGGAATTAAATGTAAAAAAGAATGGAAATATATTAGAGAGTGCAGAGCACAATTTCATTTACAAATTTGCTGATGTTTTCTATCCTGAGATCCTCTAATTAGCAACTCATGACATCACCTGACTTTAACCATTTTGGCTGACATTTTCTGCACTCCTTGCCACAGGCAGAAGTTGCTGTGGCTCAACTTCCCGTTGTAAATAGGAAGCCATAAAAGCCATTTAACTCACAAAAGTGGTAGGAACTAGTTTAATTAATATTGGTAAGGCACTTTGATATTGTAATGTAGGTAAAAAAAGTCCATGTGGGAGTGAAAAAACTTTGTTTCCAGAACGTGGTTTGAATCTGCATGAGGCCTGGGGCAGTGCACTGAACCAAATGTTGGAAAAATCCTTCGGCAGCAAGCACCATCCATTCTGTGCATGACTGAGTCTGGAGTCTAGAGAAGAAATTAATATGTGATCATGTAATTAGACTGTAGAATAATTAATATACACAAGGGAAGGATAACTCCAAATACAGGTAATTGTAATTCCATTTTTTTCCCCTGTAGTTAATTTTGCAGCCTTTATTTTCTTTCACTGCAGATTTTCTCCATGTGATATATGGTGTAAAGGAGACAAGAAGTGCAGGACTATTAGCTGATTTTTTTTTCCCCTTTATTAAATGTTAATGTGAAACCTGCAACAAAGAATGTGATTGCCCATATGTTATTCTACAAGTTTGGCTGTGCTTGGTCTTTCAAGTAGAGAAAACTTTGGTCATTTAACCAAAAGAAAATCAGTATCTTTCACCTTGTCTGCCAGGCTTCTAACTCTCTAAGTATATGCTTGAACTTTGAAATTTCTAATGCTGTGTGCAGGCATGAATTATTTCTAGCTCACCAGGAAGGACACGTCTCTGTTGCAAACACAGAGGTGTGAGGGGATTGCCTTACAACATTGCTGCACCTTAGTTTGGTTTCTGCAGAATTTAGATTTGTAGAGGGTTAGGAATTAGTTGTGTTGAGACTAGAGGATCAACTTTTAGATTTATTATTAGTTATATTATAAATAGAGATATTGATGATTACAGCTGTTCTTGTTTTCCTGGTCACTTTTATCTTTTCTTACAGGACTGGAAATAAGATTCCACTGAGGCTGTAATTTTACCTTCTTGTCGTGGCTAGCCCAGCTCAGAGAGAGAACAGTTTGTGGTTTACTTTTCATTATAGACATCAACGAAATTCTTATGAATCAACAGTAAATCTTTCACTGAATTCAGTTACACAAGATGAGATTTTGGACTGGAAAATTCAGCAGACACCCACCAGCAACTGTGGAAAGAATCAGAGTACTCGGGCAGGTGACTTTGAGGCTCTTATTTCTATTCCTCTATAATCAAAAGCAAGCACTATGGCAATTCATATTTCTGGTTGAGAAAGCATTTATTTAGTAGCCTCAAAAAAAAGTTGAAAGTAATAGATGGTGTAATTTAAAACCTAGAATGTACTATTACAAGAACAGCGAGAAACAGTTTTAATGATTTTGAAGGGGCTTTCTTTCAAATGAGGAGACTTTGATAAACCCATATAATAATTTTTTTAAATTTCTGGGTTTTTTTACAGGAAATTCAGGAACGTGTTTTTGAATCAGATTTAAGCTTTTAACTATGTAGAATTCAAGGTTTATCACTTATCCACAAGGTTAAATAATTGCCATACTTTTGTATGATATTGTTGCAGTTTGAGCTAAGAAAATAAATTAGATTAACTTTTGTCTAATTCTATGGTTTTTGTGTTGCAAATTGTATAAGGCTGGCTACCTCTTTTTCTTGAAAGTCATTAATTTCACAGCAGTGTGTTCTACTCTTTATTCTAAGTAAGTTTCAATATTTGAGCTATTGTTTTTTACTGAACACAAAAGGTAGAAGGAATGATCCTCCATCTTCTCATCCTCAACTTTGCCTGTGCTTCCTGACCTACAAACTAAACAATTGCTGTAACATGTCAGGAAGTGAAGCCATTCTGTAAGGATTAAGGTCAGGAAAGTATATGTGCTAGTGATATAAATGTTTATATTCTTAGTCTCTTTGTGCCTCATGATCCTCATCATTTGCCTCATTTGCTTCAGCAGTTCTTTGCACTTGTGTTTTGTTGCAGACTCTAATGTCAAATTAAATAAGGCCTGCGGGATCCTCAAACATAGAAATGATCATTGGGAAAATACAACTGAGAGCAAGTCTTATGAAAAACGAGATAAATATTGAGGGAAGAAGTATTGGGGCATCTGCCAAGCTGTCCTTGTGCTGTAAAATCAGCATTTTGCAATGCCAAGCCAAGCAATCAGCCGAATTTCCCTCTGAATGTAATGCAAGCTGCATGTTTCACCCACACCTCCTTGAAGATTCTGGCCAAGAGCACAAAAATGAGCATGGTCTTAAATTTGGGGTCATAACACGATCTGAACTCAAATAAGTGATGCATATTATTTAGGAATTTATAAGGAGTGGCACAGAACTGAACAGGATTCAATTTTTGTCTAGAGTATGAAAGTAAAAAACTTGGGCAATTCCATTTACAGTGAAATGCATTCTTATTGTGGACTTGTAAATAAAAATATCTGACCATAAAAGAGACCAGGACCCTTCTTAGCCTACTTTGGAGTTACAAATGCTTATTTGTCATTATTAGAAATTACTGGAAGGAAGCTAACAAGATATGGCCACAGCCTGTGCTAAGACCATAGTCCATGTTAGTTTCTGGTGCTGCTGTCCCAGATCCATAGTAAGTAATGCATCTCACTGAACACACTCCATTTTTCTGGGAGAACTTACAGTTCCAAATGTGGCAGCAAATGAACACCAGACAAGTATTTAGTTGTTAGGAATAAAAATGCTATTCATGCAATAGAATGTCAGATTATTACTTCTTCGTGTCACTAAGACTTTATTTAGAGAAGGTTTTTTTCCTGTTCTCAGCCATATGACTGGATTTGCAATTAAGATCTTTGTTTAATTTCTTTAAAACATCATTCCTGTTTATACATCTTCTGCAATCCCTTTTTTAAATGTAATTGCTTTAAAATCTCAGAGGATATAATTAGCTGCTTGAACTGATATGTTTTAATACTAAGTACAGTGATTTAAAGTTCTAAAGAAAAAACGGAACAAAGCAAACTTCACATAATTCTAATCTGGCAGCTGATTTTCTTTATTTTCTATCTGTGCCACTTTCTTTAGTGTCTGAAATTCAGCTGTAGGTTTACAGTTCCATAAGGCCACACTGCTTGTGTTTACAGGAATGGTGTGAAAACTCAAACAAGCCATTCCTGCCTTAGAAACCACAATTCCTCCATCTTACCTCAGAGTGAAGCCAATTTCTGTTGACCTCTACTATTGGAAACTGGCTTGTTTATTCCTGGTCATCTTTCCTACTCTTCCAGAGTACTGTCCTGACTGGGAAAATTGTCCCTGAGCTTGTACCTGTATCTGCAGACATCTCTATTTAATAGGGGTTTCAGCAATAACTTTTTTCATGTCTGATGGTAAAGGATACCTCTGTTGTGCAGATACCCTAAAATGACAGTGGGAGGGCCTTTCCTGCTTCACTGAAAAGTCCAAATTTCTGTCTTCTTCACAGGTAGATGGTGGAAATGACAGTCATTAACTTCAGGAATGCCTGCAGAAACAGATGAGAACAATTTCTTATCACAGGGAAATTGAGAAATTGCATCCTTTCCATGTCTTCCCTCACCCCTCCCATTTTCTTGCTGGATGAATGTCTGTCATTCAGGCAGGAATCAACCTCCTCCATTTAATGCACCTTATTGTCTCCAGTTGCAGCATTTCTCAGAGCACAGCTCCTGCTCTATGTGATGACATCCATGGCACAATTTATATGGAGGTACTGGGATAATCTTCAGGGAATGAATCTCTATACAGGCAGAGATACATCATTGCTGCTGCTTTAATAGCAGCACAATCCAACCAATCTCTTCCACACCCTAGCTGCTGAAACTTCTACTGTGTGAGGAGTTTTAGCAGTGCTTTGTATCACAACCTCCTCTCAGTGCCTTGCAGTCAGCACAAAATTCTGGATGTTTAGGTTTCAGAGTGAGTCCCAATCTTTCTGGAGTTACTTTTCCCCTCCTTTTACTGTTCCACAGAAAATACTGTTTGTCATTCTTATATATGTGTGTGTATATGACATATGAGTGAAATTATTTTAACAAGTCTGCTCTTCAACTTTCTACTGAAGTGTTCTGGCACCAGTAACACTTTACCATAGAGCAGGCAATTTCAAAAGTGTTTTGCAATTGGTTCCACCTGTTCAGCCATGAAGATCTTGCTGGTGTCTGTATGATCAGATGAAAAGGCATTTCTGTGTCTTATGCCTTAACCTAATTTCCTTAAACAGTAGCTCCATTTTTTTTCCTCTCTTCTAGATAGTATCTTGTGCTTACTGAGGAATATAGCTATGTAAAAAAAGAGTTGTATCTAGACCAGCTCAAAAGAATGTGGAGAGGTAGCAAAAAACTGTCTGAACACTTCTTGGTCACAGATTAGAGCAGCCTCATTTCCCCTTGAGGATGTGTAGCTGACTATGCTTGAGTGAGATATTTCATCAACCAAGGATCAGCGCTGGAGTACTTCACCTGCTGCCTTTTCTGAGAAACAAATACTGGTTTCCAGATTAATAATAAAAAAAAAAAAAAGAAAGAAAAGAAAATTAAAAAAAAATCTGTCCTAAAATGGTTTCTTCATATGTCCAGCATCTGTGAGTTCAGGCGAAGGGTTTGTGCAACAGTCAAGTCACAGTCACAAGTTCTACTCTTTCTTTCAAATTTTTTTCTTTATAATTCCTTCTCTTGCAGTCTACAGCTACTTTCAGTCTCATATCTGTCCTGTCAGTGTCACTTCACTTGTCATCCAAGTTCTTGTCCATGGCATTGCATTCTTATGCTTCCTGCTCATATTCCATACAGCCCCTGAGAGAGCTGTCTCTTCCAGTTCCATCATGACAACCTACTCACTTCCTTTTTCCTTGAGTGATGCTTTTCTTCTGGATGGCCATTTTCTGATGCACTCTGCCTTTCTGCCTGTGCTGTTAGAATACAAATGCATTTCCTTCCCTGGTAGCACTCTTCCCTTTCATGTCATATTTCCATGTTGTTCAGAGTTTCCTGCATTTGGGACCTGACTCAGTGATTCCCATCTCACACCTACTGTCCAGCAGTCCCTCTAATTGTGCCTCACTAGAAACTGAGCTATGAAGCCTGGCTTAATTAAAGTTTTAAAAGTGTGTCTGTGTAGGCAGTGTGGAGCTGCCCCAGTGAATTGCACTGGTGAAACTTCCCAGGGTGGAGTCACTGTTGCCTCCTCCACACAAGAGCTCAGGCACAAAACTACCTGTGGAGATGCTTCATTAGCCACACAGAGATGCACTAAAGACACTCCAGTTTTCCCTTTGATTATGTCTGCCATGGAGATTCTGCCCAGGCCAGCTGTAAAGAGTTGTCTCAGGAACAGAAAGAGCCCAGCTGTGACAAGTTGGAGTTTCATTTAGACTGATTTCCCCCTTGCTGTTCACAGCTACACAGGGTGTTTTCAGTCAGCACTGTAAACACAGCACTTTCCTTCCCAGCACTGATAATCAAGACAGCAATGGGAAAAGAGTTCTAAATCCTGAGCAGGTACAATATCCCAGGTTATACAGCCAGCTCCCTTTTGTACAGAGCCCTTGCTCTCTCCACTGAACATCACTGAGCTGCTGTAGCCAGTCTTTCTGGATGACATAGAAATGGGAATTAGCAATGCTTGCCTAAGCAGGGGCTTTGAAAAGGGAAACAACTCGGAGACAAACTCAGTTTTGCAAAATTGCTGATAAATTTCATATAACCAGCATGCAACAAGGATAATAGTTCTGAAAACCTGCAGCATCTTACAAAATAATCTAAATTTTGTGTAATCAGTTCAGTGGAACTTGTGCAGTTGATTTGGGAATTATGATTACAGAAGTGTGATTTCCGAATAGGAATAACATTTTGGGTGTTAGAGTAAAATATATTTTAAAGAAGAAATATCTTTTATAATAACAACAATCATAAGGTTTGGGGCTTCTTGTATGATTTATTTGCACCAAAAATTTACCTCCAGTAGGATCGTGTTTTAACTTTATATTAGATACTCTAAATAGATCTCAGCATGACAGCAAATGAAAATGAAATGAAGTGTGGGGGAAAAGGGCAAATTAGAAAGTAGTCCAGTGGTTTTGAACATCATCCTCAATGAGAGAGAAAAAAAGGAACAACCAACATTCTGTGTTTCTGATCATATTCATCAATATCCTTTGGGGTTCATGAGTTGTTATATATTGAATATCCCATGATCCTTTTGGTCTGGACAAAATTCCTGTGCAATTACCAGAAAAACTAAGATTCTCTCAGCAATTTAGGCATTTCTTTAACTGCTTCTTTTTCTGCCTTCACTCCTGACTCAATTTTTGGTGTATCTTTTTTTTTCTTATGGACAAATGTAGAATTACCTGGAAAGTGTACCAAGGAAAGACTTCTGCAATTATCTTTCCTTCTGAGTAATGTAGTGCTAGCAGTAATGGCCAAGGCATCATTTACATCCAGGACAGCTGACCTAAGAGTTGCAGGTTGGGAAAAAAAGCCATGCACCATAACAAACAGGAAAAATTGTGACAAAGAAAAAAATTAGAGAAACAGAAAATATTATAAAAGCATATAGGCTACCTAAATAGTAAACATATTTGATACACTACTGCCCTTCAAACCTGTTGTATTTTTTCCCTTTCTTCACTGTTTCCTTTTTATTTTTTCTTCTATTTCAGAAACTGTTCTGTGAATGAACATTGCTATTTTCTGAGTCCTTTCAGCCAGAAAATGCACTCCAACCTTCAGACCAGTTATTCTGTAGAATCTGTTTTACTTCAAGTGTTCTACTTCAGCCAGTATAAATTCACAGGAAGTGGGAAGAAAATCAAAAAACATGAACATTTTCATTCTCTCAAGCTTCTGAACTTCAGCTGGGTTTGTTCACAGAATTAATTTAGGAATGATTTAAGTGCATTTCAGGTCTTCAGACAGAATTCACATTTGTTAGAATCACAGGAGCTGGAGACTGCAATTTTATTTTTCTTTTCCTGTAAGCTCAAGATTTCATTGGTAAAAGCTGTTTCTTGCTGTACTATCCAATCTGTCTGGTTTGAACAGCCTCGTCTCTCTGTGCCATATCTGCAGCCTCTCCCCAAAGCTCTAATGCTGATTCTTCTCCTTCCAATGATATTTTCTCCCTGGGGCACTTCCCTGTTCATGAGAGTGGTCAGAGCACCAACATTAGCTTGGGACTTCCTGATGAAAAGATGTTTTCTGGGATGATTACCCCAGAGGGATCCATGCTTCACATGTGACTTTTCATCTGATGGGGAGTGAAACCACTCTGTCCCTCCTTACCACCTGAGCCCTGTGTGATCCATCATGGGTACCAGAGGGATCATTTTCAGTCTAATTCCCAGCATTTTCTGGCTCTACAAGTAGAGCAGCAAGGTGGAACTGCATTTCCTGGAAATGGAACTCAGAGAGGAAAAAATCAGAAAGCTGCAGCACTGGGACATGAGCTGCATGCAACCAACACTTGTTTGCATCAGCATCTCAAAACTGAGTACCTTCAATTTTGCCTTTCTTCCTTCCTCCCCCTTCTCTGACCCACATACCCTCTGTTAGGGGATCATCTTTTGGCCACATGGCTTCTTCTTTGCTTCCCTTGCATGACCTCCAGAGGGATCTAACACATAGGAATTCTTATCTTCAGCCCATAATCTCTTTAAAACCTTTCCCAGCTCATGGCACTCCATTCAAAAGGACCTAATGGCTGTATTAGGCTAGTTGGCTTTGTTATTTTTATATGGTTATTAACTTCAGACAAGATTTTCAAAAACATATTGGGGACAAAAATTTAAAAACCTTCATAAAAATTACACAGATGTTCTGTTGTAAGCAGATCAAATTCTGCCTATAAGATATGTCTGTAATAATGAGTTTTAATTGTGTGTCAAAGACATGAACAGCTCTGTATTTCAATTGTAATTCTGTAATTGCAAACTATTATATCACTTCTATTCTAGATAAGGATCTTCAGAATTACCTGAATTTGTATCTACAGCCAGGTAAGGGTCAAGTTCGTTTGAGATCATGAATAATGATGATTTTTAGCTTTATCAGGACTTGGAAATCAGGTCAATATTTAAATATTGTAGAGGAGGCTGTCCCATATGACTGGATTCCACATTCATATGCTCTATGAGTTTCTTGTTATACTTCTATGCAAGATAGTGCTCTTTCTCAAGAATATTTATGTCTAGTTATATCTAATTATGTCTAAATTAGGCTAAAGCTGTAACAACATTTGCCAACTGAGTCCCCTTGCAAAGGAGGGAAATTCCACTTCTGGCAGGCAGTCATTAGAGTGCTTTAACCTGCCTGGACGTAACTATACTGGCAGAGAGCTCATCCTTGTTGCTGCACTGAGCTTGGAAAGATGAGCCAAGAAAAGCAATAAAAATCAAATGTGGATATTCGTTGATGCTGCTATTGTGACTGGACATTCAACAAGTCCAAATATTCCCTAAATTTTAAACGGAATTTCAGGTAGCTGCTAGGCTGATCAGCCAACCCAATTGTGGCAAAATATCATACTCTAGAGAAGATTACCAAATGCTCTCTGGACACTGATCATAGTCCATGCAATTGTTCTGACATTTTTTGTTCAACAAGAACTGCCATATAGTTATTAAAAACAATCAAACATTTCCCAGGCAACAAGCAGAACAGGGGCATCATTCCTTTTTGACACCACAGAATAATCAAACCAAGTCCTAAAGAGCTCTGTGTCTCTCTCAGACTGTGCTGAAATATGTGTTTTCTTTGCCTTGCCAATGTTGTTAGAACATTTTCACAGGGCACAGACTTGTGTCAGTGGATGTGGGTACCACAGAACCTGTGACTCCTGGTGAGCATCTTTTTGAAGACAGGTTTGCAAATGAAACTTCTGAGAGCTTATACAGGGAAATAGAGTGCAGGAATTACATTATTTTTGCACTAGAATTGTGAAACAATGACAGGAGCACACACTGCCATGTCACAGTAATGATACACATGCAAATTAAAAGATACAGCATGTTCAGCTCTATTGGGCTCTTCACCTTTCATTCTTTTTAGAGCAGGTGAAAAAAATAAGAAGTTTGGAGTAGTTTGTTCCAGTAAAACAATTCTCTGCTGCATCAAACCATATTAATGAAAGTTTAAAAACCCTTACATCTCTTCAATAAATAAGCAAGGGGTGTGTATATAATGGTACAGTAATAAAAATGCTAATTATTTAATATTGGAAAATAATAGATCTGCTCACAGTAGCCCCATGTTAATTAGTAGGCTTTATTTCCTCAATGCAGTTTTATTTTAATGAATAACACTCTGCTGTTTCATCAGAGAAGGCTTCCTTTTTTGGATTTCATAACTCTCCAGGGCACACTAGACAGCGAAGCACTTATGCCCAACATGCAAACATTGAAAAAGCAGGAGGCACATTCAAGTTATTTTGGTATCTTCTCTTTGATTGATATGGAGTAATTTCAGCAAAAATTCCTATAGGAAGAGCTCAAAACTTTTCTACACATTGCCTGCTAAATTAGACTTACTCTGGGAAAACATCTATGTCATGCTCAGTATTACAGTGCAATATTAATTTGGTTTGGGAAACTATATAAGAGATTTTAAGAATAAGAATGTCTGAAGAAAAGAAAGGAAAGTGATTATGGCAGTTGGTATATATTCTCTAAGGCTTTGGTTACACATTAGTAAAGCTAGATAATACCATTGTTATGAAGATATTTTTGCCAACCTTTTGGGTAAATTAAAGATAAAAACACTTTCCTATATTACACCACTAGTATTGAAGTTGTTATTTCCCTTCCAGTAATCTAAGCAATGGGGTAATGATAATGTAAACACAGCCTCTGTATTCCTGCACACTTCTAGGAAACGCTCTCCTAAGTTTCAAGAAATATTAAAAGTTATTACATCCACTAATACCATGGATTGCACACTAACATTTTTCTGGTCAGTACCCCAGAAACCTAGAGCCACAAGTCACCTATATTCAATGTCAGTAATGGGTGATGTATATGATTTTGGCTTTTTTTAATTTTGTATTCAGTATTTTTTTCTCTGAGATTCTACAATTATCTGTTTGATTTGGAAAGCAGGGGCACAGAGAGAGGAGATGCTGGGTGAAATAGAAGAACATGTAAGAATGACATGAACATCTTGAAACAGAGCTATGGCATAAGTCTCTCAATGATTGACCAGATCTGGTTGGGTCATTGTAGTCTTGCTGACCTCAAAAGACAAATTACACTAAGTGACCTTTTCTATTGGGTAGAGTCTGTCCCACATCTGTGTGATCTGAATAAAAGAAGCTCTTAAAACATGTATGGTTACAGTGTTATTCTCAAATGATAAATCGTAGTGTCAATTATAATTTACTCATAGAGAGAAAAGATAACATAATTTCAAATGAATATTACAGGGAAATCTTCCATAACAGTCAAGGAAAATACATACATGATGAGTGACTGCTGGTGGTATTACTATTATTGAAATTGTTATGGTTATTATATAAGATTGCCAGTCACTATCTGTTCCAATACCAGATTTTTAATCTGACAATCTTTTACTGAAAGTGCTAAAATTTTCCTTACTAGACAGATCTCATCTCCCATGGTCTAAATGGTAAGTACAGCCTGAGCTACCTAACCCAACTCTATCAGTGAATAAGGATAATGATAAATATGTTTTTTCCCAGTTATGCTGATTGGGAAAATGAAATGCACAGTGTGAATGCTTGCAAAGGGTGGATCTGCCATGAGGGAGGAGTTGTTGGATAAGGAGGCTGAAAAGCCATGCAAGGAAAGGAGCTGCAGTGAGTTACCTTGCTCTGATGCAGCACAGGATCCCAGAGAACTTTCAGCAGGGACAGGAGGGAAGAAATAGGGCAGAGAATAAGGAAGGAGAGTCCCCAGCAAGACCAAGAGTCTCTGGCTGGGAACAGGAAGAGTGAGGGCATGGAAACAAGGAAAAAACAAGCTGGACACCAAGCTGGGGGCAATGGTCTGAAGCTTGGCCAGCCAAGGGCCCAGAGGAAGAGCTGGGGCTGCTAGTGCAGCTGGGGCTGATTCTGAGATCTCCCCTTTTCCTGCCCTCAGCAAATAAAAACTACAGACAAAGTGACCCATCCTTCTGCAGAGCAGCTCTGTGGAAACTGCTCCTTGTTGACAGTGATATCGGTCCTCAGTTAAATGGAATTCTTTTTAATACTTTATTTAAATTAAAAAACAACAACAACAAAAAAACCCATCTCAAAACCAAAAAAAAAAAAAAAAAACCGACAGGGTGGAGGTCAAATTTCAGAGTTTCTTTCCCTTCCTTGATGCTCAGGTAGTGTTTCTCAATCACATGGTATAGTCCTTTGGAGTCTGATTTTTCTATTCAGCACTCATAGATGCCATGGCATCTCCAGCTCTAAAACTGTGCTTCTTGTCAGTAAAGAAAGTTAACTTTCCTCCAAAGGAGTCTGACAAACTCCATACAGGAATAGAAGCAGAAATAAGGAAACCGAAAAATAAAAATGATGGAAAGCAGGTTGCCTAATATGAGAGTCAGAGAGGTTGGAGCCAGGGAGGGTCAGACAAGGACACAGAAGAGCAGAGAAATCACAAAGTTGAAAGGCCAGAGCATCAAAAGAACAGGCAGGCAAGAGAATAACCAGTTATGTGCATGACTCATCACAAATGGCATTTGACAGTCCATGGTCTGCATGGCCAGAAGGTGTATTTCTGTAAAAATTACATCGTTGGGCTACTTTCAAAATCTGGTCACAAGAAAATATAAACAGCTCCTTGTGTCTCATTAAAAGCAATGCTACTAAAGAAGGATTAATTCTGTGAAAGAAAGAGATTTACTGAGGTGGTGTGGTGGGTTGGTTCTGACTGGGTGCCAGGTGCCCACCAAAACCACTCCATCACTGCCCTCCTCAGCTGGGCAGGGGAGAGAAAATGAAATAATGGAAGGTCCAGGAGGCCAGATGAGGGCAGGGAGAGACCACTCACCATAATAATGTTGTAGGCAGACTCAGCTTGGGGTAATTAACTTATTACCAGCCAGACCACAGTAGGATAATGAGGAACAAAAAATGAATCTTGAATCACCTTCATCCCATCATTCCTTTTCTAACTTCACTCAGGATTTCTCTGCCTCCTGTCCCCTGGGGCTGCAGGGGAGCAGGAATAGGGGCCATGGCCAGCTCATCACACATTGTCTCTGTTTCCAAAGCAAAGGGAACCAAGGACAGCCTGCAGCCTTTGCAATGGATATCTGAATTGTATTTCAACATTTTCAGGCCCCAAAGCCGGTCATATGAGTATTTGTGGCATTTCAGTTGCCTAGATATTTTTAAAATGAAATTATTTTTACAATGGGACTCAAGATGATTTACACAAAAGCCTCTGAATGGTTCCTTTAGCAACATTTTAGCCAATTGAACAGGAGTGTACCTTTTTCAAAGTGAAATTTCAGCACAATGGCTTTCAGCAGCTGCTCTCAAGCCTCCGTGGTGCTTTGTACAAACTCTGCCTGCAGTACTTCATGCCTCATTTCCCTTAACTTGACATTCTCTATATTTGTCGAAAAATTGGTGAAAACATATCATTGTTAAAAATGTTTACCACTCCATTCTAATGGGAATAGCAATAAAAAAGGGAAGGACAAAACCATGTCATAGTACACAAAAAGCAGCACAACTCTACCCTTCACAGAGGCCTTACAAGGAACTATGAAACTCATGCTGTTGAGAAACTATTTGGCTTCTTTCAGATATTTTTACTGCTTCTCTCTTTTTTTTCATGTGGTGGTTTGCATGAAAATAAGAGGTCAAGTTCTGCTCTCAAATCAGCATAAATTTAAAATTCAACAGTTAAAGTAAACAAATAGCAGTGTAAGCAGAAGAAATCCCACACTGGCTTTCTGAGTGTGTTTTATAGCCAATGACCTAGATGCTGGAATGAATTCTTACGCAAACTGCACTTCACTCAGACTTCTGGAATTACTGTGCTTCATCCTGACATTGAATGGAAAAGGTCCTAATTCTTTATATTTTCCTTTCTTTTTTTCCTTTTTTTTTTTTTTCCCCACTTATGATCTAGAGGACATCTCACTGCTTAGTTGACGACCAGAGAGTGTTTTACCTGGAAGTGCAGAAAATGAGAAAATGTGTTCTGGTGCTTCTTTTTGGCCAGAAATTCTGTCTGACAGCAGACAATCCAGCTCATACACTTGTGCTTTAGTTTCCTCCCCTTAGGAATGATGCAGAGTGGCCTCAACAAAAATTTGGGGGGACATTTAGTGGCATATGAAAAGTGGTTCGCTTGGAAGGGGTTACTTAACTCCAGCAACAGCTAAAAAAATGCAATCCTGTTGTTATCCAAAGCATCAGAGTAAACAATACAAGTTGGAACAATGTGCTGTTTCCAGAGTGTGACTTTTAAAGAATGAGTTATGAGATGATGATGTTGTTGCTATGGTTACAGATCCATTTAAAGGAGTGAATGCACTAAATACTATTACAAAAATTAAGTAAATATTAAGCAGCAGTTTAAAACACAGGTGTGTAGGAGTCAATGGTTTTTTATTTTTGTGATTTTAATTATTCTTAATATTTGTGAAAGTGGCAGAATGAAAGAGCTGTCCAAAAAAAGGGTGTGATGCCTGATTAGTTCTTGGAAGGCAGATTGTTAATGCTTATCTTTTCAGAGTATCTTTCCTGTACTCCACCAATTCCTCCTGAACTTAACTAATTTGTGATGGAGAATCATGGTACAGGCAGAAAAGAGATGTAAATGCCCTTCCATAAGAATTGTTGCATTAAGCCCAGGATCTTACACAGAGGGTGACAAAAAGCTTGCTATTTACAACTTACACGTGGGGATAGGGAGTTCTGCGAGCTCATAGTCATGGAAACTGTGATGTGGGGGATATTTTATTTTCTATTCCACCATGGAAACACTTAGAGCCCTGAATGTATAGCAAGGGCATGTGGCATCTGTCCTCAGGGGCCCCTGAGCTGCTGAGCAAGCCAGCTGCCCAGCCTGGGTGCTGCTTTTCTTTCTTTTTTTCCAAGGTTTCCCAGGCTCCTTGCTGCTTGAACACGCTCGTTTTGCTCCAGGAGGAAGCCAAGGGACAGTTGGCGAGATAATTTGCTCTAGGGTTGACTGCAGGCAGAAAACATGAAATAGATAGTGCCAAAACGAGCTCCTTTAGCCCCAGACAGACTGCTGCCACCATGCCAGCAGGTCCTGTGCCCACAAAGACGAGTGCACACCCTGAGGACAGGCTGCAGGGCAAGCACTGCATGCCTTTGGCATCCTGCTCTGGGGGAACTACTCCAGCAGGCTGCAGCACAGATTTCACCTTTTTCTTTCTGATTATGTCACTGTGAAAGCACGAGATATTCTAGTTATGTCTTAAGCCCACAGAGCTAAAGATTGCTACCTGGCACAGATGAGTTTGGTAATGTAGATGCAGGGAATTTCAGGAAAAGATGGAAATATTGATTATTGGGAAATCTTTAAAGCTTTATTTGAGTACCCATCTTCTATAATTATAGAAGGGCCATGAATTTATAAAGAATACATTCAAATACATGACAGGTGGTTGCCTGTCAGAAACTTGTATGTTCTCTAAGAGTTTGCACCTAAAAGACTTGAGCCTTGGGAGATACTCAGCATATGGTAGTTAAGAAAGAGCTCTTCTTAAAACTGTACTGCCACTATATCTAAATATAATCCTAAAGAGAGAAAGAGAAAAATATCAAAATCCAGGACTGTAATTATGCTTACCAACCTACTTCATTTATCAAAGCACATTAGAAAATGAGCAGAGAATTTAACTCAGGGAACCAGTACCACTTTCAATTATCAGCCCTATAAATTACACGAGCAGTGAAATGCAATGAGATCAAAGACTCTGAACCATTTGATTTTCTCATACATGAGTGAGTGGCTACTGGGCGCACTGATTACTCACCAGTGCTGAATAACTAGGGCAAT
This sequence comes from Lonchura striata, assembly GCF_050655825.1. Taxonomy (NCBI): domain Eukaryota; kingdom Metazoa; phylum Chordata; class Aves; order Passeriformes; family Estrildidae; genus Lonchura; species Lonchura striata. The sequence continues at coordinate 11,690,414 of NC_140741.1, read as the reverse complement.
ATTGAACCCCAAACATGTGGCACCACTGACAAAGCAGAGAAATGAACCAGGGGATACTCTGGAGGTTTGTTCAGCAGCACAAGACTGGTGTATAGATAAGCAAATGCCTTATGAATGTGCTAATGAGCTTGCCTTCTAACCCCATCAGCTAAAAATGCTGGGGCTAATTTATTTTTCTTTGTCTCTTTAGAATATCTATCATCTCTATAAATTGATATGCAAGTCTCCTGAGTGTATTAAGAACAATTTCTAATTTCTGATCTATTCAAGCCTCCAATACTTGGATTATACCACTATCAGCAGCCTGATATTATTTCAGGACATATTTGTTACAGAGTAATCAACTTCATGCATTCTTCATCTATCTGAAGAGAGAGGGTAAATGATTTGACAATATTTAGGAAATTAATTTCATAGAAATCTTAGAAGAAATTACAGAAAATGCTGTCTTGAGCTATAAGTGGGATCCAAGCCTATTAGCCTTCCTCTTTTCTTACAGTAGGTTTTACTCAGGTGTTGTACAACTCTGTTTTTTTATATACGCTCCTGAATAAGTTCTAGATGTACAGGGGGAAAGGAGGCTGGGAGAAGGGAAGGGGAAAAAAGTCCATGTGAAGGCTTTATGTCTCCTGACCGTCTGAAGGGTTTTGACACATAGCCCACGTACTAAATAACCTGGAAATATTTCCTGCAATAATGGTAAATTATTACTGTAAATATTCCCTGCTTCTTCCTGTGCAAGGATGGGCTGTGCATCACTGCCTTGGCTGCTGGGGTTTCAGCTGGCACCAACCCAGCAGACAAATCCTTCTCCTCCTCCTCCTCCTCCTCCCTGTAATAAGGACAGCAACTGAGAAATCTCAAGTCCATCTTTGGCTTGTCACAACTGTGCATCGCTCCTAATTTATGCTGGACTGTAAATTTACAAGCCAGCCTCGTGTTTTTAACTCAGACTTTAACCCTGTTTCTTTTTGCCCATAAAGATGGAGATTTTGCTGGTCACACAGCCATTCTGTGTGAAAAATCTGTGTGTGCCAAACCAAGTGTTTTGCTAAAGAGAATTTTAAGGCAAAGAGCAGAGGAGAAGAGGCAGTTCAACTTAATTAATGTCAGAGTTTATATAATCCACTGAATGTGTAAAGGACTATATAATTGCTAGGTGTTATTACTAGTCTTGACTGAGTAATTCATGTTGAATTATGTGTTTGCCAAATGTCAGCTCTCTGTTTGTGAACTGTCATTGAAAGAGCACGATGTTTTTCCCAAGGATTTGTTCATAACTCCTCTCAGAATAGCTTCTGTCAGTAATTCTTAGCCTGCTGTTTATTCATGAGCAATTCTTCATAAGTGTCTGATAGTTGCAATTTGAGCTGTTTTGACTGCCCAGCTAGGTATGGGATCTGCTTCCTTTCAGACATTTGATAACTGTAACTTTAAACTCTGTAGTGTAGATACTCACCCAAGACAGAATTAAATTTGGGTTCTATAAATACTGGCTAATATGTGCCTTCATATAAATGCAACCCTGTTTTAACATTCATATTATAGTATTGACTAGAAATCAATCAATTTGAGAATACATTATTTTGAAAGTGATACAAATATTGAGTAAATTGTAGTTCCTGTTCCAAATTATTTACTGTCTAGACAAAACTACTGATCTCTCTAACATTCTTGACTGTAGAAGAATAAATCAAGTGCCAGTAAGGTGATCTGAAATTGGAAATTGAAATTAAATGTTTTCACAAGAAAGCCACCAAATCTATTTATCTATTTATCTATTTAATAGCTGCAGATTGCTGTATTTCAGGAAAAAAATGTCTGTGCACATGAAATAGCCCTAACCCCTTATGTCAGCTGGACAAAAACACATGGAAATAGATTGAACGTTTTCTGAAGGAAAGGGAAATTAAGATGTAAATCTGAAATACCAGGGGGATGGCCACTAATTTCCAGAGCATTTCCCTAATCCTGTCTCAATGCTGTGCACCATGCTGAATGCACCCAATGTTTTATACACTACTATTGTCTGCAAAGCAAAACTAGTTCGAAGCTGTGTACACAACTCTAGTTTTTAAAATTATTTAATCTCTGAAGTCCCTAAAAATTCAAAAGTAATGCCTCTGTGAAGGTTATTTTTCTATTAAACTAAGGTGTTTCTTTTTAAGAAAATAAAATAATTTAACATTTTGCTACTTGCTGGTGTCTAAGCAACTAACAAATAAGGATATTATGAGAAATCGGGATGCACTAGATTCCCTTCACTCTGGTTAAACTACAGTTGGTGTAATTAAAAAAAAAATAAATTCTCTGCAGGAAAAAAAGAAAAAAATAATAAAACTAAAGTGAGGGTTAAAATATCTTTGTCAATATATTACAGCATGTCTATGGAAGAGAAGAGTCCCATCAGTCTTAGTGTAATTGAGATTGTTTCCACCTAATGTTTTTCAGAGTGCTGCACATTCTTCATTCTGTTCTTAATGAATCACTCCCTTTGAATAATTTCATTTTTCTCTTTCCTGAATTGTAGTAACAGAACAGAAAATTGGTGTGCTTACCTGTGTCAGACAAGGATAGCTTCTGCTCGTGTAGAAGGTTCCAGGGTAGGTGGCGTGAATATCCTCATTTAAGTTATCCCTGAAATTACCATCCATCATCTTTAGTAGGAATACAAGTATTTCACTGCAGTTTTTTGTACAAAAGAGACACAGAAGGCACAAAACTCTTTCTGTAGGTGATGATGAAAAAACCAGATTTCAATAGGAACAAGGAAAAAGTTACTGCTTTAATTTTACTGAGTAAGATTATTTGCAAGAGCAGTGATTTGAATAGAAGAACTGGAAGGAATTTGTGTGATGGCAGAACTTTCAGATTATGGGGGAACTCCACATTTCTGAGTAAATTTTACTCATATATAGTGGAACTTAAAGATTTCTGGAGTACTTGTGAACCTAAAAAAGGGATAGACATGATTGATAGAAATTCCAGCTTCAACCTAATCTTGCACTTTTGGAAATGAGTGGCAAAACACCTCCTGACTTCAGTGGAAATAAACCCATGAATCATTGAAAACACATATTGATCCATATGCTACCCTGCTGGATAGCTCATTTTATTCCTTTTTGAATAAGAATGTAGAGAAGGAATTTGTAGGTATTATGCCATCTTCTTCGAAAAATGAATAGATTTTTCATTTTAAAAATCCATTTGTCTTTAAGCATCTGAAGTTTCAAGAAAGTGAAATGATATAAAATACTGACTAAAAGAGTTCACGGCCTTGTTCTGTCATGATTTATATCCAGTGCATATTATTTGACTTTGCTGGGGTTGCCCAGACATATGTTAGGATAATTACAGGGCAAAGAATCTAATTGCAATGTACAGTGCTAGTTTAAGCTGACAGATAACAGGTTGTTATGTTTAAAACATGTGTGTATGTAGAGTAACATGTTAAATATCACATTACATCCTGATAGATAGATAGTGTTGGGAGGATGTAAATTAGAGTACCAATTATTCCTTTGCAGTGGTAATGAAGCATTAGGGTCTTTATTCAGATGCATCTCTGTGTAGCTCACAGTGACTCTCCTCGGGGAAGCACATTGAATGGTTTGATGTTGACCTCCAAGCTATTGCTCCCACTTTCAAAATTTTGTGTGCTAAAGATGCATCTGTATGAGAGGAAGGACTCTGCTAACAGGGGAGGAAAAATAGAACCTAACAAAGTAGAACATTTTATAGTGAAAGATAACTAGGGAAGAGGGGACTTGAGGTAAAGGAAAACAAGCTATGGGACATGACATAAAGATGAGTGTCTGACAGGAGAAATGCCGTGGAGATCCAGGGAGTTGTCATCATAAGCAACATCAGTCTCAAACACTGATTCATTGCTCTCTTTAAAAAGGTTTCCTTATGCATCTGCATTCCACAGTTACTTGTCAGTCCAACAAATGCATGAGCAAAGACGAAATGTCAGCAAATAGATCGTTTTCCTTCTGTATGCTGTGCATTCCCAAAGTGCCAATCCAGCCCACCAGCTCCCCAGCCTGAAAGATGGAGCTTCTTCCATATCCTGTAGGATCAGATACTGCCAGGAGCACTGAAGGCCTTGCATTACGGCAAAAGCACGTTCAGGTTGGGCAGAAGGACCAGATTCACTTGTTCTAAATTTTCCTGTGCAAGTTGGCTGCTTTTTCCCCAAATTTTAAAGCTATTCTTTTACCTGTTACCTAAAGAGCTAATTAATTATGTGTCTCAGTTTAAAAAGACAGGTGTCTGCTAAGGGAGGTAGGAATCTCCCTTGAAATGGAGAGTGTAAACTCTCTGAATTATTATAATTTGGAAACTAAGGGGCTCTCAGGCAAAGATATGGGAGTAGGAATAACAGTTCTTTATTAGAAAAAAAAATGAAGTAATACAAAACAACACTGACAGAGTCAGAATAATCTATACCCTGGGGGTCAGGGTGGTGGCAGCAGTACCATTCCATGGTGGCTCAGCCCTCCTGCAGTGCCAGCTGTGGCTCTGGTGGAGCAGGGATCCTGGACAAGGGGGGAGTTTTCCTCTGGAGCTCCAGGGCTGGTGGAGATGGGCCTGGGCTTCCTCTGGGAACGCAGAGAAGAAAGCTGCTCCTCTGGGAATGCAGTGGAGTGTGGGAGGATGGACTGTAGGAGAACAGGGATAGTGCTAAAGGCAATCTTGCCCCTGAGGGGTTGCAGCTGTACTAATTACCAAGGAATAGGAACAGCCCTGCCCTTAATAGGACCCAGCTGTGGCCAGTAAGGATGGGTGTTATAAAAGAGTGGGGTAGCTGGTTTGGAGGAGAGTTGGAGTTGTTGGATGTGCTGTGAGGAGTAAAGGTTAGGTGGCTGTGTGAGGGACAGGAAGGAATCAGCTGGCCATGCAGAAGAAAGAGAAAAGGAGTCAGTGCTGCAAGGAGCTGCCTGTGAGAGCTCCCAGAGAGAAGGTATGAAAATTTTACAGTAGGATGATGAACTGATGGTGATAGCTGGTTCCCATCCAGTGTAGATTGGTGCCAAGCACTGATGCCAACAGGGGAGAAGAAAGCTGTTCGTCTGGGAATGCAGTGGGCAAAGGCTGCTGTGGTGTTCCCAAAGTCAGATTGTATCCAGGTAGGAGTGCTTGGCTCCTCCCCCTGGGCAGAGCATCTCTCAATGGGCTGATGTAATTTTATCAGCCATGCAGGGACACTCACTGGCCCATGAACAGGAGATAATTAATAATTAATAGCCCATTAGCAGAAGATATCTTCTGGATGGAGGACCAGCTGTGGCAGAGATAAAGCAGACTGCCCAATGAACAGAAGATACTTGCCCCACCTCTAACAGATGGCAATAGGATACACACCCCCATTTGTCACCTAAGACATCCTGCCAAGCAATCCCCCTTTGTGCTGTAATAAATAGCTCAGACAACATTTTGATACAGCAGAAAATAATTTGCACTCTCAGAGATGCCAGGAGACACAGTGTCACAGGCAACAAAGCTGGAATGCTGTGTCCATTCTCAAATCCCAGGACAAGAAAGTAATTGACAAAGTGACACAGGTTCAGTGGAGGAACTACCACAGTGGATCAGGGCTGGAGACCCTGCCTTGACTGGAGACTTTGGAGAAGTCCTCAGCACTCACCCAGGCCTGCAGGGAAGAAGGTACCAAGAAAATGAAATCCAGTGGAGTGAGCAAAAGAGACAACAGGATTAAACAGAAAAATGAAATAATCAAACTGGCCATGAGGGAAGTCTTTTACTCTGTGAGGAAGATAGGAAGCAGAGTAACTTTCTAAGTTAGAGAGTTCATGACTAAATTATACTGAGCTGCACAAGTGCAAGGACCTAGAAATGACTTGCTGCAGCTGCTTTGTTCTCTGAACAAGAGGAGAGATTAGGGAGAGTGTAAGGTTTTCTGCAGGAATTGATTTCCATTCCAGACACACTTTCTCTATCTCCTCTCAATCCAGTCCCCTTGCAGCCCTCCTGCTTATGAAACACGAGGAATCCAGATCTCTACTTTGCCATAATTTTTTCCAGGAAATGCAAAATCTTCAAGCCGAGTTTTAACATATGCAGAGGATGTTTCTGAGGGATGAAAGTCTGATTTACTATTGTGGAACTTGCTGTTGTACAGAGCAAGGGGTAGGAGATAATTCTCAGCCATGTGGTGAATTCTGGCATTGATAAGGAAGCCAGCACCTTGAAAATCTCTATAGGATATGCTGAGAATTTCAATGAAACTGAGGAAATAACAGGGATTTCAGAGAAAGTAGGACACTCAGATTCCTGCCTAACTTTTTCAATTATTTTGGAAATCCAACCTGGAGAGTCTATCAATCAAGTGTTAAAGAGGTGAGCACTAGGAAAGGAGATATGCATCCTGGATGTATCTCTTTTTCTTTAAATAACATTTTGAACCAAAAAAAAATCAGTATTTAAAATAATTCTAGCAATATTCAGGAATTACACTGTGAAATTGTAATAATACAATTTGACACCAATTGGTGTCTCAGGGTTTTTGTATGATAATCAAAGAAGAAAGGTTATAATAAATAGCAAGGTACAACAGAGTATTATATTATAGATACATTGCACGTTTGTTCCCTTAAACTTGTGGGGTTTTATATTCTTTAGGATCATTTTATCTATAATTATCAGATGGGAGACTTCAAAGAGATCAGTGTATTACAGTGGATTTGTCTGCTCTTTTTTCCTTATTAAAAGACAGGAAATAAGGGAAATCATAGACAGGTCATTAAATGTGATACCAAAGCATTGGAAAAGATAAAGGGAAGACATCTGTTTCATGCAGGATTTATATTTAGTGCTGAACAGTGGGGATTTTCCCCCTGTAGTTCTGCAGATCAGATCGTTGGAGGAGGAAAGATTAGAGGAACATTTGCAGTGGGGTACAGTATTATTTAGGTTTAAAACTGATGAATTGTGAAGCATCGATGAAAATGGAGAGTGGTACAAATCACTGCAGTTGAACCCTTTTAGATCATAGTGAGCATCTGACAATTGAAAAGAAACTGGCTACTCTCTGGGAATGTATTGCTACAGTTTGCCTTGAAAGCTCTTTTTGTGAGTCATTCCATCTCTTCTGTAAATAGTCATTATTGGAATGGTTTGAACCATTGTTGGTTCTGACAACACTGAACTTTGTGAAAGTCCTTGTTTGAAATCAAAACTTTTTTTTGACAATTGGGATTGTCTTAAAAAAAAAATTCCTTTATGTGTTAATGTTTTACAAATTAAGCCTTAATTAAAATCTAGCATGGTTTTACGTAGGCTTGTGGAGAAAACCAGAGTACTCAGTGTAATGGAGTTTATTTCAGAGTAGTAGATGAAACTACTCCAGAGCAATTTAATCTTTGGCTAGAAAGAAGCCACAAAACATTCTTAAATGTTTAAGAATATCACCATCACTCATCACTCCTTACATACATTAAAATTTACCTTGGATTTTAGCTTTATTTTGGTTAATGATTTAATGTGTATTTGGTAAAACTGCCTTTCATCTGCTCATTCAATGCATAAATTTTCCAAGGAACTTCTGGATCTGCTACATTAACTAACATCTTCTTCAGTAATGCAAACATCCAGCTTTTTTCAGTCACATTGGTGAATTAAATGCTAATGAGATTGATATTGGCAAGGATATCAAAAAGAAAATATATATGGAGCTTAGAAGTGATTACATCTGTTTAAAATAACACAACGTTAATGGGATATTTTGGATAAATTGCAAACTATGATTAATCTATTTACATTTTAGAAGTTTTCTAGTTTACAAGTCATTTTGAAATAACCTATAGCAGCCACATTGCATTAAAAAAAACATTTTTTAATGCAATGTGGCTGCCATAGTGCCACATTTCAAAAACTTTGATTTTTCTTCTGTAGCTATATTACCTACAATTAATTTCTATAAGCTTCTGCAGAAAAAATATTCAGTTTCCCATCAGGCTGAGCCTTCACTTGGTCTGAGATGCTGCAGATTTTCAAGCTTGACAAAAAACATGGTAAGAAATCCACTCCAAGCTCCAGCCCCTTATGGTAATTTTCCTTGCAACTTCAAGGTTTTTCATCAAGTGGCAGAGGCAATGTCTAAACTTATATTATAGGTATCTATTATAGAGATACCCGCTGGACAGAAAATACAATAACTGCTTATTGTTAGAAATATTTTGAGTGAAAAGAAGAAGGAAGCAGCAGTCACAAACAATTTGTACTGATGCACAAAAGTGAATAAAAGTGCAGGGAGTGACCTCAGGAATGTGATGACAGAAGGAAATGTTCCCAGGACAGTGATTCCACAGGACAGTGGGGTTTGCCCCAGAGCATCAAGAGGTCTCTGCTCAGGATTTGAAAGGAGCAATATCTTAAGGATGATTTCAAAAACTGCCAGATGATTAGGCCAACACCCAGGCGCGGATCAGGATTCTGCTCACTTTAACCAATAAGAAGCTCTTGAGTTGCAGTGGTGGATACTGGGAATATTCGGCAATATAAACTGTGTATTTTCTGTGTGTTTACAGCTTGTCTGGACATCTGACAGCAGCTGTGGTCAGAGAGCACACAGAGGCCCTTGCTGGGAGCTGTTGGCTCTGTCCCTTCCATCCCAGGTACCTGTCAGATGGACTTTGCAGGTTGGGTTGATGCAGCCCTGAGATTTACAGGGTGAGAAGTTAATAGGTACACATGGAAATGAATTCTTTACCTGGGGAAAGCACACTGTGCTTTTCCAAATGTTGTCACTTCCTTGTTCAGCCATTCCTGATTTCTACAAGGTTTCTGACAGAGGAAACAGCCACAGCGTTGTTAGTTCAGGGCTTGCTGTGCTATGTGAACTGCATCACAGAATCACTTGCTATGGATGTGAATTAGCTACTGTTATGTTAACTAGTATTATGGAGCAATCTAATGCTAATTAAAATTGTTTGTTGCTGTTCTACAGTATTAAATTTTAATTGGAGTGTATAGATCTCTCTCTTGACTAGTGCAAAATTAATTCATTAATAATAATAATATAATTATTATATATAATAATATTAATTAAAAATTAATTAATATCCAGGTTTAATTCCAGATATTCGCTGCCATCTCACTGTATTTTCCATAACTTCAGCAAGCTCTGAAACACGCTGTAGAGTGACACAAAAAAAAAACCACCCCATAATGGAATTTGAAGATAATAGTATTTATGCTAAACTAATTCATCTCTTGTGTTCTTTGCATTTTAAGCTTGTTTTTGTAATCTATCCTGTTCAATAATTTCTGAGGTCCTAATCAGGGCTTCCTATCTCCTGTGATGTATTGAATCACCCAGGAAATTGCTCATTGTTTAACAATTAACCAAGCTCATTTCTACTTCTAGCAATAAACATTTAGGACCTTTGAACTGATATTTGCCTCTGAGCTTTTAAAAATTTATATCTGTATAACAAATAAATTAGCTACTAGAAAATTCAGATCTGTTGCAGATATCTAGGGGAAAAGTAAAGGAATTTCTTTCTCTCAGAGGTGTTGCAAACCAACCAAGGTATTGCTTAGCCTTTAAGGACCTGACACTCTAAATCTACTCTAAAAATGAAATAATGTTTTATTCAAAACAAAGGATTTATCAACAAACACACTGGAAATTTACTGAAAGCGTCCAACTGTGGCAACTTGGCAAAGCAACACATTTTGGCATTTTATTTTCTCTGTACATATGTTTCACTCACTTAAATGTCATTGAGAATTAGGATGCACATTCATCAAGAGAGTCTACCACTTCAGGACCAGATTTGTTATCCTTTATCTAACAAGCAGTCTCCCTGAAGCTGGTGGGTGTAATCCTGATTCTGAAATAGTTAAGAGCAGTCAGAAGCACACATTTCCAACAGGAGCTGAGGGCTTGGATCACACGCTCCTTCCCAAGGAAAGTGCTCAGGGTGGTAATCTGATCCTGTGGCTCCATCTTGATTTCTGGAGTTTATTTACCTAACTTCCTTGGGAGTTTCTTTGGACAGTCCTGTCTCGCTCTCCTTTTTTACTTCAGCTCAAGAAGTTTATGCTGTCACCTCTGAGAACCCACTGATGGTTGGGGCTTATTTTCCATTATGAGAGGTAAAAAATGAAAGCCACAGGCTTTTTTTTTTTTTTTCTTTTCTTGGAACATTTATATTCTAGGCAATTATTTATATCTCTTTTATTATATTTATATTTTATTATATTAGTTATATTTATATTTTATTATATTATTTCTTTTTATATTTTATTTTTGTTAATCCCAAACTGGAAACCTTGCAATTGTGCATGTGTTTTGCTTCTAAAAACACAAAAGCAAATTTGTCTTTGGCATAAGAATGAAAACACTAAAATAATCACAGTATTTATCTGCTTAAGAAAGAATTTTGCTGACTTTTTTCATGAACCTCAGCTCCTCATATTTGAATAGGTGAGTTTGTTTTAAGGCAGGCAATCTAAAACAGGCTCTCCACTTGATGCCAGCTCTGTTAGCACACAGACTGTCAGCACCTACTGCTTTGTTCTCCCCAGTCCTTTAAGCTGTATGAAACAGGGATACAGTGTGAGAGACTTGCATTAAGGAACTGTTTAAATAAAAAAAAAATTAGGGTGTTTTCTGTCTTTCACTCAGTAGAGAACAAAAATAAATCTGTATATGACTCATATGGATATTGGGCCCTCTTCTTTGTTGCTGCCAATGAATGTGAATGTAAGAGGCTGTTTAAAACTCACTTGGAAAAACTTCGTATTCCAGCCAAAGAGCATCAGTTTATATTTGTCAGTCTCCTTTGCATTTTAATAATGAAAAGTTCTTATAAATCTGTCCTAGTACTTTTTATTATGACAGATAACTCAAGAGTATAAAACAGAGTTAACAAGAAATTTTACAGGCACACATTTTAATGCAATGAAATACTCCAAATTTTTCACTGCGATCTATTCATTGGTTTTATTACAGGGAGTTAATAAATGCTTTATTTTCCCCTCTCTGTTGAAAAGAGGTAATTGGGAATGATGTCACTATTTACCTTTGGATCATCAAGAAGCAGGAAATTAACAGTTACTAATGACATGCAGCTGTGTCAGGGGTGGTTTAGGTTGGATTTTGGAAAAAGGCTCTTCACCCAGAGGGTGGTTGGGCACTGGAACTGGTTCCACAGGGAAGTGCTCACAGCCCCCAGCCTGCCAGAGCTCAAGAAGTGTTTGGAGAATGCTCTCAGGCTCATGGTATGATTCTTGGGTGTCCTGGACACAGCCAGGAGCTGGATTCAATGATCCTTGCGTATTCATTCCAAGTGAGGATCTTCTATGATTCTGCGGTCCTACAAATGAAATCATGCTACTCTAGTCAGTGGCCCTTTAAGCTGACCTAGCTGCCAAAAAATACTGAATGCCTTTTTTTAATTTCTGGTACTTCCAGGGAGAGTAGATGTAAGAGAAAGATATGCTAGGGATGCAGCTGACGTTGGTATTGCGATGTCCACATTGCATGAACACTGGGATTTCACTTTGTTCTTTAACCCCAGAGTGAGGAGGTCTGGTAAGAACCAAGAGGAGGGACTCCAAAGAGTGACTCCATGGGAGCTCAGTATTCTCACAGAAACATGTGGAAAAATATTCCCAGAGGGTGATAAATTGGTACATGTTGATTCCTAAAATGATAATGTTGATGGAACTTTTTCTGAACTGACAGAAACCACTCTGACTTTAAGCTCCTTGTCCTTCAGAAGATACTGTAAGGTAGTATGTGACCTTTTAGGATATTTATGATGTGAACTGAACTGCCTTTAAAATTATAATCCTTCAACTGTCAGTACATCCTCGCAAAGTTCAATAGATTCATAAATAATGGAAGTTAATATTCTACTACAAGACTTATGTAAATTATAAAGGCAGATATATATCGGCTGAAAATAATAACACAATACTTTTTTCCATTAGTATTACTTCAGGTTCAGATGTGAAAATATTCCAAGAGTCATATTCAGAATAAAATTTGTACTCCTGGTTCTAGTAGCTTATCTTTTTCTTTCAAGAGGGTTCATTCTTGCATTTTCCAGTGTACTGATTTAGTCCTTTTGGCACTTACCCAAATTCAAAAGTAAAATAAAGCCTTGATGCTGCAGTAACATTTCCAGCCTCTCTATCTCCATTGTATTGCAAATATTTATCCTTTGCTCTCATGCAGCCTCCCACCCAGAAGAGTCTGCCAATCTTTTCAAAAGCTTAGGTCAGGAGATTCTTCCCAGCACAGCAAAGCTTTCTTGGAAACATAAAAAAGGTCACACAACAATAAGAGTAGCACCAGCGTTTTGGCTACAGGCCTTCATACCTAAATGGTTATGACTTCTGCTGGCATAATCATTGGTTCAGATATAAATGCTTATGATGAGGGCTGTAATTTAACTTTCCAAAACCAGTGGTGATTTTCCTAGGAGAGCATTGTCTTGTGGAGGGCACAAAGTGCTATTTTTGCATGAATTAGCGAGCATTTATTAACATGCTGGTTTGATCTTTTCCAGAGCTAAGAGATGACGTCTAATAAGATAAAGAATCCCTGTCAAATAAAGGACTTGGTTATGAGAAATAAAGCTCTGTAACTCCTAAGCACCTCTCCTTCCTAAACTGTTGCACACTCCAGTTGCCAGTATGATGCATGGAAAATGTGAGATATTTCACAATAGCAATTATAACAACTAGCATGGCAAAAAATCAGCATCCTGAAAGCCAACACTTTTAAAAAGCCACAAGGTAGTTCCAGGCAGCAGGAAAATAGCACATCAGTCTTGTCCCTGGGAGGTGCTGGGAAGGAGACTCTTTCTTTCAATAACTACCTTTTTCTTAGGTTTTATTTTGAAGTATTGACTGAAGGGAAGGGAGAATTTCAGCCCACTTTTCTGGTCATACTGTGGATTTTCAAAGGAAGCTTCACCCCACAGCTGCTCATCTGTGGTTCAGGAAGAAAGAGAGAGGAGAGGGAGGCAGTTCTCTCTGTCAGCAGGTTCCTTCCTGTGGCAGGAGACTAAGGCAGAGGGAAAACACTGTTATCAGAGATTTCTGGTGCAGCAAACACCTCCTTCCTTCAGCTCTGCTTCACGGTCCCTGCTGCAAGGGAAAAGGCTGACACAGGTGTTGGCCAGTCAGAAGTGGGCAAGCTGTGCCTTGCCCACAACATCCACTCCTCCATCCTTTTATTCAGGAGGGCGCAGGATTTATCCTATATGTGGAGGGTTTAGCTTATCATCTTAAGTCTCACCATGGGTAATTTTTTCTTAGCAAGGAGTAATCTGAGCATCACCCAAAAGCTTCTTGTGCCAAATGAATTCATTGCACAGCTACATTCCCAGGCACTGCCTGTATCAGAAGCTGAAAAAAACCCCAATAATTTCCTATGCTAGATGCAACCAATTTAGAAACTTCTTTAGGCTTTAAATGTCCCATTTTATCCACAGGGAAAATCTCTTCTCCTTTTGACTACTCGCACTACTGAGACAGGTAAATTTTCCTTTCTGAAGATTTTCCAGGAATTTCCTTACCTTCTTACTCTCCAAAGTTTGACTAGACTAATAAACCTGCTTAATCCTGTAATATTTTACAACAGTAAAACTATCAGGTTTGTGCTTTTCTGCAGGGGATATCCACCTCAGTGTCATGGCTCACATTTGAGAAGGCTTAGTATTCAAAGAAGTGTATTAAAAAAACCCCTGTGATGTCAATTATATATCCATAAGGAACATAAGCAAAAAAAAAAGTGAGGAATATAAAATATTTTGAGTCTTTATTCCAAGTAGAACAGAATGCTTTTCTTTTTATTAAAGTTTTTGCTTCTTCATTTAAATACCTGCCACTGCTTCAAGTTTGCTCAGGGCAGAAAAGCACAAAACCTCTTTGGTGCAACCAAAATTTTAAAAAGCTATTGGCCTTCCATTAATGTGGAATTATTGGGTGTGTTTCTTATTAGCATAGTTTATAAGAACTGTGCCAAACCAGAACTTTCTATTTTCTATCTTTACCATAGTCTTCTAGCAATTCAGACAGGAGCATCTATTTTCACTCCAATTTTTTGGTGTTTCTGACACATTCTTGCTCGCTCCCTCTGAAAATCCAGCCTTATGGATATGTCTGCATTGCTGTGGTTAATGCTCCAGAAATGCTGTCAAAGCCAAAATTGTACCTGTCTAGAGATGAGCTCTAAAGTATCCCCAGAGCCAGCTCTGGAGAGGATTCCCTGTAATTACTAGGGAAAGCCTTGGCTTATGGAGGACTCTGCAGCAATATCCCAAATAAAGCAGTCACCAGTGTGAAAGGGTTTGGAATCTCAGGCTGTCCCACCTGCCCTCTGAGCTCTGGTTCTGATCTGTGCCCTCAAGGCACCTGCCACAAAGAAAGATAAGATTCTTGAGTCCTTGGAAAGGCAAATTTCAAGTCAAGCCTCCCAAAATCCCTTTGGATGAGTACAGACCCAGGCAGTGTCACAAGTTCAAACCACTCCACGATTTAGCCTGTAAGTTCATGGCATAATTTAGCCTGTGGGTTCATGGTACAGTTTTTCTATATTTTCTAATTCTTTGTATAATACTGGCAGCCTACATTGAGTCTTGGGAGAGTTAATGATGGTCTTTGGAGCTTTAAATCCTCAAAAAGCTTTTGGGAGAGGGGGGAAAGTGAATTTTCTCTTTGCAGAAGGAGCTTTAAGTCTTTGGCTCCTTTTTGAAGGGTGTCTGTATGGATGCATCTCTTGAAGCAGATGTACTGGAACTAACATATAATGATTGACTGACATTAAACCCATGACTCTTCCGTGTTAGTTAGCCTAGATTGCCTAAACCTTTGATCTCTCCTAACTCCAGGCATAATTCCAATAATTCTGCAAGCTTTTGTTTGGTTTTAACAATTATTAGTGATTTTTTTATCTGTCCTTCCAATGCATCCACAGGGTATTGTATTTACAAGTACATTGTAACAAAAAGATTTCTCATCTCACACTTCCAGTGGCTTCTTGATGTTTTTTTTTTCTTTTCAGCTTCACTGTTTCCTTATCATAAATTTTTGCATTTGATTCACCAAACTCTTTGCACCTACAGCTCAAACTCAAGCAGAGATATTCTGCAAAGATCATTAGTGGAAACTGAAAATGTGTGGGCTTCTAGGGGTTAAATCAAAATCTTGCATCTATTGTACTCATTTTTCAAACCTAAAGAGCATGAGAATTTGTTGGTTTCTTAGGTTTTGCCTAGGGTATCTTTAGGTATACATGAAAGACAAAAAAAACCCTCAAATATTTAAAATAAAATCAACTGGACTTGGAAAGTTTTCTCAATTTCTTGAACAATTCTATTTCTGCTGGCAGCTAAAACAAGGCAGGGTGTTTCCTACCACTTGCAGCTATTCTTTTGTACAAGGAGAGCCCATTTTTTTTATTCTTCATTAAATTCTTTCTGCATCAAATACCAGAATTGCTGTCTTGAGGTGACAGTGAACACATCTTACACAGATCCTGCATGGCCCTAATCACTCCACAACAATTGGCTTGTGTTTCATATATTTTTCTATAAACTAATCCAAGGGGAGAAGTTTAATATGGTCACTGTCCAAACCATTGCAGCTCCAGAATACATATCAGTTCATAGGTGGCAATTATAGAGCTTAGATGCACAGCTTTTCATTCCACATGGTATATCAAGAACTCCTTTGCAAAGTGAAATATCAGGTTCAGAAGTTGCTTTGATGTGAAGACAAAAGCCCTGATTCTTCTTTTGGACTAAACTAAGTCTGTAGAAGACTGTGTTGGAATTCCAAAAAATAAAATCAGTCTCAGTTTCACACTTTTTTTCTACCAATTAGTTTTTACTTAGTGTCACAGTATAAAATATGGTCTCAAGCAAACAGTAGATGCAATCAAAGAAACAACTGCCACAGTACTTCCCTCAAGAAATTACTTCCATCTAGAAATAACCCTATTAGTTTGCATTAATTTGTGTCAATTATTTAGTCTTAAACCCAAATACTTAAATAAAATTATCTGCTGAAAACCTCACAGTACAATCAACATTAGTCACCAACAGCTGCTTTTTTTTTGTTCTTCCTGCAGTTAATATGTTGCAGGGATTGTTATTTCAAGAGAAGGCAAAGATGACTACATTCATTTCAATCATTTCATATTAGGGGGAAATTCTTCACCCTGCACGAGTGTAGGTAAAAAGGAAACTGCTCAGTTTCTCTGCAAATTGGCAGATCCTCTGATAACATCTGGAAAAGAAGAGTCAGAGGGAGGGTCCTGCACAAGGCTGGAGTGCTGAGTGGGCAAAGTGGTTTCACAGCAGTGCTCTGAGACCTTGACCTGCTTTTTGCTGCCCATTACCCTGTCACCCCTGAAAGCAGCACCAGGGCCACCCAGCCACCACTTCACAGACACAGCTCCCAGCTCAGCAGCCTTCAAGTACTGCCAAAGCAGCTCAAGGACTGACCTAACACCTTGCCTTTCAAAAACAAGACTTTGCTGTGCTCTGCACTACCCTCGCTCTGATTTCCCTGCTCAGCACACCTGCCTTACAGACCCGAGCTGCCAAGTATCTCTCCCACCTGGAAGAAAATGTATTTTTGTTATTAGAAGGAAACGAAATGACAGGAAGGAGAGAAAAGCAGGCATAAACTCTTAAAAAAATGTTATAAAAAGAAGCAGAACCTTTCATTAGAGTGCAAGAACTGCATATGCAAATTAAATTGCACCAGGCACCATCTGGGGACACTGACTTGCTAATCATTTGTAAATGAAAGGGGATAATTCTGCACAAAGGCTGGAGAATAGAGACTGGGGGTGGAGGAGGTGTGGGAGTTAGGGGCTGGTATGTAACCAATTCTTTTGGATCTTCCATTTGACTAAAAAAGACAGAGATAATTTAGGATACTCCTCCAGGGTCCCATAAAGCCAAGAACCTGCTCTATAAAATCAGGGGATTTTTCAACTGAGTCCCTTTAAGAAAAAGCAAAAATCCAATAAAATTTTCTTATTAGAAACACAACTTACAAGCATTATGCAAAAGCAAACAAGCTGCTAAAAAGCTTGAGCACCAGCTTTCCTCTTTGCTGACCGAATACCACCCACACCCTGTGAACAACAGATACTCTGAATGACTGAAAACTACATTCAAAACAAATCTACCTTTACAAAACCAGATGAGAATCCTGTCTGGAGTGTGCTCAGAAATCCAAAGTTTCCTCTCAGGATGCCCAAAAATTTACATGAATACAATGTTATTCTTTTTGTTTCAGGTTGCAATTTGATTTGGGTTTTCTTTTTTTTGGTGGTGGTGTTCTGTTCTGTTTTGCTATGGAGTTTTTTTGTTGTTTCTGTGTTTGGGGTTGTTTTTTTTCTCGCCATTCCAAAACGGGATAGGACACTTTGGTTTTTGTAAAATCATCAGCAAATCAGAATAGGCTGTGAAAAACATCTAGAGAGACTCCTCAGTTTCAGAAATTCAGCACCATCCACATACACTATCAGATGTAACTGTTAAAGTTGCTGTGCAAGACATCTTCAAAAGGATGTTTTGGAGTAGCTGAAAATGCTGTTTGCTTTTAGTTTCATAAAAACAAAAAATAAGGGAGAGTAAGAGTTCTACCTGAAGTTTCAGGGTGTATTTCCCAAACTGTTAGAAAACAAAAGTAAATCTGAGCTCAAAATCATTGTTATCTACACACCCATACACTCTTAAAACCAAAGAAACAGCTCAAATTTAAACCCCAGCATGCCACTGGCAGCACCTATATTGTACAATAGGCTTGTCTTGTTCAGCATTTCTATTTTTGAAATTGGGATCCAGCATCTTAACACCCACCTGTGCAAGAATGTTTGAGCCATGTATTTAAATGAGACACCGCAAAGAGTGTTTGAAAACTGGAAGACAGATCTTTAGTAGACCACAGCATAATCTAATTCTCAGTATCACTATCAACACCATCCTCCAAAATGTCTACACACAGTAAAAATTCCTGTATGGCTGCTATGTGGAAAAGGCATTGTGGCTGTGAAAAACGAGTAAACATTTTTATGGATACCAGTAATGTCCCATTCCCAGTGTCTGGTACATGGTAAGCAGTAACCTGTCTTAGGAAACAACCATTATAAAGGATCATTAAGTAATTAAGGCTAAACTGAGATCAAATGAGTGGTATCTTTTCACTTTTTCTTTTTGCTGAGCTATACGAGAGCTTATAAATATTCAGTCTTGATAAAAGACCTGAATGAAAAAGATAGCTCAGAGTGTGCTACCTCTAAGATAACAAAAAACTCTCATTATGACATGCCTGAACATTTTGTTTTGCTGACAACTCAGAGTGTCTATTGCAAAATCCAGAAAGAACAGGAGTAAATTGCATGAATACTTACAATAAAAGTAATTGAAATTTCTATGTGTCTTAGAAAACCACTTATTGTTGCTGTCAAGCTGAGCAGGACAGAGCATGGCTCCAGTGGCTAAGTAGCAAAATGTGTTTTTCTTTAACACAAAATAAAACTGGGCTATTTTAAATTTCTGCATTTTTCTGAAGATAAGTACCTGAATTGTAGTCCAGCAGTGCTCTAGGAGTACAAACTGTAGTGTTTCACAAACAAGTTCTGCCTTCATTGACTAGCAATAGAGTTACATCAATAAGCAGATTGCCCAGACTGGTTAGGCTCGTTATGTTGACACAGCCTATTACTTTCTGCTGAGGGAAATTCACTATTTCTGATGGCCAAAAAAATGATTTAGCACCAAGTGATATCAGCCTGAAATGCCACTTGTTTTCTGCTCACAAAAAATGACAGTAGCTTTAACTTGAAAGCAAAATAAGTTTAAGTGTAGGGAGCTTTTTTTTTCCTTTTTTTCAGGTGTTTAAAAATTATGTAAGAGCCAGCAGTACCTCATGGTGATACATCAGTTAACATTACTATCTCCATCTTGCATTTGAGGCTTTGAGGGAAAAGAGAGACTTGGTTGTGATTCATAGGCTGGAATATTTATTGTGATTAAATTTTTTGGTTTTTAATGATGAATCATCAGAATTCTGCCCACCCCTAATATTAATATTTTGTTGGATAAAGTGCTTTGGTACTCCTATAATTTGACCACTTATATGACTTGATTAGAGAAGGCCCTGCACTGAAAGATCTACAATCTTGTGTTGCATCAAATGAGTTGCACCAGCAAAATCAGTGTATAGGGAGATTTCAGTGTGTCTAATGAATCGATCAGATTATTTTCTTCTGTATGATATCCACAGTGAGTTATCAAAATTTCCTCTAAACTCCACTAAACATGCTCAGGCTTTTTGTTTTGTTTTGTTTTTTCCTCTCTATAATGCCTAAAACATTTGCAATGCAACCAGCCCTGAAAGCTGTAGCCTTGTAAACAGCAGAAATAAAAAATTACAGGGGACATCATGTGGGAGGATGGATTGTAGGAGAACAGGGATAGTGCTGAAGGCAATCTTGCCCCTGAGGGGTTGCAGCTGTACTAATTACCAAGGAATAGGAACAGCCCTGCCCTTAATAGGACCCAGCTGTGGCCAGTAAGGATGGGTGTTATAAAAGAGTGGGGTAGCTGGTTTGGAGGGGAGATGGACAGTAAGGAGTTGGCTGGCTGTGTAGAAGGAAGAGAAAAGGAGTCAGTATTGCAAGGAACTGCCTGTGAGAGCTCACAGAAAGAAGGTATGGAAGTTTTACAGTAAAATAACAAACTAATGTTGACAGTTCCCATCCAGCGTTGATTGGTGCCAAGCACCAATGCTGACAATTGGTGGCCCTTGTGTGGATGAGTCCTGACAATATCATATATGCAACTGCTTGATTCTGGAAAGAGAGAGTGGAAAACTCACTCTAGAAAGAGTGAGTGGAACACAGAAGAGGCAAAATGTATTTAAACTTAATTAAAAGTTATTTACACTTGTAAGTCAGGAATTTGAAAGTCAATTAATTTGTCAGTCACCTGCAAGTCTTGGGGATTTTTTGCTTCTGAACTAGTAGATAACATTTTACTTTCAGAATAGCACTGAGAAATGGAGACATTAAAGTATAACCTGACAGAAATGAGTCGGTAGTTACACAATTACATTTGACCACCTGTGGTAATGTGTGACAGAAGTAAAAAAAAAAAAAAAAAAAACTTGGAGAAGCAGAACACTCTCTTTCAAAACACCTGAAAATGTTAAAGGTTTTTAATTATATAGGGCTGTGCACCCCTAAAGCTCATGTCAGGCTTCAGTCTGTCACAAGGATGTCACATGTTTTCTTAGTGAAAAAATTGCAGCATTGCTGCAGTCCCAGTCCTCACAGTGATCCTGTGTCACCAGTGCCAGGGCTGCATGTACCAATAAACCAGAAAAAAAGTCTTTCCCAGGTGGGATATGAAGCAGCCATGGCTTCAGCAAGCTAAAAAAGAAAGGAGCTAAAGTTTTTCAGCTTTCACACTCCCAGGGTCCTCAGTAGCAACCTTCATATGCCCCAATGATTGGGGCACAGAGGAAATCACGGCTCAGTACCTGAGGAGCTGTCAGCAATAGCCAGGTTTAGAGCAGAAATCCGAATTCCAAAGGTATTCCAGCAGGAAGAAAGTCTTTCAGGCTGGACAGTGTCTGGGTGGAGCTGGCAGAGATGCTGAAGCTCCAGTATGAAAGGCTGCTGAGCCCCTCAGTTATTCTGGCTAAGACACAGGGCAATTAGGTATCGACTGAACCTAGGGCTGAACTTGTGTTTGCTCTGCTTGTTTATCTACTTTTAGTAGTCTGGGTATCCTGGCATGTTTGCATGGTTGTGAGGGAGGAGTCATCCAACCCGCTGGCTTTACCTGGTGTTTGGAGTGCAAAGTGCAGTGAGGTGAAATAGGCAAACCCAAGTCGCTCCACCTCCATGAGGGAAGCAGATCCAAATAAAGCCAGATACACAGAGACTTTTGAAGGCTCTGTGCAGAAACACTGATGCCTCAGGTTTTAGCTTTGGTATTTTTTTAGATTTTGTGCTGCTTTAGTGTGTGGTTCTGAGCTTCGTATTAGGGGATGGTGAGTTCTCTGCACAGAGTAGGGAGACAAAACAATTCCTTCTCTAGCTGGGGACCAAGGACAAATGATCCAAATCTCAGGCTCAAGGATAAATGATCCAAATTTCAGGCCCAAGAGCATAAACAACATGGACTGAAGAGAGAAAAACCAGCAGGATGGGACTGCCTGGGCTAAAGCTGGAACTGGACAATTAACCCAAATATGCAAATGGAGCAGAACTTATAAAAGTGAGATGTTGTGCATTTTGGGACCATTTTGGTTCATCTTGGGTGCAGCCCTGGCTGGGCTCTCATGCTGCCCAAGGTGGATCCATGGAGGAGATCCTTTTAATAAATCCCTGCTTTATTCTTTAGTTCTTTCTAATCTCTGTCCTAGATCAGCCTTCACAAGACACCAATAACACAGACATGGGAGCATCTCTACTGAAATGCTCAGGGCAATGTGAGGGCTGGCACACACATGTTGCGTGTTAGGGATGTTTCCTCTCTGGCAAACAGAAGCTGGAACAAGCAGAAGTGTTCCTTACTGCTCTGGCTTTGAGCAAGTCCAAACAAAACTCCCAATTTGTCAAACCGGCTGTAGAAAGCGAAACCAAACTGCAGTTTGATGCTTCTCCAGTGAAATACTTGTAATTTTCACTGTATTTTGTTACATCATAGGAATCCAGCCCATGCGGAACTCACATAACCGTGGGGACCCGCACCAGCTGCCCAGAGCTGTTTGCTGAGGGTTGGTGTCACAAGCTTGACACCAAGTGTTGGACATGAACAACTGGGTGAAATCTGTGGTTTTCCTGAGAAGCAAGAGCTCACTAGGTTTGTATTAACCCTAATTAAGGCCTGGGAGGAGCTACATGCCAGGAACAAAGCTGGTGAGAGCCCCACATGGGTTTAGATTACCAGCACACAATGGCTCATTGTGCAGCAGGCTATGACAGAAAGGGCCATGGCAACACAAGATGTGGGCATAAAAAGGAGGCCCAGAGAAGGGACATAGTTTATTTACTTTGTTATTTAGTGGTATTTTACTTTTCAGCATCAGGCATGAGCAGCTGAGTGTCACAAGGAGCTCTCAGAGCAATGCAACAATCAGCTCCCCTGCAGCAGCCATAGCTGAGGGTGTTGCACTTCTTTGTGGCCAAGGCTAGCAGGGGATGATGGACAAAAAAAAAGCATTTTCCATGAGGAATCAATGGCAGTAGAAGATGTTCCATGTGTAAAAATGGATGTTACAATAGGTTGAAGTGGACAGCTAGGAGTCTGAGGAAAAGGCAAAAATACCCAAACATGTGCAACAGCACTCTCAGTTTGACTGCAAACTGCAAGAGTAAGAATCCTTTTTCTTATTTATTAGCATAAAGTTTTCCAAATTGTTTTGATGGGCTTTTTAGTTTCCTATTCAGTGTGGAATAAGAGCCTTCAATTATAATAGTAAACTTTTTTAAGGCCTGAAACACCCTGGGATTCCACAGTGCACCAAGGGCAAAATGCATCTGCCAAACTTTCTATTTTTACCTCTTTTAAGCTATTTTAATACCACTTTACTTGGGAAAGAAAACAAAGTCCCTTTTGCTGTTAATAATATACTATTCTGCTCTTTTGATCCTTATGTTTTGCTTTCTAATTGTCTAAATGTCATGCATGCCTAATAAATTGGATAAAGGGTATTGATTATGCCTCTGTTTTTTGTAGCTAAAACAGAGTCAGTTAATCTGCACTGTATATTTAGGAAGATAATCAGTTATTAAAACTGAAAGGAGGCAGGCAGAATTAAGCTGAAGAGTATTTCAGCAGATGAGTCCCATCCAGTATATATTCACAAGATTTTCCCAGGTTTGGGCTTCAAAACAGTAAGCACTGGAAATCATTGGAGACCTTGAGGAGGTGCTAGGTTCATGTTTTAGATGTTCTTGCAAATCAGGCTTGCTTTAGCAAGCTTTGTTGTGTCTTTAACAGTTATTTAAGAAAAAAAAAATCCAAAACAAACTAAAAAAACCAAAAGAACCAAAACAAAACCAAAAAAAAAACCCTGAACAGCCCCCAAAACAATGAAGATGCTGAAGACTCTGAGCTGTTGATACAAAAGTATATCTATATACTTAATTTTGTCAAATGCAATCTGAGGTAGACAAAGGGAGAGTTATAGGAAGTCATAATGTTTTACTGTGGATTTTTTAAGGCTTTTTTTTTAATTAAGGTTGGGATTAACTGTGTGAGATGGTATTTTTTGTTTGGATTTAGGTGTTTATCAGTTGTTATTTATATGACAGTTTTACAAACTGTGAGTTCTATAGTACTTTAATAAATTAAAAATTAAATAAATTAATAAGACTTTTTAAGGATAAATTGTTTAATTAAGAAATTATATTTGTTATTTGTATTTTTATTTTAATAGCTAATTGTGGTTTGTAATGTGGTTTTTTAAATTTAATTATATAATATTTAAATGTATTAATAAGGTGAAGAAGAAGTAGTTTTTGCTTTAAAATTATTTTGCTTTATATATATTACTATATTCTAAAACTTTAAACTTTAAGTTTTACACTATGTGCTATTTCACACTTTTATTTCAGCTATATGCTTATTTTAGTTTTCTTATTTGATTTTGGAAGTTTTTTCTACAACCTCAGGTTAAATGCAGTGTTCTCTTGGGGGGGGTCAGTGTTTGTTAGTACAGAAAGTTTAAAATTCTCAATAATCAGGGTCCCAACATTTTACAATGGCTTTTGCTCACTAAATGACTGTGACAATGTGCAAAGAGAGGAGATTACCCCAGAGGGTTCAGCTGCCCTAGTGTGTGCAGTGCCCAGGGCCAAGATCCCAATGGGATCTGCTCCTCTCCCTGGGGGAAAGGTGCTGCTGGTCATTGGAGATCAGGGCTTGGAACCCTTCAGGATGTGGAGTTGTGCTGCTGGGAGCTGGGGACAGAGGGAAGAAGAAGGGAATGTGTCCAGAGTGCTCCTGATGCCTTGTGAAGGCTGATATAGAACAGAGGCTGGACAGAGTTACAGAATAAAGCAGGGATTTATTAAAAGGATCTCCTCCATGGATTCACCTTGGGCAGCACAAGAGTCCAGCCAGGGCTGCACCCAAGATGAACCAAAATGGTCCCAAAATGCACAAGCGCTCCTGGGGGCTCTCCCAGGGATCAGTTCTGCTCCATTGGCACCTTGGAGTTCATTCTCCCATTCCACCTTTAGCCCAGGCAGTCCCATCCTTGTTTTTCTCTCTCCAGCCCACGGTGTTTGTGCTCCTGGGCCTGAGATTTGGATCATTTGTCCTTGGTCCCCAGCTAGAGAAGGAATTGTTTTGTCTCCCTGCTCTGTGACCAGGTTGGAAGAGACCCTCAAGATCATCGAGTCCAACCCAGCCCCAACACCTCAACTAAACCCTGGGACCCAATGCCACATCCAGGCTTTGTTTAAACACATCCAGAGATGGTGACTCTGCCACCTCCCTGGGCAGCCCATTCCAGAACTTTATCACTCTTTCTGTAAAAAACTTTCCTACCATCTAACCTAAATTTCCCTTGGTGCAGCTTGAGGCTGCATCCTTGGTTCTGTCAGTGCTGCTTGGAGAAAGAGACCAACCCCACCTGTCTACACCCACCTTGCAGGGAATTGTAGAGAGTGATAAGGTGACCTCCGAGTCGCCTTTTCTCCCCTAGTATGAAGCCTAGACTTACCCACTAAGGCCATGCAGAATCTGAAGGATATAAAACTAAAACCTGAGGCATCACTCCTGCAAGGCCTGAGCGCCCCAGCTGAGCTAAGCTGCGAACTCTGCACTGAAGATAAACACATTAAAGATGCTCACTTACTGCAGCGCCGGCGGCTACAAAAGCCAGCTTGAATTAAATGCCAAAAAGCCCTTCAGCAATGATTAGTCTGTGGCTGCTCTGACTGCTGCTTCAGCTGTGATGGGGATCACCTCCCTCCGACCGCCCACCGCCCCTCGTGTGCTCTTCAGCATTTTCTCACTCTGCTTGGCCGCTGTTGCTGTGGAGGAGCTGAACAATGAGCTCTCCAACGTGTTTGTACAGCGCACACACGACGGGGCCCAGCCCTCACTGAGACCTCCAGGCTCTGAAGAACACAAATGCCACTGGTGATTGCATCCTTGTTGGGGATTCGAGCCCCTTGATGGAGAAAATGTGATGGCAGGCAAAGAATGATGTGCTGGGAGTTTTTCATGAATGGAACGGGACTGCTGGGAGATGTTCCTTGAGCTTTATTGCAGCATCATTGCATATGATTGAGACAATAGGAAGGTGGAAAAAGCTCATATCTTGCCAGCAGCAGCCAAAGTTTTCTTTTTTTTTTTTTTTTTTGTTACAGAGCATTTTAGAAACTTTCTAGGCAATAGCACATTGCTAAAGCTTACAGATGATTGTTCTAGCCAGTCACTAAAAACACAGGTACACCTGCTTCACACTGTCTGCTCTCCATAACAATACACAATATTTCATTATTAAGCTTAAAACCTGCTACTATCTTGCTTAGCATGTTTTTCTGCAGTCTTAAGGTCTATCTTGGCCAAGCCTAAAACGCAAGTTATTAGTTCATGTTCTTGCTGTACCATTGTAACTTTTTCTACTTTCAGACTTCGCAGCTGTAGCTTGTTTTAAGTTTTCTGCTCTTTCTCAGGCCTGCTTTTACAGCTTTCTGAAAATCTTCTTACCTTTACTATTTCCCACAAATGACAAAGAATTTGGCTTGTTTTCTGCCTTGCTTTTCAACTTTTTCTTAATAATAGCTGCATCTGCTTCTTTGTTGAGGAATATGTGTGCACCACTGCTGTTTTGGTTTTCTTTTTACTCCTGTGTTTTTGATTCTCTAAGATAATATGAAGAAACATTAAAATCTTTCATCTTGATAAGAAAAATGTTATAATTTCAAGTATAACTTAAAAGTATATATTCTTAGAGAGAAGTAGCATTTTTAACTTTCAGCCGGGTCAGTTAGGAGAACAGGCAACAAAATATTTGCATTTTTCTCATCTTTAATATATACAATGATTCTGAGAGAAATCATCCTTCTGGTCTTAAGGATTTCTAAAATACTGTGAGGCACTAGAACAGGATTTTTTCCTCCAGACTAGTTTAAAAACTGTAATTTTTCTTTCTTCAGTTAAGGGACTATGTCTAGAATCCTTGTAAATATTAGCAAATTTTACAGGCCAGAAGGATTGCATTTCTAATTGAAAGCAAATAAAAAACAGCAGTAAAGGTCATTTTTTTTTTCTTCAGGTTTTATTTAAGCAAATAGGGAAAAGGGAAGTTGAAACTGTGAAGTATTTTTTTTCAAACCTACTTTTCAGTTTCCTGACTCAAATATAAATGCACAGCAAGTTCTGCAGCCATTAATATGAACTGCTGTGTACAGGATCCAATTTCCCTCTGGAGGAACTAAATCCAGAGCTAGGATGAACAGAGTAGCCCCAGTTCCATAGGGAAAAGGGAGAAGAGGGAAAAGAGAAAAGGAAGGGGAGAAGGAAAGGATCTCAACCACATTCTTTATAATGTATTTCTGGGATGTCTTTTTCTAACTTGCCCAAAATAACTTGGGTTTGATCACTGTTGCAATCAAATTTCCATTGTAACTATGAATGGGAATGCTGAAGGGTGAGAATCAGGGAGGCCTGAAGGGTTGTGCCTTGGGCTTAGGCATCAGAACAGCTGGATCCCATTCCTGCCTCTCCTGTGTGTGAAGTACACCCAAGCTGTTTCATCTCCTCATGCTTTTTACCATCTTTTTTTTTTTTTCCTAGAGCCTGAGTCTGCAAAAACCATTCAGAAGACCTGCAAGATTGGTGACTTCACTGACAACTCTCTCTAGCGGATATTTTCTCTCTCCATGGTTCTCCACACCTCCGACTTTACCGTGAATGTCACTGAACTTCTCAAGGCTCTCCCCTAAAGTTAATACTTAACGACAAAATTGAAGGGTTCAAAACTGATGCTTCAAAACCTCAGTTTCATTTCATTAATGCTCCCTGCACCCCTTTTACTTCAATTATGAATTTTGTCATATATCTAAAGGTCCTTTAATTATCATATTCTGGGGTCTTGGCAGGCAGTTTAAAAATAATCCCATAGCCTTTGGAGCTTTGATTTCAGAGGATTCATTCAGTGTGTTCTGAGGCTGTTGTGTAACTACCATGCTTGTTTGTCTGACAACAACAAGTTTAAAGCAGATATTTTTCTTCATTCTTTTTGTTTAAATGCATTTTCATTGTCACTCTGCTGTGAAGCCAGGCAGACAAAGATAAAAACATTGCCAATTGCAAAATCCAGATGTCATGGAAACTTAAGTAGCCATTTAAGTTGCTTCGTGAGAAACACACATACATTCAAATCAAGATACTGAAATTATTATTCTCTTGTTCACCTAACTGATGTGTTGAAGACATCTAGAAGAAGAAAAAAATTATGCTTTCTACACACAATTAATTTTATTCTTTTGAGAATAAACAATTACAGAAAATTCCAGGCTGCTCCTAAAAAAACACAGCTGACATTCCTATAGCAGTAGATTACATAGCATTCCTATGTAGTAGATTACATTTCCTATTACCAGTCTGGCTATACTATGACATTATTAATTTCTATCTATAGATTGCAGATAATACATTATAAGAAGGAAATCTAACAAATGAGGTCATGATATTTAGGATTATGTAGAGGAGGAAAGCACAGGTAAAGGTAGGAGGTGAAAGCAAAACCAAATTGCAAAGCTGCATTTTTTGTTGCTGGGGTTTTCTTTTTGTTTGGTTTGGAGTTGTTTGGGCTTTTTTAGTTTAAAAATGGAGCACAGACATTTTTTCCAAGTTCAGTACACAGAGATTCCCCACGAGAACTGTTGTTACTCCTCTGCCAGAAATATCAGATATTTTTCTGCAGCTCTTCTTCCTCCTCCCCGTCAACCCCTGTGATCTCTGATTCATCCTCCAGGGACAAAGAGCAGAGCCAGTCTTGGTAACTAGACACACCAGAGAAGAGATGCCATGTCAGCAATCCATCGAGGAAAAACACCCTCAGGTAACTCACACAGCCCTAAAGAAAGAGGATTCCAGAAGGTGGGAAGACACAGGAGGTGTTCTGCCTTCCAGCAAGTCTCCAGGATAGCTGGCAGGCAGAGAAGGAGGCCCTGGCTTTTCAGAGCTTATGACACAACTCTGGCCTTGGCCTCCCTCTGCAAGGAGTTCAGGGCATCTCTAAAAATTTTCCTTCCCATGTTCCTTATCAAAAAAGCCACAATCTGGCCGTTAAATCAAAACTGAAGTCACACGTTTCCTCCCATCAGGACTTCTAAGCTGTCTTTATTCCTTTATAGCCAAACAAGAGTGTGATGAATGGAGATATTGTGGCATGGGAATAGAGCCTGGAATTTGCCTGATGTTAGGCAGATATGAGAATCCAGTGTTCCTTTGTTAATCCTGTGGGATAAGCAAGGGTGGTACTTCCAGAGTCATCTGTGGGGGGAGGGGCTGCTCCACTCAGCCTCAGAATGAGGCTTTGGAATGCAAAACTTCACACATAAAAAAATCCTCTAAACCAGGATGAATTCAATTATTATGAACTTAGGAAAAGTCTGTTTGGAAGAGCATGTTATAGGTGGATATTTAACCCACCACATCCTTATCTGGAACAGATCTTGGGTTAATAGATGTAGGTTGAGTGTCTGGCTCATTATACTACATTATATTGCAGTTTTCACTCCAAATAATTGCAAAATTACTTTACAAATTGTATACACAGCCTGCCTGACCACTTTAAAGCAACTGCTGATAGGGACAAGCTCAACCAAGATAAAGAGCTGTCAGAGGATATGTAGATGGTGGAAAACTGAAGCTCTGTCTGGAGTGACCAAGGTTCAGCTTGCTAATCTAAAAAGTGACTATCACTGCATGCTGCGATCCACTAAACATTGTAGAGGTGACCAGAGAGAATGATGATCGAAATTTTGTAAGTTTCTTCTGTATATACCAGGAAACAGGAGACATCTCTACCCCAAAATTGCTACAAGGTGCATTACTTGGTTTCCAAGATCTCATCTGAAAAGAAAACCTGGTGAGTAAATTGCAAGAGATTCACTCTTGGTATTCCAGAATAGTGAAAGCTTTGGTGCATCTCACAAGACTGAAAGCATTTGTGTATTTAAAACGTGATGCTTAAAAGACTAAACCACCCCCTCTGGGAACTGAGTTAATGTTTCAATTCCCATTCACTTTAAAAACGTCTTACTGGTGTGACAAGCTAGAGGCATGTTGCCAGAGCCTAAGGAAGGTATTCCAAGTGCTGGTCAGGGGTGGATAATGCACCACACTGCTGGTTTTTCATGTTCCAGCAGCACAAGGAAGCACTCTGTTCCAAACCTGCTCCTAGAGCCACTGGAGAAGCTGTTCCCCAGCCCTCGGTGTGTGCTGGATGCTCTCAGGTGGCTGGGAGGTGGCTGCAGTGAGATACAGCACCCCTGAGGCTGAGAAAGCTGGAAGGGAAAACTGAGGAGCTCAGGAAATAGAATATCCATTCTAGAGCTGAAATGGACCATAAAGGAGAAATGCCTTGCATTAAATCAGCTGCTGGTTTTCCGAAGAGGAAGAAGCAGCAGAGGGACTGAAGTACTGTTGTAATAGTGGAGATTTCTTTGAAATCCATCTGTTGCTGCTCAGGGGAAAAACAAGAATGCTACATTCTCCAAGAGCAAATCAAGTTGTTTTTCTGATAGAGGGGGGAAAAGGGGTGGCTGGATATTCAAGTTTTTTTCCTACTGAAGAAAATGTGAGAGGATTGTTGTGTCTCACCTGCTCCTGCTGGCCAAAGGGCTTTGTTCCTTCAGGTGATCAGTGCAGGACTGGAACTCAAATATTGCTTTCCAAATGCCTGCAGCGATCACCACATTTCCTGAAAATACCAATTACAATTCCCTAGCTAAAATTAGATATATGCTAATTCGTCCTTTAAAAATTAGCAAGTCCATGCAAATTGAAAACAGATGTCTGCGTCTTCAGTCAGTGCTGCTTGGTTTAGGCACTTACTCTTCACACAACCTGCTTTTCCATCTCCCCAGAGCCACAGCCTCCCTGAAGCACAGCTCCAGCACTGATCACAGGGCAGGCAGCCCCAGTGCCTTACACACACCTCTTCTGTGCTAGACCCCTCTGTATCTGTATCTTCCCATTTCTGGCATTTTATTATTGTTTTCTTTAGTGAGGTGCCAAACTCTGACAATTTGCAGTTCTGGGCCCGAAGCCAATCCTCTGAGCATTTTGAAATTTGCTTGTAACCAGTGTAAACCTCAGGCCACTACTGTGGACAGGTGACAGATTCTCCCTCTTGGCTGGAAGCAGCTCTCAGTGGATGTGTTGTTGGGGCAGAGCATGCATGTAAATGGAGCTGCTGGCAGTGAGGATGAGCACTGACACTGCTTGAAAATGCTTGATAGTGTGGGGTCAATGATGCAGGCAGAACCAACTTTTTCTCCTTTATTTCATCACTGAAAGTCCACGGCCCGCACACTTTTAATTATTTTTTAAAGTGCTGCGTTGGTTTTAAGTAACACATTTGAAATGGCTTTACAAAGATCCTTGCTGGGCAGTGCCTGCAGTGCTGCTTCATTACTGCCCATAATACCCCAGTGAATCACAGTACCTGCAGAAAAATGACAACAATTCTCCTTTGTAGAGTGCTGCAAAGGGGAAAAAATAAGCTTAGTGGAAATATAAATAATAGATTCTAATAGTCACAGCTGTTCATAAATAAGACGACAGCTACAAACACGGTCTAGGAATAGGCACATTTCTCTCCAAGACTGACTTGCTGCATGATTTTGAAGGAAACACTTTGTCACGTTTTGGCTCCATTTCCAAATATGAAATATAAACTGATATGATTCTTACCACTCAATGTAAACAAAATGCTTTGAGAACATGAATACAAATCGATGTATAAATGCTAATATATTATTTTTCTAGCTAAATCCATATTCTGCACATGCAAACAGAGAAGAAAGATGGGTTTTTGTTTTTTGCACATCTGTGCCACTAGTGGAAGTTTTGCAAGCCAGATTAGGTCCTTGGGGACATAAGTGCATTCCTACTGCTCGCAGTGTGTTTGTACAGTTGCAGAGTGGCTTAAGGTACTAAGCAATTCAGCTCATGGTTGTACAAAAAATAACAGCTGTCATCTTGCCCTGTTAGATGCATGGCTTCTTCAGAGCCAGGCAAAGGGAAAATTGCACCCAAAATATGAAAAATCAGGAGATAAATTATTCATAAAACACAGAAGGAGTTTACAGCCTTACAGGGATGGGGAGAGACCAGCTCTGCCTGGAGAAGCTATTGGCTTCCACCAGCAGAACATTTCTGCTAATTCTGCTTGTTAAGAAATTGTTCTCAAAATAGCAAGAGGCTTCACTTAATTAAATGTTAGCAAGTCCCTGCATAATTTAGATTTCATTTTGGTCAAAAGTCATCTGAGAACCCCCGAATACTGTGGCAGGGCTGCGTGCTAAATTCTCCCTTCATTTCCACAGCTGCAGCTCCACTGAGGTCTACAGAATGCCTTGTGGAGATTAGGTCTTGTTAAATCCATTTAACATAGAAGATGACACATTGGAAAGCTGAATACCTTGCCCAAGGTCAGTGACACAGCAGGGAACTGAATTACCAGAAAATGACAAGTTCTATTTGCTTGCTGAATTCAATGCAGTCATTGAAAATTTAATTTCTGCTCTGCTGACTCACAGGTGGCCACATAGGTGTGGCTGCAGTATAAAAGGGTATAAAAGTCTTTCTAGGGACGCTGCTGAATCACATCTTCTTGTCTGGGCTCATTCTGTGTGGAAATTCAAAAAGGATTGCCAGGTCTGGCTGTGGAGATAGCAGCTGTTTAAACTGATATATGATGCTGCTCCTGCTGCCATCAAGCACTATAGTTTTGCTATTAGTTAATAAACAGATATTCTCCTTCTAAGGTTAACCACAAAAAAGTCTTTCATTTAAAGAACAATACTTTTCAATAAGGATAAAAAAAATAAAGTTAGAGGTGCATATTTACACATGATACATTAAAACAAATAATTTGAAGTTTTAAATGCACTTTTTAATTTTTAAGTGTACAGTTTTTTTTGTAGAGTCTGTATGACTCAGGAGAATAGTAACACCACCTCTGTACTTCTTTTTTTGTTTATTTCCTAGTATTCCCATCCAGCCTGCGGTCATTCTCCTGCCAAGAGTTAGGCAGCACAGGACTTGGCATCAGCAATTAAGACTTTTACACATGCCTATACCCAATGACTAGTCCTAGCAAGGCTAGCAGGAATTCTCATATTGTCAAAATTTAAGCATATGTTAAACCTTTAAAAGATCAGGAACTACATCAGCACTGGTTACTGCTGGCTAAATACAGGAAAAACAAAATTATTAGAAGTAATCAGGCAATTTAAAAACAACTTTGTGACAGAAATCAGACTATACTTCTGTAGTGCTGCATGCCCTTATAAATAACTATTCCATCCATAAATGAGTGAAATATGTTGCTGACAAACAAAGGATCCATTCACACTGATGCTGATAAGAGGTGTGTAACTAATATTATACCAGTCACATTTTTTTCTATCCACACTTCAACAATACTTGACCTTTTTGTCATGGTACTGACGTTAAATGTTCATATTAAGATGAACACCTTTAAGACCTAAATTTTATTTTTTTTCTTTAAAAGAAATCCTATTGGCAAACACTTCAGAAGGCTTATGGTAATTTCTTTTTTGAAATTTCTATTCAATCTTATCAGCATTTTGGATAGAGATTTTCTACTAAAGGTTTAGAATATGGGATAGACAACATCTTGCTGAGGCTGAGCCCCTTTTTCCTGCAAGATAGATTTCACCAGGCTAGAATGAATCTGTGCCCCTTGGGGAACATCTGTAATTTTTACTTTTGGGTTTATACCTTCCAAAACACAGTGCAGGGAAGTTGATGAGGTCTGTATGGATGAGGTCAATATTGCAACCTCTGCAAGAACACGAGAGCATTTTGTTTGATACCACTACTTTAGAGAGTGATAATGTCTCTGAAAAAGCCTGACTTGGGCCCCAAGAGGAGTCTGCACTAAAAGAGGTTGCCACACTTTCTCCAAGGCCTGCAGAAAGCATCTGCTCATCCTGCAGAGGAAGAAAGAAGTGAGTGACTCTTTTCAGGATTGCAGAGCAGCAGCCTTTCCCACATGAGTCTCACCTCACTTGAGAGTAAAATGGCATTTCCTACCAACTTGGTAAAGGTCATTGTTTGCAAAGCTGCATTCTTTTCAAAGATGACCAAAATATCAAAAAAAAAAAAAAACAAAAAAACAAAAACCAAAAAAAAACACTTACTGAAAGGATGAGCATCACAGCAAAACCGAAATATGAACTTATAGTTAAAGAGTTGGCAGTTGTAATTTTTTTTTAATTTCTGTGGTTACTTAGCATTTTGGAGCAAATGCAGTCATGAGAACAGAACACCCCTTCACTAAATGTCAGAGTAAACACTACTTGTCACCACAAAGTAAAGGCTTTATACTAATAATGCACTCATAAAATTCAACACTATCAGATAAAACAAAAATATAAGAACTTTCTATTTTTATATTTCATGAATCAGAAAGGTCACAAGCCCAATTTAAAAAAAAAAAAAAAACATGCCTTGCAGGCATGAAGGGTAAAATGCTGAAGATGAGATGTAGTTTATGAAAACATATTGTACAGTGCATGTCACAGGAATGTGTTTTTAACATAATAAAGCAAATCCAGGAGAGATTTACCACCTGCCTTTACCCTCTTACTTCACCATTAGATGCTCACTCATCCATCTCTTACTGGGCAGTTTTAAAAGCGTCTGTCTGTCACTTCCATACTATTCTCCTGCTCTTCCATGCTGAGCTGATCCATTTACTGAGCTTGAAGGAGCAGAACTGCCACCTCTAAGTTACTGAGTACATGTACCAGAGCCAGCAGGAGACAGGCAGAGAACAGTAGGATTTTAAAGGCAGAGGGAAAGAGGTCTGAAGGGAGTAAAGGACTGAAAGGAGAATGTTTGGCAAGCTTCTGACACCTACTAAATTTAAAAGAAAGTTAATAAGTAGAGGGCAAAAAGGGGGAAGAAGCATTTGTAGGTAGAGAAGATCATTGGGCAGACATTAAGTTTTGAACATGTTAGTGCCAAGTAGAAAAAGCAACTGGAGACAACAGGCATGAGTGGAGAGCTGAGCAGAAGTACAAAGAGTGAAGTATTAATAGCTGTGCATTAAAGGTCAAATCCTCCAGACTATTTAGAGTTTGGTTCTTTCATTTATAATTGCTTAACCTTGATGTAACTCTACTGACTTAACTATAGCAACCTTCATCATTTGACTGATTGTTTTGGGTTGTTTTTTTTAATAAAGGAAATCATCCTTATTTCAAACCATCAGAACTACTGATATTCTGAATACATTAATGCTTCATTAACAGGAAGTCAGGAAGTGAAAAGGAGCATTTATTGGGGGGGAAAAAAGAGTATTTAGGACAAAAGGTATTGGACATCTATTTATCTTGACAGAGAAAAAGAGGGCTGAATCCCTTCAGGTATTCCTGTAAGTTTTATGCAGTTTTCTCAGCATTAGTGAGACAGGGATAGCTCAGGATATCCATTCCTGTTCATATGTGGACAGAGCACGTAAACTCTATTTCCCTCTTAATTATGATGACTGACTTTCAGGAGAGTAACATTTCAATAGCTCTACTGGATCAAGGAGGTGATCTGACTTCAGTTATTACAAAGCAGGAGATTGTAGCCTATAAAATATTTTAAAAAGTGGAAAATTACCAGCCTAATAAGTAGCCAAGCAACAGAACCAGATATTATTGCTATGTAAACTTTAGCTTTAATACTCTCTGCTTTCTATTCTAAGTTTACAGAGCTAAGGTGACATTATCCCAGGCTTTTGACAAGAAAGGTTCTGCATCGCTATCATCTTTTGTGATTTTCATGCCAGTCAGCAGGTTTCTCACCAGGGCTCCACCAGACCTCTTTAGTCTTTCCTTTCTGAGCTGCCTAACAAGAGCTGAGCTCATTTAATATCTGTCACAAACACCACGCTTACATTCCTTAGTGCAGTGGAAACAGACCCAAGTGAGCTTCTTTGCAGGGCAAATTATTCTGTGCAGAGCACCCAGCAGACGCTGCTTCGGGCACCACACCTGACCTGACAGAAGCATCTCCAGCATCTCAGCTTGGCATTGCACCGTGTGGTGGAGACATTATCACTTGCTTAACAGCTTCCACCACTTCCATTATCTCAAAATGGGCCTGTTTTGCTTCCTTACAGGAGTGCTACAGGTATAAAATCAGGCAAACTACCAGAGTGCTGAGCATGGAGCCATGCAGAACTCCAGCACATCCCTGTGTGGGTGGTGCAGGCTGAGCCATGGTAAACTCCATGGTGCTCCTCTGGCCTCCCCAAGCCCTGCCTGGCTTCCTCCCTTCCTTCCAAGCCCCAGCCAAGCAGCACATCCAGCATGGGCAGCCAGAGGAAGGAGGATTACTCCCTATCCCCAGCCAGATTAACAGCCACTCAAGCACAGAGTTTTAGAGGAATATGCTACGTGAGAAAAGAGAGAAATTACAAGGTGGTGAGGGGGCAAGAATGGAGAAGAGCTTAATTAAATTAACTGAGGGAATATTTACACTTCCTATTTCTGAGATTCGCAATTCTGTAGAATAATCTCCCAGAGGAAGTAATGAAAACCTCATCACTGAGCCATTTTAAATGAGCTGGAACAGCTCTACAGTGAACACTGTGGGGCTGTGAACTGGCTTATGGTTCCTCTCTCTCTCTTTTTAAAACTAATGAAGCACACTCCCCTTAAATCTCCATTGCACAAACCATGGGATAATCCATATCAACTCATGAATGCATTTAACTTGCAAAATGTGAATAGATACTTATGCAAATAAATTGATAAGATTACCAACAGGATTAAAGGACTGTTGTTTGTCATTCTTCTGTTTCTTGCAATCATACAGTATCAATGTTAATTTAAAACTTACTCCTGAAAGTATTTCTGTGGATTTCCATCCTGTGGCCACACGTATCTAATGCTCCACCTTAACTTTGCAGGGTGCTAAGTATTTCCTGCCTTGTCAAATCCCAGGACATTTCAGGTAAAACAAGACTTTTATGGGTCAAGAGCCTTCGTATTCTCTTTTTGTGCATCTCAACATAGGCTTTTCTAGGTTAAAAACTGAATATTTTGGGGGATTTGAGTTGGCATTGCACAGCCCCAGGGACAGAGCCCATCTTGTGTATGTACACCAAAGGTATGCTCTGCAGAAGGGATGAGAAGAGACACATCAGAGGTCACCAATTCCATTTAATAATTGCCTAAATTGCCTCTAATACCTGGTGCTGCCGTTGTGAACTAGCTTTTTCAAGAGTTTGTTCTCCCATCTGCGGAGCAGCTGGGATGAATAACAAGGTCTAAATATGTAGGCTTTGCTTAGTACACAAGCTTACTCACCTCAGACTAGTTAATTCTGCTGCTTCTGTGCAGAATTAATTACTTTTGCTTTGTATGATAATTTCCCTTTATTCCTAAGTATATTGGTTCTTTAGCAGAAAAAGGATTAAACTTGAAAGGAGAAGAAAGCGTGTAAAGGATTGCACTAGGAGTAAGACAGTAGTTACTGGACCCACTGAAATTTTTCCTACTATTTCTATTAGAGACAATATTATGCCTCACTTTCTATTGGAAAATTATGTTTAAAGTTTCCATGAAAAACATCTGCTGCATTCCACCCCAGCACTGGCAGTCGTTCAGCAATAGATTAAATCACTCGTTCCATACATGCCAGCAAATTTAGTCTCCCTTCTGCTAGAGTTGTTATTGACCATGGGCTCATTTTGTAAAAGTCAATTTGTAACTTTTTCCAATTTGACTACTCTTTAAAAGTAAATAGATTCTTTTCTTTCTCTGTCATTTACACCTTGAATTCAAAGGTTGCTTTCAGACACACAGTGCATTGGAAAATCAGGCCACCAGACTCTCCCAAACATAACAGAACATCTATTTTAATCTTTCCCTGTGATGATGATGCACACAGCGTTGTTCAGAACTTTTTGTTTTATCATAAAGGTGGTCACAGGCAATCAGGATCCCAGCTAATTGCTTTTTTATTTTCTATTTTGAACTGTAAGGACAGGTCATTAAATCAGGGCTGCAATACAACAGGCACCAGCCATTCTCCAAGCAATGGGGCACTTTTGTGCAATAATAAAGCAGTTGTGTTTTACATATTTGAGTGTTTTGGATAAAAGTGAGTTGGCTATCTTAAAACATTCATTTTGCAAGCAGGTTTCATCATTGCCCTGTTGCACTAAGATAAACTGAGTGTAAAAGATCTCTAGCAAAGATGACATTGCTGAATATCATTAGAAACAGAACAAAACCCCCCTGAGATCTGTGGTTTCCTTCTTCTGGACACAAGAATAGGGATTTCAAGGGGAATTGAACAAGTCAAACACCTAAGTCTTGATGGAATTGTCTGCACTGTGGGATAGTTATGCTTGGTTGCAGGTTTCACACTCCTGGTCCATTCAGTGGACTTGAACTTTTCCAGTATTTAAAAGCACATTAAGTTCTTAAACCAAAAATTAATGGATCCACTTTGTGTTTTGATGGTGTCAGGGTTCTGAATTTCCTACAATGTTGGTTTTCCTGCTGACACACTTTGATCTTCCAAGACACACAGTAGTGTTTGAAAATACTTATAATGCCCACTTCTGCTTTGTGCAATAACTACCATTATTGCATAAAGACCTGCCTTTAGTGTAGAAAAATCAGCTACAGAATATCACATGGATCATAACTCATAAATTATTAGCATCTCTAGGCAAATTTTGCACTTGCCAATTTATACTGTGTGGAAATTGCCCCTTAGATGTAGTTTACAGGCCTCCTACTGGTACTTAAAGATTCTTGTGTTTGAGAAACAGAATGATTACTTCTTTCTTATGATAATTCAGGGAGTTTCATAGATTTTTATACAGAATATATATAATAATCTGTAAGGTATTTTTTGTATCCAGTTCAAGCTGAGGACTGTGAAATAATATATATATTTACAACCTTTAACACAGAAAAACTTTGTCTAAACTTCAAGAAATAGGTTATCTATACCTATTATAGATTCAAAAAAACAGTGTGAATGAGGCCAAGTAGTGTCTTTCTAAAACTACTAGGAAACTTCCCGAGAGTCATCAACAAATGTGTCCTATGAATAATGGCATGTATGAAGAGAAAGTAACCAGACTTGGATATGCTATGGATGGAAAAGGGACCTGACTGAAAGTACAAACCTTATGCCTTTCTTTTGCTTCTGATGCAAACAGTAGATGAGTAAAGGTAAAAAAAAAACAACAACAACAACAACAACAAAAAAAAGTTTGATTAGAATGAAACTTCCAAGGGCTTTCAGTCCCTGAAAATGAAAGTAATGAAAATCAGGATGTGAAAACATTCACTGTGTCAGGCTCTGGGGAAATAATAGCTGTGTTTCAAATTAGAAGGCTTCACAGAGCAGCAGCCCACATAGCTCTGCCCTCATGTTAGAGAATCCAAAACACAATTCCAGCAGTAGTGTGGCATACAAGCTTCACAAATATTTGATTATATCTCCTCTAAGAGCCTAACAAAATCTAAATGAATATTTGGGAAGATGACTAATAGCTCGCCATGAATATTCCAAACAGGCTGTCCTAGGTATTTGTATAAATGCACTCAGATGAACCTGCTCATTTGTGTGTCTCTACATCCAGAGCAGTGCATTTTCATCCCTTTTATTTGTTCCATAAGGTTCATACAGACCTGAGTGCAGGACAAACACAAATTAAAATTACTTGCTACATGAGAATAAGCAATTAATTTACAGTATAGCGCGTTAATACCTACTAAAACATTATACTTTTAGAGTAATTTGTTCCCTTCAGATTTTTTTTAATTAGCTTTATCAAGCTTAACCCATCACACCAGTTTTTCTACCATTTGCTTGACTTGAAGTACACATTTCCCATTAAACATCTGGCAGACAGTTTGAGGCCTTAGAACATGCCAGTCTTGGATATATCATTCTCTTCACCCCATGAGAGCAGAGGGAGCTGAAGGATCACAAAAACAGCTCCTGTGGAAAAAGCTGTTAAATTTTATTAACCAGGGCCCTGAACCAGGAATTGTTACTATAACAATGCAAAGTGGAGATAAAATATCACCTCTTCAGGGTGACAGTATTTTACAACCATCTCATCGTTAGGCAAAGGATTGCACATGTGAGAAGCAATAATGAATTAATGGACCAGCCACATTGTGGCATCAAGGTTAAAAATATAGATTCATTCAGGATTCACTAGAGTGGTAACACAAAATTTTGAACTACACAGAGACTCTTCTTCCTGGAAAAGTTCTTCCTCACATTCACATTCCTCTTACAGCTGCCATTGAATTCTAAATGTGCCTTCAGATGGATGTGAAAAATGTTGCAATACACAAAATTTGTAGTTGCTAGAGGATGTATTAGTTGCTAGTGGGATGGGAAGGCATCGAGTCGACAATTTTTCAAATAAAAGGTTAAATTTCCATTCATTAAGCTGCAGAAAGGGTAGGGGTTGGATGGGAATCTTTCCTGAGTGACTGCTAATCTTTTTGTTCCTGCACAGATTCTCATTGCCTATTGTCATGGTAACAATCAGCTCTACTCTGCTCCCTTCTGCCTTTCCTCAGGCTCTGCACAGCCCTGGTATTCTAGCCAGGTATAATCCCGTCATTCTTCCACCCTTATCCTCAAAGTTCTGTACAGGCCTGGATACAACCTCCAAGCCTGAAGAAGGAGCATCTCTGCAGGACACAAACCCACAGAATGCAAACAGAGAAGTCGTCCCACTTCCTCGTGCTCTAGGAGTCATCTCAAATAATAATACAAAAGATCCTTCACAAGATATACCAGATTATACCAGCTGGGCAGAGATTAGAAGAAAGGTATTAAAGGAAGGAGATTTTGACATGGCATCAACACAAATAGTGGCCATGACAATAAAATATGGCAAACAAAATGCAAGGGGTACCCAAATGGGCACCACTGACACATAACATAATCAAAGACTTGAGACAGGCAATTAAATTCAGTGTTCTCTTGGGGTCAGTGCCTATCAGCACAGAAGGTCTAAAAGTAACCAGGGTTCCAACACAGGAACCCTGTTTCCAGTTGATAATCCACTCCTTTCTCAGGGAGGGACCGTTCTTTGCTCTCAGGGACAGGACACAGCAGTGCATGTTGCTTTTATTGTCCTGCTGTGGAAGGCCCCAGCTCATATCCATGCTCCACCTGGCTGTCTGTGCAGGTGCAATTGGATCACACTGCTTGGCTGCCAAAACTCAGGCCAGCATTGGAGTATGTTTAATGTGATGCAGGCAGACACGTACTGATCAACACATTATTATAATGGAAAATCTTTATTTATTTTAGCTGGAATAACGCTGTAGAGACCCAAGCACTCATCCCAGGAGCCAGCCTGGTTGTACCTGCCTGCTGCAACTCCCCCATGGTGCACCTTTTGCTATTTGCCTGGCTTGGTATCTCAAAGGCCCTTCTTGCATTCAGACAAAAAGAAAATTTGCTGCTGCTGCTGCCTAGCTGTGTAATTCTGCTAACTAGACAGACCTCTGAGAGTGAAATATTTATCCTGCTCATAATGCAAACATGCCACACAAGTGACAGCCTTTTCCAAACTATTGTAAATCACTCAGGATCACCCCCACGCTTGTCACATGTACGCATGGAAACACACACTGGCAGCTTTTCCCCTTGGTTCAGGGAAGGCAAAGTGGACCATACGAAGCCTGAGGGCTGTTCCAACCCACCCCAGCTGGCAGTGCTCCCAGAGGAAAAGTGCTCCAGCTGGGGAGAGGAGCATGTGCTCCAGGAGCCAGCCTCAGACCTCCTCCTTTGGGAGCCAGGAGGGAAAACAGAGCAGGACACAGTGACAGAAATGCTGTGGCTGATGAAACCTGTTACCTACAGAGAGAATTGCTGCTTGGACAGAGCCAGGTACTTCTTGAGCTCCCTTGGATAAGTTACACAGCATAAATCTGGAGTAGTCAAGGCTATCATAGAATAGTTTGGGTTGGATGGGATCTTTAAAGGTCATCTAGGCCAAACCCCTGCAAAGAGCAGGGATTTCAACTTGGTACGGTTGTTCAGAGCCCCATTCCAGCTGACCTTGAATGTTCCCAGGGATGAGGCATCCACCACCTCATCTGGCAAAAAATATTTCAACATAATGTCAACTGAAAATTTTGCCCTCAGTTCCAGACCTTTTATTAAGACCTCATAATTTTTTTTCATTGGTCTGGCAGTATAAAAAAAATGTGAATTTCTGATGTAAAAGGTACAGTAGAAAAAGAAACAAAATAAAAGTTATTTTAGCCCCTCCTGATTTTCATTATTTTCCTTTTCTGGCCACCTTTGTAATGATCAGGTCAGCACAGCCAAGAAACATCTCTTGGCTCATTCAATTAGCATTATTAGAAAATTTAGCTTACCTTGATTTTTTTACCTAGAGCTAATCGGAATAAAATTTAGGTTAAAACCTCCATGGAGGAGCATGGCTTTGTCCCAGTATTTTTTCTGGGTGCAAACAAATTGAGTGATTGATTGTATGAATACATATTTAGTGTTACAGTCAATATTTGTCATAGTTAATAATAGTGTTGTGCCTTTACTTAAAGCTGTTTATTTGAGGCTCCCAAAGCACTTAATATTTGGAATAGTTCTACAGTGTTATTATTAATCATTCTTATGTTTACAGAAACCAGTTGAGATAAATAACTAAACTTTTTCAAAGCCATGCAACACAATCTAAATCTGTAGATTCCCCCTCAGAAATATAATATCAGCAGTGACCTTGTTTTCACCTCTTCATGATCTAGACATTTTGACCTTTCAGTTGTTATGGCCCATATAATTTGTCCATCATTATTAATAGCAGTAGGAATACAAAAAAAAGCTAGGGAGGCTCAAAAATAGAGAAGGCCACTGGTGCAGCAGAACATCAAAGTCTCAACCATGATAATCTTCCAGAGCAATTGTAAGTGACGTTGGGCTTTAGATGCTGAATAGATAACACAGTACTAAAAAAATTCTGTGAGCAGATTTTACTTTGCTTATATTTTCTATTAGAATCTTCCCTTCTCTCATTGTTATAGTTTGTCTACCCATGCCCCTTATGTGCTTATGCACAGAGCCTTTCTCAACACACAAAGAATCTATCAAATCCTCTTTGAAGAAGCTAAACATGCATGAGAAAAGATGCTGGCATTATTCTGCAGCGTCTCCCCCAGCTCTCTGAATACAAGTACAAAACATGAGCAGCACTGAATGACAGCTAGGGACTGGTTTTCCACATGAGACAGAGCCCATGTTTACCCCAAAGCACTTGGATCCCCAGCACAGCCCAGTTTCTGTGTTATTGCAGCAACTGGCTCATATATGAAAAGCCTGCTGGGGATACTGGAGATGCAGTGACAGCCAATACCCCCAGAAGCAGGCAGGCATCACAGTCCTAAAATAAATGACTAATATGAAAACATCTTAGGATGTCAAGAGTGAGAACCCCAGACTGCTGATGGTGTAGAAGAAAAGAGAGGTGTACAGAAACAGAGAAGAAGAAATACCAGAGCCCTGGCCAACACGGAAGCAGGGCTTACTGGCAATAAACCAACAAAAAAAAAAAAAAAAACAAAAAAAAAAAACCCACAAAACAAACAAACAAAAAACTATTCAGCAAGGTAAATAGAGAACAGGGAATTTCTCCCCTCCTAAATACAGCTGTATAGGAGAGAGCTCTGTGCCACACACCCCTCTTCTTTTCATTGGGGATTCACAGAGAGTCACAAACAGGCTGCCCTGTCATAGATGATCTTTAATAATCTCACTCACATAAACATGTGCACTAAAGCAGAGGAATGATTGTAGCTTCTTCCCTGATAAAACATGGAAGTTTAGGGCCCACAGTCTGCAGTCAATTTCCAGACTCTGCAAAGGTGAAGTGAGACCTGAATATTTTTTCTCATTCCTAAATTATTACTGGCTCAAATGTCCTGAATACAGATTAGAAAAATTACCTGATTGTATTAACCTAGGGAAAGAGTTGAATAAAACCCTAAGATCATATTTCAGTAAAATAGTCTCCATTAGAGAGCAAAATCTCTCTCCATCTCCCTCTCTCTCATATATTTATATGCAGCATGCAATGCCTTTTCTAACCCATTTTTTGGGGTACTTGAATAAAAGTGAATATTGTCTACTCAGTCTGAAAGATGATAAAGTCACCTAGGACTCTTCTCCTAGGACAGCAATAAAGCAACCCTCCTGCCAGTCTCAGACACATAACATGCCTGCATTTAATGTTTGCTCTGTTCCGTTTGAAATGTTAATCATCCCTTATGTAAATTATGGCACACTGAAACTTAGTTCATATTAACTTCAGGTTACCTGATTTAGATACGGTAAAGGACAACCATTTATCGGCTGCTTTCTAAAGATCAAAGAAGCCTGTCCCTAAAATAT
This sequence comes from Lonchura striata, assembly GCF_050655825.1. Taxonomy (NCBI): domain Eukaryota; kingdom Metazoa; phylum Chordata; class Aves; order Passeriformes; family Estrildidae; genus Lonchura; species Lonchura striata. The sequence continues at coordinate 11,646,711 of NC_140741.1, read as the reverse complement.
GCCCCCTAACATGCAAATGAATCTTAATGGCTCTAATTAGATTATAACTTGAGGGTGCTTTCTGCTGTTGAAATGAAGTGTTATTGTGTCACAGGCTTAATACACTCCAAGGATCTGATCTGCTCAGCAAGTCACAGCCACACTTCTTATCCAGGCCTATGACGTACCTCCCCTTGCTGGTTTTGTTACAAAAAAATTCAAATCTGCTTTTCTGACACCTCCTCCTCAGCCCTGACACTGACGGCAGTGTGGAAATGTTTGGGGAATTGAGACTCCACCACCAGGGGTTTCTGTAGCTCCTTGGTGTGACGTGTTCAGCAGCAACTGTGCACAAACGAGGTCTGGAGACTCCACATACCTGCTGATGAGTAAGAAACTAATTCACACTTCAAGCTTACCCTCCACTGCTTTTACAGGGAAATAATTATGTCGTGGTGGTGATCTGCCTTTAAAATCCCAGCGGTGGGAAACTCATGCTTCCTCTGAGAGGTAGCAAAGGGAGGTTGCACTACATCATCACTCCAAGTGACTCCACCTGCTGTGCTGCACAGGAAAACAAGAATTTGCTGTCTCCGCGAAGATTTAAAGTGGGAAAGCAAAAATACAGGGCAGTCATCACATAGGAGAACACTTTGACTGGGAAAGAAAAGCCTTAGTCACCTGATACAACTATATGTGTTTAAAAATAAAAGGTGTGGTTGGCGACTGGACCAGCACTTACACAGGGAATGCTGCAAACTCAGCCAGAAGCTACTTGGTAAGCAGGAGGTGAGAACAGCAAATGTGAAGAGATGGCTGAATGTTTGTTACAAAAGCAGCTCTTCCTCCGGCTCATGAATCATTTCTTAACTGATCCTGATTTCTTTAAGTACACTTGTTGATATGCTACAGGCTATATCAGTGAAGCAACATTGCCAGGAAGCAAATATCATTATGAGTTATGTGTACAAGAAATGGAAAATCTGACCCATCTCTCTCTCTCTGCTGTTTTATTGTATCAAAATATTATATTGTGAGGTTGCTGGGGTTCTTGTCTGTATGTTTCTGTATTTTGATGGTGGTTTTATAAATTGTGGTCTCTTAAATTATTCCTCTGTAAGCACTGGAGATTTTATTTGGGCCTCTTAAAGTTGATATGAAAATCAATATGAATGTTTTTCAGCTTATTTGAGAGAATTAATTTAATCCATTTGGATTTGCTGGAAATGCAGAGTTTATGCATAAGGCTACTTTGTTTCTTTTTTGATACAAACACTGGATGGCACAAGAGCAGAGAATGGTTTTGTGTCTAACAAAGAAAGTCACTGAGCCACAGAATAACCTTGTTGGAAGGGACCTTACAGATCATCCAGACCCAATCCTCTGCAGGAATGGGCAGGAACATCTTCCACAAGAGCAGGTTCCTCAGAGGTCCATCCAGTGTGCTAATGAAAAATAATTGAGGGGAAAAAATTAACAACCTTAAGATAAGTGAATATTTTCAAGAATGTTTGACCCTGGTCCAAAGATCTTCGGGCAACAAATATTTTGGGCTGCACGTGTAATGAAATAAACTGGGAATGCCTATTTTTCACCATGTTTAAAAATCAGTTGTTCATTGAAATTAAATAGGTGTTAATTCCAAGATCAGCTCTTATACTCAAAGTGGTTGTTTCACCGTGTATTTTTCCAAATCCTTTGTTCAGCACAGATTTCTAGGAGGAGAAAAATGTGCCAAATGGATTTGAGGACTTTTGCTGGCGAGTTTCACACCCAAATCTGTGATGTGCAAATGACAACATTCTTGAGCAATCACCTGAGCATCGGTGAAACACAGACCTGGGGTGGAGGATTTGACTACTGGATTTTTTAATGGTTGAATGAGATGAAAACTGAAAACCTACGCCATGGAGTTAATCCAAAGGTGGCAGAGGGTAGGGAGAAGGGTCCTCAGATGGGGCTCAGCTGGACCCACTCAGCCTCTGGGGACAAGGACTGGGGCACTGCTGAGCTTCAAGAGCACTGCTCTGAAGAAGGTAATGAAAGGGGACATCAGCAGAGTCCCTAAACAAAACAGAAGTCTAGGAATTAGAGAGAAGCCAAAGGCTGTGGCCGAGGCTCCCTGGAGAAACTCTGAGTTTCCTTCACAAGTTGGCAGAGAATTAGAGAAGCTGAAGTCTTTCAGCAAAGGTGACCTCATATTTGACCTGGAATGGTCAGAAGAATCTGGTTCATACCAGACCTAACAAAGTGGAGCTTCCCAAAAGGAAAATTCTTCCATGTGAGTCATGCTTTTGCAAAAGCTGGGAACCTCTCAGTGTCAACAGTGTGCAAGGAATGGGGAAGCAGATGGATGAGGCCATGCCTCAGCCCTACACACAGATATGTAAATTTAAAGAGAAACACCCAGAAAATGTCATAAGCTCATGGTAATAAGGACATGGATTTACATGCAAAAATTCTAGGCTGTTCTTCTACAAATCTCTCACTGAAGGAACCCTGCATGCTACTCACCCTTAAATTACACTGAAAATACAGCTGAGTCATGCCAGATGTGGTGAGTATTATGGGATCTACAGGTCTAATCCAACTCCTTGCAGCATGAGTGGCACTGCACTTCCCCAGTGTACTGCAAGTCGGTGTAGGTGCATTTGAGAGCAAACATTTTAACTTCTGATTCTCCTAAAATCAGTCACGCTTGTGTCCTGATGAAAAACCATAGTGGAAGAGGAGAGCTAAGCTTAATAATATATAACAAAAGTGGGATATAATAAGGGTTTTTCTGTTTGTTTTTTTTTAAATATTTTTTGTTTTGCTCTTCTACTGAAAGAGAACTACTGCATAATTTTGTTATGAATAACCTCCCATGACTCTACTTAACCAGCACAGTTTGCTCTAAAAAGATACACATGTACTTCTAACACTCCGTTAAAGCAATATTGGATCAGATGTAGCTGAAACTGGAAAAAGTAATTTCCTTCTGGTATGTCAGAACAAACACAGAAAATTGGGGTTTTTATTCTGAGGTTAAGTTTATTTCTGGTTCTAGTGGGGTAAATATTACTGATTTTATTTTTGTTCTAGCAACACGCATGGTCTCTAACAATACTGGACACTTGGTGATGCTGACAAGGTTAGAATTTGGTACATTTATGTAGCTGGTGATGTGTGATAAAGATGAAGCATTTGAGGTTTGTTTTCTAGATGTTCAGTAAGTCATTTCCAACTGCATTTGTTTGAGCCAAACAGAAAAGCTTGTTTTTCAACAGGAGTGAATTTATTAGCTACATTTTTTTCTCATTTATGTCTTGAAACATGAATGTTTGTAGTCCACAGGAGCCTGAGGCTTTACTTGTGAATAAATTATTTGTAATATCCTGATTTATTGTGGTGTTTTGGGGCCGCTTCTTTCTGCCTGAGTGGCACCAATGAGGGTCAATAGCATCTGCCCAAGGTAGTTTCATTTCTGGTCACTTGGCCCTATAAAATATAGCATGCAGCTCTGGAAATATCAGACAGACAGACCTTTAATTTTAATTCTGAAGACAGACCTTTAATTTTATGCTTGCATCAAGCAGGAAACATTAGACATAATGCATGAATATCAAAATGCTATGCTTTTTTCCACAGAAAGCTGATCTAAATGAGTTTAAGGTCTCTGAAACTGTCCTGTGTTAGTCATCCAGAGACAGTGATTTAAAATTCATTACATTATCCTGAGTTAGAAGATATTTGGACATGTAAGTGATTTGGCATAGCTTTAGAAAACTAACCTAAAATGTCAGGGGAAAAATCCCTGATTTGGTCTCCACTTTGTCAAATTTGGTCACCAACAGGTGATTCTGGAGTTAGCATCCTTCTCAGTGGATCACAGACTGGAGACCTGGAAATGAAAAACAAAAATAAACAAAATATGTTCCCACTGGCACTAAAGGCTCAGTTTCCCCTGTAATTTGGGGGACTGTGGTTAGCCTGCTTTAGCTTTGATCTGCTGTGTAATTGTTCTCTATCACACGTGTGCTCCTGGGATCTGCTACTTCCTGGCAAGCTTGAAAATCAGGCAATTTATTTTGGTAACTAGGTATGGACGTAGGAGCCCAGCTTCAGATATCTATTTTCCTTGCTGATGAATCACTGCTGGGCAGCATCCTGCCAGCAGCACAAACACCATACTGAAAATAAAGAGCTTTTGGCCAAATCAGGGCTTCACAAATATCATGTATTGCAATATTGATTTCAATTTCTTTATGGATGAGATTTCTTTCAGCATTATTGCCTGCTTTGTATATTTAGGGAAGGAAATAACTACAACATTTCCATTTCAGAAAAACAACTTTGCGGCCTACTCACTGCTGAAATCCATTAAGAGACTCTGCAGGGTGGGAAAAGAGATGTTTTTTTGTCTTTAGCTTGTATTTTATAGCTGTGTGACAGAGTCTGAGTCTGTTTGTGTGGACAAGGCCATCCACCTGGCTGCTGCATTTTGTCCTACATTCGTTTCTATCTGCATCCCTTGTGGAAATCATAAAGCACTTACTTTCAAAAGCACAGAGATGGTAAAAATGTGCTGAACACTTTGTCAGAGAGAGGGAGGTCATTGCCAACCTGGCAGAGTTGGCGCATTCCCCCAGCTCCACCCAGCTTCGTGCCAGATTTTTCAGCCCTGCATCCCTAGCTGGATCCAGTCAGCCCATGGTGCTGAAGCTGCTCTTGTTGTAAGGTCAGCAAAGGCCTCGGGTTTCGTTTGCTGGGCTTTTTTCCCGTGATTTCAGCTCTTTCTTGTTGAGTTATTGCGTAACTGCAGCTCTTGACAAAACACGTGTCCCTGTGCCTGCCCTGCCTGGGAAGTGCTCAGCTCAAAAAGAAAGTTGCCAAGTCTCAGTAACAGCATTCTGGTACTCTGGGCAAAAATTTGTTCAATAATTTTGGGTTCCACCACACCACTAAATGCATTGAGAGGGTTTTTTGTTGGTTGTTTTATTGTTTTTTTTTTAACAACAGAAACAGACCATACTCAGCAAGCTGTTCAAAAGTTTGTGTCATTAGTAAGAGTTTCATTTCCACTGAGACATAATGCTGGGTTGGGTTTGTTTGTGTGTTTGCAGTGCTTGAAATACGTGACAGGCCTCTGGTTTTCCTCTTCATTTGCTGTTAACTTCTTCAACACAGTTGTTAAATGTTACAAAGACACCCTGTTTTCTTCAGCTGCTGAGGCACATAGTGAATAGATATTTTTGGTGAACAAATGATGCATTACTTTCATTTGAGAAAGTCTTGACAGGTCTTGACACATAGAGAATCTGTTGCAAATAAACAAAATACTTTTTTTTAAGTAATTCTTATGATTCTTCTTATAAGCTATACATCTCAAGGACTGACACGCTTCTCATTTCCTCTTCAGATTTTCTAGTTTTGTGTTTCCTTGTAAGCAAAGCAAGGTTGTCTTGTTTGACCTAGACTTGTTAGACCTACATGTAGTATATATTTTGTTCAGCTTTGTGTTCCCTGTCAGATTCACCAGTCAGATATTATGCTGGTAGCCTGGTCCTCACAGGGCTGATTCTTTCTGAAGAAATGTTTAAGGGAAGTGACTGTAAACACCAGGGCTGGAGTCAGCACTGATGCTTTTGCAGGAAAGCATTTGCCAGAGGTTTCTTGTGTCACTTTTTTGGGGGTTTGGCTTTGGGTAACAAATAACCTGACAAATGTATGACAGGCTGAATGTCATTCCACAAACATACCTGTGTTCTGGGATGTCTGTGGAAGGAGCTGGGTTTTTACTTAAGCAGTACTGATCCAGTATTTCCTGTCTTGGAAAGACTACAGTGCCTTCATAGTGAAAAGCAATGAAAAGCTGTGACACCAAAGGAAGGGGTGAATTATCTCAATTGTATTTTATTCCTTTTTTTATAATCCTGGGTGTACCTGTGAAATCCATTAATTTATAGATTCCCCTCTATCATCAGTGTAACCAAGCTCTCCTTCTACATCAAACTCTTTCATTTCTGGCAATCACAGTAAAAGGAGCTGATAATTTCTCATATTTTTCATTGAATATTTCCTCTCCCTTCTCTAGTTTCCCTAGGAACTGGCTGTAACAACTTATATCTGCAGGATAGCAATATAGCACATGTCCAAAACTCAATCAGGTCTCTTCCAGGTCTGCAACTGAACAGACTTGGCTTGGGTGCTTTAGGTTGGTTTGGGGTTTGTTTGTTTTGACAGCTTCCCTTTATTTTTCTTTTGTCATTGTTGGTTGGTAGGTTGCTGGTTTTTTTGGTTTTTTGTTAGATTTTTTTTTCCAGTGACAACTGCTCCAAACCCAATTTTATCTTTCTTTCACTTACATTTTTTCCTCAGTACTGTGGTTTTAGCAGTTCCCTAGGAACTGCCAATCAGCATCTAGCATAGCTTTACTGGGTGAACATTAGTTTATATTTACTGTGTGATTACAGTCTTTTCAGACATATGACTGACACATTTGCACCCTTTTGGAGCAACTGTCCCTTGAACTACCATTCCAGAAACAATTTGAATTTTCAGCCATTTAGATTTTACTTTACTTTTACTTTACTTTAATATGATGTCTATCCTATTATGTCATCTCCTGTGGGAACATGGAAGCATCTTGATTTCAGTCCCCTTTGGGTGGTTTCTAGGATATTTAGTTATTTTTTAAGCTATTTTTTAGCATGTCTGTGAAATGTGGTTACACACAGTTGCCCTCCCTCCCTCCCTTCCTCTTGCTCTCTCTCTCTTTCTTTCTTTCTGTTTTTCTATCTTTCTTCTTGTGCTGGATGCAGCCTACAACCCCAGCCTTTTCTACAGTTCATTATTCCTCTCTTTCATAAAGGTATTCTGCTGTGAGCATTTCTGTTGCATTACAATTATTACAGTGGAAATCTGACATTCTCATTTCTTTCACTTCTACTTTTTTACCTCATAGTATTACTGGAAATGTTGTCTCTTCTGCTGGTGGTATAAACAGCGCTGCTGGTTTACATGATCTTTTCACTGGTGGTCAACAACATGGAAGAAATTGTTCCCTGGGATAGCTGGACTGGTAAAGCATTTTCTTTCACAATCACATAAACTGAGCCACTCTTGTTAAAAAAAACACCCTTTCTCCTGCTTGTTTTTCTGTTGCAACAGGCAATCTTTGTAAGTGGTGCTAGACACAAACTCTGCCTATCATCAAGAAGAAATCAAGCACATCCTTTTCTCTGCAAACCCATTCCTTTCCTCGCATTAATAAATAAAAGGACACACAGATGGTAACAATTGCATTGTCCCATCTCCTACCACACACATTAGGGCATCTATCTGGCAAGTTTTAGGGCTCCTTTGCAGGCAGGTGAACACACCCAGGAGGGTTTGCACAACTCCTCTAGCAGGGTGGCCATGTGGCAGGGAGCTCCTCTGCTGCAGCTCCTGGTGAAGCACCAGCAGCCCTTGGGCCTCTGGCATGCTGCTGCTCACTCCTGGTTTTCATTCAGCAACGTTGCTTCATTTGTCAGAGCTTTTGCAATCCCCTCTGCAAGTTGTCTTTGTTATTTAAAAGCCCTTCCCCCTGCCCTTGCTGAGGAATTTCTTTCACCGTCATTTCCAAAGATTCAGGATTACTTAATTTCTTTCTGTTTCAGAGTGCTGCTGGCCTATATTTTTTTTTACAAGCAGCAGCCTGACCTCACAGAGATTTTCTTATACTCTTCTTACTATGACAATAGCACCTTTTTTTTTTTTGTTTGTTTCATGATGTTTTAGAAGTAAAAGCAAAGCTTGGAGAAGTTAACCTCTTCAACTTGCAATTCTGACACATGCCTCCTTGACCTCTCTAAAACCTGAAAAATTAAAAAACTTGCATGTTTAATGTTCTCAGTAGCTTGGTTGATGGAATTAACATGAGCATGCTGAAGAATCATGAAGAAAGCAAAACAAACAGGGCTTATCAGGAGAAATAAAGCAGGTGATCTAGCAAGGAGCAGAGATTTCAGTGCAGAAAATGAAATCATCAGCTCTGGGAAGCAAAAATGGAAAGGCAGGAGCCAGTTGTAACTGAAGGCTGGGTACAAGGGAGAGAAGAATGGTGTCACATGGACATTAAACATAGAAAATGAGTGGGCAGGGAGAAAAAAAAAAGTGATAGTCAGAACAGACTGGAGGGAGGGAAGCCTCGTTATTCACAGCACGAATCTGGGTCCTCTGGGGACCAGCTGGAGGAGCAGAAATTATCACAAGAGAGGACAGGTGCACAGCCAGCCTTGGAGAGAAGATGCAGCCTTTGGGGGAAGCCAGGCACAGGGAACAGTTCATTTTTACCTGTTCCTCTCCTCTGGAGAACGAGCAGAAATGTAAATGGAGGAAGAGAGAGATTGAGTTAAAAGGGGAACGCCAGGAAAGGCAAAGATAACGAGGAGGAAGTAGGGTTCAAGGCAGAATGGCCTGTTTCAGAGGAAGATAAAAAAGAAGTTATGAAAGGAAGACAAAATGAGAAAGTAAAAGCTGGTGAAAGCAGCAGAACAAGACAGAAAGGAAACAAAATCAGATCATTCAATTGTTTAGATTAGGAAAAACAAGATATTCTACATATGCAGAAATCCGTATAAAAATTTTTGAGGTGAAAATTCCACAATACAGAAAATATAACTACAAAAAAACCTAAAAGCATAAGGATAAAAGGAAACTACTACAAATCAAGCTGGCTTAACCTTTGCTACAAGCTGGGACAAATGGAAATGGCTGGGGAAAAAAGGAGATGCATTAACAGCATTATTAAACCAGGGAGTTACAGCCTGTGTGTGATGTGTGAACCACTAAGTGTTCAGTGAAAGATAACCTTGTTTTCAGCTAATACAATCCTGCCACACAGGGCTCCTGCCTCCCCTGGAGAAGAGAAATCCACAAAAATAAAAATGAAGGTTGGAAACCATTTGAATGGCAATAGGAGATGAGAAAAAATAAAGTATGACAGAACTACAAGCATAAAACCAAGCACAGATGAGGAACTGAGATGATAGCAAGACAAATGTCAGTGGGTTTCTGGCTATAGCAAAGTGACCCATTGCCTTAGAGGCTGGAACACTCCCCAGTTCAGCAACTGCTGTCACTGAGACTTGGTGACAGAAACTGGCTCAGTGGAACATTTTTAGCTTCTCCTTCACAAATTCCTTCCTCTCTTGTACCTTTGTAACATATATATATATATATATATATATATATATATATTTATACATATTTCTATATATATATTTATGTATTTTTATATATTTATTTACACACACACATATATATATATATATATATATATATATGTGTGTGTGTGTGTGTGCACCTTTTTTTGTACGAGAGATGCCTTTTTTATCACTAATCTGGTGTTTTCTTTGGTGCAACTTAACATGCAGAAGAGTACAAACAAAAGCTGACATGGAGGAAAAAAAAGACCAGAAGGAGTGGTAAGGAGAGAACACTGTGGAGGAGAAACTAAAAAAAAATAATAAATTTCAAAGCTTATTAAAGTCTCCTGAAATGGAGGATATGGTTGAAGTAGATTCAATAAAATAACACAGTTTTTCTTTAAAAAGGAGACAGGGCTGATGAAAAGAAAGATGAATTAAGGTAATTCTGAGTACTGCAGGACCAGAAGCACCAGATTGCAAATGAGAAATCCTGTGCTGTAGAGATTTGAGAAAATACTGCGCTCTAGGAAAGACTGAAATATTTGAGACATGGCCACTGTATAACTGAAACCAAGAGGAAATCTTTCCAGATATTTATAATGCTTGGAAGTCCTGTTGATCATGTAATTTTCAAAATCAAATCTGAGTCAGAATAGGGACCAAGAAACCCTCAGAAAAGGGTTGCTAGAAGCACACAGCTTTAGCTTGCTAAAGACTGTGAGAATTGGCTGCAGAACAGAGCTAGATCTGATTACAAGTTTTGAAAATGAAAACAGCTGATGTTACAGAACCTCATCACAAAATGAAGAAGCAGAACAGGTCTGAATAGTCAGAGGTGAAGACTAAAAACTGCAATCAACCAGCATGAAGTTTCATGAAGCAAGGGAAGAAACTGATCAGAAGAAAACGCACCGTTGAATTTACAAGAATAAAAACATCTTGTAAAAGCTTCCCACGAGTGACTACAATTGTCTTTAAAATAAATAGCCTGTATGGGAGGTTCTTTGTGGGAACTGTCCAAATGGCAGCTCTGTTTCAGGTGGGATTTATCTCCTCTGACTACAGCAGTTTGCAGTCAAGGCCTCTCCTCCTGCCTGGGAAGGAATCCCAGCACTGTAAGAGAGTCACTGCAGCAGAACAGCTCACGGTAGGACTCAAGTGAGCAGACACAGGTCCCTACATCAGAATAAGAACTGCTCTGTGGTAAGCACATTTCTTTCTTTTTTAGGATTTTTTTTTATAGAGGTGCACAGAGAGAAATGAAAGAGAAAACAATTTCTATTTCTGCTCCTTGTTTTTCCCATGTGGAATATGTTTGGAGAATTGTTTACCTGGGGTGATTGCTTGGTTGGATTCTGGTGAGGATTGTTTGAGCCTGATGGCCAATCCAACCCACCTGTGGCTGGACTCTCCAGAGAGGGTCACGAGTTGTGTGAAAGTTAGAGATATGGTCAAAGAAAGTTGTATGTAGTTTTAGTATCCTCCTTTTATATAGTATATTGATGTATTTTAGCATAGTTATAATAAAAAAATAATTCAGCCTTCTGAATTTAGTCAAACATTTTCATTTCTTCCCATTAAATTCACCCACATTTACAATACTGCTCCACAGTTTATATTAAATACATTGACTAGCCCACTGCTGTTGTAAGTGAGGCCTTGGAAAACACCTTCCTTTTGTCAGGAAAATCCAGTCCCAGTACCTGAAATTCAATGAGTTTGAGCTGGACGCTGTTTTGCAAGCCAAGTCTCAGTAACATTTTTTTTTTCAGTTAAATAACTATTAGGCATGAGGTAAACTCATGTCATGCAGTGAACAAAATATTCTTACTGTGAGTAAAATGTAAATCAGATGTAAAGGAAACAAATGTGAAAGAACAAAACTCAGTCTTACCTCCCATTGGGAGAGCTGAAACTATAGAAGAACAGCAGCTCATGAAGACAAAATGAAAGAAAGGTGCACAGGAAAGCTGAAATACACAAAACTACAACAAAATAAGAATAGAATTTCGAGGCCAGAAAGAACCTGCTAAGATGATAAAAAGGGAGTGCTGTTAACAGCAAAACAAGCCTTGAAACAGATACCAGCCCGTATCTAAATATAGTCAAGGGAATTTTAGATCAACGAGTTAAGATATAGCTTGGATTTGGTTATGATGCTGGGAAAATTACAGGCTAAAAATAGATTACTTTTCTTGTTGTTCCGCTGTAACACTATTAAAGAACATCACTGGTAATCTTATGTCTAGTCCATAAAGACTGACACACGTACTACACCAACTGTGGTAATTACAGAAAATGGCCCATGATTTGATTAAGACGTTAAATGGCTTACAAAAATAGTATCACTTAAAGCACTTCATGGCCAAGGTATCCACAGCATAATGATATTATGGAAAATGTCATCTAGATTGCAACAAGGGTGCCTAGTAAAATCTCAAGGGTGAAACACAGTATTATTTCACCCTACTTTGAAAAAAGACTGTCAGTTGCTGAAAGTTTAATGGGAATTGCTTAAAATTCGTAATACAGTTGGTATTAAATACAAACATACTGCAAATTCTTACTAGCCACACTACAATAAAAAAAAAAAAAAAAGGGGGAAGAAAGGAATGAATGCAAATGAGTAAAGGTATGAAAAAAAACACATAAAAGCCCATATAAATAAAGCCCTCTCAGCCACAGTGCCCTGCATATCTCGCATAATGCAAACCACAGGTGAAGCCCTTCCAGATATTCCACATGAAGCTCATTCCTATTTGTTCAAGCAATTACTGAACAAACAAAGGCAATTCTCAGGAGGAACTCAGGTCATCTTCTGATTCTTCCAGAACAGAGAAAGCTTCTTTGTCTCCTACAGTTTGAAACAGAGCAGGTTTTTGTGCAACTGGACAGCAGCAGTGAAGGTAACCATGTGAAGAAAAGCAGATGCTGAAGTCTACCAAATCCTGAAGAGATCTGTGAAACAGAGAAGCCAGCTGAGAGACGGGGGATTTATTTGTGTTGTACTGTATATGATTTCCTTCTAGATGATTCAAATGAGACGGCTTGTTTGAAAGATGAAATACCCTGGCTTAAGTCAACTGCCAGTGAGAAGAAAAGTAGGCTGTTGAGATCACTGTGTTTCCCTCACAAATCCTTTCCTTCTCAATACTATTTTAAACTAATCCTGGCAATAAACATGCTTTTAAAATGTCATTTTTAACAGTGTGAAAGCCACGGGCTTGTTATAATGAGGCTTGGGGACTTCCTAAGCAAGAAGGTGCGAAAAGGAAGAAAAGAAGGTTCCAGAAAAGTAGCTGTTCATCTTGAAAAGTAGCATCTTCCACCTTTTTTGAGACATTGAATATCATAGGATCAGTAGAAGAAACCTGAAGGTACCAAATATAGCATGGAAGACTGATCATGTAACCTCATCATGGTATATACATGGCATGGAGCATACAGTGAATGAGTTTCTGAAAAGAGGCTTGCAGCAAAAACAAGTTCTCTGTTCAAAATTGCACTGAATGGGCAAGATGATTCTGGCAAGATGATGCTGGTTCAGAGAACAAGAAGCCCTTTTGCTTTCCTGGTGTTGTCTGCCAGGGAAAGGCAAATCTCACGCTTTGGCTTTGGAGTTTGTTTTGTGTTAGTCTGACTGGATGTTTCAAAGAAAGCGGCCTCATATTAGGATTCACTGCCATGAAGGAAACAGAGCACAGCTAGACCTGGAAATCATTAATTGCAGATAAAAAAATAGTTTTGAAATGAGAACAACTGCTTTTCCTGTCAAGCACAGATTGCAAAACTTACTAAGCTGTAAGACAGTGCTCTGTTTCTACTGCCTGAGCGTGCACGGGCTTTGGTTGTCTATCTCACAGTGTGGGAGGATATCTGGTGCTGATGGCAGGCAGGCCAATGACCCAGTGCTTGTTCACATTGGTGCTTTGCACTAGACCAGAAGAGCACTCCTGTGTTACTGGTACCAATGACCCCCAGAAAAACTTCCAGCCTCTGGAGCTTCCAGATGGGAGCCCTGGACAGTCATCAGGCTCTGTATTTGGAGAAAAGCAGAGGCTCCACTTTACCAACAGAGCTGTCTGCAGAGGCTGTGTTCAACAGCTTTTTTCCTCTTTCTTATTTCCTCTGACCCAGGCTAATTGCTTCTTTCATCTGCATGGAGATATCCTGACTCCAGAGAATGTCAATTAGCGGATTTGTTGATTTTTCCCCCCTCCTCATCATTGAGGACTGTAGCCTAAAGGAGTGGTTCTTCTCACCCCATGTGCTGGATCTAGTTATCAAGTGACCTCAGGATGTGTTAGATCAGCTTATTGATCTGATAGGAAACTCATTATTTGAGAGGATTTGTGATTTATGTTCTATCAGATCAGCAAACCCATGTAATTCACCATGGACTGCAAGGGGGTACAAAGGCAAGAAAAACTAATGTTTAGGGATGGAGTAAAAAGGAATCCACCCTTTAGAAGTAGCTCCCTGGTGAGAATGTGTAATATAAAACTGCACCTCCAGCAATGGTCTTTGCTCACATTTCAAGGGTTATATTTTGTCACTAGTTAAACAACGTAAAAGATGTAAAGTCACAGACTCCATGAAATAACCCCATCCAGTTTGATTCATGTTGACAGAACACACAGAATCAATCAGTCCTGTGGAGAGGTTTTAGGTGAAGTGTCTGCACCTGAGATAGGGCAGCCCTGGCTGTAGGGACAGGCTGGGGTCTGCAACTGATGCCTAGAGAGGCTGACCTGGAACAGAGGCTGGGCAGAGTTAAAGAATAAAGCAGGGATTTATTAGGCCTCAATGGATGCAATTTACAGCACAAGAGCCCAGCCAGGGCTGCACCCAAGATGAACCAAAATGGTCCCAAAATGCATGACTGCTGACGGGGTCTCTCACTTTTATAAGTTCTGCTGCATATGCATATTGGAGTTAATTGCCCAGTTATAGCTTTAGGTTATGAAGTCACATCCTTCTTCTTTTTCTCTCTTCAATTCATTGTTGTTTATGCTTTTTTGGGCCTGAAGCTTGTAACAATTGTCCTTGGTTCTCAAGATGGAAAAGAATTGGTTTTTTCTAACTAAGCTTTGAAGAAAACCTGTTGACATTACATATGAAGCTCAGAGCTACACACCAAGGCAGCCCAAAAAAAAAAAAAAAAAATGAAAGCCAAAACTTAAGACATCGTTTCCCCACTTTAGAGGCTTGACAAGATGTTTATCTTTTTGATTCTCTATTCTAAACATCTAATAACAGGCATTTAATAACAGATCAGTATCTAACAATAGTAAATAACTAATAATAGTAAACATCTAACTGTTGCTATTGAGGCAGGACGGGAATGAAGAGGCTCTGATTCAGAAGGCTGCTGAGAGTAAAACTCCAATTTATTCAAAAGACACTGCTCTTTAATACAGAGCTCCGCTAGTAAGAATCCATTGGTTCTGAAGTGAAAACAACTTACACCATTGGTGCAGAGTGCTTGACGCACAGTGATAGAACTTAACTATAAACAATGTGAAAAACAAGAGAGATAAAGAATTATTTACATTCTTTCCCAGCACTTTCCCAGGATTTTTGCCTGGCTAGAAACTCTCAGTTTCTTTATTTGACTGAATCTGAGACCCACATCTAACAATAGATAAATATCTAATAGTAAATACCTGATAGATAACTGAAGAGCAGTGCCATGGAAAGGGATCTGGGGGTGCTGATGGAGGACAAGTTGGAGAGGAGGCAGCAATGCCCTGGCAGCCAGGAGGGACATCCCAGTCCTGGGGGCACCAGGCACAGCATCACCAGGCAAGAGAGGGGATTGTCCTGCTCTGGTCGGGGCTGGGGCAGCCTCAGCTCAAGTGCTGGGGGCAGTTCTGGGTGTCACAATGTAAAAAAGACATTGAGCTGTTAGAGAGTGTCCAAAGGAGGGCATGAGGAAGGTGAAGGGCATCGAGGGGAAGCCTTGTGAGGAGCAGCTGAGACCACTGGGTCTGTTCAGCCTGGAGAAGAGGAGAGACTGAGGGGAAACCTTACTGCAGTCATGACGGGGAGAGGAGGGGCAGGCACTGATCTCTTCACTCCCATGACCAATGGCAGGACCCAAGAGAATGGCCTGCAGTTGCATCAGGGCAGGGTTAGGTTGGATAACAGGAAAAGGTGTTCCACCCACAGCATGGCTGGGCACTGGAACAGGCTGCCCAGGGAAGTGGTCATGGCACCAAGCCTGGCAGAGCTTAAGAAAGGTTTGGAAAACTCCTTCAGGCACATGGTGTGACCCTGTACAGGGTCAGGAGTTGGACTTGTGATGATCTGTGTGGGTCTCTTCCAGCTCAAGATGTTCTGTGACTCTCTGACTGCAGTCTACTCACTGCTTAAGAGGCTTTGTCAGATGCTATGCTTACAGTTAAAAAAAAAAGCCCTTTTTTACTGGCTCATCATCTTTATTGTCACCTCATACCTGTTGAGAGAGGTGTGGATGGAATTCTCTGAGTCTCATTCAATGACTGTTCTCTCAACGCTGTTTTTAATTAATCTCATTTAAAGGGACTCATTGTTTTGTGGGCAGGGTTCCTTTGCCCCAGGAATTTTAAGTATTTTGATTATGAATACATTATTGGGCCAAAATTATTTTTCTTAAAACATCAATAGTCTTCTCCCTTAGTACTCCCTGGCCCTGAGGGAGTTGCTAGGAAAGGTTCTGTCATGTGGAGGTGAAAGAGGAAGGGAAGAAGCTTGGGTCAGTGTGGAGAAACTGAATTTTTCCCATGAAAAATCTCAGTGGAGCTGGGTTTTTACTTCATCCCAAGCTCACAGTGGTGGGGGGCCAATGTACTGATGGGAGGGCTCTGTCTCTTAGATTAACATCCTGCCCCACATCCTCTTCCCATCAGTGACAGGAGCAGCAGATAAAGAGAGCAGAGAGCAGAGAACAGCTGTGCCAATAGTGGTCACCACTCCAACAGTCTCTCTTCAACTCTTCTGGGGAAAAAATCAATTATTGGCCAGATGGGAGCACTGTGATGGGTTTCCCTGAGCTTTATAAATCACGCTGACCAGTTTCACATTTGGAATCATTAGTTCATTTTTATAGTAAAGAAGAATGATGTGAGAGGTAAGATATGTAGCATCTTGAATTATGCATGCGGTTTTTATGGTGATATAAACTCCTTTCAAATAAGAGTTTTACTCCCCTTAGTGATAAACCTTTTCTTTTTTTCTAAATGTTGTTCCTGAGTCCCTCTTTTAAGAGCATTCATGCACTTATCTGACTGTAAAAATATGTACCATTATTGAACCTTGCAAAAAACTCCACGTGTGATTTGTTTTGCTCAAACTTTTAGACCAACTTTTGAAGCAAAAGTTTTAACTGTGGAACTTACAGCAGCCTTCAGAAAGAAAAACTGCCAGCACCAGCCTGCACAAATGATGCAGATGTGGTTTCCTTCATACCCTTTGTTCCAAATCAGGGTAAAACTTCAGGCTCCCAGAAATCACTGGGAGTTCAGGGTGCATAGCACCTGGCAGTGTGAGCATTTGCAAATACTTTTTATTTGATGGCTGCTTAACATAAAACACCTGAGTCCCTGAACTAAATGTCCTTGAGAAGTAGAACCAAGGTCTTCCCTCACTCCCTGGCTGAGCTTCTTATTCATGAGCCCAGCAAGTCATGCCACCACCCTACAGACCAATAATTATATTAGCAAAATCATGTGAGGGGGAGGAGGAGCATCTTCAGTATCCTCATAGGATAGTCTCAGCTTCAGAACAACTTATGGCTTGGAGCAAAAAGCATTTTCCTGGGAATAGAGTGGCATGGTTTTGAACACCCTTCATCCTTGAGGCTGAACATGTTCCCCGTAGTGCTTGTGGTGATGACTCTGTGCCAGCCAGTTTGCTGTGAGTTATTCAGAAACAAAACTTCCAAGTCTTTCTTAGGTGTGGCCCGAACACGGCCAATTTACCCAGCCTCCGTGGCATTTGGGGCAATAATGCCTTTGCCTGAGAGTTCATCCAGGTTTGGGCATATTTTAAGTACCGTGATCCTGGTTTTACCAAGATGACAGCAATTCTAAACACAGGCAAAGCAGAAAGAAGCTGCAAAGAACTTAGTTGCCTACGGAAGCCATTTGGCAAAGCACATGCTGGGACTGGGCATGATTTATGCACCTAAATTCTACCTGAACACCTAATTTATGGATCTGGGCCAATATAAGTCTAGCAGTGCTGCATGCACTCCTCTGCTAAGGAAAAGAAATTGGTTCTGCATAGTGGAAGGTATCCACTGTTCTGGGGATTTAAGAGCACTTGCTTGGGGAAATATTAGGGCATGACCACTCCCACCTCAGGAGCCCAAAATGCACACGATTTCCCCCTTGCTGTTGCCAGCCCCTCACAGGAAGAGCCATTACTCACTTCACTCATCATCTAAGGGCTCTTTCTCTTAGGAGAGAAGGGAACTGTTTACAGAATGACTCGTGTTTTCCCCAGAGTATTGTTCCTCTGGTAGCCCATCAATCTCAGGTGCTGTCAGTGCTGAGTTGAAATGAAAGGTATTGCTGGACAGGGAGGAATTATTATTTTGCATCCAGTTATTTAAAGATAACTCCACATCTTCTCATATTCACTGCTCTTTGTGTCTGGAATATCTTGTGTGGGACAACAGGGACTTAAAAGTTTTGACCACGTGGCACAACGGGACCAAACTACAAAACAGCTTGTCTGTCCAATTTTATTTTTCTTGAGGTGTTCAGAGTGGGAGAGGGGACAAAGCTGCCCGTGCAAAATACTGTCAGCTGTGAATTACAAATGCTTTGTGGACGGGAGTGCTGCGAGCCTTCCCAGCATCAGTGCTCATTCAGAAAGTGGTTTGGCAAGGCAAGGTTCTTTTAGAAACATCACGGCCACGGCACAGTTTTAGTAATTCACATTTGTCACGTATCACTTCAATCGAAGGGGGGGATGGCTGTGCAGAAATGCACATGCGATGGGATTATCCACGTGAAATAAACTAGACACCCCGGCACAGAGTAATTTTTGTGGACTCTACCGGAATTTCCACCTCCCTGAAACACTGCAAACACGCATCCGTGCCACATCCCACCCCTCCTTTGGAAGAGGGGCACAAAACACAAATTTGCACGAAGGGGAAAATACGCCATCTCTTTATACTTTGAGCACCAAGCCTTTACACAAAAAATTCCAAAACCCGAAGCGGAGGGTGTGAGAAGCCGGGTTGTTGCGGGGAGGAAATAGGACAAAACTTTGGATTTCCTTTGTCCTTACGGACGCCACCAGCGGCGGAGCCGAGGATTTTGGAGTTGGTAGCGCCGCCGGTGCGAACGAGCGGGGCCGGGTCGGAGGATCCCGGGGCCGCGCTCCAGGCCGCTCCGCTCTGCCCGTCCCTCCCCGCCCCCGGCACGGCCGCTGCACACCGGATCCCGCCCCCATCCCACGGGACGGCCCCGCATCCCCTCCCTCCATCGCCGCCGCTCCCGCCCCGCCCGCCGGCACCGCCCCCGCCGGCCGGGCGCGCCCCCGCGGCCCGCGCGCCCCCGCGGCGGGGCGGGGCGGGCGCTGCGCCCTCCCCTCCCCTCCCCTCCCCTCCCCTCCCCTCTCCTCTCCTCCCCTCCCCAAGGTGTTGGCGGCGGCGGCGGGGACGCGCTCGCCGCTCGTGGCCGCGCCGCCCCCCGGCCGCGCTCCCCTCGGCTCTGCCCGGCGCTGCCCGGCGCTGCCCGGCGCTGCCGGCTGCGGCTGCTCGGCCATGGCGGAGCTGAGCGCGGAGCGGCTGCGGGCGCTGCCCGGCAGCTGGAGTTACGGGATCAGCCAGGGCGGCCGCGTCTTCTTCATCAAGTGAGCGCGGGGCCGGCCAGGAGGGGAGCGGGGCCGGGCCGGGAGGGGCGTGCGGGGAAGGGAAGGAAGGGAAGGGAAGGGGAGGGGGGGAGCAGGGGGCGGCGGGGCTGCGCCTGCCTGACTCGGTCCGTGTGTCCGTCCCCGCAGCGAGGAGGCGAAGAGCACGACCTGGCTGCACCCGCTCACCGGCGAGGCCGTGATCACCGGGCACCGCCGCAGCGCAGGTAGGACCCAGCCCGGAGCCCTGCCCCGAGCCCCGGCTCGGCCGCTCCCGCCCTGCCCTGCCCCGGGCGGGCTCAGCCCCGGGCGGGCTCGGCCCCGGGAGCCGCCGCAGCCCCCCGGGACAAGCGGTGGTCGCGCTTTCCCCGCACTCGGCGCGGTTGTTCCCCCCGGGCTGAGCAGCGCTGCGGTGGCCGCGCAGTCCTGCGTGTCCAGCCTGCTGGCCGCTGCCTTCAGGCGCCTTGTGCCCCTGCCCCCGAGTTGTGCCTGTGTAATGTGTCTGCCTCTGCTCTCCCTCCGTTGCCTTGTCCCCCTGCGAGGCTGTGTAGTTACCATTAGAGACCGCCTCGTTCCTCCCCTGCTCCTCGCTGGCTACCCCTGTTATCCACCTGCATAGAGCATCCTTCCCCAGTTTAGCACGAAACCACTCGTCGTATTTCTATTTCCAGCAGTGCCTAGATTTAACCACGATAGGTGTATTAGAAATGTAGGGGATGATTTCGCTAGAAACCCTTTTTATCCTCGCGCTTCCATCCTAGGCTGAGAGTCTGTGTGATTTCCAAGTGACTGAGAGAGGTGGAATAGGTAGGAGGAAAAGGGACTTGAAACATTAGAAATAACTTGGAGGGAGGAGGCTGGAATCAAGTCTTTTTGCTTCTGCTGTTTGTTCCACTCTGGAGAAGTATCAGCAGGAGGTGCTGGAGGAGGAGGATTTAGAGCAGACACTCCGGAGAGCCGGAGCCAAACTCTTGACTGCTGAAGCTGCGCACAGGCTGCATATGCCACTGGGAGGTGGTGGAGTGTAGTAATACGTGCAGTTGTTTTTATGTATATAAGCACTTGGATAATCACGGCGAAATAATCTGCAAGCGAATTGGTCTGTATCAGATTATTTGCTTTTTATGTTTGGTTAATACTTATTCATTAAGGAATCAGAAGCAGCCTTTTAGAAAACTGTGGGCAGCCTTTCTTTTATTTTTTTTTTTTTTCGTTTTTGAGTTGGGAATAGTTTAAAAACCACAGGTTTCTGGCTATTAGAACCCTGCAGCTTGATTCGCAGCGAAGGTTCTGTCGTTTGTAAGAAGTCATTTAATGCTGGGGAATAGAACTACTGATTGCTATCAGGCTCCTCTTGCTCCTGCTCTCAGGGCTCAGGTTGAGAAAGTGGCCTTCATCTGCAGCAGTATACATGGGGGCAGATGTGTGTGAAGTGCTTTTCTTGTTCAATACTGGCATTAGCTGAGTATTAATTCTTTTTTTAAACTATTCCCACTGTCCCTGTTGACTGATGATGATTTCCTGGTAATTTTCCAAGTGTCTCATTTGTTTCTGCTGTTAAGTGCCTTCTAAAGGAAATACAGTTTGCTTTTGAGTATCTGGAGTATTGTGTGTAGCAGAGCAGAGCAGAGTCATCATCAGGTAAATTAAACTTGTTTCTGAACACAAGGCTGAGGCATGACCTTTGACCATAATTCATCAATCAGATATCAAAGTGTCTAAAAACCAAATCTATTTCTCTAGTTTTCCTCATTCATGTGTATATTAATGACTCTCTCCACACACAGATATAATCAAAGAGAATTATTCTGGCCATTGTTCTGGAACCTAATCAAAATATGTTCAAAATACATCTTCTCTTAAGAAACAATTTTTGAGTGAATAGCACTTCTTTTGCAGATGCATGTTATTGTAAAGCTCTCCGTTAAATAATTCTGTGAGGCATGTTCTAGATGATGAGAAAAGCTTTGTCCTCCATTACGAATTGAAGCGCTTTTTATTCTTTGAGCTATTCAGCTCAAACTGAAGGGTATTTTTTGCAAAGTTCTTATAGCAGCCATAAATACTTCTGCTGGGGAAACTTCCTGTTTGCTGTACTTTGCCCCATGCCGTTAACGAAAGACACCTTGATTTTTGTTCTGCAGAAGACAGGACTCAAGAAAAAAAAAAGCAGCCAGAATAAATAAGTAATGGGCAGGATAAAAACCACCACATAACCCAGCCAGATTTTTTTTTCTTTAGGAAATGCATTCTTGCTTTTATAATTCAATGAAGAACGCTACATATCAATAATTTTCTTAATTGATGGAGCAGACTTTTAAGGGTAGAGGTGCATGGAGGTACCCAACATCTCCAGAGCTTCCATCACACCAGGAAACTGTTACTTGAGAAATTTTGACCATTATTGGTATGGGTTTTTTTTCATATCTGGACTCCTGACTCTTAAGAGTGGTAATACAAAGGAAGTGATGCACCCACATCCTTCACTAGATTTACATGGAAAACGATTTTCATGTAAAATGCATCAGAGTTGTAAACACTGCAGGAACACTTGTTAGTCACAACAGTGGTGGAATTATGCTAATGCAATGCTAATGCTCTGTGGTGCAGTTGATACCGTGCCTCTTAAGGAGCTTGTGACTTGCATGTAACTCAGATGGATTTCTGTTCACATCTCTGCCTGCCAGGTGATCTGATGCTGCTCAAGTTCAAGGCAGAGAGATCTGCTGGGCAAAGGGTGGGACGTTAAACGAGGGAACACTTAAACAAAGCATCGTTGTTATTATTTGACAATGAGAAACCCCAGTCAGATTTCTCAGGCATGCAGCTTCTTTTGGCTTACAGAATTCCCACTTAGGCAGTCTTGTGAGTCAATTCTGAAATTCTTGTTTCTGGGACTAAAGGTTTCGACATAAGGAATCAGACACGGTATTTTAACTACCTTAGTGTTAGGGAGCAGACCAGTATGGCTAGCATAATTTCTCATTTCAAAAGGTAATTGGAATGTTTTGCTGCTTGTTTTCCAGACTTACCTACAGGTTGGGAGGAAGCCTATACTTTTGAAGGTGCAAGATATTATGTAAAGTAAGTTGAATGTTTGTCACAATACTATAATTTTCAATTAGTCTAAATGTCACTGTAATTCTGAATGCTTTCCATACGGAACTTCAACGTTGTGCTATAAATCCAAAAGGAGCATTTAAATTTGTCATAGGGTATCTAGTCCTTTGTTTACTGAATTCTGCACAGCTAAAACAATTTCTTGCCTTTTTGTGTTAATTAAAGCTGTGTGAGGATGCAGATTCAAGTGTAGTTTCTGCTGTGAATGTAACCATCTAGCAACAAATGTCCTTGAAAGCCAAGAAAACCTTGAATTTGTCTGTTTGACATTTGTGTGTGTACCCTCTTGTGCCATAAATGCTTTCACAAAGGCAAGATCTTACTTCATGACTTGGAGAAGAGTCTTGATTTCAACCCTGTTCTCTAATTACATGGTTTAAATCCACTCTGAAGGTTTAATTTGGCCATTTTCTTTGCTTCTGCTTCTAGCATTGATTTCAATTTTTTTTTTTTGTTCTGGTTTTAGTATGTTTTGAGGAGCATGTTCACTGTGGTAGCCTTGCTGTGTGTATTGTCTTTTTGGATGAGAGACATATAAATCAAGCTCTTGCATAGAAGTTCAGAGCATGTATTGGTTGGATCTGTACAAACGTCTTACAGGCTTTTCCTCTCCAGATAGTTAAACCATCCTTACCTGGAAAATTTTTAAGTGGCACCTATGTATATTGGGTCAATATGCTTCTTTTTCCTCTGTTTAACAATTCACAGGCTTTTCTCAATTGATTCAGGAGTTTTTGCTCACTGCACTGTGTGTTTGGTTTGCTGTCATTAAACTAAAAATGTCATTAGTGTGATAACTTTTATGAGTGAAGATTACAGATAGAGTTTATAGGGCTGCAGGTAGGTTTTTTTCTGTGTTGCAGTGTTGAGCACAAGGCTGCTGCTCTGTGTAAGATGCATTGTAGGCAGTGTAAGGTGGATGTTTTATGTGTGTTTCATGGTTTATTTTATATGAGTGTGTTTGATTTGGTCCTAAACAAAATTAAAAACATATATTGAAGCGTAATGCTTTCAAAAATTTGACCGAAATACATGCTTTGAAGTGTAATGCTCCCAAAAATCTGACCAAAATACATGCTGTGCTGTCTAGGAGGGCAGATTGTTTATTGATAAGCAACATGTTTGTTTTTCTGTTCTGTTCTGCCTTCTTGCAATCTACATTGCAGGAGTGTTGAGTAGCAATTGACAACAAATACACCAGACTGAGGACAGGGATCCACTGAGAATTTTACCTCTGCAGTTCTGTGCAGATTGTTAAATGAAGACAAGTGAGAATTAAAGAAAGCTGTGTTTGTGTGTGTATACGAAAAAAATTCTTCTGGACTTTGAGATGGAACATTTTCTTGTAGTATAAGCCTATGAACAGTGTGTTGGCCAGCTGTAGTAACTGAAAAATAGCAACTTGAGTTTTCCTGGAATAAACAAGTGTGTGAGCAGCTGTTGTAGAGCTCTTGTGGACAGACTTACTGAGTGCTAGGTTGTTTGTGTACCCTTGTCCTTCCAAGATCTTGTGTTCCAGGTGTTGCCATAACTGTGAGGATGTACGTGGAGCCGATTGTTTTGCTGATAGCCAGCACCAAAGAGCTCAGTTTGTGTCGGAAAGTTGTGCTGTCTTTGCAAACACGTTGCACAGACGCTTCTCTGGGATTTGCTAGATGTAGGAGGGTAGCAGGGAAGGTGCTGTCAGGCCTGCTGAAAGGTTCACATGGTCTGACCAGTTTGGCATCCTCAGTTAAATACTGGTTTGTTGTGTTTGAATTCCTGCCCAGTGATAGCTTCTCCTTTTAGAGCTGTCTCGCGTTCAGCCTTGCTGGTGCTAGAGAGGATGTGGGAGCTAACGTAGACAGGTTGACAACATTATAATCACTGTCCTCTAATCCTAAGCAGTGTAACTTGGGGTGATGTGTTGATTATAATAATTCTAGTTGTCTGAATTTTAACTACTGTGGGGTTTCTGCATGAGGGGCAAACAGCATAGGCTGTTGTGACCTTCTGCCATGCACACACCCCCACATGTGGATTTTTAACCATAACCTGCTCATTCGTGTGTAGTGATTTGCTGAATATTAGCATTTGTTATGTCAATTACAGCGTAATAAGACCATGTCAAAACAATAAATATTGAAAGCTTGTTTGTGGTTAGGTCTGAAAGAATCATATTGTTTTATGTTCCATATGAGTTACAAAGTTACAAGGAAATGAATTTTGATGTCATGCTTTTGGTGCTTCAGCCAGTGAAACCTGTCTGTTGCATTCCTGTGTCCAGTCAGAGTGAGACAAGAAGGGCAGTCAAGTTTCCTAATCACATAAATAATTTGACCTAACTTCTGAGGCTCAGCTTCAAATATGTGGGTTGAATAGAAATGTTTAACAACCTTTCTTTATGGTAAGATCTTATGCTAGACTGTGTTTGAAAATAAAAACCTTTTGAAAATTATTCTTCTGGTTCTTTAATAATAGGTCTTCAGTATTCCACGTGGGTGTGTTGCTGAATCTATTACTGTGCTTTTTTTTGGCTTTGATGTAGTAAACACTGTATAATCAAATTGGGATAATGTCATGGAGATAATCGTCAGCTAAATCTTAACATTCCTTGCACTGGCATTTCAAACAAATGATTCAGGATACAGACTGCACTGAAATGTGATTCTTTTTAAAGGACACTGTATTTTTCTTGGGATGTGTGCACTCGGTTTCAGAATAAGTAAATACCAAACGGTGACTATTTTACACATTTTTTTTTCCTCTCCTGTGGCATTGAATTTGTTCTAGTTTTAGAGTGGAAAGATACACTAAAACAGGGACAGATAAGGAGTTGTTCCCATTGCATACTGTGGTTTTCTTTTGGTGTAGGGTTGTCTTAGTAAGTTGATGCTAGCTAGGACTTTGACTTTTTTGGCATGCTATTTTTTCTGGGTTTTTTTGAGCAGTAGAAAATTTGCTAATGACAGAATCATTTCCCCAAATCCTCCTCACATCTGGTAAACCCGAATGACAAAAGGTGTCGTTTACTATTTGGAATTAAAAAATGTGCAATGCTTTGTGTGTGCTCTCAGGAGAGTGGTTAAATTATTTAGGGGTTTTGTCTCTTTCAGGGTGAGGGAGTCTGGATTTGTTTATTTTATATCAGATCTATGCACAGCCAGCCAGCCCTTCATTGGCACTTGGTGGGAACTCTAGCAGTAAACTTTGCTGAAATAACTAAACTTTTACCCAGAATATAGGGCCCTTGACTTGTAGAACTGGTAACATTCAATTATAATGTTTGTTATTTTCAGTTAAGTATTGAATCTTCTGTATTATGAAGCTAAACTCCTGAGGCTTGAAAACTGTCGTGCAGCAAACTTGCTATTTTATTTTTGTCCTGCTTGGGGTCCTTCACTTGACTGGTTATTTGTATTGAGTGTAATGTGCACTCCTGAGCTCTGAAAAGTTAAGGGCTTTATCCCCAAAACACATCTAAGCTGGACAGCAGAATGGGAATCTTAAGTTATTTATGATATTTATAATGGCCAAGGAAAAGGACCTCACAGGAAAATCCCATTATGATACTTGTCAGTAGAGAAAATACACCTGTTCACAGGCCTCAGACTCCTCCCCTGGTAAGATCATTGCAAATTTCCAGCTTGATGTTTTTAGGACTTTTTGATGACTTCATAATCTTTAGGCACCAAAGCACTGGCTTTGAGGACCATAAAATTACATAAATGCGTGTGTGTCTATTTATGCATGTGTTTAAGAAACCCTTACCAATAGTTAAAATGACCCAACGATCTAAACTCAGGTATTTGCTTACTTTTCTTGCATTTTTGGTTCTCATTGCAGTAGTTCTGAATAGATGTTCAATTTTTTTGTATTGCTTTTTTCTTTTCAAAGAAGGGTTATAAGATTTAAATTACTAATCTGCCAAATAAAGTTGTTCTAAAAATCAATTATTAAGATGATATTTGTGGAATTTCACATCACTCTGCCTAGGTTGGTTTCTACAGAAGTACTATTAGGTAAGCTGTATGTATGTTAGAATTTGGTTTTTCGTAACTTTGCTGCAGGACTGACACTTTCTGGGCAGTACAAAAGCTGATTGCAAAAGCTTTTAAAAACTGAAAGAATTAAGAGGGTTGAAGTTTCATTTGTGGGGTTTTCTCTTGAAGTTTACCTTTTTCTGTGTTCATCAGAACAGTTTTTGCTTCTTGTTGACTGAATCAAGGCATTGGCAAACCCTGGCCAAAGCCTTGATTGGCAAACCCTGGCAAAGCCTGGCCAGGTGCACTGTTGCATCAAATAGAGGTTTTGTGTGCTTTTGTGGAGACTTTTTGTCAGTGCAGGTTTGTTTATTGTAGACTTGTAGCTTGAAAATTGGAAAGGCGAGAAAAATTTATTAAGTGATTAAAAGGGATAAGATCTCGTTCAACTCTGAGTTTCTATTGTTTACTAAAATAAACCTGTGCTCATTGAGAATTCAGCTTTCGTTTGAACCTTTGTCTTTTATGTGCATTCTAAAGATCCTTTCCCATTCAGCTGAGACTTTCTCCAGAATAATCAAAGAACATCCAGTGGTGTTTGCAGAAAAGCCCTTTCTTGAAAGGAAAAACTGGAATTTGAAAAAAATAGGAACAGTTGAAACTGTTTTTCTCCAAGACTAAGAATCTCAGTGTTCCTCCTGGAAATTTAGTTCTTTTCTTGTTACCTCTGACCTTTTCTTTACTAAAATGAAGAATAAACTTAATTCTTTTTCTCACATGGTAAGACCTGTAGGTCAAATAAGAGTGTATGGGTGAACTGGGACTTAGTTACAAGCTACCCTGTGCCTTTTGGAGTGAGCAAAGCTGCTCAGATAAGGAGAACTTTTTTTGGGGAATGCCTGCACATTTATAATCTGTTTTAACATTTGCTTCTTTCTTCCACTGAAATATTCCAAGAACCAAAAATACCGCAGAGCTGAAGCTGGGTGTGGAGGTGGAAGGATTCTAGGCTCAGGAGGAAATGGGTGTGGGTCAGAGGAGAGGTGGGACTGCATCCAAAAAGCAACTTCTGATGGGTTGGATGTGGAAGGACAGGGCTGTTGGTGTAGTGCTGGACTGCAGGAGGAGGCTAAAAGGGTGGGAGCAGTGGCAGAAGGAGTGGAGAGACAACCAGGCAGAGAGGAGCAGTCAGGAGAAGGAGTGGGAGCTGATTTCCTAGGAGCCAACTTAATGGGATTTCTCCCAGAGGGAAGGGTGGCAAAAGTTCACCCTGCAAAAACAAGTTGTCTGACTCGTGTGCGGGTCTGGAAGGGGCCATTATCCCTGGCTTAGGAATCTGTTTCACAGTTAGTCTGGGAGGTGGAATATCAAATGTGAATGTTAGGAATTGCTGTGCTTCTAAAGGCTCTTTTTGCCTGTGACGTCTGTGGTTGGTATTTTGAGCTGTCTCTTTCCTGAAGTGTGTTTCTAAATTGGGCAATACCTTAAATGCTTCAGTTTCACTGAGAAAGACTTGAAAATGAATAATTATTTAAAACCACACAAATATCTATGCATAAGTAGTTACATTAAATATTGAAGTCCATGAGAAAGATATTGAAGACACTCAAAAGAACGATATTGAAGACACTTTTCTGATATTTGTGACCAAATTAGTAAATTGATCTCTAGCTTCAGAACCTGGTTTTTGAAGTGCAAAGATCTTTTCCCTAGCTTTGGTCTCTTTTGGTGATTAAGTACTAATAGCAGATAAAGTGGATATGCTCTACATTTACTACAGTGAAGTGAATTCTTACATGGTCTTTTCATTTTTGGTATTCATGTGTGAAGAATGGCAAAAAGCAAAGGAAATGCTCGTCAATCAAAACTTTCATGTAGGAGGTTGCTGCAATGTTTAATAAATATAGTGGTACATTTTTTCCCCGCCCCCAAACCCTCCCCCCTTTGCATTGATGGTCCTTCTAAGAATGATTTTGGGGCACATACCAGTATTTCACTTTCCTGTTTTGTCTGGGTGCTGCACAGGTTCTTTTTCTTTTCCCCATCTTGGAACCCATATCCTGCAGCACCTGGAACTGAGGGACACTTCCAAAAACACCTCACCTCTATTGTTACACAATACACCTCTATTTGTCAGAACTTTCACAGGTCCAAATTTCACCTGGTGCCTTTTATGTTCTGCTTTTGCTTTAAAGCAGTTGCACCCACTTTTTTTTTTTTTTTTTTTTTTTAAATCCCTGTGGTCTGACAGAGTTTTGTTGTGCTGATCAAACCTGGTGTCTGTTGTGGTGTTGCGCCAAGCCTGTTTTTCCTGCACATGTTTATGTTACCCCTGCTCTTACTCTAATGAATTACACTTGCATTAAACCTGAGATACACTGGGGCTGGCAGTGCAGAGCACTCCTCAGTTTGCTCCTGTGAGAGGGGAAGAAGGCTCTTGTGGAGCTTCAGGCAAAGAAAGCCTTGCTGGAAGCAAAGCTCCACAGCCCTGACTGCTGGGATTTCTGCCAGCGTGGTGCCTGGATGTGTGTTCTTTTCTGTGTTTCAGTAAGTAAATAGCTAAATTTAAACTCTTTCCCCTCCTCTCTCCCTCCTCCCTCGCCTCCTTGTTTTGGGATGTGTGAGCTCACCATTTCTTCCAGTTCTCTTGCATTTGGTTGAAGGGAAGGTGTTCTCTGACAGTGATGTTGAGAGGGGAAGAAGCTGCATGGTAGTCACCATCAGAAGTAGAAATTTGGGGATGGGAATTTGACAGCAGAGGCACTCCAGTGAAACTGCTCCCCAGTGCTGGCTAGGACAGGAAGGTCTGGTTGTATGGTTGTGAAGTTTCATCTTTCTGCTCCAGACCTATGAAACTTGAATTGAGTACTTGTTTGAAATTTATGGGATGGGGGAAAATAAGTCTTCTAAGACAGTATTTTGAATGCCTGTGTGACCCATGATTGTCTTTAAGCTTTATATAAATAATTAAAAAGTCTCTTGCATATTCAGGAGGCTCTACAAACTTAGTTCTTTATGGCTTTCCCCACTGTGATTTAGAAAGAGCAATTATTTGTAAGGAAAGGTATATTGCCAAGCAACCTAACCTTTAAAATTGGCTCCCTGCTTTTTCTTCTTCCAGAATCTATTATAAATCATGTTTAATAGAAACAAGTGCTTTAAAAACAAATTTTGTGCTTTAATAACTGGAAATGTTACAGTGTGTCAGACCAAGCAAGAGAGGTCCTAGTAAGAAAAGGTGTTTGAAAGCAAAATGCCTGGTGAAAGTTCCAATTTCAAATGCCATATTTCCATTTCAGTATTTCCTGGAAGCTTTTATCATCTTTACTACTCTCTGAATAAACAGCATACTGTAATTGCATAAATCCTGTAAAAATACAGCTTTGGATTTTGTTCTGAGCTGTAATGCAAGGAAAATTCTGTCATTTTGGATTTTTTTTAATTCCCTATTTTTTCATTAAATCCTTCAGATTATGCAGCTGCTGACCAATGTCCATAACATTTATCATTTTTGAGAATCTGTTTTCAAGATGAGTAAAAATATGTGATGTATAATCTTTAAAATTTTTCAATGAGCTTGGCTTATAAAAAGGACAGAAATCTCTCTTTGAAATAAAGTTCTGTGAGCAACAAGCATAAACACATGATGCTCTCAAATGTTTACAGTGAAGAAAAAAACCTTTTAATATGATTTACTTGAATGCCTAAAAGGGTAACTTGGTTTCCTCATGACTGAGATTGTGGAGAGGAGAGTTTTGTTGTGGATTTTAGATGTTGTTCACACCATTTTGTAGGATTACTTTTGTATTTTTTGGTGAGCAAGGAAAATCCTCTAGATGAATATAAAACTCTGTGGTTGAAATATTTTGTAAGGTTTGATGCAAAGGTTGAAAAAGAAAGTTGCAAACAAGAATGTATGTTTGAGCAATCAATGTCGTAAGAGCAAGTGTTCATTTTAATGATGAATTTTAATCAGAAGAATGATGCAAGTTAAACCTTATTAGATATTCATATCATCTGTTCTCATCTGAAATCTCTCTTGTGGTACAAACTCAGATATTCTCTCCTTGATGTGGGTATCTGTTGCTTACCTGGTCTGAAACACCGAAATATTTTCAGTTGTTAAAGCACACAAATGTTACCTTTTTTTTTAAATTAATAACATATCAGCTTCTGCTGTTTGATCCATCTTCTTTGTTGTGTCAGAAGAGTTAAAATAATTTGACTTTTCAATCAAGAAATTTTGAACTCGTTTAATTGAAACCTAAAGATATCCCTGTTACAGTGAATTTTGGAGGAGTAGGTCGCTAAAACTACCCTAGGTCAGACAGGAGGTGGTTATTAACATTGTCCTACAGAAAATGGCCAGAGGAGCAGGGAGGTCATCCTGCCCTGTGGCACTGGTGAGGGCACACCTCAAGTGCTGAGCAAAGTTCTGGCCCCTCACTTTGGGAAGGATGTTGAGATGCTCGAGCACATCCAGAGGAGGCAACGAGGCTGGAGAGGGACTGGGAACAAAATTCCTGTGAGGAATGACTGAGGGAGCTGCAGATGTTCAGCCTGAAGAAAAGGAGACTCAGGGTGACCTTATTGTATGACTTAAATCTCCCTTAAAGGTGGTTGTAGTCAAGTGGGGTTGGTCTCTTTCACCAGGCAGCACTGACCGAACCACAGGACACCGTCTTTAACTGCACCAAGGGAAATACAGGTTGGATATTAGGAAAAAGTTTTCACAGAAAGAGTGAGAAGGTTCTGGAATGGGCTGCCCTGGGAGATGGTGAAGTCACCATCCCTGGATGTGTTCAGAAAAAGACTGGATGTGGCACTGGTGCCATGGTTTAGTTCAGGTGTGGGCACTGGTCTTCCAGCCTAGTCATTCTGTATGTTCTGTGAATTGGAAGAATTTGGGAACCTAAATACTTAACACTCAGCATGGTGGTCTTGGCCTATGTGTTTGGAGTTTGTGCTCTGCAAAAAGCACTGGGCGGGGGTTTCTTACCTGGTTCCACACCCACCCCTGGGCACTGCAGCAGAATGTCCTGATCCCTGCCAGGCAGCCTTGGCTCCTGCCTGTGCCCGTCCTTTTGCTCAGCTCCAGGTAAAAATGAGCCGACAAGTCCTGCAATCTGCAAGGTCTCTTCATCAACCTTGCCTTGAAGTGCTGTGGGGATGAGGCTGGAAAGGAAGCAGGGTGTGAATTGTGCCAACACTGCTGCCAAAGGTTTTATATCCTCTGTACTGAGCCTTGTATTTCTTTATCTGCAACTCCTGTCTGTCTGACAATTCAAGAAGTAAATGAAAGGATTTTTCCTGTAAACTGAGTTTAAAAGTTTCCCAGGTTTAAGCTTTCTCTGTAGTGATTGCCACAAAGAGAAGGGTTTAAGGAAAGTTTTTGTTCTTAAGAGCAGATAAACTGACAACAAAACCATTAAATTTGCCTATTCTGCTAGCTGAAGTTATTGCACAGAACACAGTAAACAGCATAAAAGGTGACATTTTAGAATTATTTAGATGCGTGATGCCTAGTGGTATGGTAAAGTGATATCTGCTTAAATGTAAATTTAATGAAAGGTTATCCTTTTGGTCTTCCTGTTACCACTGGTGTTTATTTCTTACATATATATATATATATATATATATATATATATATATATATATATACACTCACATACCTATACAGAGCACATTGTTCTTTATGCCTTGTCTGCAGACCACCCACTCCCAAAATTCTTACCTGGAATATTTGCACTTCGCTTCACTTTCAAAATACAATAAAAATCTGAACCTTTTCCTGAAGTGCTCCTTATTCTTGCATTCTAAGCTACACACTGCAATGTGCTTCAGAGTTGAGCTCACTCTGTGGTTTTCATCAAGCTCCAGGTGAGAGTGCCAAACCTGTCTAACAAGAAATTCGGGATTTCTGGTGCCTCTGATTGCTCATTTTACCGTTCAAAACAACAAAAAAAGTGCTATCAAATTCACCAATTCAAATGCCAGTGTTTTATCCTATTCATTAGAATCTTTTGTTTGGGTGCTTGCTGCCTCAAAACACTTTTGAGTTCAGATATGTAAGTTCCTTGAAAATCTTGCTATTGAATTGCTGAAAAAGAAGTGAGACATAAGTAGAAAACATTCTGTTGACTAAAGTGGTGATGTCCTATTCGGCTCTAAGTGGGATTTGCTGTGTTTCATAGCCCTCGATGATTTAAGCAATGATTGCATCAGGCTGAGGAGTTGGAATTATCAGGTCTTAAAGAAGAGGGGGAGGACATCTTTTGCTCGGTAATGGAGTTGTTTTTTTTCTTTCTGACTTTTAGTGATGCTGTTTTTAAGTCATTAGTGCAGACAGACTTCTCAAACTTTTAATGAGAATTGAAGGTACTGTCATTTTTTGTCAAGTATTGCAAACATTAGCTTAGACAAGAGTTCTTGCTTTTATTATTTTCCTTGAAAAACTACCTTGTGCAATTGTAAACAGGGTTTTAAAAGACGTTCTGGTAACTTAAGTATTTTATTTAATTTTTTCAAGGAGGTGAAGAAATGAATCTGGCGCTGTTTCAGAACATGTCTGTCTCACACACTTTCACCAGGCCTGGTATACAGGAGATTATGTTGTTGGCAGAGTGATCTGTAAAGAACAAATGAAATGTTTCACTAGTTTGAAGATGGGTCTAAGAAAAATGGAAGTGGAATTTGTGGAAACTTGGATCTTGTATTCCTACCTAATTTCTTTGCAGCAGTGGGGACCTGAATTGTAATGAATGGAGGTGAACAGGTTTTGGATTTAACAGCTGGGTTCACCAAGTGTATCTATTAGGAGTGTAGAAGGAATGGTCAAAAGCAGAGTTTATGGAGGGTTTTATGGTTTGGGTTTTTTCTGTCCGAGTTTGACATAGATGTGTTGACCACAACAAAAAAATCAAACGCAATGCAGACAAAGCTACAGTTGACAGCTGTTAATTTGTTTTGATTAGAGGCAAATATTTTAACTCTTCTGATCAGTTTATTTTCCTTGAGCTGAAGTAATTTGGTTTTTTAGTAGTCTAAAAGCCTCTCTGCATCACTGGTTTGGAAAAAAAGAATAGGAATTTATTTATATCAGAAAAACAACTGTCTCCAGCTCTTTGTCTCTTCAGTTCTTCTCTTCTTCTGCTGTTTGACCTTCTCTTTCTCTTCCTTTTTATCTTATTTCTGTATACATGCCCTTATTGTTCACCCTACTGTTTTCACTGTTACTCTGCTTGCTTCTAGCACTGGTAGCTCAAGTAATGTTAGACTTGATCTTCCCCAGTTGGACTGCATGCCAGATTTTCCTAAGGGGAATGTAAATACTGTGAGGTCAATGCAGTATCAAATGCCTGCAGCCTGAAATGAACCCAGCAGGATTTTCTGCTATTCAGTCAAAATTAAAACCTGCTCAGGATACACTGCTAAATGTTGAAATGTCAAGACTTTGAATTATGTATTAAGCTTTACAGATTTTCTAATTTTTTTTTTTTTACTTTAATTAAGCTTTCTTTTTTTTCCCCTAATGTGAAAGAGTGTGCACTAGGGACTATTCACTAGAACTGTGGTAATTAACAGATATGTTTAGAAACCTCTCTCTGTAAACTGATGGATTAGGTTACTTGGTTTATTTGTAAAAATGAGGAAGAGGTGAATGGGTGTGCATGCTCACCTGCAACATATTTAATACAGTGACATTTAAACATTCAACTAATGTGCTGTAAATAGCAAATAAAATCTTCAGCCCATCCATTCCTCTGAGTTTCCCCTCACCTCTTTCACTCCTCCCTTTCTCCCTGAAAAAGAATGGGTAGGGGTAAACTCACATGGCACAGCAAAACCAAATTGCTGTTTATGACTTTCTCCTCTGCTTCAACCAACCTGTTCTTCTGAGGGAGAATTGCTCCCTGTGATCCCTTCAGGTCAGTGATGCTCTTTAATTTGCCATGTGTTAGTTTGAATTGCTTGCATCTGTGTGCTGCTAGGGACCAGAACTTCTTGTTTTACAAGGAGGGGAATTAGAGATTAACAACTGAACTCGAGGGGGTTTTGCTGTGTAGGGCTGCTGTCAGTAGATCAAAACACTTTAGCTTTATTTGTCTTTCAGACTGTTGTCTGTGAAAGACTGGCTGCTGCTAGTTTGGGGAGGAATATAATTGATGAAATTAGAAGAAAATAACCTCTGAATGTTCATAGACAAGCCAGGAGTGGAGTTGTTCTTTGGTATTTTCTGTTGGCCACACCATGGCAAGACCAATTCTTTCTCCAGGTCTCTTAAGATGTCGTGGTAATGTCACTGTGAAATGACAACAGAAAAATAAGAGTTGTGGTCAGGGAATGTTTGCTTTTTTTGAAAATCAAAGCTGTTTTGTTTTTGTGAAGAGATAGTGTTGTGGTTGTTAGATAAGTCCCTGCTGCTTCACAATGTTTCTGTTATGTTCCTAGTAAAGTTTCATGGTTTTGTGTGGGAGACTTCATGATGCTCAGATGAAGGAATATTTGATTATTGAATGCTACACTTTGATTTTCTCAGTGGATTAAAGTGGGTATTGAAAATAACTGTTAGACATATTGATGAAAAACTATAGTGCTGAACAGAGAATAAAGCAGATTTTAAAATGAAAAACATTAGTAGCTGTCATGTAAGCAAAGTAATATTAAGTTCAAATGAATACATTATGAAATACTCATTCTGAAGCAAAGATGAATGTATTATGGAGTGTAAAACTATCTTTCAAGAATAGCACTAAAATGCAGTCCTTGAACAGCTTTATTAATGCTTAGTTTTGTGCCATTGGACAGCATTTTTTACTAGAAATAATTTACTTGGGAGATTAACGTTTCTCTCTAAAAATGAAAAGCATGAACACCTTTATGCTTAAAATATTCAAGTATAAAATCAAGCTGTTGGCTGTGAAGAAGTAGGAACGGCTCATCTACCAGTTGTATTTTTTTTTTTAATGAAATGAAAAGCTATTTTGTTACTTAATAAAAGAATGTATGTGTGGGTTTTTTTTGTTGTTGTTTATGTAATGATATAACAGTAATTCCCAAAGTCCATTTGAAAATGAAGGGAATTTCATCAGCAGGATTGCAAGAGGTCTGGCATGTGATGAGCTTGTTTGTTTTTTTACACTTTGCAGCAGTGTTGTTGAATTTCTAAAGTCAGGGAATGAGGGTGTTGTAAGCACCAATAAGTGCCTCATTTCACCATCTGGATTGGTTCTGGAGCTGCTTGAGTGAAGGGCACAATGTCCATTGAGCTCATCCTGGCATCGCCGATTTTCCTGGTCCAATTCTGGAGCTTCAGCATTTATTTTGGGAAAGATCCAATATTGTTGGCTGAGATGTCTACAAGGGAATGTAGGGTTTGTTTGGATTTCTTTTTTTTCAATCAAAAAGATCACTGGGCTTTCTTAGAAGTTTTTTTTGAAGTGTTCAGTGATTCCTCCTCATGAGGTGTGATGATTAAACGTAGCATCCCCAAGCATGGTTAGAACTGGAGAAAAAGTGATATTTGGTTTTCATTTCAGTAGGAAAGAGTGGTTGCATCTGCTGTCTCTTGCACAACTCTGTGCCCTGTAAGACACGGATTCTTCCCATTGCTGAGTGAAAAATAAACCACTCTGAGAACAGCAGTGGTTCCCTCACCGTACCCCTGAGCCCACCTGGGGATGGCTTTGGAGCGTTTGTGGTGCTCCCTCTCTGCAAACCCCTGGCAGCTCTGACATCTGAATTTCAGCAATTTCTCTGCACCCCTTGTCTGTGGATGAAGCTTTTCCCAGTCAGTGAAGATGGATTTTGGGTTTTGGGAGTAAGTTCTCACCCATGAGAAGGCGGCTGCAACACCTCTACTCCAGGGGCACTTACAAATTTGCATTTGTTAGATTTTGTCATCCTCAATAATTGAATCCAAAAGTAGAGGAATTCGTTAGCATCTCTAAAATTATGTGGAGCTTATTGGCAAATCCTCTTTCTTCATACACAGTTTTTTAATAACTATAAACCTAACTTTTTTTTTAGAAGGGAGGAGATGAAACTGAACACAGTTAATTGTTTAAAATCCCGATCACACCATAGACAGTAAAATCTTATGTCTGAGCAACCACTGGAATATAATAATGTAAAAATTAAAGTTACAGGAAATTATGTTGCTGTGGAAAAAATAATTTGCTTTATTCCCACAGGCACCAATTATCAGGGCTCTAGACTGAAACTTGTACTTTTCTGCAAAGGATCCTTGTAAGGAAAACATAGTCAAGAGCCACTAAAATCTCTGGTCTTATTTTTAGAGCTAAATTGTGCTATTTCACTGGTTGCTTTCCAAGTTATGTATTGAAATGGTAAAACAAAAAAAAAATTGCTTGACTCAATTCCACATAATGATACATTCTTAGCACTCAGCACTCAAATAAAAGAGGTGGGAATGGAGAAGAATGTAATTTCTTAATACATTTCCACAATTTAGCAACTTGGGTTTACTATGTTTTTAAATATGTGATTTTTTTTTTTTAATTTGTGTACAAAACCACTGCTTGTGTTTGTTCACTTTCCAAGGCATCTCAGGTTTTCATGCTCTTTATACCGTGTTTTGTACTGCACAAAATACCATGGAAATGTTAGTTCTAAAGTTCTGTGACATTGCTTTGAGCTGTTTCTGATTTGTTGTTTTGGTGATTCTTTTGACCACCAAAAATTATATAAGATCACTGCTAGTTTGTAAGCGATACTTGGATATTTAATACATATATATATATGTATATATATATATATATTTTTTTTTTTTTACTTGCTCGAGGCGTAGTAAAGAAGAGTATATAAATATTGTGTGTGGAATGGTCTTTGAAGCTGGGATTTTGTTTTCAGTAATTTGCTGTACTCCTCTTCCAGTGTTCCTACTCTATGATTCACCTGGTGGTGTTGTAATAGCCAGGGTAATAATTTGGGGAAAACTGACTCATGTAAAGCTGAGGAGGTGCAAGTCCCAAAAGAAGATAATGGTACAGAAGAAGAGCTGATGTGCATCAGCAGCTGTAAGGATGTAAATGTTTTGTGAGTTCCAGCAGTAAATAGGGAGCTCTGTAGGAAGAGGCAGCATCCCTCTGAATGGATGCATTTCTTCAAAATAAAACTTTTAATGGAGGAAAGAAAATATTTACAAGAAGGATTGGTGCTCCAAATGCTCAGGAACAGGATTGATGTGCAGTCCTTGCAGCTGAGGAGAGAGTGATGAATGCCCTACATGAAATTAGGGCAGGAATTTACATACAGGAGTTGCTTCCTTTAAGCTGAGGATAACAGCAATGTTTTCAAGATATGACCTGTCTTGGCAGAAGATGAACTGAATAGTATGAATTCATCAAGAGTTTATGTATTTTTGTAACCTGTTTTGAGGCAGCTGAAGTGGTTCATGTTAAATATTTTACATGGCTCAGCTCTCCCTTTTAAAGAATTTTTTTTTTATCTAACCAAAATTAACCATCTGCTTGTCGGAGATAATTTTGCCACAAAAACAGATTAAAGGTTTTCTTTGTGGTGCAAGATTAATAGCTGGAAGACTATGAAGTTAGAGGCCAATTAAAATATTTTCTTGGTTACCCTGTATAGGTAGTCGGCATTAAAAAAAAAATTGAGATGTGTAATGGCATTGTACAGAGACTTTATTTTGCTAAATGATTTTTCCTCTATATACTTGTTCATTTTGACTGCTTAATTGATTTTTTTTTTTTTCCTGGGGAGAGAGACTTTTTCAAAATTAAAATAATAACTAAAAAAAGCACATTTGTGTAGTGTTAATACTGGTTCAAGGTTTTTCTCTTTGTACTGACGTGTAGTGTTCATTCTTTCAGTACTGACCTGAACATTGAAATCCCTTTCTTTGCAGAAACCACTGGTTTCTTTAAATAATAAATTAAATATGAAACAGATCATTATATTTTTTAAGGTAACTAGGAAGAAAACTGCCCTCTCACTTCAAATATGTCAAGGTGAATACTGAATTCAGCAGTAACACACAGTACAGAGGAGTACAAGCTCCATGTTCTTTCAAAGATTTTCAAATATATCCCAATTCTTGTGAGTTGTGGTACAGATTTTCGTGAAGCAGGCACTAAAATTAAAATTTAACTTGGAGTTAAATAACAGCTTGCCTCTTTTTTTTTTTTTTTTTTTTTTGTTCCCTGATGTGATTTGAACCTCTACAAAGGCAATCTGTAGATAATAGATGCTATTTTATCACTTCAGCTTATGGAGCCACCAGGTCTTAAATTTTTGTGATGACTTTCCAAAGTTGGATAAGTTGTTTGGTTGGTTTTCTTTTTTCCCTCTTTATGTCTGCTTTTGAGCCAGTATCTTAATTGAATCTTTTATTTCCACTTTACTAAAATAAACTTGGAGCAAATGTTGCTTCTTGAATGGATGTTCTTGTGGTTTGAGTGAAGAAACTCTGCATGCATTTAACAAAACTTTAATGTAGCTATATCCATTTGTTGCCTTATTGGTATTTCTAGTGCTTAGAGAGTCCTAAGCTGCTTAGGAGAGTGGGTTTTTTTAAATAATTTAATTTGGAAAGTAAAACGAAGAGAATTCTTTTTGATTTTTAGGTGTGCTCTTTTTTGTCACAACGCCACTGCTTTTCACTGACCTTTTCATGCAAGGATTTCTGTCTCTTTTTAACAAGATTTCCCATTTGAAAGGCAACACTACTTGCTCAGATTTGATTGATATCTTCATGATGCTAAGCTTATGAATTGAGAGAATTGCATGCCCTCAGGATAGGGAAAAAATGCCATCTATTGATATTTGGATTATATTTTATCACTTCCATTTAGGAGAAGAAGCGGAAACTGTGGCCTTCATCCACAGTCCAGAGAAAACAGACTTCCTAAAATCAAATTACAGATGGAAAAGTGGAATTTTTAAAGGCCTGACATCTGAAATAATGCTGTTCCAGTTCAGCATGTCTAGAAATAGGAGCATAGTTCTACTGTAAAGTAGTGCTGGTTTAACAGGAAAATGATACAATAGAACTGGAGACACAGGGGTGCTCAGAGATGGAAGAGCTTCATTTGGGGAATGCCTGGAATACTTACAGAGGGCTGATGTGAGGAGTGTAAGTCTTCAGAGTTAGAAATGGTTGAAAGGCAGGTGAAGAACAGGTTTGCTGTATATTCCAAGAAGAGAACTAGCAGGAGGAATCACAGATCAGGAAGAGCTGGCCCTTGTGGCTGATGTTCCAAGGTCTGAAAGAAATGTCTGTCGTTCAGGAAAGCGGCTGAAAATATGTGGGAAGTGTTTCCACGTGCAGTCATGGAATCCTGTGCTCACTCCTTCATTTGGGAGCCCACTTGTGAATTTTGTAATGGCCAAAACAAGGCATCCCTGTGCATCCCACCCATGTCAGGTGTTGGCTGCTGATCCCAGCCCTGCTTCAGCAGCTCTGGAGAGCAGCATTCATCACCAGGGTATACATATTAATTTGCCAGGAGTCAGTGAGAGGAATGTTGTTTTAATTATGGTGCTGCAGGTACTTAGAGAAGCTCTTGCAGAGTATCTCTGACTGGTATCTTATCACGAAAGCTTTGATGGGTGCTGTGTGTGCACAAAGCATGGCTGCATGGGAAGACTTAATAGTTGGCTTATAGTGAGGTTTTGGCTTTAGCTTGTTTTGAAAATAAACTATGTAAACATGAAAATCTTACTGATCTTCCTACTGAAGCTTTACTGTGCACAGAGACTTAATGAGAGAAACATAAAAGTTATGAAATCACTGGATACTGTCTGCTGCCTGAGTATTGATTCAGACTGGTGTAATTGACTTTTTACACAAAGGGGTTTGGGTAAGTGAGTTGGAATCTGGCAAAGAGATTTGAAAGCTGAATTGTTTTTCAGGTTATAAATAGATTTGAAGTATTAAACTTGTACCTGCTTTCAGAAATCCTATGAGATCATTTTAGAGATAGTAAGAGATTAATTTAGAATGATACAAGCTTGGGGAGGGTAGAGTAAGATGCTTACAACAGACTAAATGGTGAAATGTTTACTTACTTGAAAAGAAAATCTTCTCTTTCTTTTTCCCTTCTTCCCAAAAGATTTGTTCTCTCAAAGCACACGGGCTTTGAAGAATGATTTTTCTTTAACTCAGTGCTTCAGATCAGTACTTGAATTATTAGGAAATAACTACCTTTTCTATGTTATTCTTTCAATAAATAAATTCATTGGAAAATGTATTATAGGTTTAATCATAAAGTTAAGGGCTTGTGTTTTGGGTTTTTTTTTCCCCCTTTTAACTAGTGAAACTATGAATTTATATGAGTAATGAATCCAGAAGCTTTGTTACATATGGATCTCAGTGTTGATCAACTCTGACCATGAATTTCTGTTTCTCTAAGACAATCATGTCAGAATATAGAGTTGCATATTCATAAAATCTGAAAGCCAAATACTTACTGTAATATTGCTAAGGGTAAATCTCTGTAGGTTGTATACACACAACTCCAAAAGGGTTTGGAGGACAAGAAATCTCTGTTAGAAGCTTCTGTGAAAGGTTTGGTGTTTTGGGCTCGGTATTCTCAAACAAAACAGAAAACCTGTGGTGTTGTTCCGTTTTAGATGCATGGAAGAGTGGAAATACACGTTACTGGTCTGACACACATGATGGGTTTTGCTGTTAAACTGCATTTATGGGGATAGAGTTGTAAACTCTCTCAAAGGATGGAAATCAATTCCTAAATTTGCTGGATGTGCCACTGAAACATCTTTAAAATATGAAGAAAATGCTATAAAGAGAATTTGGCTGGCGAAAGCTGCTTCATATACCACCAGCTGGATTCCTGCTGTAGGATTCATGTGCTTTTAATGATTTCTCATTTGGGATGAGGGGAGCAAGATCAGGAATAAGTTATCTAATAGCACTGGAAACCTGGGTTCTCATGGGCTCTAGTAAACAAGGGAGAACTGAGTAAGAAGAATATTGGAAATGAACACTTTTTAAATCAAGTTTGTTCGTTTAAGTTGTTCATCACCAGAAATTAGGTTGTGAAGCTTCTACCAACACTGCCTGAATGAAATCCTATCAGGTATCCTCTAAAGCTTTTAAAGGCATTTGGTGGTTTTGTTTTGTTTTTTTTTCGCATGGTTATCCATTTCTGCAGAGAGAATAAGGAAATAACAAAATTGAAGAATAGCTGAGTGAGTTTCCAAATGCTGATAAAGATCTTGCCATGCTTTCCCAATTTTCAGGCTCTTTAATTTGGATTGGTTTGTGACTACTCCTTTATCCAAAAAGAAGTCAGTTTAAATCCTGAGAAACAATAGAAGAATTGTTTGGCAGAGAAGTCAGCAACCAGTATCTTGGCACTGCCTTCAGCTTTCTAAGCCAGGTTGCTGACAGCAAAAGCATGAACGGAACTTTGGAAAAAAAAAATTAAAAATCTCCTGTCTTACAGAAGCAAGTCTAAATGGAAAATGGAGTCCACTCTAGAGGGACTACAACAGCTTTCTGTGCAGTTACTTTAAAATTCTTTTGCATAAATAATGACACTTGAAATATATTTTTACCTAAAAATAGTTTTTGTTTTCTGTGCCAGTTTTTTAGCTCACATAATTACTAGCACCTAATCTAATGTGGTGGCATGTCCACATAAAAAAATTATTGGGGTGCAGCTTTCTAACTTTTGTTCTCTTCAAAAAACTCTTGGGACCTAATTCTTGCAGAACTCTTTGTAATAGCTGAAGAAATTGGAATACAGGAAAGAAGACAAGGAATGTGACATAACTTAGAAGTTATGTCAAAGGCTGCATTTGTCAAAGCAGCATTTGCTGTCTGCCACTGTTTGATGTGTATTTTTTGAGCAGGCTGGAAGCAATGGTGAATTGAGGCTGCTTTAAGTGCTGACAGTAGAAAGTATGTAAGCAGAATAGGGGAAAGATGACAATGGATCTTCTTCAGGCTCTGCTGTACAATTTTTTATTGTAGAATGTCTTAGGTTGGGGGGGACCTTAAAGCTCATCCATGTCAGGGACACCTTCCACTATCCCAGGTGGCTCAGAGCCCCATCCAGCCTGGCCTTGGACACTTCCAGGGATGGGGCAACCACAGGGCAACCTGTGCCAGGGCCTCACCAGCTTCACAGGGAAGAATTTCTTCTAATATCCAGTCTAAACCTACTCTCTGTCAGTTTGAAGTCCCTCCAGACCCTTAGAAATAATCCCTCTCCATCTTTCCTGTAGGCTCCCTTCATGTACTGGCCACAATTAGGTCACACCTAATCCTTCTCTTCTCCAGGCTGAACTATCCAAGCTGCAGACAGAGAATTCCACAGAATGGATGTGGGTTTGCCAAGCTCAAATTTCATGGCTCACTCCAAGGAGAAAAGTGTTCAGGGTTTTTTGTTTTTTCTTTATTTGCTTGTGTTTTCATGGTACCTTTGGAGCACTTTGCCAGGATTGCTTCATCTTGGCTGAGATTGGCTTGGAACTATAAAAGTTATCAGTGTCACAGATTCATTTTCCTGTGGTCATGAAGTCTTTCCTCTCTTATCATAACTTTTCCAGTCATCCAACCACAGGGCAAATCTCATCAAACTGAAAATGTGTCAATTGTAGGACTACTTTACAGCGAGATATGAGCTGATGTGAACCTCTGCCACTTTCCAGAAGAGCTGCTGCAAATACCAGCTCCTCAGACAGTTTCAGCTATTCAGGGAAAAGACTTTTATGCTAGCATAGGCTCCATGTGCCTAAAGAGGGTTTGTTAATGCTGCAGTGTTTCTCACTAAATATCGAACTGCCTGGTACTGCTATATGGGGGAAAAGTCTGACATGTAGATTTGCTTATAGTTTTTATACAGTGTTTTTATGTGCATACCTAAATAATGCCAGCTCAGTATTTCCCTGCAGTTCACTTGTATTTCTATTTATACCTAAAGCTTTCTTTGATTTAACTAAAACAGCAAGTAGGTGCTATTTCTAGCATAGGAGGCATTTTGAAATAAAGATGTGAAGATATTCTTTGAAATCTGCTTTTATGCTGCCTCCAAAATCAGCAGAAACTTTAGAACCCAGCAAAACTGATAATACTGTTTATTGAGTTGAATGACTTGCCTGTCTGTTCACAGAAGTTTGAAAAATAATATTGTTGGGTATAGCTGAAATGGAAGATGAGTCAAGTTAAAAAGTAACTATACTTGCGGGAATTCATCAGAACTGTAGAATTGTTTAGCAGTATGTGTTGAGATCTTAAATCACTAGAACTCTGTGAAATGAGTGTAACACCTATGGATTACACTTGTAGGTACAAGTCTAAACTTTTAGGAACTTTTAAAAGTGACTTTGGGACTGGGGTAAAGCTACTTTGCCTACATGTTTTCTTTTGGCTGTCACATGTGTTTGAATGCATATGAGACTAACTTTGCTATTTAGTATAGTTTTTTCTGCCAGTTTCAATGTCAAAAATTGAACTCCTCTCTTGGAATTTTACATCATATCTAGAGACTAAACTGTTGAAGTTAACAATAAGAAAATGAGTGCCAAGCTGACTGAGCAGGTAAAGGTTTGTTTTTCAATCAAGGAGGGAAGCACCAAATATAAAATAATGGCAAAAGGAGTGTTTACTTTGATTGCAAGTTCCTGGGGGACTTTGAATCTTTAGGTTGTCTTTGACTCGTTATTATAATTTATTAAAACTAAACAAAACAAAAACCCCAAACAACAAAAGAAGAGTTCAGAAGTGATTCAGCAAGTCATTCATCACATTAATAAAATAAGAGAAAAGACCATTCATTTAGCTGACTTGTTTGTAAGCACTGTTTTTTGTCCATGGATTATTTGATGTGTCTGCTGGGTTGAAAAGGCAGAAAACATGTTCTGTGTTTGATCCACCTGTTATCACAGCATAGCAGTAAATATATGGACCTCTATGCCTAGAAACAGAGGCAGTATTTCTGACTGAATACCCAGAGTTTTGTCAGTATTGGCAAGATGACTTCAGGAGATGGTTGTGCTTTGAAAAATACTGTCAGAAACAGTTCTCAGTGTAGAAACTCT
Source organism: Lonchura striata (assembly GCF_050655825.1). Taxonomy (NCBI): domain Eukaryota; kingdom Metazoa; phylum Chordata; class Aves; order Passeriformes; family Estrildidae; genus Lonchura; species Lonchura striata. The sequence continues at coordinate 11,602,577 of NC_140741.1, read as the reverse complement.
CTTATTGGGAATTGACAGCTGCTGCTGTTGCTGCTAACTCTTCCAGTGCTATTTGACACAGCAAATATCATTTTGTCAGCAATGGCAGGGGCTTTTGCCAGCTTTTGATGATAAGGAGATGTAATTATCCATGAGAGGAGCATAATCTGTGACCTGCTTCATCTCAGCTCTTGACCAGAAAGGCTGTGGGGTCTCTGTCTTTGAAGATTGTTGAAACTTGAGTGCACAAGGTTCTAATTAACCTGAGCTAGGTCTGAGGCTGTTCTTGCTTGGTGCACGGGGTCAGAATAAATGAGCTCCAGAGGTGTCTCCCAGCCTAAATCATGGGGTGATGTTTTGTCAGTGAAGCAGTGGCTCTTTGTAAGATGATAATACTACAGTATTTTTTTTTCCACCATGGACATCAGCTTGTGGCTAAGATGTGGAAGGATGAGCACTAAGCAAAAATGCAAACGCAAATCTCAGTTCTGAGAAGTGACTGATATCGGGCTGAGTGGAGGCTGGGTTTTTTGGGTGCTTTTGTGGTTGCCAGTACGGTTGTAGGTTACAGAGAGTTGGGAATGTCTCTGAAATTGCAGCTTGTTCAGTAAAGATGAAAACTGGGCGCCTTTGTGGATCCCAATACCAGTGAGAGGTGATTTTCAGTTTAGTACCCCTGAACAAAAAAAAATCAAGACCTTGAATGTAGAATTTAGAATCTCAGCTGTGAGTACCTGGGAAGGAACTGAAGCTCAAACTGAGGTGGTTGACTCAAAGTTAGTTCACAGCTGACTGATGGAATGCCCTTTGGATTGGGATGAATATGGGAGTAAGCACCATGCCCAGGCTTCTCACAAAAGCTGCAGTTTGACTTTATTTGCAGTGCTGGAGTTTGCTGTGATGTTAAGAGAATGCTTGAGCACCCCCTTACATATATATCTGAGTGGATATGATGAAAGATCAATATTTGAAATCCAGAATATCTAGAATAAAAGTTAATGGAAGTGGGTTAAGGCACCAGTTTGTCCTGAAGTGGTGATCTATGAAGGTGAAATTTACAATGCTTTTACTTTGTTTAGTGTTTTTAGTGGGGTTTATTACATTGATAAATTTTATTTATATTTTTATTTTTGTAGCAAGGATTATTTCTGCTTCCTATTAGTTTGTAATATTTTGTTTGTAAGTGCTAAATGCTACAGTAACTATTAAAGAAAATCTTCTCTATATGACATTGAATTTGAAATGTAGCACTTTGCAATTTATTTTAAAAAAAGTTGAAAAGAATTTTGCAATCAAATTATCTCTTCTTTTACGATGCAGACCTGTCTAGGACAAGGCATTTTTCCTGGGCTTGTGCTTTACTTACATTTCAGGAATAAATAGAACAGTAGAGGGAGCTTGGTAGTATCTTTAAATTGTCTAAAAACAGCAGCAGCCAAACAAAACAATTGCTTGTGTACCTTCTTGGGAGAGCTTTATGGTAAAGTAGCCCGAATAAAAATATGCAGTGAGGCTGCAGAGCAGTGTTGCAAGTTGTCTCATTTCTGGTTTGGTCCAGTAAAATATTACTGTGTAAGAGAGGAAAATCTCTTTTGCTTCTTAAACACTTTCAATTCCATGGATGATGCTGATATAGTGTTTGTTTGATTCATGTTTTTGGTTTTTTCCTTGTGGGTAGACCGCAGAAGAACTCAAATGTTGAAGTTTGTTCTTTTATGCCTTTTTTTTTTTTTTTACACTTGTAATGTGTTTTTGTGCTTTTATATGTGCTTGTCCAGAGGGCATTTTATGCTAAATTATTTTTAATTAAATTGGAGGATAATTGAGTGTGACAGCTTTTCTGGGTGTTATCACACAAACTAAGTTTGATTTGATAAAGCATAAATCAAATAAGGTGTTTGATCTTTTGTTATTATTGTTCTTGTTTGTTTTTTTTTTTTGTTCTGTTTTGAATTCAGTGGCAGTTGAATATTTACTTATAATTGTTATAGGCACAATGCTTGCCTTGATGTTTCTGGTTTGCTGTGTGTGTAAAGTAAGTTGAATTAAGCAATGCTAATAAGAGTAGGGCTCCAAGCATTTTTAACAGTGCAGATGTAAGCTACAATTATATATTTATTATTTGAGTTGACTGTTGATGCTGTTCGTTCAAACAAACTGTATGTTACGAAGTCTCAGGTGTGTGTAGGTTTTTAGGTACTAAACATCTCTCTCCGTAACATGATTGTATTTTGTATATATATATTGATGTGATACATAGGTGCTTCCATTTTTCTTTTCTTTCTGTTCTTTTCAAAAGACCTAGAAGTCTAAAAACCAGTACAGTCTTATTTTTTGCTTTTAGTGTTAATTGATGTAGTGTAGATGGAAATGTTATCTGTAAATGTGGTAAAAAGAGGCAGAACTTCCTTAAATTTAGGGAGCCTGTTGTTGGTACTTGCACTATTGAGGGTTTTTTGTGATTTGAGTCTGTTGCACTGTGTTAGAAGTAATCCTAGTTTAATTTATGCTTCAAATCTAATTTAAACATTTAACGGTTCCCTCTGTTAAGTGGGACTCCAAAATGGGAAGAGAGGAGCATGGACTTCTGTAAAAATGTGAAAAATGTGTATTGATGGAGACTCATCTTGATTTTTTTTTTTTTTTTTTTTTTCCTAGAGCATCTGTTTTGGAAGTTTGAAAACAAATGCGCTTATTTGGGGAATTTTTTTTTTTTTATGTTTACTGTCTTTTGTGACTACTGACTTGTCATGCCAGTAGATGAATTTCCTGATCTTATTCCATAGGTACAAGAAATAATTGTGGGGAGAAGCTTTGGGCTTGTGGCTGTGGTCACACACAGACTTGTAACTCAGTTGAGGTCACTTTTTTTGATTGACTGGGTATTGTGCTCTCTCTGGAAGCATCAATTAGTGGAACTTTCCTGTGGCAAATGCAGATCACCTCAGAGAAAACCAGCTTTGCCTCTTTGTGTGGAAGAAAGGCAACAAGTATGGTTACAGCTACCCTTGGACACCTTGGTCATCTCATTGCCTCTGTTTTCCTTGTGCATCTTCCCTCTTGCCACTGTATTTAAAACCTCAGTTTATCTTGTAGCTGTTGTCACCTGTCAGTATGAGAGCACTGTGAGATTCTTGCTGGAGTGGTGTTGACTTAGGTGGTGCTGTCCTCAGCCTTGGTTTCAGCCCAGGGGAAGCCAAACAAACAGGCACAGGGTTCAAATGTGACCATGAAGGGATGAATCTGTTACATGTTTATAATGGCATTTATCTGCTGTAAGTAATTTCAAACATGCCTGCTGTGGGTTAGAGCTCAAACATGATTAATCCCTACAAGGATTTGTGTAAATAGATGGAAGCATTTATTCTTCTGTGTGGGAAAAATATTATAGAGAAATTCAAAAATTAATTTCTGTGCGATACGCTAGAGAATCTGCTGCTTAATCAAGAAATCGTTCCTGAGTGAATTTTCTGGAGCATATAAAGGTTTTTGGATTGTTTGTTTTTAATCTCTGGCATACTTCTGTGCTAGTTCCAGACCAAAGCAGCAATGCTGCATAGTTCTGTGTTGTGTGCAAGTATTTCCAGTTTGATTGCAGTTAGAGATTTCCACTGTGCTTTCACATCTTTAACGTGTCCTAAATTTCTTGACATTCCCTGGTAGAACACAGAGAAGGCTGCCTAACCAGATGCCTTCCAAAATGTGGTGTTTTCCAGCCTTCAGAAAATAGAACAAGCATGAACTTTGGGCACCTCCTTGAGTGAATCTGTGTTGGTGAGATCATCGCTGCAGTTAATTTTAGTTCACGTGTCTGGAAAAAATTTGGAAGTAGAGATGAAGAAGTGGTACAATGAGGAATAGACTGGAGGAAATTCTGACTTTTAGGGTGCATGGGCAACCCCAGCTGCCTACCCCATCATGGCAGTAGCTGCTGTGAATAGTGTAGGGGGAAATAAGTTTAAAAAGACACCTTTTAAAATTTTTTTGGGAAAATTCAATTTGACTGACATGGTTTCATCTGGACGAGACAAACTATTTGCAAGAATAACAGCGACACTGTAAGCAGGTCATTTAGGGAGCAGGATATTGAGAACACCTTACCCTACATGTTGAGTCTGCAACTTCTTCACTTGGTCAAACCTGTTTTTCTTTCAGAAACAGAATGAATGTGAGTCATGGCTGCAGTTGTGTCACCTTCTATGAGAAGCTTTGATCTTTTATCTAACTCATGCTAATTTCTTTGCCGGTGGTTTTGGAAGTAAAATCAGTGTACATTTGTTGAGGGGCTTAGGGGTGGGTGTTCCTTGTGGTGGGTTATTTCTGAGTATTCAAATAGTGCTCTTCTATTAAAAGTGTTATTTAGGAAGAAAACTGCAGGAGTTTAGCACAGGAGAAGGAACCACTAACTCTGTACTTAAAGGCTGTAAATGATGAAGGGCTATTGAGGCTTAATGGGCTCAGAACCTTCCTCCTAGACAGAGAGACTGTAAAATGAGATTGCACACACCTGTTCCTGCTGGGAATGCTGTCCCTGTACTCGGGGAGTGATCCGGTTCTGACTGCATCGATTTGGGTTTGCTTAAGTAGAGACTACTCCTGACTTTGCAGCTTGGCTGCTTAAGGAGGGTATTAAATGTCAGAATGGGAGTTCAGAGCTCTGAGCAAGAGTAGTTTGGGAATTTAGGACAGGGATTGTTTTTTGACTCATAGAAGCAGAAGACAAACAGAACTCGAGCTTCTTGTTGAAGTCACCCACGTGTTAAACTATAGCCCTCACCTTTTCTTTCATAAAGCAAACAGGTTAAAATGAAGTGGAATAAGCACTTGTATTTTAGATTAATAATATGCTTCAAAGCATAAAGTAAAACTTTTCATCTATGGGAAAGAGTCCTGTTATTATGTCTGTTTTGGCAGTGTGTGAAAGTGCCTCATTTTTTTGAGCTTCAGAGAGCTATCTTGTAATATTTTCCTCTCTCTATTTTTTTATGTCATTTGGATATTTAATCAGTTTTCCAAATTAGAAAAAAGATCCACCAAATATTTTTCTTAGATACCTCTAAAAATGAGCAATCCTGTGTCCAAAACTTCAGTATCTTTCTCACCTGACATCATGCCTGTAAAACTTGTTCCATAGGTGCTTAGCATCCCTTTTGATGAGCATTTGCTCAAACATGAAAAACCTCATCTTTGGGAGCAAGAAAAGCAGTCAGTTGCTTTTGTGTGAGTCCTTTTTACCAGGACCACGTGGAATAATGGAGGACGTTGATCAGCAAAATTAATTTATTGCTTTAAGACCTATGGTGTTGTAGCTATCAGAAATTACCCAAGGAAACTGTGGTGAACGTGGGGTTAAGATTTGTATTAAGTTTATTAAGTGTATTGCACAATGTTGTCCATGTGATTGTAGCTCTCCTGGGTGGTGGTGCAGGTGATGAACTTAGAGCTTACAATTTACAACCAGTTCAGGACCTTGTCTTTCAAGCGTAGTTAAACAGGTAATAGCAATAAAATGCTGGCTTAGCTGTTTGTGTTCTTTAATTTAAACACAGTGTCTCCTAAGCTTTTCACTGTTTTGTTCCACTTCTTGCTTAAAACACATGAGTAATGCAGGGGCGGAGGAGCTTTGGCAATTAATTATCTTACCTGGATTATAAATGAGCAAGGACTAGCACAAAAGGAAAAGGTAAGCATCCTTTCTGTACACCACTGCTTAATTGGAGTGTGTTCTTCCATACTAAACTATGAACTTTATGGTTGGTGTGGTCAACAGGAAAAACTTGTTTTAGGCCCCAGGGTGAGTATGACTGCTGTGAAGTTCTTAAGGGTTTTCTTGTTTTATATATTTTTTCTCCTTTTTTAAATCATTTGGGATTATACAAACTTAATGCTGGTGTTGACTTTTTTTTGCTTTGTTGAGAAAATAGTGTGTCATGCTAGTGTGAAAGAAGGAACAAGTGAGAACTGTAGGACTTCATAAACACAGCTTTGTGTAACTGGGATTTATAATTTTCAAACCAAAATATTTAAATAAATTTGGCTTATGGAGATTAATCTTTTAGGAAGAAGATTCAACACTAAGACAGAACAAAAACCCCTTAAGGCAGGAAGTACTTCCATGAATGCGAGTGTGTGTTGATTTTTAACATGGATAATGGTGTTTCACATTGGTACCTACAAAAAAATAAGTGTAAGTTGAATTTATTGCGTGACAACTCATAAATTAAAATAAATGAAAACAGAAACAGCAAAACTAAGAAAAGGGAAGCGCAAGAGCAGAAGGAATGACTCAATACAGTGCTAATAAAAGTTGTTCAGCATTAAGGATTTTGAGATTTTGAATTTGTTGCCTGGGCAAGGGGGCATAGTCAAGCACCTTCCAAGTCTTTTGGTGCTTAGAATTCACCAGTAGCAGTGACTTCTGAAATAATGAAGTTGAGTAGCTGTCAAAAGTGGTAGGTAGTTCAGAACTGTTTTAAGTCATTCTGGGTGAGAAGGTGCCTGAAGTAGCAGATGCATCCTGAAACTTTTCTGAAGGGAGTCTCCAATCTGAATATGGTAGAAAATGGACTACACTATATATGTTACATAAATAAGTGTAAAGAACGAATGGAGGGGGATTATTACTGCAAACTTGCAAGATATGGAAGCTGAGCTGATCTCTTAATGAATTTACTTTCAGACAGATTTAAGCATTTTACAGTGGTGTAAGAGGTTTCCTTGCTTAGATGTTAGAAGGCTCCTTCTCCACTTCTACCAAAGGTTTTTTTGTGTCATTCTCTTAGGAAAGACAATGCAGCAAGAGATGTTCCTGTTGCACATCATAAAGAAAATCTTTAGCTTACAGTTCACAAATTAGCACGTATTTTTATGTGCCTTAACTCTTGAATTGCCAGAGTGCATCCCTGAGCTGTCAATTATCAATTTTTAGATATTCTGGGGAGAGGAGATGCACAGAAGTGTTTGAAGTCTTCTCATAACCTCAAGTAACCTGATGGAACTAATATTTCCATTTTTTCCCAAAAGTAGACAGGCATGAATTGTGTATATAATATATGAGAGGATTTTGCTCATTTGTATTTTATCTTTAGTGGATATCAACTGGCATCTTAATCAATTAGTTACAGATCCTTATCAGCCCTTAATTCAAGTAGCTATTAAATGTGAAAATACTGAAGTGTCTTGCTTTTTTCTTCTGAGAAATGTTAGGAGCATAATTTTGCTTCTGCAAGAATTTCAAGTGCTAAAAATATAAAATCCTGGTAATTTAAAGACTGGTAGCTGCAATGTGCATGCATGTTATGGATATGATTAACAGCCACCTTCTTATCTACCCATCTACCTTAAAGAGAATCTCTTGGAAGTCTTCTGTCAGTCAAAAACTAATTTATAAATGAAGCCAGAATACTGAGGTCTGCATTTGAATTTTACTGCACCTTGGGGGCAAGAGGAAGAGCCCTTTTAATTTAAATCCACATCAAAGGATTCTTTCACAAATTGTCCAGAGTCGGGATGGTCACAGCTTGACATTGACACTTGTGACAATGAATAATTCCCTATCGTGGCTTCTTATGGAATTACAGAAAAGGATAAGATTTAGCAGTGCTGTGGATTTTTAGCACCTTTTAAATACAAAAAAAAAAATAATCTAAACAATATTTTTTTTTGATCTTGCAGTTGTTTACACCTTAAGAATCTCTTTTAATAAAACTAGTTTTCAGATTATTGGAATAAGTGTCAGCTGATTTGCAGCTGCCCACTGGGCTACAAGGGTGCCTCCTCTGAAGGTCTGTTCATGACCTGTAAGCAGCCTATTAACTGGAAAAGATTGCAGCTTTTTTAAGTGATCATATTAAACTTAAAGATCTCAAATAAATCTAAACATCTTGCCACTTGCTTGCCTTAACATATTCTGGGTTATTTTTGGTGGTGTTTTGTTTGTTTGTTGTTGTGTTATTTTGGTTGTTTGTTTTTTTGTTTGTTTGTTTTTTAAAATAAATGTGACATTTCCCCATTTTATATAGCCTGGCTGTTGGCATGTTTAAATTCTGCTTCCCACAGAGGTAAGAATAAGTTACTCCATGTGGTTGGTTTACCTCTGACTTTTATTTTGAGACTTTAAAGACTACCATGCAAGTTTGGCCAGATCCCTCTGTTGGAAACTGGGGAAATTTCTGTGCTGTGCTGAACATCTCTGAACACCCTTTTTTCCACAGATCATTCCTCCAGGGAATGTGGGACTACAGCTCTACTCTGTCAGCCAAGAGAGGCCATTGAAGCAGAAATAGTAGCTTAAATTTTCCTTTTCCTGTGCTCTGTTTCAGGTGATAACCTATGGGAGTAATCTGTAGCTCCTCAGGTGCATTTGAAAACAAAACCAAACCTACCTGAAATGTGTAATGTCCTTGGCACCAAAGGTTTTGCTTTTAAAGTTCTGTTCCTGTTTCTTCTACTTGCTTCTGTAGTCAATTACTGCAAAATGTGCTTGTTATGATCTTTTAATTGCTCACAGGGTTTTAAAAGAGGCTATGACTTTTTCATCAGCAGGAAATGGACAATAGTCAAAATAATATCATCTGTTTCTGATGTATTTCCCTGCTTGTTTTCCCATCTGTTCAAAAGTTTTCATGGATTGTGACTGCTCAGGATTTTAAACATTTTGTGATGTGCCTTCTTTCAATTAGCGAATCTTTTAATTGACCCTTTTTTCCTTTTACAGAAATCTGATAGTATTTGGTGTTGTAAGAGTGCCTTCCATTATGTAATCCTTTGCTGCTGCTTTCTGGTCAGAAGTCTCCTAGTTTTGAAATGTCAATTAAGGCAGCAGAGTAAAAGTTCTTAATTTTTTAGATGTTTACCTTGCTGACTATTAAAAATGTTCATGAATGCCTACTTTTCCTGTTTTAATGGATCCTAGGGGCCTTTCCAGCAAAAATGCATTGCAGTTACACAATTATTATATTAAACACTTAATATCTGTAATCTATAAATTTTACACAGCCCCTTGCTAGATGTATTTGCTTCATTTGAATATTTCATATAGAAGTGAAAAAGTAATCCACTATCTATCTTTCATTTAAGTGCATAAAGACAGCCGACATTAGTTTTAACTGTAACTTAAATAGCAGAGGTGACTACTGTGGCACAGTCAGCTGCAAAAATGCAGAACAAAAAAATTTTTTCTCATTTTGTTATGAAGCAAATGGCTGGAATATATAATGCTGAAATAGATAATTAATATAGAATTATATATAAATGTATAATGTCATATATATATATATATATATATATAAATATTTATATATAGATGTAAAAATTTTGATGTGCATAGTGTAGTCCATAATATCTATGGAGTGTTTCCACAAAACAAACTGACTTTTCTTTAAGGAATTTACTGCAAACAAAGGAGTTGTATTTAAACATCGATGCAAACAAACTTGGCTGCTCAGTTCCTTAAAAGATAGTGATCTGAGCCCCGAGGTACTGGCAGAAAGGGCTGTGCTGAATTTCTGTGCAGGAAGAGGGGTCCCTGCAGGTGTGTGCAGGGCCCCTGGCACAAGTGTAGCTGTCACACGGGCAGGTGCTGGGCTGAAATTGCAATATCTGCATGATGCTGAAGCAGAAGCACTGAGCTGAAGTGATTTGGACCCTGGACACAGAGTCCCTGGCCAGTTACGTATTACTGGGGAGTTCTTGGGGGCAAGAGGAACGCACAGTTGTGTTTTGCAAGAAGCACATGGCATGTGTTTCACAGTAGATCATATTTATTTGAGCCTTTCAATTTTGTAAATGAGACAATGGTTCTGTGTTGGGGTTTTAAATGTTGAGAATCTTAAACTTTCTATCCAAACTAATTTTAACTCTTTAAAGAGCATTATATTTAACTTAAAACTATGGAATATATTTCTAAAATTAATTAATAATGCTAAAAATATGAGTATAGTTAGTTAGAAGTGTATAATATTACAAAGTGAAAAACTTTCAGTTTAAAGTTTTAAAATATAGCAATAAATATGAAATGAAATAGAAGTTTTGAGGTAGAAATAAGTTATTTTTATTTGCTTTCTTTTTCTTTTTTTTTTCATAAGTTTAAGTAATATTTTGTAGTTTAAAAAAAAGTCTGCAGTGTGGACTTTGAAAAGTTAGTTGTTAAATTAAAAGTGAAAATAATTTAAATATAATTTCTTAATTAAGTAGTTTAGCTTTAAAAAACCTTGTAACAAAAATTAATTAGTTCTGGTTTCAACTTTCTCAATACAGGAACTGGCCTGAAATAAATCCAGAAGGGAAACTTGTACATTATAGCCCAACGAATGCATTTTTACCAACTATTTGCTTGTACAATGTGCTTAGCAATTACTCTGTGTTTAAGTTTTCCCTGTAAACATTTGGATTCAGTGACTCTTACAATAGGAGCAGTATTTTGATCTCATCAAAAGCTAACATATGAAAGCTTAAAAATAACAATTCTGTTAAAAAAAAATCTGTTTTGCTAAAGATATAGTTACAGCATGTAATCATAAGAACTGAATCTAAGTGGCATTGTTGTCTTGGGAAATTTATCTTTTTCTTTTTTTTCTGCACAGGGATTAGTATAGGTCTGAAACTGCTTAAATGTGAAGAGTTTGTCAAGAAAGGTGCTAATTCATTGAGATCTCTTGCCTAAAGCACGTGGAAAATTGATCATTATGTATTCTATAACTTTTAGAAATTTACTATTTTTATGAAAAGTTGTTCCCTCTAAAAAAAAAAAGGCACCTTAGTTTGTACTTCTGATCTTCATCCTCGGGTGTATTCCATGTGCAGATTTTAACATGTTTGGACTTGGAAGGTAGTTGGAAATGGAAACGTAAAGACATTCTGCAACCACATGGTGAATACTTTTATTTTTTCTTTTTTAAAGCTTGGATATTCCTGCCAGGTGTTCATCTCTATATCCTCAGTTATCCTACTCTGGCTTCCCATTCACATTGTAAGCATTTCTCACATTTCCTTACCTCATGTGAGCACATTCACTTCCCTATGACCCCCACATGTCCACATGAAAGGACTTGCAAGAGTGTTACTAGTTGTTGAAGCAATTAGCAATTTATGAGGGTCACCCCATATCCCTCATTATTTCAGTATTGCCTGTAAAACACCTTTTGTTAACTTTTTTCTTTTGTTTGTCGACTAATGGAGAATCACACTTGAAAATGTCATTGTTTGGAGGGTTGGGCTGTCAGTGTGTTTGGGTGTTAAACAACTCTGGTTTGTTATAAATGGAAATTCAAAAGAAGTGATAAAATGCATAGCAACTTGTAGTTGCCATGGTGTTTTAACTCAAAGTAATTTTCTTTGATATTAAAATGCTTTTGGGGTATTGTCTTTGCTTTTAAGTAGTCACTATTTAAGAAGGAAATGGCTCTGGGGAGAAGTAATGAGAAATTATTTTGGAATATCTAATGTGACAACCCATGAAGAAGTGCCAGGAAAATTCCTCAGTGTTCTGGAACGTTTGGGTCCTGGTTGTTTTGGCCTCTTGGAGGCTTTTGTGGCACAACTTCACGACACTAAAGATCGGTGGGTTAGTGCAGACTGCCCCCCAGATAGGGAGGATCATGAGTCCAGGAATTCATGATTCAAGGAACAAATCAAACTCCTGAATCAAGGAGCAGATTCAAGGCAGAAATGTGAAGGTGACTTCGTAAAATCTCAAATTCAGGGCAGGGAATGTGAAGTTGAGTTTGTCAAATGTGGGGTCAGTCCCCAGTTGTCCCGTCCCTCGGTGTCGGTCGGCTGACGCATGCCTGTCCTTCTCCTCCCTTCCACCCGCTCTGCTTGCATACCTTTAATTCCTACTCCTGCCGTCATCTAAAAGATGATTTCTCTGGATGTGCCACTTTGGAAAGACTTCCAGAGCTGTGATACCTCGTTGGTTTCAGTGCCAGAGCTGTTGAAGTGTTAGGCTTGGGTCCCCCATGTGGACCTGAGCTGCACTACGGCTCTCTCCCTTCCCAGCCCAGCTGCTGGATTTACTTTTTCTTTCTCCTGCCTCCCTTTGTTTCAAATGAGCACCTTCCATATGTTCTTCTTGAGTGAGACCTTTGACTTTTTAACAAGATAGAATTCTTCATTATTTTTATCTGTTGCTAATCATTTTGTCTTGTTCTTGGAAACAACAAAGGCTTGCAAAAGCCTCCAAAGTGGTGCATGACTTTGATACATAAGTAGTAATAATCCCAAACTGGCAGTGTAGAAACTGCCTGTAAATGAATTTGTATTGAATTATTTAAAGAGTTCCAATACTGAGCATTTCTCTCTGACTTTTTAGCTTCATTGCATATAAAAAAAACAGTAAAATGTGTCTCAGGAAATAACTGCAGGAAGTTGTTGGTTCTCATCTCTTTTTTTTCCATAAAATACTTCCTATTTTAAAGGCATAACATTTAATTTTTAAAAAATAAAAGTTAAAATCTGCTCCTTTGCTGTAGTCACACAAAGATTACAGCTGGTGGAATCTTCCTGTACAGTGAACAGCCAATTAATACAAGTTACATAATATAAACTTCAGATTGCAGCACTGGCTTCTTTAAAGAACTTGCATCATGTTTATTCAAATGATCAATGCTGTGTGAACCAAACATGTCAGTTAACTCAACATGGCCATGTTCAGAGTTAATTTGTGTTTTGAGTGCTGCTGTATAGCTCAGAAACTCAAGGAATCTGCAGAAAAAAACACTGCACTTTGTAGGTTAATAGTCTTTAGTTAGGGTTCACTCTGATTCTTGGGGAACCATCAGTAGAGAAGTAAAATAACTTGTTTTTCTAGGAGTAAAAAAAGGTTGCCTTGTGTGGGTTTTTTTTATTATTTTGGTTTTTGGTTGGTTTTTTTTTTTTTTTTGCTTGTAAGCAACAAGCATCTTTTTTAATTAGTCGCTGAAAACATAACAAACTAAATATAAATAGAGCAAACTAAATATAGGATATAGGTGTTTTGAATGCCATTATTTCAGGCTGAGGCATAACAGGACAGTGATCTTCTTAACACTAAAAGATGACCTTTTCAAAGCACCGTTCTGCGACTGTTCAAAGCTACCTAATGGGCAAAGCTGAAATTGAGTTGTAGTTTTTTCCCTGCTCCAGGACAGTAGTGTGGTTATTTACTCTTCCTAGAAAGCTCTGTGCATTCCAGCAAGGTTTTGCACAATTTTCTCTCACAAAGAGGCAATAAAAGTTTGCATATTTTATATGTCCATGTTGGGGAGCAATCAGAAAAGCAGTAGTGCAAACTGCCTTGTAAAGAATGCCTTTCTGACCCTGTCACATCCCTGCAGCGGGCTGTGATGAGAACCAGAATGTTTACGTTCTGCTGCTCAGTCTAATGCTCCACCAGCTCAGGAGCTCTGTCCTGGTTTTCAGAGTCAGGAATAAATCACATCACTTCAAACAGCAGGTCAGTTTTTGAAATGTGCCTTCAGATTAGTCTTTCTGCCTGTCAGCAGTCAGCACAACTTAAGTTGCTTTTTGCTCAATTAAGTAAGCCAGCAGCATGGTGGGCGTAGCTGAGCAATGGGATGAGTTTGAGGTAATTTGCCTGCCAGCAAATCCTGCTGGAACCTCCACATCAACAACATTGAAGTTGTTATTGTAAATGGGATAGTGTTTGGAGTCAGAATTCCTAAGGGATTTAATCTTGTAGCTTCAGGCAGCTCAGAAATTATTTCAAAAGGGATGTCTGTGTTGACGCTTATATTGTGGTGTAGTGGTTCCTGGGCTGAGTTTTTCAAGACTTTGCTTACACACCAAAAGTGGTTAAACCTGAGAGAAAGATAGAACTTGACATGGTTTTGAAGCTTTCTTCCCACTGCATCTCTTCTGCTTTCACCTCAAAATTCCCTCTGCAGTTCCTCACTGGTAATTCCTATATTTTTATAGTTCTATGTGTGTTACCTCTATTGTGCCAGATTTTAGGAAAGGGAGTACAAGACTCTTCTGTGCTGCTGCTGTTATGGTGAAGCTTATAGTTATAAGAACGTTTAGGAGCTCCTTCATTAGCAATCTGAAATTGTGTATTCTGTCCTGCTCAATTCTAAATGCTTCCGTGGCTTTTACAGGACTGCTTTGTGTCTTGCACAGTAGAACAGTAAATTAAATCATCTCTTTCATGTAGCTTCTCTAGTTGAATAGCAGACACTTCCAAAAGCTGCTGTTACTCAAAGAACTGCTTACAATCAGCATTTTTCAGTTTGTCTCTTGTTCTTCCTCACCAGTGATGAGAAATATAACCTGAAAGTGTGAGACTTTGAGTTGCCAGCAGATGGACACCACCTGAAAGCAGTAGATTATACCTAAAGAAATGTCAGCTACGATGTTAAGTCCCGTGAGCTGGAAAGTGTGGATCTCACTGTCCTAACAGCTGAGAGTGCAACACCCTCATGATTGGGTATTCTTTACCAAAACAATTTGCAGTGTTAAGTGCAGCGTGTGGTTGTATTGCTGCTTTAAAAACATTCAGAACTTTTTGGGTCAGGAGGTGAGGGATCTCTTCACATCAGCATCAGAATCACCATCACCTCCAGGTTTCCATCTGCTCTTTGGATCCCTGTGGTCGTCTTGTGTAACTTTGTGTAGACAAAAGTCTCTTTCCACATTTCCTAAGTGTTCAAACTGGCTTCTGAAATAAAAAGATGCCTTGAGGAAGTTGCTACCAGTGCCTTTAGTCTGTCACCTTGGATTTGTTTCATGTGAAGTAAGATCTTGTAAGTGACTTAGGCTGATTTCTGTTTGTTGTTTCTGTGGTTTTGAGGTCCCCCCATAGTGTCAGGAAAAAGGGGTGGGGGTTGATGTTTATGAAAGGAGTTTCATTTCTCAAGTCAGTTGTAATCATAATCTCTTACGAAGTGTGTGAGGAGTAATAGTCTTGATCTATGTGAAACGAGAGGCAGTTCTGGATGTACTCCAAGGAAGATGCTTTAAAATGAAAAGTTTAATTCTAACCTTTATTTCCTTTGCAAGGAACCTGTAGAGGTTGTTTGGATTCTTAATTTTTAATATTAGGGTAGTATCAAGAGGACTGAACCTTCTCTGAAAGGAAGTGAAATAAGAAGAGGCAAATTAATGCAAGAGTCTGTCTGACACAAAAAAAAAGGATGCCCTAACTTGGAGAAGTTAAAGCAGTTGTAGAGATGTGCAATGAAAATGAGAATTCACCATATAAGAAGAGAAAGTGGAGAAAACCAGAATGGAAATGGGAATACATGTTATTTTGTTAAGGTGACTCTTACAGGATATATATAATAAGTATTTCATATCTGCTGGAGTATTGGTAGGGGAAATGTGGACAAGGAAGTCTCTAAATCTTGGAAAAGTCTTTGAAGAATGAAATAATTGGCTTGTTTGGCTAGCGTAGCCCCAAAGTGTTCTGACAGTCTAATGCAGTCTGAACTAATTGGTAGTTTGTGAGCTTGATTTTTGTTCCAGTTGAGAGGAAGGACTGGCATTGAGTGAATTGTCTTTGGTAATCCTTTGAACTGCTTCTATGACTTGCTGGAGGTCTTCCAAGTTACCTCCAGCTTATTTCTTTGTAAAAACTGGATCATTTATTCATACTTGATTTCCTCCTCTGAGACCCTGTGCATTTTTATTTAGAGATTTGGTGCCTCAACTTGGAATTAGTGGCACGGCCGGGTTTGCCACTGGTGTAGTCTGGCACATAACCCATTCTTCTCCTTTTGTACTCATTTTATTCTTCTCTTGCCATCCCTGCCTGGCATGCTGGGCAGGAGAAGGGCACAAAAGCTTTCAGATACAATGGATTGCTTAAACTCCGGTAAGGCCATACTGTTGTCGTTTTGGAAGATTTTTTAGTCTGCTTCCTTGCTGAAGCTGCTCCTCTGTCATTCTTAGGAGCATCCTGGAAGTTGACTTCTCTGGTCAACCTTGGTTACTGTAGAAGCTGATATCCAGCAAACTGATATTCAAGTCCCATTAAAGCCAGTCCTCTCTGAAGTGCTTTTGGCAACAGAGATTTCTCTCGAGTTCTCCAGGGGTTGGCACTGAAGATTTCCATGTCTAATTTTGCCCTGTATTCTGGGATTATGAAGCATACACATAAATATGCAAGTGTACATAGGTAAGCTGTAAAATATTGCAGTAAAGAGGAAATAGCTCATCATTTAAGGAAATTGCAATTTAATGTTATTAATAATTTAGTCATTAATGTAAATTGGTCCTGTATTATTACTCTCTCCATGGGAAAACTGTTATCTTTTTTGTTCCAAAATATTTTTTTTTTCATACTGCATTGGTGAAATGCACAAGTTGGATCAGTACCCCTGTTTTTCCTTTCCAAAAATGCTATGCCCACAATTTAATTTTGGAAAAGCTTGATTTGTTTTAGTGCCCATTGCCGTTACTTGGTCTGAGATTGACAGTAGCTATATGGGGGAAATTATTAGCTATTAAAATCTGTAATCAATGTCAGTTCTTGTTAAAAAGGATGAATAAAGAAATATATATAATTAGATATTCAATACAATGAATGTTTTTGAACTTTGAAGTCCATTTGGGTATGGACCATTCCCAGTCCACAAGCATCATGGTGGTTTGTCTGCAGTTCTGCTACTGCTTCATGTTTCTTCCTTCTCAGAAAACAGCAAGGAAGGAACCTCAGAAAAAACTATTTGCCTCATTAAGGGAAGAATTGGAGCCATGACATTAAGTGGTGCAGATGAAGAGACTGTTTTGAATGTTGATGCAATGATTGTTGCTTTGGAAGGAAACTCTAGAGGCAGATTTTTGCGGCTTGTAGAATAAAGTAAGCCTTTCTGTACAAAAGGGAAGTTTATTCCCAAGTTGTAAGGACTGTAGTGACATGTTTGCTTTGGTTTAAAGAAAGTGTTGTTATTCTAAGATCAACATAAGATTTCTCTGTAATACTCTACCAGTAAGATTTCCTTGTTGCAAGATCACTTTCAAGGCCATATATAGTTAACTGGCTCACAAAAGCATCTCGGTTTCCCTGTCAGCAATGCAGTAGTTTTATTATAAGAATTTGCTAATTCTTTTGTCCTTGCTGGAGGACAATCTTGTTCTTGTATTCCCTTACACCAGGATTTGGTCATCTTGGGTAGGACTGGTAACTGGATCTTAGAGGTTGCTCTACAATTGCTCTGTTTTATTGTGAGAGTGCTGCATAAGTGCATCCTCGGCCATAGAAATGAATTAAAAATATCCCAAATATTTTGATACTGAAGATAGGAAGTGTGCCTGTTGAGGATGAGCAGTGCTGGTGATTTCATCCATGCTGGGAATTGTGGATTGGGGAATCCAGGTGTCCCCAGTTCTGCTTGTTAGAGTGGAAACCTGATTAGGGTGAATGAGACCCCTGTTAAAGGCACTAGTGGATTTCAGAATATGCACATTTCCACTTTCTTTAACAGTCACATCAGATGTACTGTAGAAAATAGTGAAAGGGTTGTAAATTCATGGGTTCACTGTGTTTAATCATTCTTCTGGTGAAATCACATCCAGCCAGTGCAGATTGAGATAACCATAAACAGGGAAACACAGCCTGTAAAGAGAGATTATGTAGCCTACAGAGGAAGAAGCTGGAAGGCAATGGACCTCCAGAAATACACGTAACAGCTACAGCAAAGTGAGAGTAATTGGGTTTTCTGTGTCTGGTAGTTGGGACAAATACTAGTGCTCCAAAGCTGGAGCTGGGAAAAAAGCAGTGTAAAGGGAAGAATGTTCCTGATAGTTTCAAAAGCCTTGGTGGGACAGAGGACAATTGCTGTTTGTGTTTATAGTCATGGTGTTAACACACATTCAAATGGTTGTTTTGCTTATTAAATATGCGATGAAAGCATTCAAACATCTAGCTATAGCCTAGATTTATTGGCTAAAAATGTGCTGTGCATGAAGATTTTTTTTGTTTTTTTTCTGAAATTATGATGTGTCTTTGGGCATGTGTTAAACTTTCACATTTGTTTTTGAATTGGTGTTCGTTTGATCTTGGGATTTTTTTTTTTTTTTTTTTTTTTTTTTTTTTTTTTTTTTTGATGATGCACTCTGCATTCTGAAAGACTTTACAAATGTATATTACTTTCAGGATGGATTTGTTAGCTTTCCAGTAGTAATTAATCAGGTACGTTGTCTTGCATATTGTCTGCATTTTTGGTCTGGTTTTCCCCTCTGAATGCAAATCTGTTTGAAGTAAGAGGTTTTATTCTATGCTTATATGGCTGATAAGGTACTAATCCTTGACTAAGTTTTCCTGTATCATGTGTAGTGCACAAATCAAAACACCGCTTGGTTTCTGGGCCAAAAAGGGGATTTTCTAAGTTAAACCTGTGAGGCAGCTGCTAGCCTGTGTGTGTTTGCAGTGGTATCAGGTCTCAGAGCAGCTGTGATATTTGGTATCTATTCAGTGGTCATTAAAGGCTGGAACCACTCTAATGTACCTTACTGCCATCTTTAGGAATCTGCCTCACTTTGTGTTCTAAACCAACTGTTTTCTTTGGGGAGCCAATTTTTTTTATTTTCCTTTATTCATCTGGTTACCAAAGTTTTGCAAGTAAATGCTCCTGCAGGGAAATAAAGTTTGTCTTTTGGGAGTTAATACTGTGTTTCTTAAAAATACATGCATAGCAATGGCTGAATAGGCTGCCTGGGAAATAAAAAATTCGTTTTGTACTGCTTTAGCACTCAGAAGTTGCTTTCTGAGATTGCTGGCAAAAATCTTGGAGGAAGGTGAAGTCAGTTCACCTGAGTTATAATGTTAACCTTGCTGTGGTATAATGTAGGGATAGAAGGGTTAGGCTTGGAATTTGGTTTGATGCCTGAAGTACCATTAATAATTGAATTTGGGATGGGGTGTGAAAATATTCTTTTTGGAAATAATATTTTCTAAAATTTATTAATAAACTGGTTAACTGGGAGTGCAGGTTCTATGCTGTAACATTAATATTGATTAAACATATTATTTTTTAATAAGTGGAGGGGAAAAAAGCCCCACAAGCATCAGTTTGTTCTCATAAAGTATTATATACTAGTTTCAGAACAACTCTAGTCCATTCCCTAAGTGCATATTCAGAGTAGGATTTTATTGTAATCTTAAGTGTTTTATTTTATTATTACACCAATACCCATGTTCCTATGCCAAAAAAAAACCAAACAAAACAAACACTAAGGCTGCCTTTAGGACATTTTGTCCAAGTGGTTGGATTTTATAGTTCAGTTTAAATTGTCTAGTAAGTGGAGGGTTGCTTTTGTTTTTTGTTTTAATCAATGGTCATCTTGAGGATAACCTCAAAATGGTTGTACTAGGCAGACAGACCAAAGACACCCGTGTGTGATGAATGGTAAGACCTTTAGGAAAGAATATATAAAAATAGGGAATCTGTTGGGTGTGTGGGTATAGCTAAATGCTGCACCCCAAAGCATGTTGTGGTATTTTTGTACTCTTATTCTGCCATATGCATGTGGGGTTTTTTTTCCTCTCTAGAATACTTTGTGATGGGAGAGAAAGAATTTGTTCCATTTGTTTCTTTTGATGAACCAAACTTACTTTTCAGTGAATCCACTACTCCCATTACCACTCCTTCCACTCAACACATGATGAATGCTTCCTGTGCAGGAGGAATTTCCAATGTAATTCCCAGGTTTGCTCCACTTTGGGCTCTCTGCTTTGTCTGCACCATTCTTCCAGTGTTCCACCTCCCCATTCTCTGAGCTTGAGTCCAGTTAAACCTGGGCTCTTTGAGACTGTCCTTGTTCCCTACTGTCCTGTGGGAATCCAGGGCTTCCCTCTGGCTGCCCTGGGACCCTGGCAGAGGGTCAGGACCCCCCCTGGACAGAGCCCCCAGAGACACTGTCTGCGATCTCTGTCCATGGAAAAGAGTTTTCAATCTTACAGGATGAATTACCAGCTCTGAGTGTTTGAAATAAGTAATAATTAAGTGTGGCATGGATGCAAAAGTAAAATTTTAGAATTTTAGATTAGGGGTCCAAAGGGGACAAGATGGAGGAAATTGGGTGTGTCTTGTCCTTTTTCTCCTTCTTCATGCCCTCCATGTGTCACTGTGGTGTTGGCATTTTTCTGTTGGTTCAGGCTGGGACGTAGGTGACAGATATTGGCACGTTATTGTAAATCCAGCCCAGGGAGTTTCTGGTATTTAATGTTTGTAACATCCCACTGAGGGCAGAGCCCCACACGCTGCCCTGCAGGACAGAGCTGCGGCAGGGCAGCAGAATATGTTAGAGATAAACAGAATAAACAACCCTGAAAACAGCACAGACCAATTGTGGCTTCTGCTTTGGCAATGGGGCTCAGAGACAGAAACTTTTACAATCTCAGAATCATCAATACCTCAGATTCCCACACTGTCCCTGAAGGAGCACACAGCTGGAGTAGGGGCACAGGGCTGGATCTCTGTGGCCCCTGGAATTCTGTGGGGACACAGCTGGCTGCTGTTCCAGCTTTTTTTGATTTTTTTTCCTGCCTCTGGGCTGATGCTTTTTGAAACCACAGTGTAGGTCTCCAGCCCTTTTCTGAGAGGCAGCACCTCATCCAGCCTGATCTTTGGCTGCACTTCTCTTTCCTGTAAGAATCCTTTTCAATTAATGCATCCCCTTTCAGCTGCTATCTTGTATCTCAGGCACAAGCTATTGTGGGTTTTCTCAGCAGCCCTCTTCAATCAAATTTCCCTGTCCTGAATAATTTTCTATCAAGTGCAAGTTATTCCTATGCAGTTCACTTACTTTTTCAGAGAGCTTATGAATATCTTGAGTATAATGGGTTCTCATATTCTGCATATTCCTACCCATACATACACAGGGCTTGGGTTTTGTTTCATTACTATGAGGCTTCTTTAAGAGATCTGAATGAAAGACTTAAAAAAAAAAAAATCACATTTTTACAGATAACCATGTGTCTCTGATTAATATGGTTCCATTACAATAAATGTGCAAGGCGAGGCTTTCTTCTACAGAGGTGATACCAATTTTTTCACAGTATACACTGTATTAAAATTTCTATTAATTATGTTCCTCTCTGAATACCTGATAATGGTGTTGTTCTTAATACCTGATAACCACCCAGTACAGAGGCTGAATTTGGAAAAGAAGTGGAGAAGTGAAAAGCAGACAGGATCACCACATTCTTCTGATAAAAATGTCAGCTTATATGTGAAGTGCAGCCATTATGACATAGTACTAATTTTTTTCCTTATTTCCGTAGAATAATTAAATAAATACTGATTTAACCAGGTGGCTTTAGTGCAGTTCACTTACCAGTTCTCTAAAATAAAACTTCTGTTGTGGGTTTGCTTTGGGACACTTTATAACTCTCTTGCCTATAAAGAAACGCTTCAGTGCTTCTAAGGGGAACTTGGTTTCTCCAATGAGAAAAATGTGGCTGGCTGTTTTACTGTGGTTTTGCCTGTCTTGAGTGCTCTTTCTGCCTGTTCAGATCAAACCCCTTCTTAAGATTCTAAGTGAATTTTTTCTATTTGGAGCAAGCCTCTGTTGGATTTTTGTGCCATATGCCAGAGGCAATTTTTCTTGGCCTGCTGAATTGTGGCTTTACATTTTTGCTTTCCATACTTGGACCAGGTTACACTTTTTGAAACGTCTTTTTCTTTGTGGATTTTATTTAGTGGTTTTTATGTTTTAAAGATTATGACTGGATAAGAGCTGGCTCCTATGTTTACCCAGCAGCTCCCCTGCCTTTCCCCCAGCTCCCTGCTTACTTATCGCCAGCTGAAATAGAAAATTCCTGAATTTCTGGTAGATGGCAGCATTTACTGCTTGTTCTCCTGCCCATCCCAGGAGGAGCAGGATTTGCTTGATATGTGGACAAACATGTTAAAGCCAAGAGGGAAGAGGGAGGGGGATTTTTGTCAGCTTTCTCCCAGGCTTGGAGCAAACACTGCCAGGGGCACAGAACCTTTTGGGACATGGCTTAATGCTGGGCACCTTGGTTCAGGATTGTATTTTCTTTTTATTTTTTCTGGTTGTGTGGAATTTCTCAGAGGAGATTGAGTGGCTCAGCCTCTGAGTAAAAAGTGATGCTTCTCTGTTGCACAAGTCTAAATACTGGATGCAGTATGCACCAACTATAAATACAGTGTACATAAATAGCATGCATTAAAGATTCATTAAATTGAATTTGAACATGAAGACTAGGATTATTCTAGAAAGAAATCTGTCATTAATATTGCCTTGCTTTAATAGCAGAGATTATTCAGGCTGTTTAAAGCAGGTGGTATTTTCAGGTTTTCTTTCAAGCTCTCAGTATTCCTTCCTCTTTGCAAACTTGCTACAAGAACACAGTTGATGTCAGGTCTAACATTTTACTTTGGCACAAGCTTAGAAGTGGACTAAGAGGACAAAATAGCAGTGTTGGGGTAGAATGTGAAATAAAATGTAACAGGACACAAATGAGGATGGTGTGGGAAAAGTAGGTATGTCAAGGGTAAAGAGAATTGTAATATTTGGTGTTTCCATCCTTTTTGTGGGGAAAAAAAAAAAAAAAGAGTTTGCTTGGCTTCATTGGGTAACTGTGCTTTCAACCAGTATGTTTATATATATCTAAAGGGGAAGGAAGTGTCAAAATATTTTTAAATGTTGCTTTTTATGTCCTTGAAATGATTGAATGTAGGGGAGGGAATGGAAATAGTTCATTGCATTATGGAAGTGTTGACTTTTGTGTCCAAACCAATTCAAGGAACATATTGAAAATGCAGTTAAAATCTGTTTATAGTGTCCTTCCTGTTAACAAAAAACATTTGGCTATTTTTTGTCAATCATATCAGACACTTAAAGATCATCAGAGTATAGATGGAGAATCTCCTAAAGAATATGTAACTCACTCACTGGTAAAAACATTAGTGTTTATGAAAGAACTTCATGATACCTGTGCTGTGAATGTTAATATGGCACTTTTCTAATGACGTCTCTAACTTGCTGCATTTTGGGCTGTAAATCTGCTGGAACTGACCAAATCCTCATGTGTCTTGAAGGCACAAGTACGGGTGGGTTACAAGTATATCAGTGTGATTAAAACAAATCATTCATTCATTCAGAAGGAGTGACTTCTGTAATGATAAAAAATTTCAAAGGTAGAGTAATTCTGTTATTGCTTGGATCAGAAATTTGTGGCTGTTTAATCCATTCTTGCTCTCTTTCCTTCTCTCTCATTTCTGTCTCAACCCTGAGTAGATAGCCCAGAGGAAAAAAAGAAGTATTTTTCTCTAGGAAACTTATTCTTTTTATTTGCCACGCTCTTAAAGCAAATTCTGTTCTTTTTATAAAAAAATAATGTAAATTATTTAGGGGGATAAACCACAGCAGTCCTTTCTCAGCAGCTTTGAAACTTGAGTTGAAATCTAAAACAAACAAACAAGTGTGAGACATCTTGGGGGGTTTGGGTTTTTTTTATTCTGAAGAAATTTACCTTTTTTGCCTAGGGTAAGACCCATTTCTGTGGCAACCTTCCTGCTCTTGTTGTTCAAGCCAGAAAGAATATTTGAGGTTCATTTTGATAAATATAGACTCTCTTACATTATGAGCTTCTTTTTTTCAGGACAAGCTAAATATTTGGATGGTATTTAGTTTTTATTTAGTAGGGTATTATTAATTTTTTTTCAGTTGCATTTGTATAGTAGGTTACACTGCAGATCAAGTTACTTCTTTTACATGCTTCTGTGAATAAGCTATGTGTGTTCCACATTAAAATATTAATGCAGGATATATTTGACTCCTTGGCACAAGAATAAGATTTTCCAGGTGAAGTGACTTGAGGTTGCAAAAACCATGCCAAATACTGCAATGCCAAAGAGGTCTAGTTTATGTGTAATTATTCTCAGATGTACTTCATACAATTAATAATTACATTGTCCTTACTATGATGAATAAAACCTGCTTTTCCAACTGTTTAGGTTATGCATGTCTGAATCACTGAAATATGGGTTCTTCTGGGATACTGGTAAGAATTCTGGGGAAGGAAGTTTACATCTAAGTAGAATTTATTAATGGTTTCAAAAGTGAAGAGGAGTTTGGGAATGATTTTTGGAATGGACCTGTTGCCACACTAACCTGTGCTTATCCAAAAACAGGCATAAATGTTATGTACATAGTTCAAAAGCAGAAAGCTGCTGTGAGAGGATACCAGGGTAGTAGTCAACTCCTCTTTCTAAAGCTGCTTCCATACTTTGAAACTTGGATGAAGTCTTTGAGGGCTAATGCTGCTTTTGAGTTAATAAAATCAAAAGCTTTGGAGAAAATGCATATTACAGACAAGTGTAAATGCTGACACTTCATGTGTGAGTATCTTTAACCAAAGTTTAAAAGAGAAGAAATGCTAGATATTGTCTTTAAAATAAAAATGGAGGGTTTAAAAATCATATCCAGAAGGGATAAATGTGATAATCGTAAAAGGTAACTTCTGTCTTCACACTCAATGGGAAATTCAAATGCCTGTCAGTCAACTTGCACAAGTCATTTCTCAAGCACACAAAAATCTGAAACCGTTTACCTAGAGAGATTAAAAAGAAAGGGATAAGAGTACTATGCCACAATGTAACACTAAAGAGTCAAAATACCCCTGTATGCTCTTGATTTTCCAGTTCTGAACAAATTACTGAGTTTCAGACCCTGGGTTTTCTTTAGTGGGGAGTGTTTGAGTTTGGAGTCCTTGTGTTTTGTTTGCTTGCTTGTACACATGTTAATGAATTACTCAAAATAGGGGAAAGATGTCAATGAATCTTCAAGCCCTGCTGTACAATCCCAGCACGTCCTGATGGGCTGTGGTGTGAGTTCCTTGGAGCTGGAAGCTGCAAGTTTGTGCCTCAGGAGCTGCCCTGGTGTAGATTGACAAATAAAAATCCATTAATACTCAATTGTTAATCCTCAATTAATAGTTGGGGGTTAATTCATGGTGCTTTGTCATTAGCCCTTGCAAATACAAGATTTGGCAGATGTCAACAGCTGTAAGACACCCTTTGCTAAGGAAATAAATTCTTGTTTTTCCTCCAGTGGCAGGATGCTGCCAACCTATTTCAACTCTGCTGGCATGGCTCTGCAATTGAGAGCACAATGATTCATTCTGGTAATACTATAATATCTCAGCATTACAGTCTTAGCAGCTAAGGATTTACCAAGAAAGACCATTAATCCATAATTAATGCTCTTTCATAATTATTCTGAAATACTACATGTTTATATACAGAGTAAATTAGATTATTGTTTCAAGGGTTTTCAGATATAATGTGATATGTTTGAAGTGCAGCATAGGATATTGCATGGGGATCTGTAGCTCTACATAAATTGTTTAAAAGCACTTAGAGCAGCAGAGTTTTTTTAGATGGAGGTATTCACGTGCTAAAAAGATTAAACTTTTGTTTGTGTGGAGATGGTTTCCTGAGAATTTTGTAGCTACACGTGACAGAAAGATGGTCCAGCAGGGTTTGCTCTGTGCATTTCTGTAGGACAAACAAACATGGTGACTTTTGTCTAGAAAATTATTGTCTGTAAAAACTGCACCTTGCCAACTTTTTGTGTATAATGCACTTTAGTAGACTGTTGTTTCCCTGCTGTTGGGCAGAGAAACTTGTAAACAAGTTGGAACAAACACATTTACACATTTTGTCCATTTATGCTGTTTGCACACAAGTGGTGTGCCTGAACTTGCACTCTAAAGGCTTCTGTTTCTCAGACTGTGTTACAGAAAGCAGTTCACTGTTTTTATATAATTTTCTTCATTTTCAGTTAAGACGAAAACCAGTTTGTCATCTTCTCTTATTTTGTTTGAATTTATGCAATTGTTTAGGGTTTTTTTTTTTTGTGAGTTTTAAGTGGTTTGCTTTGAAATCTTGGGTCACAAATGGCTTAAAAGGTGCAGAATCAGCAGCAGTTTCGAAACACAAGCAAATTTATATTTGTTCTTCTCATCTCCACAGCAGAGGATAAAAGTAATCACATTCTCATGTAATAATCAGTGTAGAATAAAGCATTTGATGTTTCTTTTATTTTTCTGGTTTTCAAGTAAGATGTCAAAACATTTTTAATTTTCACTTTCAATGCTGCTTTGTGACTGTATTTTAGTTTGTATGTGTATATTTCTAAGTAATAGCTTAGCCTTAAGAAAAACCCATCAGAGGCTGCTTGAAAGAAAAAATGAAGCTGTGAATGAATTGCCTCTGGCTTGCACTGAAGGTACACATTTTAGCTATCTTGCTCATTAATTTTTTTCTTTTCTTTTTGGAATAACTGGGCTTTTGTAGTTTGGTTTCAGCATTTAATATACCATGCACTTTATCTCTCAAATTTCCCATGATTTTTCTTTTTTTAAGTTATTTGGATATTAATGATTCTTTTATTTATTGGAAGTCAAAGCTCCAGTATTTACTTTTCTGTTCTTAAAGGTACTGTAAATACACATGACTGCATGTCAGTTTTAGTAATTGTAAAAATGGGTATTCTAAGAAAATAGAATCACCTTGCAAAATATTCTTGGTGTATACTACCTTAAAAGAATTTGGACTGGAGGATTCAAAACTGGAGAGACTTGCATTAGTCATGTAAATCCAACTGAACTGTAGATTTTCCTGTGGTTTTGTTTTTAGTTTATTTCCTGTGAATCATGCTTGAATAGTATCCTGAGAATAAATTGTGTACTTTTTGAAGGACATAAAATATTGGAGTGCTAATGAAACTTTATCCCTGGGCTGTTGTCCTGACAACAAAAGTCAATTAAAAAAGCATTTCAAGTGTTGCTCCCTCTAGTTTTATTGATGTATGTAGGCTTTTTCCTATTGAAAATAGTATAAAGTCATTATATCAGTTAAAGCTATTTTAACAGAAGGGAAAGCTAGAATATGATGATTTTCATCTGTGCTGGTTTGATTTGAACTGTCACTGTGATTAGATTTGCTTGCAGCAGCTTTAGGAGGTTGGTGTCTGACGTGGGCTTCTTGGGGAGGGCAATGCTGAGCTGGTGGCAGCTTGGACAGAAGGAAAGCCTGTGCTATTAGGGGCTAATCCACTCTGCTGGATCCAGTGATTCAGCTGACAGCAAAATTAAACAGCTACACCCCGGCTGGTGAATTTTGTTGTCTGAGTATAATAAATAATATCCCTATTTCAGTCATCTGTCTGTGAAAAGCCCCTGACAAGGACTAGTCTCAAGCATCTGATGGAAATTTATAATTACAGACCTGTGTTGTGTAGGGAAGTTCAACTGCAAATTAGCTGTGGATCGTTCAGAGTTTAATTATCCTGTTCACTGGTTTCATAATCTTTCAGTGTCTGTGGCTTGAGAATTGCTCCACTCTCCCTTCCACAATCCATGCTGCATCAATTCCCAGGGAAACAGGGAAGAGTGGGGAAAGCTCTGGCCTGCTGGAGGGAGATGTTCTTATTTGGCAAGCTTATGTAATTTGAAGTGCAAGTTAACTCTGTGCCACAAGTGGGTGGATCATGCCCTGCCTTGTTGAAAAGGTGAAGAAGCCAAAGAAATAGAAAAAACTGTTAGAAGTTAGTTTTAAGTTTAAAAAGACAAAACCCTAGTTTCTAATAAATTAGATGCTATATCATCATTCTTACTGGGCTTCACTTTAGGTGAGAAAAGGAGCCAAATGTAGGAGGAATTATCTGCAGCAGTTGGACATGTGCTGTCCTCACAGTTTCTTGAAAACTGCATTCACATTGGTTTGCTGCATTTACCAGAAACAGAGATTGCTAGAGGTGAGGATTTGTTTCAGAGGTTTTTTGGAGAACCTGCACAAGAATTCCTGGCCACCAGCTGTCTGTGGTTCAGTGACTTCTAGAGTCAGAGCTCCTGTATTTGCATTTAACTGCACCTGGTGGGTTTCTGTGTTCATCCCTGACCCCACACCAGCTCTCCATGAGTTGTTTCAAAAGCTGAACAAAGCTCTGTGTTGTTCCATAGGTGCACACAAAACTTGCTGTGAGTTCTCTGAGATGATCAGTCTATGAAAATAGTATCTATTTTAATGCTAATGTTTTGTTCCATGGTAGAAATGGTCATCTCAAAGTCCTCTGAATATTGTGGAATTGTGGAATGGTTTGGGTTGGAAGGGGCTTTAAACATCATCTTGCTTCCAAACTCCCTGCCATTGCTCTTGGCAGAGACGCAAGACCAGGTTGTTCAAAGCCCTGTCTAGTCCACCCTTGAACTTCCAGGGATGGGATGTCCAAAGCTTCTCTTGGCTAACTTGTTCAGTGTCTCACCACCCTATAGTAAAGAATTATTTCCAATATTGTATGCAACTCGACACTCTTCCAGTTGACAGCCATTCCCTCTTGTCCTGTCACTGCATGCTCTTGTGTAAAGTACAGAGTTTTTTTTTTCCATTTGTACCATGTTACACTGCCACTATTAAATGTCATTTGCTATTTTACTGCCTGTGTTCCTAATCCTGTCTAAGTCCTCTGTGATCCTTCTTCTGAATGGTACTTGTGGTCCTGGGGATAGTGGTAAAGTTAATTTCTGTATTCACCCCCTCTTTGAAATCAGGGTGAAGAGTTTGTGAGCTCAAGTCCCTGCAGGTTTATTAATTTGTGTCCTTTCACTGTTGTGAATCCATTGCTATCTCTTGACCTCTGGCACCTTGATTTCTTTCAGGAGCTTTAATGTGTGACCTTATAGGGTACTTTCAGAAAAAACAGATTTTCTGTTTCAGTAAACTTCTCTTACTTTGCTACCTACTGATGCTAATCTGTATTTTGCTTTAATTTTGAGTGTTCACATTTCCCTTGCAGTACATCACATTTTCTCTAATGCAGAAGAGTTTTTCTTCCACTCTTTCACTGCAAGCATTTAATCAACTCCATTTTTGCATATTTAGAGACTTGGTAGATGAGGCAGATATCTTGTGTTTGTTCAGATTGGTTCATGGTTGTAATTCTGCTCTGGCTACACAGTCAGCAAGTTGTCAGAATAGCATGTTCTTCTAAGTAGTTAATTTTAAATTCATTATATTTGTTTTTATAAACTGGTAACTCTACAAAAGGTTATTTTTACTGCAGTTCCTGCCATTAATAGAAAGAAGCTGCTTAATGAGCACATATGTAGCTGCAATTCAGAATGAGTTTAAGAATGTTGCAAAGAGCTTTGGCTGACTGGAAAGTTACTTTGAGAGGAGAACTGAGATCTTTTCCAGATGGGATTGCAGCAGTTTTAACTCTGGCTTTATCAGTTAATAAAAGGGATTTGTGGTTTCTGACAGTTATTGAATAAGGATTTGAAAATGTGTGTAGGTCTTGCAGCACAAAAGAGCTGCTGAGCTTCAATGTTTCTTATGCAGAAACTTGTATTTGATGGGTTGAAACTCTGAGATTTTTTTTCTTCTGAAACCTGATTTGAAGTGTTGTTTCACTTCTGTGTTGCATCAAAAACTAGAAAATATTTTATGCTGCTTTGATTGCTGCCAGAGAGAGTGGAAGGCTTTGTTCTCAGCTGCCCAGGTCAGTGGCGATGTTTCACTAAAACATGTTCTTTGACTTGTACAATTCTTGCAATTGCAACATTTTGTAAAAAAATACATTGCATTGGGCATTAAGAAGAAGGATTCAGATTGGATTCCTGAGGTTCTCAGTCTTGCAGCAGAAGTAAACTCATTCATATATGGAATCATTTACTAGATTCCTTTTAACAAAACTTCTGGAAATCAACAGCAAATAAAAAGGAATGTCACTAACAGGCTGAATTTTTGAAACAGCAACAATTTTACCTTAGCAAGTGCAGTTCCTTTGTCAGGGACTGTTGTTCTCTTGCCCATATTGAATGTGTTTCTTAATCTAATGACTATTTTTTGTCACTTTAGATGATTATTTTTAAAAGACAAGTAAATGTATTAAGAGAATAGTATGTGAAGGGGAATTGTTGCTACTCTGAGGATAGGCAGAGGGTTGGCTGGGTAGTTAGAGCTTGTCTTTGGGATAGGCAGATGTGTAGCTTGAATTTATTGAAAGGTGCTCGGTTCAGACCTGGTCTTAGTCTCAGACACCCTATAATATAAATATATATATTTAAACTGGGAAACCAACACTAACAGTGTGGGCAGCAGTGGCAGTTTTATATATTCTGGCACATTGTCTGATACAATTTTCCAGATGAATCATTATGGTCATATATTAAAGACCAACAGGCAACTTGCTTTTATAAGCTGTGAACAGCAGATATAAACCTTATTTTTCCATTTTACTTCTTCAAGAACATGAGCACAAAGTGTTGTATCTTGAATACAAACCTATATTTAGAAATGAAATTACAACAGAAATGGGAGTGCTCAATTCAATAGACAGGTCAATTTAATTGCAGGTATTTGAAGAGTGAAAGACTATAAAGAATCAGACTTATCAGGAGATTGCAATAATTTAAGGAATAAAATCCAAGGCACATATCAGCTGATGTACTAAATGTACATGTACTTTATGGGTCCTTTGGTTCTGTTTGCCCCATGAGAGAGTCAATGTCTATATTTTTTTATCAGTATTGAAGCCATTAGGAAATGGGTTAACAGGGAAACTATGAGAAAAGAAAGTCAAAGAAGGCAAATGTGGCATGGGATGGAAAGAAAAGCTGTAAACCAGGACAGTATTTTCAAGTGAGGTGCAAAAATAATGAGAAAATAACAAAAAAAGAGGTAATATACGTCACACAACAGAAACACTGAAAAAATGTAGCACAGTCAAAACTATAAATAGAAACAAGAATGTAAATGATACTATATAAATAAGAAAAAAAATTACTCATCTTTTGAACTTTGCATATGTAATTTTCCCCCTGTGGTTTTCTAGACACAGATATAGCCTTTTTAGTTTTGTTTGAAAAATGTTCTTTCCACTTGAATAGGTCAGCTGATAGATAAGGTATAGTAACATAATGGCAAACAGACTTTAAATTGCTACACATTTCTGGAGAATGTAGCTTTGTCTAGAAATGGAAGAATTCTTACATATCTGTGATGTAGTGTTTGAGAGAGACATCTTGAGGTATTACTGCTGGTAACCAAATTCAGGAAGGCTGCTTGTGTCATCATGCCAGGGCTGAGAGGAGAGCTGAAAGAGCTCGTGTGTAAGAGACATCCTTGTAGAATTCTTCTTAGGATGCCAAAAAGTCTCCTGAAACTCAGCTGCATATAATTTACTGAAGAATTTATCATGTGTAGTTAAAAAACGTCAATTGCATAAGTCAAGGCTCTTAATAGAATCCATGTAAAGCCTAGTTATAAGCCTAAAAGTGAATCATATTTCATTGTGAAAGAGTGGTGAGTTTGATACTGAGACTGAAAATTAAATATACTGCTGAACACCCATCTTATTAAAATGAGCTGCTCTGCTATCAGAGCTGGTGATCAGGGCTGGTTCTGTGTGAAGCTGTTGGCAAGAAAGATGTTTAAAGTATTTACCACCATTTTTCAGTAATTTTCTAACTTAGCTTCTAAGTATCTGCAGGGAGTTTACTGAAATCAGTTTTGTTCCTGCTCCACTCTCTGAGGCTCACTGTCTTTACGACACAGTGGTCTGGCATGATTTTAGTGCTTTGTGTGGCAGCAATACTGTGGTTTGGATATCAGTGCAGAAACTCTAGAAAAATGTTTCAGCTTCCAGGGCTGTTTGATTTTAATCCCAGCTTTGTCATGTTTAGAAGAATTACTTTCTTAGAGGTCCTGTGTACAGGCTACATTTCCGTACTTATATATTAATTCAATTATTTTTTTCTTTCAAGACATGTTTATTAGATGGCAAATTGGTAAATTTACACTCACTCACTGTAAAACTTCCTTATCAAGATCTTGAAACTCAAATTTATGTCATCGTACAGGAACCCTTTCAAGGTCAGCAAGAGACTGCTTTCCAACTATTCTGCATTAGTTGTGAAATCAAATTATTTTGGCTTTATGTGCTGATGTGCTGCTCATAACCCCCTTGCATTTCATTATTGTGGCTACAATTTGTAGGCCATTAAAACAACAAAACAGATTCATCAACAGAAAAAACAAAACTGCCCTAAAATTTCCTTACGCTTCCGTAAAGTTGAGTGCTTGTACAGGAAGTGCAGAGGGTTTTGGGTTGGTTTTCTTCCCATGAAAATTTGTCTTTCGGGGGAGAATATACCCACAGAAATTTAACTTCAGAGCAGACCTTTTGAACTTGTGAACTGTTGTTTGGCTCAAAGAAAATTCTCGTAATTTGTGCTCAGCTGGATGGGGTTTTGGGAAGCGAAGGGGAATGAACTTGAAACAATACAACAGTTTTTATTTCAATTTTAATGGGTTTTATTAGCAGCTTCTTTTCCCCTTTCCTCATCTTCTGTGTAGAAACGGCAAATTACCGATTAGGTGGCTGTGGATTTGCACAAGTAATCTTTCTTCAATAACATTTATTTATTTGTTTATGTTTTCAGAATGAAGCTAGAGCAAGCCTGCCTGGATGAAAACATTTCTCACTCAGGGGGCAGCTCTTATGTCCATGGCACCTCGAATTTTAAAAATAAAAATAAGCATTTAAACATTTTTTTAAAATAAAATTTTGATTTGCTAGTTTGAATCTACATGGAAAATGAGAGAACAATAACAGAGGAAATGATGAGAAGTTAGGTGACAAAAGAATAAAAGCTTAGGTAAAAATGTGAAATGTGATTTAGTACTTGTTTCTTTAAAGTGCCCACTACCTGGCAAATAAATAATGAAATTCTTATAAAGAAGATGGCTTGATATGGTAGACTGCAGAATTCATCTGAATTTTGCAGTGTGGACATATCAACATATCCTACAGCAAGGATTCTTTTTGTATGTCTTGGTGTAAGAAAATTAACTATCAAGGTATGATGTGTTTAAAAATCAAGTGAATGCAGTTAGTGTTACATGACTATAAATAAACTACCTTTTATAGTCTGTCTCTGGAATATGGACTGGGATATTTGTGTGTGTTTATGAAATCAGGTTCAGCTGTGCCACGGCTCTGTTGTGCACCTTGACTTCTGGGTTTATGGCTGGAAGGAATCGCTGAAGTGGAAATCCTTCCTCTCATTTTGTGCGAATTCCAAGGAAAAGGGCAAGGATTAATGTTAAAATAATTGCCTTAGTAAAGAGGATTTTTAAAGCATTGGAGTGCAGAGTGAATGTCTTGCACTTCAGAGTTCTGTGTTTAAAATTGCAGATCCTTGTAGCAAATCTGTGCACAGGTGTGCAAAGTGTTTTTGGATAGATAGGAAAATCCAATTTTTAAGTTACTTGTAGATATTAGCAATGTTTAAGAATATTGTGCTGCTTCTCTACCAACCATTGTATCCACCAGTATCCACCATCCTAGAAGTAGAGGATTTGATGGTAGAGTTTATTCCAAATCTTTTTCTTATGCTCAGGTGTGGTACAGGAGGAGGGCTGTGCTGCTCTTTTTTATAGCATCCTTTAAAATACAGCATTTATGAAGTAGCCTGCCTGGCTCTGCTTTCAGCTTGAATGATAAGCAGGAAAGCATTTTAAAAAACCAGAAGTGCCTGGGGCACAGCTTTTTTCTTCTCACAAGAGGAGGAAAACTTTATGTTCATTTGAAAAAAATGAATATATAATAAATATGGAAAGAAGACTGTGAGACAGAGAAAACCAAAACACGGAAGACTTCTCTTCCACTTGTCTGTGGGTGTATTAAAAGATGTTAATCCCCTGAGGGGAAAAGGTTTGAATATCTGGTTCACAGGATTTTTGCATATGAATAACCTGACTTCTGATATACAAATAAATTGTTCCATTAAGAAGTTAAGTGGTTTCGTTATGTATAAAGAGACTTTAAGTGGAGGTAAATGGCTCTGGAACATAAATCTTTTGCTAGATTGTGCTCAAGCAGTCACTTGTTAGACAGTTCTCAAGCCTTTTGTCTTGCCTCCCTCATGCTAAAAAAATTTAAATAAATTAATAAATAATTAAAAAACCTGCTCAGAAATCAGCAGGTAGGCCAATTCCTAAATCAGTATGGACACTATTCAGCAGATCTGTTGTCTTTGTCTGATTTATGAATTGTGCTGCTCAGTGTTCAAACCATATGCTATCCTGAAAAAGGTTTTCCATCTATTGCAGTGGCATCATGTAATTACAGTGAAGCACATGATGATAGTGTTTAAGCCTCAGGATGCCCTTCAGGGAAGTAGTGCAAATAATTATCTGTGCATCAGTCCAGATTTAAAACAAAAAAAAAAGGGGCGGGGGGGGAATCAACACTGCTTGGTGGCCGAGTTTTGCGTATTCCAATTAACGATTTTAGATTTGACTTAAAGTTCTGAAATTGTTTGGAAGTAGGCCATCTCCTGCTGAGATGAAGCATCAGGCCATTTTAAATTAGGCACTGAGCATGCTCCCTCAGGTCCCCACTGTTTGAGATTTTGCAGTGTGTGTCTGGGCTGCCTGTGAGAAGAGCTGTCACTCAAGTGGGGTGGAGGAGAGCACAGCATGCCCTTTTGTCATCCTTCTATCAGTGCACATATGATTCCTCTTGGAACTGGCAAGTAGAGATGTGAGACAAGCCTTGCTGCTTTTGGTGAGTTGATATTCATCTCTTTTCCTTTCTGATGCCTTTAGATATCTCAGATAAAACTCAGCTTTACACTTGGCTCTCTTCTCTGATAATGGTATCTGTTTGAAATGGCTCTGCCGTGCTTCGCTTCAGTGAAATAATATGTGTATTAATTTCTTTACTGGAGAAGAATTGCTTTTTATCAGGAATGCTGGGCTGGGTGGAAAAATGGCCAGAATTTTTTTCCCCCTCTCACTTCAAATTAGCTAACTATTCTAAATATAGCAACAGTTTTTCATCACTTCTCAGTCATTTTTCATTATGTTCTTTTAGACCAATTTTGGTTTAAAACCTGGGTTATTTTGTGTGTCTCATATTTTAGAGGGAGCTTGAGTAGTCTTGCAAAAGAGAATTATTTAAGACAATGCTGAAAGATATTTACAGGACTTGGTTTCAAGACAAATTGCTAAACAGGGTAAGTTAGGTGTTGTCATGTTAGTTTTGGTGCTGTGCATGTATTTCCTTCTTTAACCAGCTAAGGAATAGGAAAAGGTATCTCCTAATTCTTCATTACAACTGAGTTTTGGCACGTTAGTAAGATACAGTAGAAATTTCTGAACAAATTTAGAGTCTTTGTGGTAGTTAAG
The DNA here is from genome assembly GCF_050655825.1 of Lonchura striata. NCBI lineage: Eukaryota > Metazoa > Chordata > Aves > Passeriformes > Estrildidae > Lonchura > Lonchura striata. The sequence continues at coordinate 11,567,433 of NC_140741.1, read as the reverse complement.
GTGAATGCTTGTTATGGCTTAGGATTTAATTAACTTCTAATTAACTGTGGGGAAGGCAGGATTTATGATTCAGAGTATTATCAGGGCTTACTTCTTGCACTTGATTTAAAATCTTGTTTTCCTCCAAGAACATCTGCAAATTATAACTTTTAAATTCTGTAATGCAAGGCATTTAACCGGTAGCAAAGAAACCAGTTGGCAATATATTTTTAAAACCTCTAAACTGGGGTTGTAAAAAGCAGGGAGTGAATTGATAAACTGACACCACCCACTTCCATTCCCAAAAAAAAAAAAAATTGTTTCCTGATTTCACTTACCTGTGGGTAAATAAAGATGATTTAATATAATGACTGAACTTCATGTGTGTTTTAAGGTTTTGGTGTGACACAGTTCATCATTGGATTGAAATTGGAGCTCTTAATACTGATGCAGTCACAAATATTTTGGGGTTGGGAGGGGAGCTTGTTTTTACAAGTGGATAGCCTTTATCCTGTTGTGATTGTGGATATATACTTTTGGATAAAAGATTTGAATTACAATGCTTGTCAGTGAATTTGCTGAGTCTGACAAAGAGGCTCTTGCCAAAGACAAGCCCCTGTTATGATTCCAGCTGACCTGATTTATAGGAGTAAAATCAATAAGCCCTTAAGCTCCATCATCACTCTGACACTCCTGCTTGGAAGAGGGAGGGGATGGAGGATGATCTGTGCATCTTGAGTACTTGAACATGAGTTTGCTTGACCCCCTAATGTAGGGTTTCCGGGGAAAATGATCTAAATGGGTGCAGGAGTTAAGATTTTTGTTAAAGCCTGAGGATAATGCATTTAATTGAGGCCTTCTGGTGGCAAAGGGCTGTCATAACCCATCAGAAAAGCTGTGCTTGGGCTGCCAGAACGGGATTCTAGATTGCTGCTGTGACAAATGATGAAAGAGAGACAGCCAGGGGCAACTGCAGACCTGTGCTGAGCAAAATAAATCACTCTACTGCTGTTGGAGTCCTGGATGCTGAGAATTTTAGACTTTCTGTGCTGACAGACTGACCCCCAAGAGAGAACTGCATTTGACCTGAGGCTATGGAGAAAGCTTCCAAAATTAATGGATAACACTAAGATTATGAGCAGGTATTTAAGTGGTATTTTATAATTAAACAAAAACGTCTGCATTGCTAACTTTGAGTGATTGGTTATTAAGTTAAAAACAATAATAATTTAAGTGTAATCTCTTAATTAGATAGTTCAGCCTTAAAAGACCTTATTAAAAAATGATAGTTAACCATTTTGTAACTTGTTAGTAAAATACTACAAAACTCCCTGCTTGTGAGACTATAGAATAGATAAAAAAATAAACATTTAGGTCTAAACACAAAATATCACCTCAAAAACTTTCAATCCAAACTTCAACCAAAAAAAAAAAAAATATGACAAGCACCAACATTTACTTGTTACACTAACTCATTGCCTTCAAAACATTATTAGTTTTTTTTATATTAGTTATTTCTGTTAGGAGTTTTACCTCATAGCTGGAACATGTGCTTTGATAGTGGTGATGCCTTCAGGTGCCTTGAGCTGTGTCACAGAGATCTGGAGAATAATACGAAGCTACACAGATTTACCATGGGACAATTTCTGGACAATCCTAGAGAGCTTCCAACCTCTCAGGAAGTTGTACTTCACAGGTTTTATAAAGAAATAGTTTTAGTCTAAAGGAAAACATAAATTTGCAAGTGTTAAACATCACAAGCTAATTTTATAACCTGGATCATGTCTATTTTACTCTTCAAGATAATATTTATTCTTTCCTTTGAAGTGCTGACTCTGGTTAGTTTTCCAAAAAAGCTCAATTCTTACATTATTGTTACAAAGGTTAACTGAATTCCGTAGGTAAGACACTGTCTCCTCTGCAGAACTTTTCCAATTTTATTGAATATTCATGTCCATTTTGGGTCATGGGAAAAACAAAAATTCTGCCTTGTGTTTATGATCTTAATGGTGGCTTTGCATAAAGAGGTTATTTTGAGAACTCAGAAAACTTGACAACAGTAGATTGCCTTTTGTTTTGCTGCAGTTCTACTCTGTGCTAGTTTTGTTGGTTTCTTTCTATTTCTAGATGTGTGCGTGCATAAATACATATATATACACACATACAAAGAGAACATGCGGAGAGGGAGGTGAATGTATGTAAGGGCTGCTGGATGAACAAGATTATTCAAAATGCATTTAAATTGCATTGAATTGAGGACTAAAATGGAATAAAACTATGCTTTTCCATGCTAAGAAATGTTATCATTCAGTCATTTTATGCATGTCAGCAGTCATCAGGATTTTCTTGTATTTTGTGGATCAATTTATTGTAATTGGCAATAAAATAGCAGAATGAAAGGTTTAAGTTCCTAGGATTGTGCTATGTAGATGTTCTGATTTTTAGAAGCTGGAGGTCTGTTGAAGGAACTTGAGGAACTCATTCATGACTGAAAATGTAAGGCATGTAATTCAACCTGTTGAGTTATTTTTTGAAGAGGATGAAAAAAATAATTTTTTTTTTACACATGAATAAAAAAATCAGTGAGTTCTGTGGCACATTAGCACCAGGAGAGCAGTGAGAATGTGGTGGTGGCTTTAGTCCTTTTGAGGGAGCACCGCTGCTGAAATAATGTTTAAATAAACTTTTTGCTTGAATTTTTATAAATACAATTGTTTGTATAGGGGGAAAAAATCAGTTAAGGATGTGGGGTGAAGGGGAACCTTTGTATATGTATCACTTTAGCTGCCTGCCAACAGGTTTTTGAATTATTAAAATCTTTTGGACAGTGAAATCTCAGCCTTTTTCCATTCACACTGTGCTCTAAATAAGAGATTTTACTACTTCTGACAATTGCACATACTCAGTTGGTGTGCCAGATGGAGAGGATGGAGAGCCTGTGACAATTTTAGGCTGAAGGTTGTGTCTAAAAACCTTGTCAGCATTCTGCATCAGATCTTGACCTATTTTAGACAATTTGCTACAATCTTATACTGCCATTTATTAGTGGGTTTTTTTTTTTATGAAGTGGAGGAAGGAGTGGAGCTATGTTTCACAAGCATGAGCTAAATTTACTTTTCCAAGTGAAAAAGAAAATGTACACCAGTACTCATTTAAAATAAATTGGCTCTAATGACAGCCATGTATAATTGAGTCTGAGATTTTATGGAAAAGTAAAGCAGGCATTATTAGTTCTTTCTATATGTGTCTGGTATAAGTTGAGGAATGGGTTTGTTAAAGTGAAAACCTAAAATATTTGGCATTATGTTATTTTTAAAAATATTTGGCTTTTTTTTTTTTTTGTACCAGGAGAGTGGAAATAATGAGCTGGCTAAATCCTTGCTGAATGAGCTAAAAATTGTCTACTCTTTCAGCACACTGAGATTTAAAATGGGTATTAAATACAATCCTGTGAATTCTGGCAGATTTTTGCCATGAATACACTAGATCATTGCAATTCAGTAGTGAATAGATATTTATTGGGATTATCTTGTCAATGAAAATTTAGCAAATGATTTCTGTATGAAGAGGTTGTTTGGAACTTTAAATTTCCTAAAAGATAACCAAGAGTAAGTAAAATATTTCTTTTTGTGGATCAGAATTTCCATCCCTCTCAAGAACATAAGGAAGGGAAAAGGGGAAAAACAAAACTACAGGAATGTTTCTCAAAATTATACATAAGCTTGAATTTTCCCAGTGTGTTTTCAGTAAAATATCACTTTCCTTATGTTTATGCATGTTTCCATATTTTAAAATGTTTTCAGGATATTCAGTCTTATGCACATTTCCATGCTGTGGTGAGGAGACAACAGTTTAGTATTTAAACATGTCAATGGCTGTAAGAAAACTGGAATTGCTTTGTGCTTTCCTTAAACTAATCTGAGTTTAATGGAAGCATGTACCATACAGTGACTTCATTTTTTCCAAGTCAATCAAAACTTGATGCTCTTTCAAAGTATGACCCATTGAGGAGAAAAGAAAGGAAATGTTAATTTTGATGTACTTCAGGCCACTTGAAGGGACTTGTGCAATTAATATCTTGGCAAAAAAATCAAATCAATTTATATCTTGCCACAAATATCAAAGGGTTTCCATGTTTTATACTTCCCTATTTATATGGAAACTATTAACTTAATCAGTATTTCAGTATTTTCAGTCTTTAAGTTTATTCCAAATTTGGCTGTCTTTATATTTCAAATGGTCCCTTTGCCTCTTTTGCCATAATATATATAATTATGTGTGCAGGGTTTTTTTTCCATGCAATCATAACATAACCATATTGGCAGAAAATCTGTCATTTACATGAACATTAGCATATGGGCAACTGAATAAAAACCTTTTAATCAGTGAAAGCATTGTGTTTGGTGACAACACTGAGTAACATCTTTAGTGGAAGGACCTGTAAAGTTTTCCTGGAACAGGATTTGCCATGTGGAGTGTTGAGGTCCCTTTAAGTATGACCTCAATGATTAAGATAAAAACAAAACCAGCAAAATGCATTTATTGAATTGTTTTAAATGGACAGTTCTTTTTGACAGGATGAGATCAGCATATGATGGTGGTTTTGGAGAGGAAAAAATGCACGAAGAAACAAAAAATACCAAAAGGTTTTCGGAGCTGTTGTTAAAATGCAGGATATCAATACAAGTCTTAACAATTTTAGTTAATAGAAATTTGTCTGATATGAAACATTGTATCTTGCCTAGGAAATATATGTTAAACTTTTTTTTTTTTAACTGTTCTGAGAAATAGGATGATTTTATTTTTTTTTTTCCTCCTGGAGAAAATAGCCCAAGCCATCAAGGTTGTCATAGCAGAGAACGAAAGTCATGACTTAAACAATGCCAGTTTTGGTAATACCATCTGTTTCAGCCCACTCTGCCCGGTGCATTTGTTCTTATGAGCAAAGACAAGACAGATATCCTTAGTAGCCCTCAAACTGAGGCTGTCAAAATAAATTCTTTAATGCTGCTTCTGGAAGTACAGTGTGGTTCTGGCCATGATGTGCTTCCTGCAGGAGCAGCTGAATTGGATTTCCAGCTGTCTAAATGATCAGAAATAGGATCTAAATGATTCTCACAACCTTCCATTGCAGTATTAGTATCTTGCTGTTGCATTTAGCGGTTGCATTTAGCTGTTGCATTGGTGGGGAGTATATTATATCATGACAGTACAAATTTGGAATGGAAACAGTGGTTTACTTAACATTAAGCTGTTGTATTTAGCTGCTGCTTTAGTTGTATTTAGCTGTTTAGTTGTATTTCTCTGTTTTAATGGTGGGGAGTATTTTATATCATGATAGTACAAATTGGGAATGGAAACAGAGGTTTACTTAATGAGGATCACAGAGGAAGGCTGGCGAAGCCAAAGGACACATTAGCAATTAGCTTGATGATGACTGTCAGTCAAATGCCTCAGGCACTGAAATGCATGTCAGTGCAAAGCTGCACCTGGCCCCATAGGAAGAAAATCCCAGAGAAGCTTCTTGCTCATGAAGCTGGATTGATTTCAATATCTTAGCTACCAGCTTTGCATGATTCCATGTAGAAATTCTCTTTTGGTATATTACCATGGCCCTGCCCTGTAAAACAGGAAGTTTAAGGTCCTAAATTCATCAGCTCAGGGCCCTGAGCACCAAGATGTTCTTGTCTTATTGAGTCCTGTAATGATTCACATTCACAGGACAGATTCAGATTGATCATTTCATCCATTGGATGCAGTTTTTTATTTCATTACCTTGTCTGTGTTGAAACCAAGTACCATTTCAATTTTGTTAAGACAAGACTATTAAATGTATTAATCAGTGTGGGACTTCAACATAATTAGATTTATTTCATTTTTTCATTTTATGTTATAGTGACATGTCTAGTAGAGTGGTCATGTGTCATTTCCTGACAACTCTGTTAAGGTGATGTTGAGAGTCTCTGACTGCATTCCCCTTCTCCATTTTCACACAAAAATTTATGAAAGCTTCTGCTGCAGCTATGGAAAGCTTGAACAAAGTCAGAGAACTATATGGAAAAATATTAGCACAGCAGCCAAGAGAAGAGAAGCTCAGAAATGTCAGTGTCATGTGAGTGCTAAGGGTGTGTCCATACCTTATGTGCAAGTTTAACCACTGCTTTACACTAACCACAACCATGTGGTAGTTCCTCTACACTTCTAGATTCTTACACTTCTACACTTTCTGATACAGAAAGCTCTTTGGCTTCCCAGGCTCAGTTTTTTGTCTCTTGCTTCCTCCATAGTTTTGTATAAAAGATTAAATAAAAATGGCACAGCTGTTTCCTTAAAAAATATTAGAAGAAAAATACTTTCAGTAGTTCTAAAATGTTTTCCATCTGATTCCCTGCAAAGCTCTGATATCCCTGTAGCATTGAGGAAAAGTTTACAATTTGAGTAGTGAACACTGGACCCTTTTTCACTGAAAAGCATTTCAGTGCCTGCAAATAGTCTACACTTTCTTTACTTTTAACTTGGGGGACCTCATGCACACAGCAGTAGCATTCATATTGATAAAAATGTAGACACTGGGACTGGTGAATACACTTCCACTTCTATGCAGCTTTCTCATATTGAATGAAAATAGAAGAAACCTTTTTAACAGAAGAATTACAGTAATAAGGAATAATAATGAGTAAGACCCTGCTACTCTTTATCTAGAAAAGAAATTAGTTAAAGACCATAGATTCCTTTGCTGATCCTGTTGACATCACAGTCCTTGCTCTAGAGGAAGAAATTATAATTTACAGGTTTAAAGTTATTGATAAATAACTTTGGCATGTCAGATCTATGTTAAAAACAACTACCCCAATATGTAAAATAGAGAAGCTCATAACTTCTAACCAGATGTTTTTTTCAGATTGTATCAAGGCCTTTATGACACTGGAGATGGTTATCAGTAATTCTGTTTCTGTCCAAACATTCAATTAATGTTTTCTGACAGGCAATATCCAATAGATATGGATCATCAGAATTCATTCTGCAAAGAGCTGAACTGTTTGCAATATGAATCTTGTTATAATTATTGGGGGAAATGTGTCTTAAGCTCAAGTAGTGAATATTTGATCGTCTGATTATTTTTGAGATATCAAAATGACTGACCTAACCTGACTGGAATGTATTTATAGAAACCATGCCAGTGAAGCTAAGCAACTGCTGTGCACTGGCGTGAACATTTGCAAAATCATTAAAAGACCCTGGAGAAAAATCCTTAGAAAGCTGCTTGCCATACTGTCACCTTAATCCTCAGGGAAATTTGCAAAACAAGCATGGAAATGAAATTCAGAAAGCTGTTATGTCTTAAAACTCACAAACTCAATGGTTTTAAGGCACATAATTCTCTTAACCACTTCAGCCAATCCCACCAATTTAGCACCTTCCTTTTGGGGAGAGAAAGAAAAAAGTAATATGGAATTAAATGAACAAGTCTTGCTCCCTTTTACTGGATTCTAAAATTGCTTGTCTGTTTGTTGGTGTGATGCTCACACCTAATTTCAACTCAGCAAGATGAGCTTCACCTTTCTAGACTCAAAGAGCAGTGCTACCTTTAAGTTTGAGCAATAGCTCTTTGCTGGTCACCCATTTCCAGCATTGTCCATGGATGTAATGAAAGATCCTTGTGCAAACCTTGCCTTGCTGGCTTCAGTGCAGTTTGTGGTAAGGCTACTATCAACATGTTTTGGTTTGAAAAGACAGGTGTCTGCTAAGGAAGGCAGGAGCCTTTCTTGAAATGGAAAATGTAAACCCCCTCCCTCTGAATTATTATAATTCTGAAATTAAAAGGCTCTCATGCAAAGATACTGGAATAGGAATAACAGTTCTTTACTAGGGAAATTAAAAATACAAATAGAATAGTACAAACAAAAAAAAACCTACTGACAGAATAGGAGCTAACAGCCTATGGGTCAGGGAGGTGGCAGCAGTCCCATTCCATGGTGGCTCAGCCCTCCTGCAGTGCCAGCTGTGCTTCTGCTGGAGCAGGGATCCTGGACAAGGGGGGAGTTTTCCTCTGGAGCTCCAGGGCTGGTGGAGATGGGCCTGGGCTTCCTCTGGGAATGCAGTGGTAAAAGGCTGCCTGTGGTGTTTCAAAAGTCAGATTGTATCCAGGTGGGAATGCTTGGCTCCTCCCCCTGGGCAGAGCATCTCCCCATAGGATGATGGAATTTTCTCAGCCATGCAGGGATATTCAATAGGCCATTAACAGAAGAGATTTCCTGGAAGGAGGATTGGTTGTGGAAGAGATAAAGAAAAGTGCCCAATGAACAGAAGATAACTGCCCCACCTCTCACAGACAGGAACAGAATACACACCCTCAGCCACATCTTTCAGCCTAAGACAGGAGATTTGACATCATTACTCTGTGTGAGTAGCAATTATTTCACTGACAGTGAGAGTTCCTTGTTTGGTTCCTCAGGATAAATCAGAGATGTGAAGTCTGGCTGGAACCACTTTGTGACAGTCCAAGGGCTTTAATTTAATAGCTCTAAAGAAACTTGAAGTATGAAAAAATAATGCAGGCTGCTATTTCTCTGCTTTAGAAGTGATACTTGGAAATAAGAGGGGAAGCTCCAGTGTGGAAGGTCTTTAGATGCGGTTTTGAACCATATTAATTGCCATATCATTTGGGGCTTCTCTTAACTTATTAGATAGCTTTGACTTGGTGTAAATATTGCACATCTAAATATATTTAAAAGAATCACAGCCTCCAGGTGATTTTCATTATCTATATTGGAAAACTTTTGGGCTGCATAAAACCTCCGGTAAATTTTAGAATTAAGTTTTAGGGTAACCTTATGAAGTTGTATTTGTGGGCAATGGGTTCAGTTTGGACCAGTGACATTCAGTAATTGATTTTCTTACATATGATGTTGAAAGCCTTCTGTTAATGTTTTGCACCTTCAAATGTGGGTTCAGTGGCTCACCTCATTTAGTGCACGAAATAAAAAAAAAAAATCCCTGGGGTTCTTTTCTTATCATTCCTTACTGAAGGTAAGGAATCACAGGTGCCACTAATATAAGCCAAAAATATTTCAAATAAGGCCATTTTGCTGTCAGTCTTTGAATACAGAAAATGTAAAATATATATCGTCAAATTACACTGTCAGAATTATTTTTTACATAGTCATTTGGTTCATCTTTCAGGAAATAATATTCTTACTATGCTTACTTTTTAAAAACTTTTTGAAGCTTAAGAGAAAACAACATTAGAAGGGTAGTAAGAGTAGGCAAGTGATGTCTGTGTGGCAGGAGCTTCCTGTGACCTTTTTTTAAACAGAAGATTGCTGCTAATACTTCTATCAACAATATTTTAATTTTAAAATTATTTTTTTCTTTATCATAATCCCAAAAAATTGCTGTCAATGTTATGATTATAGATTAATTTTAAATGTTTCCATTAGCAACTACTTTATATTTATAAATTCCAAAAACTTTTTTGCACAAAGCAAGATTAATGTTGATGTAGACCATTCCTTATTTTTTGTAGAATAAAACTCCTTTGCACACTCAATTTTGCGTTTGAAGAACCTGTGAGAACAGTGCTGTCTGTATGTGTGTGTGATGCTGCTTCAGTGGCCTCCTTGTGGATTATATTTGGGTTTTTGCCACTGGAGGGAGCAGAAGACTGTCACAGGCTTCAGAAAATGGAATAAGTGTCTGCCTTCCATCTCGGAAGATGCAACCCTTAATGATGGGTTGTGGGAGACTGTGGGTCCTTCATGTCTGGTACATAATTGAAAATCTGTTTTCCAGTGAATAAAATCTCTAAATAATCAGATTTTGTGATGGCTCTTTTGTGATGAGTTGTATTCTGGATTAAACATGAAGTGCATTTTAGAAAAGCAGGGGAAGGAGCTAAGGGAACTTTGAAAAAGGAGAGAGAGGAACCTACACAGGCAGATAGTGACAGGGTGAGTGCAGTGGTTTTAAATTGAAAAAGGCAGGTTTAGTTGGGTATTAGAAGAACTTTTTGCCTGTGAGGCACTAGCACAGGTTGCCCAGAGAAGCTGTGAATGCTTTCATCCCTGAAAGCTGACAGGTTGGACAGGGTTGGAACACCCTGGGATCGTAGAAGGTATTCCTGCCCGTGGCAGGGGGGTGGAAGCAGAGGATCTTTAAAGTCCGTTCCAATCCAAACCTTTCTGTGACTGAGTGAAGAGAAGGTTTTGATGATGTTGGCTTCAGCAGTGTGCCAAAATTCCCTGAAAGATTTTGTTTCAGCTGCTGCCTAATGGCAACTCCAGCAGCATGAGAGTGTAGTTTGTGTTAATAAAAGATGCTGTAGCTGAGAAATGTATATATGTTTGTAAAATTAATGTGTTCTTTAACCACGCATTTGCTTTAGCCTTGGTCTTTCAGCAGTAAATGTAAAAATGCTGTTTCCTTCCTCTGAAAGCATTGGGAAGGAGGAAATATTCACTGTTTCTTTTCATTTTCAATGCATAGAATCAAAGGCTATATGTATATAAACTATAAGCATGTTATTCTAGAAAGGCTTCAACTCTAAATGCTGCCTGATTATTCCCAAGCTCATTTAAGGTTTGCTGTCAGTGTCTTTTTGAGTCATGTAATTGGGAAAAAGTGCCCCGTGGGCTGTGGAGGCATTGCCTTGCCTGCTGAGGTTGCTGGACTGGTGATGTTCATGCTGCATGCAGTTTCCATTACCTGTCTTTAGCTTCTTTGATGTTTGGGACAGAACAAGGCATTCCAGTTGCAAGCCCAAGTTTGGGCTTTCCCTTTGGGAAAACTTGTTCCGTCTGTACTGTCAACAGCAAGCAGTCAAAATTCCTGCATTCAAATTCATTATAATTTTTGCTCATGGTGTATAGGGCTTAAACTGAGCAGGGCAAGCTTAAAGGAATGTTTGGATAGCACTTCAGTGCTCTCTCAGTCATAGACTGTGGATACAGAGGAAATATCAGATGGCAGCTCACAGTATATCCTGGAGCATTTCAGCAACTTGGACCAGGGAAGTTTTTCCTATGGGGTCATTTGTTGTTCCACCTCTTTGTTGTTGTTTTGACAGACGTAAGCTGCCTTAAGACCCTTACCCCTCCTAGGTTGCTTTTTGTTGTTTTTTTAATATGTCATTCACTTTAAAATTATTTTTTTACTAATGCTTAAAACAGCCATGGATTCTTATTCTAGGAACATAAACAGCTGAGGGTGATCAGTGAGCTGACAGATGTCACCACGAGAGTGATTTTATCAACATGCATAACCCTGATGACTGCAAATAGATAAACATTACTATGTTAAAAAAAAAAAAAAAAAGGCAAGAAAGGGAATCCAGGGAACTAAACACTGGTCAGCTTCACCTCTTTCCATGAAAATATTAAAAAGCAAGTTCTCATGTAAACTGTTCCTAGGCATGTGAAAGACTGGAAGGTAATTTGAAACAGGCATCCAAGGATATATCAAGGAAAAATCTTGCCTGACCAAGCTGGCTACCTCCTACAGTGACTTCCTCTGCAACTGAGGGGGAAAACAGTGGAAACCACATACAGCAAGGCTTTTGATGTATCTTAATGTGGTACCTTTGTGTCTGAGTGCGGGCTATGGGTTGGATAAATGGTGAAGAATTTACTGCACCATAAGCAATCAATAGTTTGAAGTTTCAAATCAATGGCTGTTTACAGGGAGCCTTTCCTGGAGTTACTGCTGGGGTGGAACTATTTTGTCACTGATCAGCAAGTCAGTTCTCACACAGGAATGAGGCTCATGAAGAAATTTCAGATGACCAAGACTCTTGGTGGTCATCAAGTTCAACCTCATGCTCACAGGTAATTCCAATGCCAGATCAGATTGCAAAGGCCCTTGTCCAGTTGAGTTTCAAAAATCTTGAAGAAAGACTTGGAATCATTCTCTGTTCATGAGGCTTGGGGTTTTTACTACTATTATTATTTTAATCTGTTAGAATGTGCTTTATTGCAGTTTATGACCATTGCTCTTTTTACAGTTCTGAAGAGAGTCTGTCCCATTTATAAATTCCATTAAGTTATTGAAAGGCTGCAGTTAAGTCCCTGCTTTTGTCATCTCTTCAGGCTAAACACATGAATCCCTTCAACCTCTTCTAGCACATCACATCTCCTAGCCCTGTAGCCTGAATTCTGTCAATTCCTGGAGTTGCTGCTGGGGTGGAACTATTTTTTCCCTAATCAGCAAGTCAAGCAGAGCGCAGCATCATCAAGTTCCTGGATAACAGCACCCTTGGGAGAAGGGCTCAGGGTGGTCACCCACAGGCAGCTCAGCAGGCTGGAGGTGTGAGCAGAGTGGAGCAGGCTGGAGTTGAGCAAAGGCCAGTGTGCAGGTGGAGGAGCAGCAGCCCAAAAATGGCCTGCGGGTAATGGTGGGAGACAAGCAGGATGATGTGCTGTAATGGGGATGAAGGTTAACTGTCGTGGGGAGAATGGTGATTATTGCCATCTCTTCTGGAATAATCTGTCTGGTTTTGGTCACATCAGTGTGAGAGAGAGGGAAATAAGCATGAGTGAGTCCAGCACTAGCAGGCTACAGGGCCAGGAGATACGGTGTGCTAGAAGGGGATTCATCTGTGTAGCCTAAAGAGATGACAAAAGCAGGCACTGAACTGCAGCCTTTCATTAACAACATGGACTTTATAAATTATCTTGGTTTGAAAAGACAGGTGTCTGCTAAGAAAGGCAGGAACCTCCCTTAATATGGAAAATGTAAACCCTCTCCTGAAATTAATAGGCTCTCAGGCAAAGGTGTAGGAATAGGAATAATGGTTCTTAACTAGGAAAATTAAAAATACAAATGCAATAATACAAGAAAAACCAAACCACTGCCAGAGTCAGAATAGACCTGACAGCCTGTGGGTCAGGGAGGTGGCAGCAGTCCCATCCCATGGTGGCTCAGCCCTCCAGCACTTCCAGCTGTGCTTCTTCTGGAGCAGGGATCCTGGACAAGGGGGGAGATTTCCTCTGAAGCTCCAGGGCTGGTGGAGATGGGCCTGGGCTTCCTCTGGGAATGCAGTGGGGAAGAAAGCTGTTCCTCTGGGAATGCAGTGGGGAAGAAAGCTGTTCCTCTGGGAATGCAGTGGTAAAAGGCTGCCTGTGGTGTTTCAAAAGTCAGATTGTATCCAGGTAGGAATGCTTGGCTCCTCCCTCTGGGCAGAGCATCTCCCCATGGGATAATGGAATTTTCTCAGCCATGCAGGGACACTCACTGGCCCATTAACAGAAGAGATCTCCTGGAGGGAAGATTGGATGTGGAAGAGATAAAGAAAAGTGCCCAATGAACAGAAGATACCTGCCCCACCTCTAACATATGGGAAAATACAATACAGAACCCCAGCCATATCTTTCTACCTAAGACAAATGAGACGGACCCTCCTCAGAACTCTCAAAAGAGCAATGGTCATAAACTGCAATAAAGCACATTCTAACAGATTAAAATAATAATAGTAGTAAAAACCTCAAGCCTCTTGAGCAGAGAATGATTCCAAGTCTTCATTGAAGATTTTTGAAACTCAGCTGGACAAGGGCCTTTGCAATCTGATCTGGCATTGGAATTACCTGTGAGCATGAGGTTGAACTTGATGACCACCAAGAGTCTTGGTCATCTGATATCCTTGCATGAGAAAAGATGATTTACATCCTCTGTTACATCTTTTTTACCTAAGGTTTTTGTATATTATAGCATTTACACTGACTGTCCATAAGGCAGCCTGTTGAACTAACAGAAGCATGTCCCCTAAATCAAATATCTAAAGACCTTAGTGAAACAACATGATAAAGATCTTAGTAAGTTAGACATGAACATAAACCCCTGAATTCTGTGGAAAATATAGGTAATATTACCATGTGGTTGACTATACATATGTGCCCAGAACAATTTTATTTTCCCCTGCTCCTTAGGTTCAGTTATGTTGTTTTGTCTTTGTATTGGTTTGGCTGAAAAAAATTCTTCTCAAAAAGAGCAAATTATGTTTAGTGGAATAGTCTGTAACTCTCTAGTTCAACAGTGACAAAGTGTGTCCTGTTGTCCTGTTCTGATTTAGACTGTTAGGATTAGTCTTAGCTGTCTTATATTTTTAGGATGTTAAGATCTTTGTTGAAAACTATGGTGCTTCAGTACTGACTGCAATCTCAGAAGGCCTTCAGAAATAACTGTTTTTTAAATGAAATTGATAACTGGAAAAATATAGAAGGTCCATGTAATTAAATATTAAAATTTCCTCTTTCAAAATCAACCCTTACATTCTGGTAAGCTTCTGTGTCTCAAAACTGGTAGATCTTTGTCTTCCAATGTCATGTGCTAATGCTTCATCAAGTCTTAACACTGAACTCAGGCCTGGAGGCTATTAATGAAATTTAGATTCTTCTGGAAATAGCACAGCTCTTACAGTGAGAGGCTTTAATGCCACAGAATTAACAGGAGATTAATTACTTCTATAAAACTTATCATATTCTATCAAAAAAAAAAAGAAGATTGCTAACTTCATTTCAAGCAGTGGATCATTATTGTAAATTAAATGTGCCAAGCAAGAGAAGGAGGCACAGTGTCTAATATTGACCACTTAGCACATGACTGATGGTAGAACTCTTACATTTTCTAACTCATTTCTGCATTGTTAATATTTGGCTCAAGTCTCACATTCCATACTTTTTCAGAAAACAGCATTTTGCAGGTTTTGCACCCCAGATTTTTGCTATTCTAAGTGTGACGGTTGAAATTGTTTCAAAATAGGTCACTTGCCTTCGGGGTTTAGCACTTGTGGATTTTGGAGCCAGCCTCTTTCTGCCACAGAAGGGTTTGATGATCTCACCCATTAGCTCTGAACAGGCTTCTGGCAGGAGTGTCCTGGGCACTGCTTGAGCACTTGGCTGCTTCTCTTTAACCACTTCCTTCCTGGCCCCCACGGCAGCTTGTACCCTGCATTTATTTCTAGTTCCTTCTGCCCCCCAGATTCTGCTCACACTGAAAATTGAGGGATAGCTCAGGTTTCAATCCCCACTTTAAGCCTTCTCTGACTGCCTGCCACTTTTGGGGTGTTTTCCCAGTGCTATCAGAAGAATGTTTTCTGTTGTTCTAACTTAATTTGCCATTTCTTTGCTTTGAAGGCTTGTGTTCTCTCTAGATGGTTACTTAATGCATTCCTTAGGATTTCTCATCTTGCACGAGTGGCATCACTTTTTAAAAAGTAGCAATTTATCTTGTGAATTTGCATTTTTTTTTCTGCAAGACTTGTCTCTTTTTAGCTCACATGTTTTCAGTAATACATGTCCCAAATCCAGGCCTTTTCTTTGCAGAAAGGCTTGCACTGCCCTCAGTGTGGTTGACTAAAGGTAGTGCTTGCCCACACAGTGCCACCGTTGATTGCTAACCAGCTCTAATTTAGGATGCTCTTGGCTCGGGACTGTTGGAAATCTGTGGGCTGTCATATTTAAAGATGTGTGCGATGCTGATTTGAAAATATTCATGAAGATAATCTTTGATGTTTAGGGTTTTAATATGAAAGACCTCTGCTCTCTAGTCTAAAATTTGGGTTTTTGTAGAAGACCTCAGACATCCCTTCAGCTGCAACTTTGCTTTTTACTATTGCAAAAGTGAATTTTATGCACCAAATAATTTATTAATGCTCTTCATCTCCTTCTTGCTTTATGTTTTTAAAGTAGAGTATTAGGCCCTGGTTTTTCTTTCTCATATAGAAATTTCCTGCAGTGCCTGTTGTGATCATTTCTTTCCTTTCTGTGATGCTCTTCACAGTGTTTGTAGCTTCCCATGCTGCATTAGTAGTTTGGATGCATCTATTTCAGCATTAAAAGTTCCTGATTTTAGCACACAAGCATTATGGTTTTTGCTCATTATTATTTTTTTTCTTTCCATCCCAAAAAAATGTTTCCCAATGGAGTTGGGCAAAATCCTGAGGATTGAACTTCCATTGTGGGGCAAACCTCGGGGCAGAAAGAAGTCAAAAAAGGGAGAAAGGTGACCTGGCTGAGGGCACTTTGCCAGGCCAAGAACTTCTCAGCTGAGTTAGCTGGAGCTTTGTAGACAGATGCCCAGTGATGCTGTGGTGCCATCTTTGCTCTTCCCCTTCATTTCATGAATTTTCTGCTATTGCTGCCAGAAAGAAAATCTTTTCAGGTTAAGACAATTAGAAGAGATAACATTAGATTTAGATAACATCTGGGGCTCTTTTTGTGTTTTGTGTTTTTTTTTTCCTCCTTCACTTCCTTATGACTGTAATAGTTTGTCTAAGCTTGAGATATGCTGTTAAAATCTGTGCTATTATCTCCTGTTGAAACTTAATCCTGTAGTTAAACATTTTGTTTTCTGTCATGTAGAGGATGAGATTTTATTGGTAGGAGAGAGTCAGTAGTTTGGAGCTGCAGTAACATTTCAGGAATAAGTGACATCACTCTGGTATCAGCTTTCTCAGAGTCTAACAGTCCTGACAGCTGAGTTGCTTTTCCTCTGGGTCAGCCTTGTGCAGTACCCATTGGGAAACAGCTACCAGGAGAACAGGGTTGTCCTCACATCCTTACGTGGGTTTTCTTGTTTGTGTGTCAAGCCGTTGTTAAAGACTTAATGTCTCTGGAGACAGGTGAGTAATTCTTATACATTTTAATGATTGTTTTTCCTAAGACATAAAGCATTTCCTCCCACTTCGGAAAAAAATGCTTTTTTTTAGGTTTTTCTTAATCCAGCACTCAATAACTCACAATACATGCAAAGCAGAATACAACTTTGTTAGTGTTCAAGTTAAGATTTTAAGTGGAAGCCTAATTGTGGGTAGAAGTTGTGTTTATTACTTACAGTAATTGTGTCTGACTTCCAAGATTTTTATTTAGACATGCTTGGCTGCTAAATCATGTCATAGAGATTGAATGTAGCGAGAATTTTAAGGGTTTTTTTTTTAATTAGCTTGCAATACTGAATGAGAAGTACTTTCCAAATAGACACTTGTAAAGTACCTGATTTTAACACACGGTTCATATGGCAGTGTTACTGGATGCCAGGTTTCAGATGTAATTCTGAGGGTTGTAGATGCTTGTGGAGGGCACAAAACAGAAAACAAAGTACATTTCCAGTCAGTGTATATATCTGTGCATATCACCTGCAAAGCTGGATGTTTGTTTCTCTAGGGATACGTATATTGAGCTGCAAAATCTGTCAGCATAAAAATCATTTCGGAAAAAAAACCAACAGCCAACCCACAAAACAGTATCTGGTCGAGTTTAGGATTCAAATAATTGAAAAACATTTCAGTTTCCACTTCATGGTAACTGTTTTCTCTTCATAAGACAAATATAAAATACATGTCTCCTTTTCTCCTCGCTGGCAGTTAAAAGTCTAATTATAGAAGTGCTGCAGTCCTGTGGCACTTGGAACTCTTGTCAGTTTCCAATTTTGAGAAGGTTTTTATTTTTTATAGCTAGAAAATTACAGCACACTTATCTCCAGAGAAGCATTTAGCAAGGGAAGCTCAGGGTTTTGCTGTGTCACTTTGGTTTTAGTTTCTTATAGTGTTCCTTTAAGGATGACAAGTCTTGATGGATGAATAAATGCAAAAAAATGTCTTACTTATCTGTTTGAAAATTCTGGGGAATACTGCAACTCATCTCAGTAAAAGTTAGGTATTGATTTTCATCAGGAAATAACTCCAGACTGAATTTGGATGGTCTGAATCAGAGCTGTGGGTGGATGTAATAAATCAGCTTCCAGAAACCTGTGCTTAGGGTAATTTCATTAATGCAGCAACTGGCAATTCTTGTGGTACAGTAGTGTGGTGGTGATACATTGCAGATGCAGAATTGATGTAACATTTATGATTTACGTGATTTGGAAGATGACTGTTAGCATTGAAGTTCCTTTGTAGCTCTGACTCTTCATGTAGGTGGTTTGGTTCCCAACCCAGAACTAAAAACAATGAGCTGTGGGAAAAACTTTTGAAATTCTGTTGTCGTGAATAGAAAAACTATTTTCTGTGTCATTTTAGTTCCCAAATAAATTCTGATGTTGAATTTAGATAAATTTTAATGTTTCCTTTTAATGAGATGTTTATCTTACCAACTTGGTACCTTTTTTTTTTTTTTCTCTTAAAGCTTGATAAGATAAATTTAATGTGACTTTTATCACTGGTTTGTTTTGTTGGATTTTTTTAGTGCGTTTGAGCTTAGCCATAATAGCTTTTATGGGCAGTTATATCAAACTGTCTTCAAAGATGTTTAAAGTGCACTGTACTTTTTGATATATTGAATGTACTGTTAGATGGAAATAAATACAGAGGCTATGCACAAAAATGAGGTGCTGGTAGCATTTAAGGTTTGGAATTGTATAGATTGAATGGCACAAATAGCTGTTGTGCTGTTTTGTTGACAGGAATTTAGGATTGGACATAAACTTCTAATTTGCTGCTTTGCTTTAGCAAAAAAAAAAAAAAAAAAAAAAACAAAACCAATGCAGATATACATTTAAGTTAATCAGTTAAGCATATTATAATGTGCTTAAATTCTTTCCAGAAACGAAAAGGGAATGGAATGAGGGGCCTTTCTTAAGTACAGATCTAGAAATGCTTACTGCATATGTTCCTTGATCATGGCTGCTAATATGAAACTTACTGGGTTTGTTGGTTAACTGTCTGGAGCCATAGTTGGTATGGTGATAGCTGGAATTTTCCAGTTACTTTTTCCAGCCCATAGGAGTCACATTCTAGCTTGTAAGTTTCCCATTTTCTTGCAGGATTTGGGTTGTTGGGTGGTTTTTTTTTGTCTGTTTGCTTGTGGGTTTTTTTGTTTGTTTGTTTTTTGGGTTTTTTTTAAGGAGAAAAGGATATAGTGTAAATAAAAGCAAGTTTTTTTGAACCTTAAAATATATCTTCATTTAAATGTGTGGCTACCAACACATAAGCTAGAAGAGGATTGATGTATTTAAAATGTGTTACTGAGCTACATGATAGAAAGAAACTTCTGGCTTTGCTTCTAAACTGAGCCAGGTGTATCAGTCTGCCTATTTTACTGGTGAAAGGGGATTATATATGGTTCTTCTGGTATTGAAACTCCTGTTTTATCTAAATAAATACGATCTCTGCTGGAACACCAGGTGGGAACATTCATTGTCACCTGCAGATTCCCTTACCTAGCCGTAGGAACAGATTTTTTTGCAGTAAACAAGTGAAAAGCTGTCATGCAGACAAAAATTTTCAAAAACTTGAAGTGTGGTGTTTATTTTGCCCGGTGGAGAGAGGAAAGGAAAAATTTCTGATTTCACCTGAGCAGTGATGTAGTTTAGCACCATTATCATAGAACAAATTCTTTACCTCAAAATACTTTCTGCCTAATGAGGAAAAAAATGTACAACATTCATGGCAAGGCACTATTGCTTGTTCATACTTGCTTTTGGGTAAGCTGATGAATTAATTGCTTGAACTTAACTTTTTTTTATTTACCTCATCCATTGGTCTGTTTTCATTTGCTAGAATGTTCTTTTTTTTGCAAAACACTGAAAACACTTATTTTGTGAATACCATGTTTGCTTTTATAACATAACATATTATGATATCAAGCTTTTAGCTTGGCATTAAATCATTAAAAACTTTATTTATGAGGCAATGCCAGTCATTCTAGGGTTGGAGCTCTCCAAAAAAAACTGAAAATAAATTTTATCTGACGTTGTTTGACCGATATGTATTTTGGCTTCTGCATTTTCTGCTCTCTTAAAATGCATGAAGTAGGCTGAGTTATTTGGTTTGGGTGGTTTTTCCTTAATTACCTCCAGGACAAGGGCATGAAGAGGGAGGGGAGACCATGGCAAATGTGTTTTGCTGACTTGGCATTGGCAGAGTCCCTGCCTGAGGCAGGCATGGATCAGGAGCATGTTGGGTATTAGCACAACATTCTAAACAGCAGGCATGGGGAAACCTCCCAGCCCAAGGCATCAGTCTGGCCAAATTCCCTAAATTCCTACTCCATGGAGGAGTTCTTCAAGTGACAGTTTGTTTTCAACATGCAAAACTTACTTTAGTCCGCATTCTTCATGTGGAATGAGGAATTGCTGGTGAACTGATGTAATTTTTTTTCTCCTCATAGCCTTCTGCTGTTAAAATTAATTGCTTTATGAATTTCTGCAAATTGCATAGGAGGAGAATAATATTCAAAAATACCTTCAAGGGCTCTGTTTTCAAGGGACTCTTTTATTGTGATGTCCACCATTAAAAAGTAACATTGTTGTCCATACAACTCTAGCCAGTAGCTTATTCTAGAGATTTCATTGCCACCTTCATCAGAGCAGGATGCACAAAACCAGGCTGATAAGGAGTTAAATGTGGTCTGTGATTCCTGTTCCATGAGCTCTGTGTGCCTGGAGCTCCAGTGGGCACCAGGAATCTGAGTTTAAAGCAAAGAAACAAATAAATGCTGGTATTTTCAGCCAGGAATGGCCAGGGGTGTTGGGGTTTTTAACTCTTTGTGCCAATTCTAAAGTGTTGTACAACTCCAAACCTGCTGGCCATAAATACATCTTCAAACTTGCCAGGCTTTGGAGTTAGGAAAGGGAGTACACAAATAGAGAGGCTGGACCCCCATAAAGAATACAAGGAGATTTGGCATGCCAGAAGAAAATCATTCAGAAACAATTGAATGTCAGAAGGTACATAACAAGTAGAACTGTGCTGAGTTGCTGGAGAGCTGTAAAAATTCTGCATAGCATAGTTACTTTATAGATCTGGAACATCTCTAAAGCTGCTGATTCTGCAGAGTCTATAAGGTGAAAGATAGTGTAAAAACATATTCCTTTACAAATCCTCTGTTTTATAGTCTTGAAATGTAGCCTAAAATCTGCTTTCTGCACACAATGTGTAATCCAGAAAGAAAAAAAAGGTGGGGGAATGAGTTTTCACTTCTGGGTTTTATATGAATATTCCCTGCCTTGCAAATCTCTTCCTTATGTTCATGTTTTCTACTGGTAAGAGGAGAATTGAGTAATACTCCATATGGTAAACAGCAGTTCATTTGACTTCTTTGGATACAATTTTACTAGTCCTTTAGAAGTGTTTCCAAAGCCAGATTCAACAGAAGAAATCTTAAACAAGTTCCTAAAGAAGTCAATAAAAAACAATGTTCCCACCCAATACAGAGGGTGGTTTTCCTGGGGTTTTCTTTCCTATTTTAAAATCAAATGAAATGATTGCCATTGAGTGTGAGCCCAGTGTTCTTCTGTCCCTGACCCCTTGCTCTGACACAAATGAAATAAAATGATTTTCACTTCCCATAAGGTTTCTCAATGAATTGTGAGTCTTCACCAGGATATTTTTCATTACCGTGTAGTTACACTCTTAGAAATGTCAGGTACAAATGAACTGCTCTAACATTAAAAACACATTAAAAAGTCACTTTTGCCTGCTTGAGACTGAATATGTTCTTACACAATAGTCAGCTGTTGCCAAAAAAGCCAGTTCCATGTAACTTTGCTGTACCCTGAGCTTGAAAAAAAACACCTGAGAAGAAAAACAACTCTCAGATCCTGGCTGTCACTGAGGTATCAATTTAATGGAAGGTCATTGGAGGCATCATGTCTGTTCAGGTGGTGTTCTCCTGTAGATTTCTCTGCTGCTGCAGTTTAACCTTGAAATGCACAACCTGATGTGCCATTTGCTGAAGCAGAATGTGTCGCTGGGTCAGCACAAGTCTTTAATAAATATTAATTGTTATTTCTGTTGTATTGTGAGATAAGGATACAGTTGTGAGATGTAAAACTAGGGGACTACTGAATTACAAAGTTTTTGCTGGGTATTTTTCCTGCAGAGCTGTCAAATGTGCTGACAGTTCACTTTGTAAATAAACTGTAGTTGTTCCTCTGCATTGATGAAGTAAAAGGATAATGCACATCAATCTGTGTAGGTGTTGAAATCTAAGATGTGAAAATACAAGGGGAGGCAGCCAAGAAATGCTTTTTGTCAAATGGAAATTTCTGGACTTCTAGAGCCAACAGTTTGATTATATGAGACCAACAGGCATCAAAGTGATTGACAGTCTGCATATAAGCTGTGGGTGGCAGATGTAAACTCTTGATCAGATGGGGCTGTAAAATTTTGTCTGGTAAATTGAATGATGATATATCTTGCTACCTAAATGCTGTTTTTCTTGTGATACTTACTTTGGCCGAGTCTCCTTTTAAAATACCTGACTGTGTACAAGAAGCCCTTTCTAAAAAGAAAATCTTTTAGTGTAATGTATTTATGATAACACTTTAATTCATTTGTTTACCCATTATACAGATTTTTGTTCTTAATTTTAAAAGGCTAAATTGCTTTAATTAGAGAGAAAGTGTTAACTCTTCATCTGCTCTGCTTCCTTACCTGATAGTGAGTATTGGTGTTGCTGCCTCTTCAACCATCTGTCTAAATTGTGGTTTTCATTTATTTTACAAGAAACTTGGCATTGAGATGGGAAGAAGTAAAACATTCCTTAAGGAAATAGGATTTAATCTTTTAGTGTCTCACTTTTTTTTGCTATTTGTTAGGTAGACTAGTTCTAAAAATCAATTATTTTTCTCAAAATAACTTTTATTGTGGATATTTTGTACATGGGAGCATCCTTTTAACTGCTTTTCTTTAGTAAAGTTTGCATTTTTGAGATAATTTTGGGAGAAGATGTTTGAGTAATGTGAAAGAATTCTGCACAGCTAGGAATCTTGAATATTAGCACCATCTGATTAACACTACTATAACATAACTAACTTTTTTCTGTGTATTCTGAACTAACGTAACAGAAGGAGGATCCTGCCAGTTTGGATAATGCATATAATAACAGATCAAGAGAAAGCAAACTAAAACTGTGTTTGAAAGAGGGTCTGTTATTTGGGTGTTTTGCTTTTGTCGGTATGAATTTGTTGCCTAACCTTGGGACATTAAGACCAGTGCATCTAGATTGTAGAACCATAAAATCACAGAATGGTTTGGCTTGGAAGGTCCTTAAAGATCATCTAATTCCAGCCTCATGCCATGAGCAGAGACACCTTCCAGCAGACCAGGCTGCTCAGAGTTCCACCAAAACTGGCTGTGGACATTTCCAGGGATGGGGCAGCCTCTCTGAGTAACCTGTGCTTCATCAGCCTCACAAGGAAGAATTTCTTCCCAATATCCAATCTAAACCTACTCTCCTGGCCCTGTCTCCATCTCACCTGTAGGTTCCCTTCAGGTACTGGGAGCCTTCAGCTGGGTCACCCAGGCTGAGAAATTCCAAGTCTTCCAGCCTTTCCTTGTGGGAGAGGACCTCCAGCCCTCTGACCAGCTTGGTGGCAGAGCAGAGGGGCAGAACCACCTCCCTCAACCTGCTGGCTGTGCTCTGGGTGCAGCACAGGATGCTGTTGGATAAATGTTCAATTTTGTGTTCAGTTTTGGGCCTGATAACAGAGGCAGGGCACCAGCCTCCAGTTTCTGGTGGAATTTGGCTCTGCCTGTTTCTGTGTCACGTTTCTCAGCCTGTTTCTTGTCACAGAATCACAGAATAATGAGGTTGGAAGAGACCTCTAAGATCAAGTCCAACCTATGCCCTAACACCACAACTAGACTATAGCACCAAGTGCCAAGTCCAGTCTTTTTTTTAAACATCTCCAGAGATGGTGATTCCACCACCTCCCTAGGAAGACACTTCCAGTATTTTATTATTCTTTCAGTGAAAATTTTTTTCCTGATATCCAACCTAAACGTTCCCTGACGTAGCTTGAGACTGTGTCCTCTTGTTCTGCCAGTTGCTGCCTAGTGGAAGAGATCGACCCCACCTGTCTACAGCCTCCCTTCAGGAAGCTGTAGAGAGCAATAAGGCCACCTCTGAGCCTCCTCTTCTCCAGGCTAAACAACCCCAACTCCCTCAAACATTCCTCGTTCTCTGGGTTTCCATTGCTCCCCTATCATATGCATCAAAGCAAGGAGTTGATGCTGTAGATCAATAGCACTAAGCAGCACAGAAGCAGGGCTGGTTTTGCTAATTGCTGACAGGTATCAGTACCAGCAATTAATGCAGACACTCACTTAACTCTGACAATCGGAGCTAAACTCACCGCAGCAGCAGTGAGCCATCACTGTAGATAAGAGGCTGGGTCCATCTGTACTGATGATCTCTGCCTGATAAGGATCTGTGTTGATGTTGCACCATGTCAAAATATTATACTCTTTGGTGTTTTTCTGTGGATAGTGTAAGGATGCTTTTCCTGAAAAGGAGTATTTTTTTCCTCAAAAGCACTTGAGGCCTGCCTACTCTTTATAAATACTTGAAGTTAACAAGATGAATAATAGGCAGTGGTGAATTTAAAATGAAATAAAAGAGGGGATACGTGGCTTCTCTGCAGTTATATCAGGTCCTGAAGTTCCCCCATAAGCCTGATTGGCATCCACACCTCTAAAATAAAATACATTCTATCTGCACCAGGATTGTAACTCTGGTTTAGGAGCAAATGAGCATTAGGTGTGGGTGTTTCAGGAAAACGGTGTAGGATCAGTTTTAAAGGATGTGAGGGTTCCTAGAAAATCCTGAGATAATTCCTGATCTACTTGTGACGTCAAACAAATCCCCAAACCAATTTTATTTGTTGCTGATGTTTTAATCTTTTGGAGACTTGTAGAACAACTTGCTGCTATTCTTCTAAGGCAATAATATTATTATTTTTCTGAGTTGATCAGCTCCTGAAGCTGCACCCAAATGAGCTGAAAGAAAGGAGAGCTAAGCGAGGCTCAGCTGTGCCCTGAGACCTTGGGATGACAAGTGACAGTTCAGTGTTCCAGTTCAGTGCCACACTTTGTACCCCATGTGTCTCTGGGCTTGAACTTCACGTCACAGGCAGTGAATATTTTTAATAGAGTTTGTACTCTTTTGTCTTGAGATGAATGCAAGCCCACACATGGTGTAAGCCTCAATTAATTATCCTCTGGGGTCTGCTGCACATATTTGCATATGCTCTATCAGTGGACCACCAAGATTATTCAATTAAATCCTCACAATGGCTTTAAGAAGGCCAGTGATTAAAGCTTTAGTGATGACTGTTCATTTATAAAATAATTATTTTTATAAATTTCAATCTCACTGCTTATTTCTTCCAAATTAGGATCTATTGGGGGGGGACAGCTTGAAATGCAGGATGTGTCTGAATAGGTATCACAGTCACAACTGATAGACAAGTGGGTGCACCAACATTTCAGCTATTTTCTTCTGTCAGATTGCTAAAAGATAGATTTCTAATAATTTTCCAGATGACAGTGACTTGGCAGAAGTTTGCCAGACCATTTTTCTCTCTCAGCAGATTTAGGAAGGGTGTAGTTATGACCTGATGTTTCTGATATAAGTGCTTTATAAGTATGGTTTTCTTCTAAAACTTCTGCTGAATTACTAATAGAAATGTGGTTTTATTTAATAAAAATGTTTGTTTACCAGAGGTGTGATTATGTGGTGACTATGCCAATTCCCAGGTATCTAAAATGATCACGAAATGGAAGTTGTGTAGCTTTCTGGAGACAGTGCAATGTTGTTACGCTTTTGTATAATCTTAGCTAAGATGATTAGAGGATAGGTGTGATTTACACAATCTTAAGAAAACACTAAATGCAAAAAAACACCAAAGCAACCCACCATTCATTAAAAAAAAAAAAAAAAACCAAAAAAAACCCAAAAAGCAAACCAGCCTGAGTAATGATAAATATTACCAGATGAGAGAAAGAGAAAAATGTCACCGAAGATAAATATGGTATTTAACTACTTCTGTTAATGAATATTGTTTTTTTGATCCAAATGTGCTTAGAGAGATTTGCAAGGCAACACTGTGGTTTTACCAAATGTCTGTTGAAACTCTGCTGTTGAATTTGAGGTAGTAATTCACTGAAATTATACATATTTTTCTGTTTTTATGGATCTATTTGATTTATAACTCAATAAATGCAGGAGCTCCTCTACAGTTCTATAGGAGTTTTTTGAACAAATGCATAACTGTTTCCACTTCAGTAGGTGTTAAACTGCGTAAATTGTCTGCATTCACTTTTCATATAAGGATCTTTAGCATTTTTTTCAAAATACAATTATTGAAAAACGGGTTAAAATTGCTAAGAGGAATTGCTATTAAAGTTGCTTTCTCTTGTAAAATATCTCTAATTTTCATACAGTGAAATGGAAGCATAAGTCAGAACTGCCTTCTGAATTTCTATTTCTCATGCTTGCTCAAGAGCACATCTCTAGGCTTTTAATAAATGAAATAGGCCAAGGCTTGCATAACTGAGCTTAGTGGTATGTGGTAATTTTCTATCTAGTGAGCTTTGAAAACAGTAAAAGTTGCTATGTAACTATAAAAGCATTTGCTAAAAGTTTTTATTTATTTTGATGCTTGTAGTTGTAGAGGGGGTGTCTAAGACAGCTCAATTATCTCTAATTTGCTTCGTGTGATGAATTTCTTCTGGTAGTGTTGTACAGTGTGCTCATGCAATCTGTGTTCATTTGTAAATTCAAGTCAGGTTTATTTCTTGTTCTGAAAACCTCTAATACTGTATGTGCAAGAAAATACCAATTAATGGTTTCTAATTAACCCCTATCAATGAAATGTCCCAATTTATTAGTGTGCTGATCTGAGTGGGCTAACTCCAACAGCAAAGAAAGCTTTTTCTTTGTTTTGGAAGAGTTTTTTGGTGGTTTTTTTTTGTTTGTTTGTTTTGTTGTTGTTTTTTTGTTTGTTTTGGTTTTTTGTTGTTTTGGGTTTTCATTTTTGTTGTTTTTTTTCTTTTCTTTTTTTAGGGGGGGGCATTTTTGTTTGTTTGTTTTTGGGGGTTTGGGTTTTTTTTTTTGGTTGGTTGTTTTTATGTTTGGTTTTTTTTTTTTAACTGAATGTGGGCTTTTGTTGCCCTCTCTACAAGCTACCTTTTACCAGTTCTACCCTCTCTACAAAAGCCAGGGATCTCATAAAACGGGAAAGCTGGCCGGACAAAACGCACATCCCACCAATATGATTAATGCAACATTCTCGGTTTATTTGAGAGAAGATGGCAGTTTATATACACTTCTATATAGTTTACAGCTTACAAAGGCACTCTGATTGGCACGCTAACGTTGTTTACCTTTGCCTTAAGGTGGTCAGACTTTTCACACTGCAGCTCTACTCTTTATTTACACTCGGATAGCTGATTACTTTGTAGTTACCATAACATAATTTCTGACTGCGCCACAAGCTCTTTATTTCTAACTGCGTCAGAGGCTGGAAGGCCTCAGAAGGCCCAAATCCGAGGCCCAGACTGGAGTAGCTCAAATCTCATTCCAAACACAAATCATGCCCTCTGTCTCTCAGAAATGCTGCAACGCTCTACCTCCTCATGAGAAGCTGCAGTGTCTCTCCTGCATCAGGGCAGCAAGATTTTGGAAAACATTAGCTGATCAGACATCTGCTGTCAGTCTTCACGCACAGACCGGGTCAGGCTGGAAGGGCGTCTGGTCCCACCTCCCTGCCCAGGCAGGGCCATCCCGGAGCACAGCGTTGTATCCAGATGGTTCTGGAAGTTCTCCAGAGAGGGAGATGACCTCCCTGGGCAGTCCTGCTCCACAGGGTGGAGGTTCTTGTGTACAGCTGGAACCTGGGCATCGGTTCCTGCCCAGTCCATGCTCTGCAGACAGGGACAGACAGGGATGAGGTCCCTTCTCAGTGCTGAGCAGCTCCAGCTCCCTCAGCCTTTCCTCCTGAGAGATGCTCCAGTCTCCCCACCATCCCCAAAGCCCTCACTGGATCCCCTACAGCAGCTCCATGTCTCTTTTGTCCTGAGGAGCCCAGAAGTGGACACAGCACTCCACGTATGGCCTCCACGGGGCTGAGAAGAGGAGGGTGACATTTGCTTCCTTCCAGTCCTCATCTCAGAGATGATGATGAGTGTCTTGCCAGCAGCAGCCAGACTGGAGAATCCAGTGGTGCTTCTGCTCCACAAACCACCTGCTGGACCTTGCTGCTCCAAACCCTGGTTCTCTGTAGAAAACACATTGTGGGGTTTCACTTCAGAATTGTTAACTCCAGTTCTTGGAATCTCTCTAGGGAGTTAAACTTTGAAGGATCCTTGGGTTTCTGAGGCCTATAGACAGTTCTGCCTTCTAAACCCCACTTCACTGTTCTAAACTTAACCTCAGATAGCAAACGGTGTGTTGAGCATTTTTACTACAGAGTAATGCTTACAGAACTTAAAAATGTTCTTCATCTGCATTGCCACTGTCAAGGTACTGTATTAGACCCCATGCCCAGGGTCTTAAATGTAATGAAATGTTACATGAATTGATGACACAGGGCAGGTATATCTCACAAATTACCACAATGGCTTTGTGGCCCTTACTGAATCCCAGTATTTTACAAATTCCCAGATACGTTACCTGCAGAATGAAAGACACCTCCCACAAAGTTCTGGGAACCCTGAAAAGAGAAACTTTTTCTGACAGTGGAGTGATTGATTAGAAAGAGGAGTTTTTTATTAATACCACCTCAGTCTGTAATAGAGTACAGGCTCTTTTAGCAAGTATTTCATCCTAGCATTTTGAAAGAGGTTTTCTTAAATGTTTGCTACATAAATGTTTGTTACATAAACTTAGTTTTATGTTGGAAATGTGAAATGAGAGCATGGTAGTCATATCTGCTCAAGAGAGAAAAGGCTGTTTTCATATTAATATTGTCACTGGAATATGAGTGTGGGTTTAGAGTGGTCCCATTGAGAGGAAGGTTTGTAATTTTGGGGCAGCAGTGCTTAATCTTTTGGAAAATAAAAATAAAAGCTGGAGTGCAGTCAGTTGTATATAAATGTCCAGATGCTTTTCACTACAGCAGCAGCAAAGATACCAAAGCTGCTATAACTGAAACTGAGGAGGATTTGAAGGGAGAGTCTTACAGAACTGGCAGGCTGCCTGAAAAAATAAACTCTGAGCAGCCCAGAAAAATGGTGGCAGCAGTAACTACACTTGAGGTGTTACATTGTCTGCCAGGAAAATTAGTAGAATTTTGTCTGCACCTCCCCAAAAGCGTGTGCATGCACAAAGGGTCAGAAACACTTTGTTCTTAGCAGCGTATGGGATATGTTACAGGTCTGTCAGCACTTTGGGACTGGCTGTCTCTTCACCCCCACTTTTGCTGGGGCTCCCTGATGTTAAGTTACCACACTCAGATGTTTCCCTGCAAAGCCACGCAGCCCTGTTTCCAAAGTTGTAGTTGAAAAACCTTAATTGAAAAAAGGCTCGTATAATTCTAGGGTATGATAGCACTGGCAAAAAAGTGCTTGCATTTGCTGTTTGCTGTAAAATGTGGCATTACAGATTCAGTAAAATAGAAGTGGCAGTATAGCCACAGACCACATTCTTGCTTGTAGTTGTGTAGGGACTGCATTTACTTAAATTTTTTCCAAGTTCAGGCAGCCCTTAGTTAGGTAACTGTAAATGCATTTATTGCTGTTAGAAATGAGATATTCTTATGCTACAAAGAAAGCACAAAAGGTAAAAAGGGCTGATTTGATTAAACCCCCTGCCCAGGTGAGGAATGAAGGGCTTCATTCACAGAAGCCAAACAAGTCTGCCCTAGACTTGTCTTATGTTTTTATCCAGTTGAACCTTACCTTTAAATACCAGTGCAGAAATTCAGCATTAATGCAGAGAGAGTGACATTATTGCTATGGTAATCTTGGTCTTCTTACCTTATTTGTCATCTTTTCAAGTGTTTTGCCATAAAAATGCATAAAACTGCTTCTCATAAGAAATATCTCTCAGCATATTTGTGCTATATTGGGATTGTGTGTATCCATAATAGGGATTAGATTGCCAGTCTGTAGATCTTAAGACATAGAATAAATGTTAGGAAGCAGATATTTGGTGTAGCATTCATCTGAAACGTGTTCTTCAGTGCCCATTTGTCAAAAGGAACAGTGTTTCTAAATTAAAGATGTGGAAGGCCTCCGAAAAGTTGGGTCCTGGTTTGTGATTTTGTTTGTATTCAGCCTTTGCTTTGATGGCCACATTGACAATAAGCAAATGAGAAGGCCTTAGCACTGAGGAACACATTAAGAAAGGCTACAAAGAAAGGGCATGAGAGAAGCTTTGAAGTGGCATCTAGTTTTAATTTGAGTGGGAGAAAACCAGATGTGTCTTCGGGAGCCCTGGCCCAGCTCTTTTTTTTTAAGAGGATGGGGAACTCAACCAAATCACTCAATGGAGAGACCCGAAAACCAACTGTTTCCACCCTGGCACTTTGATCTTTGTTGCCACTTTTGAGTGAACTGCTCTATCCCAAAGGAAAAATGCTCTAACCCTTCATTTTAACTGTGTGCATCATCCTGTACAACTGGATTGCATATCTCCTTTTTCCATTCCAACTGCAGTTATCTGAGTTAATTTCCTATGCAATATACTGCCAGAGATGCTAGTGACTTCAACATAGCAAAACTGATCAGAATTTTGATTTGCCTGACTTTTGTAATGTGTGTTAGAAAAAAACATTGGTACACAGCGTTTTGGGTCAGCAGTCCTGAAAACAAAAGATGGAAAACAAAGAAACCTGCTTGTGTAGGACTTCTGTTGGCAAGCTCTGCACCTGGCATGATGTGCTTAGTTGCTGCTTACAGATAGAATAATATCTCTGAATGATATATTTGAGGGTTGGTTTTTTTTTTTCAGTAGTCCTTGGATCACATTAGACAAGCAAAAAGATTGCTGTAGACTGTACATTTAGTGAGTAGATTAAAACTACACTACCAAGGTTTTTTTTTAACATGTTCTAGAAAATAAGTAAAATAATCTTGTCTTCTGAAGAGATTAAGAGTTTCAAAGGATGGAAAGGAGAAAGTGAGTAGATAAGAAGGCAAATAACATGAGTCAAATTCAAGGTTACTGTTGTTTCTAACCTGAACAGGATAAATTCTTTTGCTCTGGGGGCTTGTCCATGTGCTGCCTTATAAATGATGCCAAAGCTTGCAGCTTTCAGAGGAAAGGATTGGAAAGGAGAAGTTTGAAAATTCTGGAGAAATAGGGTCAAGTTAAGCTGATGCTGTTTGGCTGATACCAGTTGTCTTGAACTGTCATAACCAAAAATGGACCTTCTACCCAGGTGAGGATATTTTGTTGTAGTTTGGGTTATGTGTTTTCACAATTATTGTTGGTTTGGTTTAGTTCAAGTTTGATTCCTTCATGGCAGGTATAAAACCACTACTGGAATCAAGCACAGAATGTTGTCTTGATACATGCAAGTACGATGCTTTATTTTACATTGAATTGCTTCTCTCATGTCATTTTAGTGTAGATTTCTGGAGCCTAGCACATTCCAGAAGCAAATATTAAGGAGGAATAGTTTGTGGCACATACCAAATCTGGAGAATATGCTCATGAGTAGTAATGAAATACGCGGGGAATTTTTGCCTGTCTTGTCTCTAGTGCTTAACATGCCATTAATACAGACCCTAAAATAGTAAGGGTCAGTTAGGGCCTTTAGGAAAAGTGCAAAAGACTTTGTGTGCGGTTGTTCTGTGTTCTTAAAACATGTGAAAAACTGGAAGGAGAAGCAAGAGGATGGACTTCTGCACAAGTGAAAAGTAACACACTGGCTTCTAGCTGGCTGTGTCAAAGTGAATCACTCTATTTCTACATAATAAAGTACAGACACATAAATATGTAGGGTAGAAACTCTGAATTACACATTGGACTTGGTATAAAGTTGAAATTGGAGTTCTCAGTAAAATTAGGTTTTTGCTTTATTTCCCCTGAGATTTATTGGTGATGTATAGATTATTGTAGTATAATAAATGAAATTCTGTGTGTGTGTAGGCAGAAGTTTATGGATAACTGAACAGCTGTCTAGATTGGATGTTGAAGATTGTGAATATCAAACTGTAGCTTGGTTTAAATAAAACTCTCTCTGCTCTGCAAGATAAGAGTTTGAAACAAATGCCTTAACCTACTATGTGGGAGGGTTATGACAATAATTATCAAGCTTCACTACACCTTGCACAAGTATTTTGAGGCGTCTTGTCAAAATACCAGGTAAATTACTGCCAAAAATGCACTAATTAGATGAGTAATGAAAAAGTTTTCAAATGGAAGTATTTAAAATCTGTTCATCCAGTTAGACATATTTACAGTCATCACTCTTAATTGCACAAGCTGAATTTCCAGTGTTCACCCATGAGATTTCACTCGTGTCTAAACTGAAGGGAAAGAAAAGCCTGTTTTCTCTTTTTCTTGAAGG
Organism: Lonchura striata; assembly: GCF_050655825.1. Taxonomy (NCBI): domain Eukaryota; kingdom Metazoa; phylum Chordata; class Aves; order Passeriformes; family Estrildidae; genus Lonchura; species Lonchura striata. Next base: position 11,535,225 of record NC_140741.1, on the reverse strand, counting down.
GAAAAAAAAAAAGCCTGTTTTCCCTTTGCTTTACCCTTTTAGAAGGAAGTGACTATTCAGGTCTAGAAGGAAAGTGCTGTGCAGTCCTCAGGGGCATGGTTCATGTCTGTGATATAGTGAGGAAAACTGTGTTTTGTTCAATGATTTTTTTTTTTTTTTTTTTTTTTTTTGGAATGCTAACTTTTGATGTATGACTCAAACCTGGAGCAAAATGCTTCCTCTGCTCTCCTTTCCCACTTTTCTGACCTCTCCCTTCTTTCCCCCCTGATTTTGTGTGGTTTCCCCACTGCAGTCCTTGGGTGTGGCCTCTTCCTGTATCATCAGTGAAGTGCACTCACACAAAATATGGGATGTGCCTCCACCTGGGTGGACCTGAGCATTTCTGGGGCAGAAGTCCTGATCCACTTATTTCCACATTTATGGATGTCAGCTGACAGTCACCTGTCAAAGTTTAATGCAAATAAGAAGGCAACGTTTTGGCAAAGCATTTTGGCCAGCTCATCTCCATTGTGTGTTTTGGGTTTTTTTTTTTCACTTTGATGTGAGAGTTTCTGAAATGTTGGGGGGGGGGGGGGCGGTGAGGAAGGGTTTTGGAAGGGAAGAAAAAGAGGACTAACAAAAGAAAAAAAAAAAGAACCCTCAACCAAAGAAACCTGGATGCTTCCTCAGGAACGTTATGAACCCAAATTCTCTTTAATCTGGGTAGATTTCCTTGAGAGGCATTGTATGAGGAGGGCAATTAGGAGTGACACAGACTGTCCTCGGAATGTCTCTTTCCTGTCTCCTCCTTGTAATTGATAGATTTCTGCAACAACAGCTCCTTCAGGGGCTAAACTTAGAAATCTGCTGAATTTAGAGCAAAGATAAAGTACTGGCAATTGCCAGCTCATCAGTTGAGCTCTGTGACATAGTCTCTCCATTTAGGCATTAGTAGGTTTCTAAAATCTCAGTAAAGGAAGTGCAAAGAATTGAGCTGTCTTTCTAATCTTGCACTCTTAAGTTTATGAAGCCTTTTCCATTTATTCACCATGAAAGTAGTGTGGGTTTTTTATTAGGCTTTTGTTTGGAGGCAACTTTTAATCAGTAATGCTCTATAGTTGCAAATCGTTATGATCTAAAGAATTTTATTTTATAAGTGGAGAATATTAAGATAGTCTTGTTAAATTTGGGTTGTTACATTTATGAAGCATGGAGGGCAGAAAGTGTGACATGCATGAGATGAGCTCTGCTTCATAATTTTGGAAGTTCAGATGGTTAAATGTATAGGCAGTAAAAGAAGATGGTGTTAAGGATGAAGTGACTGTGGAGATCAATTAGTCCAACACCTCTGCTAAAGCAGGGTCACCTAGAGCAGGAGGCACAGGGTGGTGGCCAGGCAGGTTTTGAATCTCTCCAGAGGAGGTTCCACAGCCTCTCAGGGCAGCCTGTTCCAGGGCTCAGTACTTTTTGCTCATATTCAGCTGGAGCTGGCTGTGTTTCAGTTTGTGCCCCTTGCCCTGCCACTGAGCTCTTGGCATTCAAGATATATCTTGGCACTCTTCAGATATGTGGATGCACTGATAAGATCCCCCTCAATCATCTTTTCTCCAGGCTAAAGAGGCCCAGCTTTCCCAGCCTTTCCTCCCAGGGGAGATGCTCCAGTGCCCTCATTATCCCCATGGCCCTCACCAAACCTTCTCCAGCAGCTCCTTGTCCTTCTTGCTCCGAGGGGCCCAGAACCCTCCCCTTTCTCTTTTCTTCAGAGGCTGCAGAAATCAAACCCAGACATTTCTTCCCTGTGTGGCAGCAGCTGATAGTTCTTGGATTTGGGCAATTTCTTCCAAACTGTGGTAGCTGCTGTGATCTACCAGGATCTGCAGTTCAGGGGAATGAGATAATGCAAAGGGAGCATTTTTGTGCTATTGGGGATGAAGCTCAGCCTCCCACCCACTGGAAGACACTTATGAGCAGCATCCTGAATTAAGAAGTCATGTCTGCAAAAGTAAAACTGTGATTGCATCCCCTCACTCTTACTTCAGTCACTGGGTATTTATCTGTAATATTGGAAATTTTAAACTAGTGTCTTCATGTCCTGAGGATAAAGACGATTGCTTTAATCCTTAACAATTGTTTTAATCCTAACAGAGCAGTTATACGTCTCATGTTAAACTTGTCCTTGTCCAACTGAAACCCTGTTAATGAATACATAAAACCATAGCTGAAGTGAATTATCTATGTTCATATATGAACTAAAACCACTTTTACTGTTTTTAAAATTCAGTGGTTGCCAACCCAGTGCCAGTGTCTGGCAGTGCCAATGAAGATTCTTCAATATTAGTTTTCATCCTTTTTCTTTGTGTATGTGAGTGTATATATATATATGCATTTGTGAGTGTGTACACTATTATATGCCATAATGAAATATTCTTAATTTTTTTCACTGCACTGGTACATTTGATGTACTGTATTTACATAGTTGAATTGGAAAGTCAAAACATACTGCGTAATACTTTTCCTTCTCTCTCTTTCACAGTCATAATGAACGAAAAGTAACCTGCAAACATCCAGTGACAGGACAGCCATCACAGGACAACTGCATTTTTGTTGTGAATGAGCAGTAAGTGCCTGTTGTTTCACTCTGTAAAACACAGATTTTAAAACCCATTAATAATGAAGTCAGTGATTACTAGTGGTAATATTTATTTTTTCTAAATCAGATCAACATGTAGATAGTTTTACTTGTTTAAATTACTTAAAAGGAATGATAAATATTTTATACTAACTTTTAAGTTATAAACCAGATCTCAAATTACTTGAATGATAGAAATGCATCACATTTATGTATGCACTGTATGAATTTCTTCTTGTCACTTTAATTATTCTGTAATTTTAGTTAACAACCTAGATATTATATAACAATCAAATAAACTTCCATAAAGGGATAAATTTTATAATCACTTAGGGACAACCACAAGCTGTAATGTTTTGCCTGATAGTTTCTCCTCAATTGATTATTTCCTTGGCCAGTTTGGACACTTTCTGAATCATTGGATAATAACTGGGATTTGCTGTCTTAGCATTAGTTCCTGGGTGTCCTGCTCACCACCATTGCTGCAGCACCTCACTGGTGGCTCCAGTGAAAACCATCAGAACTGGCCAAATTTCACCAATGGGCCTGTTCTCACCCAGGGGGGACAAAGCCAGAGGGGGCCTTTGGAGAGCATTTCTTCCCATTTCCATCTCACACTCATTCCTGTCTTTTTCCCTCCCACCAACACCTGGCGCTAAGAGAGAAATTCTGTTTTTAAGCAACATGTTAAAATTCATCTATAATAGGATGGAGTTTAAAACACAGTGCAGGTAATTCTGCGGTGAAGTGTGAATTGCTTTCAAATTGGAAAAGTAGGACACAGGCTGTACAAAGCTACATCTAGGGGTGCTTGCTATTAGCAGTCTGCACACACAGCATGTTCCAGTACTATTACATATTCTATTTTCAGGACTGCTGCAGCAATGTCATCTGAAGAAAAGAAGGAGCGACCAGTAAGCATGATATGTGAAGCAACTAACTATAATCTGACATCAGATTATGCTGCTCATCCAATGAGCCCTGTGGGCAGAGTAAGTCTTTATGTCCAAATAAATTAGAACTCAAATAACTCAGTTATTCCACAGGGTACTAGACAATGCTGTCTGTTAGTATTCCACTGAAAAAGAGAAACAAAGCTTCTATATTTTTCAGGGCACTCAACTCCTTCCTCGTTTAATTTGGAAACTGAAGTGTCTCAAACAAATTGTCACTGTAGCTGTAATTTTTATCAGGTAACTCAGAGATCTTATGACTTAGACGTAAACTTGAGTTGACCTTTCTGATCTGTTTGAACAGCAAAAACCTGAGTGACTGATGTAGCATCCCTGTTGCAGAAATTGCTCCATCACAAACAACTGCCTGGATGTGTCCAGTAAAACAGAGTTGGGATTGTGTGCAAGAAGTAGCTGTGAGAGATGTGGGAGGTGACCCTGTGCTAAACAGCAGGTGACACTGGGCCAGAAGCAGAATTCCTGGCTTCCCAGAAAAATTCCTGCTAAATGTTTAGGGGAATCCTAGGGTCACCTTAATTTATGTTTTATTTCTCCAGTTTCTCAGGAGGTTAAGCTAAATGCCCAGATGTTCTTACCAGCTTCTAGGTTTATTGGATGAAGCTGATGAGCCTATTGTGTGCATATTTTTTTTAAATTTTCAGCTTTTTTTGAAATAGAAGTTGCTACAATGTTAAGTGCCTTAAGTTTTCTAGGAGACCAAGAAAATGACTTTGATCAGTGATGACAGACAAGAGCAGTCATCTCTTCTAGCCAGTAGTTAACAGTTAAACAAGGGGAAAAACCCTGTGCTTTAGCTTGTCATTGAGAATGTTAACCCTGAGAAGTGCTTTTTCAGCAAACTAATCCGGCCTGCAAGGGAAAAATAAACTTTGGAATGCGTTCTAACTGAGCAAATTCCTTAATGTCAGAAACTTGGATTGAAATAATTGACTTACCATGTGGTAAGAAAACATCGGAAGGTTCCTTCAAGTGCATTTTGGAATCTTTCTGTTTTAGATATCTCATGAGACAGGCAGAATCCTTGACCTAAGTTAGAAAACTGTTATTTAATGAGAAAAGTATCTATTAATGTTGCTGGGGGGAAAAATAGAGAGTCACAGATATATTATAAACAGTAACAAAATCCATCACAACTTTCATATGATCATGTTTAAGTCCATGCAGGAAAACCAGTCTGAAATACAAAAAACTAGAAAACTCTCAAACAACAATGGTAAAAAATAAACTCAAAGCCAGCTAAGCTTTAAAACAACCAAGGAAGCAAAAAACCTAAGGTAATTTCTTGTTGGAGTCCTAACAGTGGTGCAGAATGCAGTAATTACATTGCTAGTTCTCTCAAAATTCATTTTCTGGGAAGCAATTTCAGGTTAAATATGCAAAATTAATTACAATTTAGGAGCATGTGTCTTACATTCTTCTCACTTTGAAAAGAGAAGTTGAAAATGCCATTTAGCCTAGTGTTTGTATCATAGTCTTAGAGAAAGAAATCAAGATTTCTATGGCCCATTTACTGTGATTTTTTTTATTTTCATTGATTAATGGCACTTTAGTTTCCTGTGAAAATAACATTTTGAAAAAATAGACTGTTCTACTTTTCATTCCTCCTGTTCTAGCTATTTAAATGCACTTAAAATGTTAGTCTGATTATTGTGGCTGCATGTGTAATTACTGTACATCAGTTTTTGGATGTGCATTTGTCTGAATTAGTGCAAGACCATTCAAAAACTGTTGGTTTTTGGGAGGTAAATGCTGGGAAAGTAGAACCACAGCTAATATCAATCTGCCTTTTCTGGCAGCTATTCAAAGATAATGACTTGAATCCTTTCTAAAGATGACTGCAGATATGCCCATGGGTTGTACCTGGATACAAAATGGATTTTCTTTTCTTATTCATGTCTTCAAACAGTAAAGTCTGAAATTCTAACTTCTGACTACAATATGTAGTTTGTAGTATTGTATATATAGTATATATATGTAATATATACATTATATATTATAATTATATATATAATATGTATTATACATATATATGTAATATTCTATTATATTAATATAATAGTAGTATTGTGTATTGTAGCACAATAAAACAGGAATAAAATGGTGAGAGAAGTTGCAGAGAATTAAAGAGGAGAAGGATGCTTCGGGTTGTTGCTAAACCAATTTTTTTTAGGTGGTTTTTGTTTTCAGAGATAACTCATGACCACACCTGATATTGGAAAGTAGTGAGGAATGGGAAGAAGTTTGGGAAACAACTAAAGTTTCAGGCAGTTAAGGGGTACAGGAGAAAGTTTTCCTTGCATTAATGTTAACTGATCCCAGATAGATAAAGAATATGGAGAAGTTGCTATTTTCTGTCAGAAAGACTCTCTGGAGTCTATTGCTGTTGCTGACCAGAGGCCAGTATGAGGTGAGGCAAAAATCAATTCCTGCCCAGTAAAAGTCTTAATTCTAATCTTCCTTTCCCACTGTATAGATGGGAAGGGCCAAATAACAAATTACAGCTCTTCTAAGTGCTGCTGATTTCTTGTTAGCTGGAAGTGTATTTCCAGACATGAAGGCAGTAGCACAGACCCCTGGCTGTGAAAACCCACAGGCTTCAGATTGCTACAGTAGTATTTGTTTTCATCTCTCTGTAGAATGAAGAAATTATTTTTGTAGTTGTCTTTATTTTCAATCTTATTTGTCTCCCTGCTGTTAAAATCACTACCTAGACAAACAGGATTGTATGTCATAAATTGCTTTTTAATGTGTAAAGTCAGTCACATCACCAGTCACCCTCCATGGTTCAGATCTGCTGCTCTTCATCACTGTCCCTGATTATCAGCAGAATAAGGTGAACACATTTTTCTCACAGAAAGTGGAGTGTTAGCCCAGGACAGCTGCTGAGGAGCTCCAGGTGACTCCAATACAGCTGGGATGTTTCCCAGTGCCCACAAATATTAATTAGTTTGTTAATAGATATTTCAGTTCAGTCCAGATTTGAATGGCTAGTGTAGGTGTAGCCATTCAGGTCTGCTCAGGGTCCAGGTTAGCTGGAAATGTCTGATTAACAGAAATTAAAATTATTAGTTACTATTAAAATTCCTTAGCAAACAGCACAGGGAACAGGAGGGGTGTGAAGGGCATTCCTGGTGCTCAAAGCTGGATGTCTGCACAGTGTATTTTATGATTTATATTCAGATCAGCCCAGTAGTGCTCCTTGTGCATCTTGTATTTTAGTCCTGCCTAAAAGGAATCCAGTTTGCTTTATTATGCAAACCAAGGCATGCTAGGAGTGAATGATGGGGAGGTTTGCTTCAAGAGCAACCTCCTGGTCCAAGCTAAAATGCTGAGGCAGAAACCCGCTCAGCTCATGGAAAAGTGCAGCATTGGAAGGCACCAAAATTGCCTACAAAAACCCAGAAGGAAGCATCCTATTATTTTGTGGTTTGGAAGATAATGTAAGCCTTGAACACTGGAAATATATTTTTAAACAGAAGTTAAAACTAAGAAAGATACAGATGTTTACTCTCTGAGTTTACATGCAGAAAATTTCAAGCCACTTGCAGAGTGATGAATTGTGCAGTGCCAGATGCTGACTGCTCTGTTGTCCAGAGTTCAAAACCCTGCTGGGTGTTTTTTCAGTTTTGGAAAACAGTGAATATCACTGGCTGGACATCCTGGCTTCTTTCTCAGCACTGGGTTTGTGCAGGGCTCTTCCCACAGGATCTGATTTTGGAGGTATCTGAGTTGCTGGGACTTAGAATGGATCAGATGGTACCAGGTGTGACTCTGCTTGCTCTGTTACCTTCTGCACCTTCCAGCAAGTGATGATTGTTTGGATCATTCCTTCACTAGCTTCTTTTTGCCTTCTCCAGATGCTGGAGCTGGGCAATATGTCCTGTATTTTTTTTTCTCTGTGTGTGTGCTGTGGGCTAAAAAGTACTTGAAATCTTCAGTTATTTTTATTTTTTTTCTCCCCTGTCACAGTTTAAGATAATTAGTTATGTATGAGAGACAGGGATGGCCAGAGATCCCCAGGCATAACAAAAGGTGAAGTAATCTAAAGTCTGAGTACTCATAATCAGTTTATATACTCACCTACAATGTTTCAGTGTCCCAAAATACTCATTGTCTTAAGGTTCAGAGTTTGTTGTGAAGTTATTCTCTTTATGCAGCATGTGGCAAACTAATTACAAGTCATCAGAAGTGTTCTCTGTAATAGCTAAAAGTAGAAAGCACTTGTGATGCTGCATTTAAAGTTTGTATTCACAGTTGGTAGGATGTAACCCATTAAAACTCTTCTGTTAGCTCAGTGAAATTGGAGTCAGTATGGGTTTTTATCAGGCCTACCTTAGAGACAGCTGTCTAAATTACCTGAATTTGTTAGACGTGACATAAGTGCATGGTTGTCTTCAGAAACATCCTCAATGCATTAGCTATTTTTACAATAGCTAATTGTAAAAATAGAGCACTGGAGTGCTCTAGGGGGGTTTTGAACCTTTAGTACCTAATATTAGAGTAGGTGTGAGTGTTAGAAATTATTTCTGATCAAAGTGTTAGCCCAGCTTTTGTGTGATATGCCAATGCAGCAGTCATACAGCTTAACAGAGAGAGCTGTAGTTCACTTTATAACTGTGTTTTATATGTTCTTTGTTCTGTATTCCTTTTTCACAGCTGGCTCTCATAATTCTCTTGGCTTCTTAGAAATCTTTGTCCATTTTGCACTGATAGAAATGTGGAAGTTTTTTACTTTTATTCTTAATTAGGCTTGCTTTTTAGAACTGAGTCAAATTTCTGTATCTCCAGGGAAAATTAAAAGCACTCTTATTTTTATATTCCCCCATGATTCTTGCAAAAAAAGAAATACAAAATGTATTTTTTGTTGTAGACTCTAGGCAGGCACACATAACTTTTGTAATGTTGTTTTGTTGTTTTTTTGGTTGTTTTTTTTTTTGCCAAGCAGTGTTGTATTCTTCAGTTAAGGGCATCACTGACAAAAGATGCATATAACTTTAAATCAAGTTCTCCATTTATGGTTTTTCAGCTACTGTGGGATTCTCTCTGAAGCATGAGTAAAACCCAGCTTTGTTCTGTGATGGGTGTTGAGAGAATTTCCACAGAGAAACCCCAAATGTCATTTGCAACAAAACCTGAGTGGTTGTCAAGCATTCATCCTTTAGGAATTTTGCATAACCCCATGATTAGTTTCAGTAGCAGAGAAAGGGAAGCTGAAACACAGGATTATAGTCTTGTCTCAAGCCAAATGGTGGATTTGAAGCAGAGATGTGAATGCTGCTTTAAAAACTTACTTGAACTTATCTTCTTCTGCACAGGAGTGTACTTTGCTCTGTCCCATCTTGTGGTGTCTGAGGCACCAATTCTTACAGCATTTAAAACACAAGAAAATGTTCAGCTCGTTTAGTTGCAGAGCAAGCTTTCTAAATGTAGGCTGAGAACAATTAAGTGTGGATTGGCAAAGCACTGCAGGTTTCTTTGTGCCTTTTCCAAATTCCTTTGGTTATTCAAGTAAAAGGATGAAATCTAAAATGCTTTATTTTTCCTACTTCTCTTAATCATAGGTGATCATTGCAAAATTGTAAAAAATATAAGCAACAACTGATATGAGATCCAGAGTTCCATGGAAAGATTTCTAAGTAGACTTTAGTGCAAGCAAGTAAAATAGTACTGAAATCAACCAAGAGATCACAGAACAAAGAAGGAATACTAAAAAACTAATTTATTTTAGGAAAGGGGGAGTTATATCTTGTTGGAATCTGAACAAGTTTTCATGTGTTAGTTCAGTGTTGGAAGCAGGAAAGAGTGGGATTCTTGGCCAGATCATTTGGTTTTTCATAATTAATAATAGTTCGTTCTGTGAGTTTATTTCTCTTCCTACAGCTCAGTAGGCATTCTGCCCACCTTAGAAGAAGGTCAGATGTGTATTTGGTTGGGTTTTTTCTTGTTTGAAAAAATCCCAAAACATCTTTTAGTACTTGTCTTGGGATTTATCTTTATATTCTCTGCAGAAGAAAAGAAAGAAATGCTGAAACCAGCAGAACCATGCAGTAATTATTTATCTAAAAAAGAATAGAGTTTGTGTTCTGCAGTCCCCCAGAGGAGCACATATAAGAAAAAGATGTTAAAGAAAAGAAAAGCGTTTTGATTTTTGTACAGTTATTGATGTCATGGTTTCTATAACGTGTTCAATTCAATTTAGACGTCACGATCTTCAAAGAAGGTTCATAATTTTGGGAAGAGATCGAACTCCATAAAGAGAAATCCTAATGCACCAGTTGTCAGACGAGGCTGGCTCTACAAACAGGTACCCAGACCCTCCTCACCCCCCTCTTTTTTTTTTCCCCTCTACAGTGTGCTACCAAAGACAACCACTTGCATAAAATACAATGATAGCAATAGCAGAATGAAGCTGTAAACTGTGATCTTCAATTCATTAACTTCTTACTGCGTATCGGTGTGATACAAATAAGGGCATCAGACAAGTAAAGAACATTGGTAGATTTTATATATACATGATTCTAAAAAATCTAAACAGATGTTGGTAGTAAATAGTTGATTTAATTTCAGGTATGTCAAGATGATGAGACAAGAGGTGTATGACCCAGAATACTGGGGGTTTTTAAGTTTCTTTTGTTCGACTAGGTATCTTTTTTCTAAAAGTAATATTTTCAATAAGAATAGTAAGTGGAGCCATTTCTTCATATATTTCACATAGGTATGTCTATTTGCTTTATTCAAAGATAATCATGTTAAAAAAAGATATTATTTTAGGTTTTCCCATGGAGTGTGGATTAATCTGAAGTATGTGCTCTGCAGGGACAGTGTTCTAACCTGCTATAAATTTGCTGTTCTGATTAATATTACAAATCTGTTTTTAAAACCCACCAAGAACTCATAATTTCAACTCATCTGAGACAAATGTGTGCATGTAATTTTTGATCTACATTGTCATTTACTGTGCCTACTCAGATAGACTGGAATGACCTGCATAGATTTCTGAGTGCTGGTGATGAGTCAGCCTTTAAAAACTGCTCAGATGATAAGATCTAGATGTGTCTGTTTAGTGGAAGATTTTCCCATGTTTAGACAATCCTGTGGCCTCTACTCTGAAAGTGAAGAGAACTCTGAGATGCAAATGCCGAGATTGAAAAATTTTCACAAAGATGATTTTGTTGCTGCTTTCTGGAGCACAGAATCACACAGTTGTCTTGTTTAGAAGGGACCTCATGATCATCTAACACAATTAGCCAGGCTCAGTTAGAGCAAGGTCACAGAATCATGGAATATCAATGGAAGGGACTCATCAGGATCATCAACTCCAACTCCTGGCCCTGCACAGGATGCCCCCAGAATCACACCATGTGCTTGAGAGTCTTGGGCATGACTTTGTCCAGGTGGGATTTGAATAGCCTCACAGATGAAGACTTCACCACAACCTCTCTGGCAACTTGTGACAGTATTTGACCATAAAAAATTCTACCTCTGCTGAGGTAGAATTTCATACTTCTTAATTTGTGGCCACTGTTTCTTTTCTTGCCCTAGGGAGAAGTTTGGCTCCGCGTTCTCTACAGTCTTTCACCAAATGTTTATACTGATAGGATGCCTCCTAAGCTGCTCTCTCCCCAGGCTGAGCAGTCCCAGTTCTCTCACCCTGTTTTCATATGAGGATGCTCCAGGCTCTCAATCATCTCCAGGACCCTTTGCTGGGTTCCCTGCAGTATGTTCACGTTTCTCTTGCACCAGTGAGCCCAGAGCAGGAGCAGCACTGCAGCCAGACCTCTGTGGTGCTGAGCAGAGAGGAAGGATGTCCTTGTCTGTGGGAATCCAGGACATCCCTCTGGCTGTCTTGAGACCCTGGCAAGAGGCTCGGAGACCCTGGCATGAAGTCAAAAACACCTGTGGCTTTATTTTAGCCTGTGGAAAAAGCTGTCAGCTTTGTATGAGGACTCACGAGCCACAAGGGTTTGAGTGGTCTGGTAGTTGAATTAACACAACGTGAAAAAGTAGAATTTTGTGGCTTTTTAGAATGGGGTTAAAGGAGACAAGATGGAGGGATTTGGGCGTGTCCTGACTTTCTTCTCCTTCTTTTTGCCTTCCTTATCTTGGTGTGATGGTGACACTTTTCTATTGGTTTAAGGAAGAGTCACACTGTCTACCATAAATGATAGATATTGGCACATTATTGTAAACATAGTACATGTAGGTTTTAGCGTAAAATGTAAACGCTGCCCAAGAAGGCAGACAGAATGCCATGGCCTCCTTGCTAGCCAGAGCTCAGCAGGTCAGAAAAAGAATTTTATAGATAAGGAAAAATAAACAACCTTGAAAAGCCGACCTTACGCATTACAGACTTCTTTGGCTGTGTGGGGCAGGAAAGGAGGACTTTCACATTCTCAGGGTCACCCCAACACCCAGACCCCGAGACTTGTCCTGCTCCTGGCAGCACTGCTAATGCAGTCTGGGGTACTGCTGCTTTCCCTTGCTGCGAGGGTGCATTCCTGGCTCATGTTGGTGTAGGGGGTTATTCCTCTCCTGATGGAGGACTGAGCATTTCCCTCTGTTGAACTCCTAGAGATCCTTCTCTGCCCAATTTCCCAGCCCATCCAGTCCCTCTGTATGACAGCACAACCATCTGGAATATGAGGCACTCATAACTCTACCTATGTGCAGATTTACTCAGGTGAGCTCTGTGTGCAGCTCATTAATGAAGTTGTTAAATTGCCTTGGCCATGGTGTCAGCCCCTAGAGCACACCACAAGGCACTAGCCACCCATTCCCTGGGGCTGGCATGTCAACCAGTCCTTAAACCACCTCAGGGCTGGAGATGGTTTATGTGGGAAACAATTTAAATGCTGTGATGTTTGATTGGCACTTGTAAGAAAAGGTGCTGCTGTGTATTTCCATGTTGGAGTAGTCATTGAGAGCCAATTTAGTCAATTTTATCAACAGATAATCTTCAGAAATGGACAGTGAAAGCTTGTGCAGGTTTCTTTCTGATAGTAAAATAACATTTATGTAATCACAGAGTGGCAGTTTTTGTTTAATTCAGGGTGTGCTGTCTCAGTAAGTGTAGTGATCTTCTTCTGTAATTTTACTGCTAATTTTTAAATCCAGAGCCAACTTCTTTTTTGGAAGATGTTTACAATGAACATACTTTTTCTGAATAATGTTTCCTAGCTGATGCTTGGTTTATCCTTTCTTCTTCTTTCAGCTCATTTCCCCCACCCCAAAAAGAGCAGAGCTTGAAATGCAAGGCTAAAAATATCCTGACTTTTCTTGAGCTGGGGAACTACTCCAAAAACAAACCTACCTCACAGTTTTTCATTAGAGAATCCCTCTTCTTCATTGTCACAAAACCTATTTACTACAAGAATATTTTCTAATTTGCACATACTTTTCTTTGTGGAACAGATTAACATATTTATTAAATCTGATTCTGCCAGGATGTGTGTGCTGCTGTGCTCTGGCTTATTTATACTGTAGGAGTGGTGGCAGTCTTTCATTCTGAGTTGTGTGGTGTGAATTGGTTATAAGCATAAAATAAAATTAAATTGCTGTACGAATAAACTTTATTTGGGAAGGAAATTTGCTCTAGGTATATGAGTGGTAGTAGAAGACAAAGTTCAACAGAATTTCTTCAGAAAACAAAGGAGGATGTACCTGAAGTGTTATCTTCCTCTTAAGAGAAAAAAAGCTTCTTGTTGTCGTTTTTGGGTTTTTTTTAATTAGTTAAACTGTAGATTTTAAACTCTAGCATGCATGGAAAAAAGGAGGCTCAGAGAGGGCCTCCTTACTCTCTACTGCTGCCAAAGAGGAGATTGCAGTGAGGTGAGGGCTGGTCTCTTCTCCCAGGTGACAAGTGACAAGACAAAAAGAAATAGCTTCAAGTTCAAGGCTGGATATTGGAGAAAAATTTTTTCACCAGAACAGTTGTTAAGCATTGGAACTGGCTGCCCAGGGAAGTGGTTGGGTCATCAACCCTGAAGGTGTAATTAGATGTGTTCATGTGGCACTTGGGGACATGGTTTAGTGGTGGACTTGGCAGCACTGGCAGCAGCTGGACTCGATGAGCTGAATGGCCTTTTCCAACCTCAGCGGTTCCGTGACTCCCTGTTCACCTCAGGGTTCCTGGGTCACAGCCTTTGTCAGCAGTGACAGCTCAGGGTGAGAAGTCAAACACTTAAAACAGCCAAGAAATGGAGCTGGCAGCACACACAGCGCAGTTGTGTGTTGAGTTTTTATCTTTTTGCCACGGTCAGGATTAAATGCGTGAGACGGTATTTCTTGTTGGGACTCAGATATTTATTAGTTCTTATCTGCGTCACAGTGTCACAAACTGAGAGTTCTACAGCATTTCACTCTAACTAACTAAAAATAGAGCCCCATCTCTCTCTCTACAAGGCCTTTTAAGGATAAACTGTCCAATTAAGAAATGATACCTAAATTATTTTTACTTTTAACCCAATAACCAATCACCCATTCCTGCAATGAGAACTTTTTTATCCAATTACACAAAACCACCCAAACCCACGGAGAAGATGGTGAAGAAGGACCAGCCTAAAACCTCCATCTTGCTTTATATATATTACTGTTTTTTAAAACCTTAAACTCTAAGTTTACCAGCCTGAGACATTACACTCTTCTATTCAAACTCCACACCCACAATCCCAGTTCTATCATTCCATTTTGGAAGCTTCTCCACGGCCTCAGGTCAAATGCAGTGTTCTCTTGGGGGTCAGTGCCTATCGGCACAGAAAGTCTAAAATTCTCAGGAAGCAGGGTTCCAACAGCTGTGCAGTGCCTGGTTTGTGCTGGGAACCACAGCTGTCCCCAGTGTGTGTTTTCTGACCTGATCCCTGTGATTCCTGCAGGACAGCACTGGAATGAAGCTGTGGAAGAAGCGCTGGTTTGTGCTCTCAGATCTGTGTCTCTTCTATTACAGAGGTAAGTTCAGCTTCTGAGAGCTTCCTTTGTTAATTTTGCTGGAAGCAGATAAATTTTGACACACCACTCAAATGTAAGAAATAAGTGGCTGCTTAACTTAATGGATTAAAATGGTTGTATAGCTGTCAATATCCAGGCCTGCTACTCTCATATTTTTTTGTTGTTTCTTTGCTAATTACCAGTTTCACATAATGGCTTCCTGCCTGCCAGGCTGTGCTCAAAGGGCAAGCCCATTCAGAGCCACCTCTGTTACTGAATTCTGGGTTGTAGTTTTTCTCACAGTTTCTGTTGCTATAAACTAAGCATGTCATGTTACATCTGATTTTTATGTGATTTAAGTAGCTGAAGTGGGGATAGGGAAGGGATATAGTGCAGGGGAGCTGAAACTCTGCCTTTAGAATAGTAGAGAGAATGGTAAAGAGCCTTTGGGAGCTCTAATCAGTGTTCATGAATACTTATCAAATGGAATGTTGTCCAATTCCATATGAGTAGAAGTCTGCTGTATTTGGAGCAAAAGAATCTGTTAGTAACCTCATGTAGCTAGATTTGACTTATTTTATATGGGAAAAAATAGCTGCTTCTCATTCTAGTCTGGAGTTAGGTGGGTTAGTGATCCCTTCACCACTGCAGATTATGAACTGTGGTGCTCCTTCAAAAGCAAATGGGACTTGGGCATAGGGAAACGTGGACAATCCTGAAATAAAGTCTGCAGCCATGTTAGTTTAAAGGAGGCTGAGAGTGAGGAGGATTGTAGAGCATGGCAAAATAGAGCAATGTAAACAGGGCTATCTGCTGCCTTAATGTGGGAGAAGGGCAACAGAGGTTTTGCGTCTGCGATGAAACTTTGGAATTGGTAGGACTGGTGCTGATGCTGGTGAGGCTGAAAGCAGAGACTGAGGAATTTAAAAAGGTGTTCACTAAAAGTGCAGCACAGATCCAATCAAAGACAAGTCAGGTCTGAAATATGAAAGCTCTCTTTGCAAATGAGTTAGTTAACAAATTCTGAGTTATTAAAATATGATCATTAGGCTTTGTTTCTCTACCCCAAGTGGGTCAAAATCAGGCTGAAATTCCAGTTGTGGATGCATCAACTGACTGCTACAGATACACTGTGGTTACCTAAGTGGCCATTATATATGCTTGGTGCTTTTTAGTGGTTTATTTTAAACACCTCTTTAGGCTCCTTCTTCAAAAAGTTGTAAAAAAGAGTGCTACATTACTGCTGTGTTAAGAACAGATTAAGATTAAGCCCTGCACAGGAACTTTGTCAAAATAAAACAAAAAAAGCAATAAGCAAAACCAACAACAAATAAAATAAATATGAACAGCTCTGTAATCTTAGTTTTTATTTTCTATGTGTTATTCTGCCCAACATTCTAAAATACAAGCAGAATAATCTAAATTTTTTTACGTGATGAATGTAGCTTTTAGCCATCACTCACTAGAAAGTAGTAAAAACTGTTAAACTGGAATTAAATGTATGCAGTGATAGTCCAAAATGTATTAGAAGTGGCTGATAAAATATAAAAAGCTTTTACTCTAAACCCTGTTATATTTCTGTTAATTCTGTCTGAGGTAGTAAAAAGATAGCAAAGGGAGGGTCATGCACTTGCTCCCAGATCAAACCACAGACCTGTTTGTGGTTGTGCAGTTGTGGTTGTTGGGTTTCTTTGGTTTTGTTAGTAAATCTTGCTAAACTTTCAGAATTGTGTTATAATGTTAGCAGCTGAAATCCAATTTATAGATGAAAAGAAAAATCATGTCATAGTATTTATTTTCTCCCATCTTAGAGAATATTCTCTTTCTGTTCCCCCGAGGCATGAAGGACTATCCTGTTTCATACTGGAAGGTTGTTATCGGCACAAATAAAAGTTCTTAGAACTGAACAGAAGATCTGCTGCTTTTTTTGCGTGCTGTTCACACACAGCACGCAAGTAAAGATAATATGGGGCAGTGGGATGTGTGGATAAAAGCAAACGTGATTGGGAACAGATTTTAAAAATCTGGAACTGGAATGTGGCAGAATGTCTTTAACAAAGACCAAAGGCCTTCAGACATGCAGCTGTTCAGTGGAACAAAAATGCTGAATGCTGTTATGTGGCACTGGTGGGGGATTTACTCAGTCATTAGTCAAAATATCATCTCGGAAAAGAGAACTTTTCCCACAAACAGAAGTCCAAATAAAGTAAACCCCAATATTTTCCCAATATGTATTTGGGGCCAGAACACTTTGGTGTGTGGCTAGCAAGGAGTTAATATTTGAAGGGAAGGTGGGATGGTTTCAGTCATATTTGAAGGTACTGTTGAGTTGCTGGAAGTAAATCCACTCCATTTCTTTTCTGCCTTATAATAGGAATGAATTTATGCTCAGCTCTGCAATTTAAAGAACTATCCCCAAAAACATCGTTTTTACATCTAATCTGTCATGTGATACTAAAATGGCTGGGCACAACTTTCCCCATATAAATAACAAATGAAGGTTTGGCTTTTCAAAATCCAGGAGTGAGAACCTGGAAAAGATTTTTAAGTCCACACATAAGCAATAGTCCTGTTTAAGTGTATTTTAATTGTAACAGTGTTGATTTTTCATTGAAATTTTAAAAAAAAAATTTAAAAAGTGGCTCTTTTCATCTTAATTTCATAGATTTATTGTGGGCACTATCTTCAACCAAGAGAAGTGTTATAAGGGACAGTCTCTAAGATACTGATTGTGAATAGCAGTTCTGTACATAACATACAATTAAGACAGACTTTATGAATTGCATCCAGTTATTCCTTTATTAAAGTATAAGTGGATTTAAAAGCTGGTTGAGGCTTTCAATTAAAATGTCAAATTTTTTATGATTTCTTGATCTAAAATTTTAAGTAAAACAAGGCTCTGGGAAAAGGTATTTATTTTGGGGGATAGTTTCTTTTACAAATTATCTGAAAAGTGTGCATTCTTACAAATGGAATGTAATTGAGTGTAAACTCTGTGGGAATTATAATGATAATTCATAATTAATTATTATAATGGGAATTATGTAGCATAATATGCCTGAGATCATAAGAGGAATGTGCACATTTTCTCTAAAATGCCAGCAGTCATAAGCATTGTTTTTAATTACTTGTGTTGTCAGAGGTGTTTTTACAGAGGTGTTTTTACAGAGCAGGCAGGAGATGTGTGCTTTTCTGGTTGTCACTGAATTAGGAGCTTGACTTCAATCTGCTCTTCAATGGATTTCTCGTTCTTAATTCTTTGTCTTCTGAGCTGAATTTCTTGGTCGTGCTCGTGTGTGGCTGAAAGAGTTTGATGAAGTGTCAGGATGCAAGTGTTGTGTATCCAAAGGCCATTTTCTAATCCCAGTGTGCGTTCCCAGATGAGAAGGAAGAAGGAATCTTGGGGAGCATACTTCTGCCCAGTTTCCAGATATCTGTGCTGTCTGCTGAGGACCACATTAACCGCAAATATGCCTTTAAGGTGAGGGAATCGGCTTTTCCATTGGATTTTGTATCTAAAAGCACAAGGGCCTGGTCACAAAAACTCATTTGACAGAGCTGTTAGGTAAAAAAGGATTGACAAACAGCTTCTGAGGCTGCTTTTTGCATAAAAGAGTAGCAAAAGTTTTGATATCAGTTTTTTATCCTGATATAAATACAGACATAATTACTAGAATGGGGAAATGGATGGGTATCACTTAGTAGTGTTTTCTTTTTTAGTTTGTGAATCCTGTGTGGTGCTTGAGAATTATAAACCAGCATCTGCAGCTGAACTTAACCCACTAATGAAAGTTCATTCATTATTTAATACAAAGTATCTTTACACATAAATAAAAACAAGAACTTATTATCACTTAAATCACAATGTTACATGAATCACTCTTAGGAGTGTTTAGTGACAATCTTAAATCATGATATAAAATACTTCACTAAGCATTTTGTCCTGATCTTTTTTTTATTGTTGTTTTATGAGCTCCTTTTAGCACTTTGTTTGGTCTCCTAACCAAGACGTCACTTATTTACTATGGTAAGTACAAATTAAAACCTACTATATCATTCAGACTTCCAAAATCTTTGCTAAAATCTTATTTATTAGAATTATATTAATCTAAAATAATGAATTCTCAATATTATTTTTAGTAGACTGAAGAAGTTTAAGGGCTTTTTGTTTAATGTATTAATGAAGAAGCAGCCGTGATTGGAAATTATGGGCAGTTATTTTGAAAATATGAATGCAGTGACTAAGAAACAATGTAGTGTTCTTTTTGATTTTTTTTTCTGAGCATATTATTTGAAAAAATCTTGTTAGATAAAGCATTAGAGTGAATATGCAATAACAATATTTGCCTCTCTTTTTTTACAGAACCTTACATTTTTATTGCAATGACCATGTCATTTCCAATCAGGCAGCTCATCCAAACATGAGGACCTATTATTTCTGCACAGATACAGGGAAGGAAATGGAGTTGTGGATGAAAGCCATGATAGATGCAGCACTTGTGCAAACAGAGCCTGTGAAAAGGTAGTGTGGATTGACAAAACAGTGGGACAGTGTATTGCCTTCTCTTGTTTAGTTTGATTTGTTTAGTGAAGGACTGGTCCTTAATATAGAATGTAAATCAGCTGAAGTGATTTCTCGTTATATTGAAGACTCCTTACTAACTGGACAGTGTTGGATAAAATTTTGAAATAGCAAAAATAATCTAAATTCTGTTCTGAATATTGATTGTCAGGAGCTAGAAGAAAAAAAATGAACTATCCCTTTAGCCAGTGGCATCAGAAGAAGTGCAGTGACAAATTCTATGTGCAGGCATGTTTGACTTCTCTGCCCTCCTGACTGAATAGCAACAGTAGCTCAACTGGTGGCAGCCTTCGGCATAAACCTGTCATAATCCTCAAATTCACAGCTGGAGTTTCTGGCTAAATTAACCAGTTGTACCTGTGGGCAATCTGTGGGGAGCCATTCTTGTTCATCATTAAGCTGTCACCAAATTTATGCTTACCTGATCTGGAGCCTCACCTTCCTGTGCCCATGTGTTGACAGTGAAAAGCAAATTATCACTGGAAGCTTTGTGCTCTCTGAGACTGAGCCCTGTCTGCTGCTGTCTCTCCAGTGAGAGTCATTTGCTCTCAGAATGTGGTCCCTGGGGTCAGCTTCATGGCATCTGCAATGGAAACCTCATCAATTGAAAGTTTAAAAGCTCCTCATTATTGACAGCACAGAAGTTATTGCTGATGGCTGCTGTCACTTGATCCATTCCGTTAGTTCCTGCTACCCTGAAGCTAAATAAAGTCAGCAACGCTGAGAAACTCTTGAGTTTAAAAAAGTAATAGTAAAATCTGATGGTCACAGGTACCAGAGAAGTTTAGTAGTAATAAACTTTATCTAAAAAATCAGGTTTGGATTGCAGATACAATGGTAATTTATACATGGATAAATTATTAAACCAAATCAAACCCACTTCAACCAAAAAATCACATATCAATTGTATAAACACTTTGTACAAGAGCAAAACTGAAGTGGGGTCATTCTCAATCTTTTTCAAACTGGGGAAATGACCTTCATTTGATATTTGCAATACTGTGAATATCTGCCTGGGTATCACAGGCAGAACAGGCTTGCCAGCAGCCAAACAGTTGTCAGAAAAGCAACTTACATAACACCATCTTCTTGCCTTGATTCGGGCAAGAAACCTCAGAATGAAACAGAAGTAGATGTGACCTCTTTGAAAAATTTTGTTGGTAGCCTTGGAATAATTACTTCAGAGAAAATAGATTTGAAGTCCAAGTCTTAAAGAATTTCAAATCTGTTAGCTATAATAAGGAAGAAAACTCTTAAGACATCTGTTTTCTAAAGAATCCATCTATTGGCTGTTTTTTAAGTTCTTAAAAAGAAACATAGCAGGATATGATCTTATGCAGAAGAAATACTGTTCTTTCCCTGTAAAAATCTGTTAAGTATTAAGTGTCTTATTACCTCATCTCTAAGTAACCTGGAGTTTGGCATAGATGGAGCTTAAGCATAAATGGTTTTGGTTCAGTCAAATTTGGCAGTACTTTTGTTACTGAATTCTGGTTTTTTAGAGGCTCTGACACTGCACTGAATACAGTTTTCTAACAGACTTGCAATGCAATAAATGAGTACTTAAGAACTTGCTTCCTTAAATATTCATGTAAAATGATGTTGGGCCACTTTTAATTGCCTGTTAATATAAAATGCTCAATGATAAATCAAAAGTTTTTTACAGTATAATTCTTTAAACTTAGAAATCAAGACACTTCACTGCTTATGGTACTCTGGAAATCAAATCCAAAAGTCTGTTAAACCAAATCCTTTAAATAATTTTAGCACAATTTTTGTGTCTATTTTTCTGGAGATGTGAGTTCCTTGGAGAGGATAAAGATAAAAGGAATATTTAAAACATTAAGTTGGTGGGAGGGAAGGGATGTTGCCAAGTTTTTTATAAACTACTCTTTTACTCTTATTTTCCACACATAGTTAGCCACATAAACCACAAATGAGATACTGAAGCAAGAAAGTAAAAATGTACCCATTTCTCTTAGAACTGGTCTTTATTAGCAGTAGAAATACTCCTTTCTAATGTTTAGCTGCAGGGAAGGACAAACAGTATTTGGTCCTATTGACTTAACTGTAATTACCCCTTTCTAAACAGTTTTGACTTTACCTAGATAGTACATTCAAGTTTAATAATGTACTGAGAGACCTATTAAACTAATTAAACAAAATTCTTCATTTAGTGAGGCGCTGTTGAAGCTTATGACTCAAAATATTATCTCAAACACTCTCCCTGGCTGCTTGCCTGTGTTTTTAGATAGTAGTGTCCACCAACACACTGATTTACAGTTTAACCTAAATGCTGATTCTCTGCACTCCCAGGTTTGAGTGTCATTTTTCTGTCCTTTCACTGTCACCTTGTGTGCTGCAGCCTTTGTTTCTCCTCAGTGATGCAGCATGTACTAAGAAAAGATTGCTTCTTTCCCTCCTGGTGTAGTTACTTTCCCTGAACAGCATAAGCCAGGCTGCCAAAAAAGCACTTGTTAGCATAGAGACATCCACAGTGGGGGCTGACTGACGTCAGTGTGCTTGGAAAAGATGGCTTTTCCTTTTCAAATGCCTCTGCCTTGCTTCGTTAAATCACAGTCCTCGTGTCCATCTGATCATTAATCACATGCTCCCCCCTCCAACCCCTTCAGCATTATTTCTTTCTATAAACCAGCATAAAATTGTACTTCTCCTGTACTGCATATTTATTGTACATATGATTCCTTTTTGGTTGCAGAAATACATGAACTGCATTCCGCATATGCTGAAAGACCCATGTTCAGTGCTCATTCTCTTCCTCTTCTCCCTATCCCATCCTCAAACAGCCTGCAAGCTTTGTTGAATATGTCTTGGAGAGCTAGCTATAAATATGGAGCCAAATACACATATGGATTTATGTTTCTTACATTTGTTTTTGATAATTTTTTCCCATATGGGTCCTCCAGTGTGGAAAGAGATCCCTTGCTCACTCAGAGTTGGCTGATTTGGTTTCACCAAGTTGAGAGAGCCCAGCAGGCTGTTTGAATGTCAGTCCTTCAGCCTCTACACCAACCCAAAGAGTATAAAATGTAAATGTTTGGCTCTGTATAACCATAGTAATGAGGGATACAGCATGAGGCTACATGGAAGAACAATTCTGTGATTTTTGGAGTTGCTGGTTTTTAATTAAAACACAGTGGAAAGTACTGTGAGAGTGTGAATTGAGCCCAGTGCCAAGGCTTGACTTTGCCATATATGATGAGTGTCCTAAGACATGCCATTTTCCCTCTCCACCAAGGATTTTCCACCTTTTCCTCTGCTCTAAAGCCACCTGAGAATGATTTATAATATGTTTTATATTATATAATGGGGTAGATGGTGCCGTTGAGACATGCTGCAAATATTAATTCCCAGGATTATTTGCAAGGTAATCTTTATATTAATTTGTAAACTCCAGAATGCTGGCTCAAAACTGCAATCTTAACACCTTTTCTTTACTTGATAACTGTGGGAAATGGAGCTTTTAATTCACGTTCCTGTTGGGAAATTCCTTTGGTTTCTGGTAGAACACTGCGTAGTGCAGCTTTGAGGTAGGAGTGAGGAGGATCGTTTTCTTTTCCATTACCTTGAGAAGGAATCTAGGGACAAATGTTTAGTCTTGGGAGCAATTAAAGATCTTGGGGGGAAAAATAAATGGCTTTTTTTCACAGTGGGGTAAGCAATAATGCTGACAGCTGTGTATGTAGTCAGTCTTCTTGTGCTCCTGGTAAGTTGTGTGTGTGATGGCCTTTTTATAGACACTTCAACTGGATGCAGTTATAAAGATGAATAATGCATTTAAAAAAAAAAGATACAAAACAAAAAGTTAATTCGACATCCTCTTAAAATAAAGTGTTGTTCTTAGTTTGGTTTTATACAGAGATATAATCTCAAGAAATTATATCTCTTCCTCTTCTTCCCTCCCATACCAAAAAATATAGAGCAAAACATTTTGAAGTGGTGAGGTTATTTTTTTAGTGAACTAAACCCAAAAGTCAATTTTTGAGCTGGAATTGAAATTCAGGTCTTCCCAGTTTGGCAAAAGATAGAGCCTCTTGACATTAGGAAATTTTAAAAAGAAGGTCATTAGTAGAACTGCACACATTGAGTACTTGTGTAAATACTGTACAGCAGTAGCAATTCTAAAAGTATCATTATTTTTGTGATGCAGTTCCTTAAGTCAGCAGCTATTTCCCCCCTTAAAGTTAGAAAAAGCCACAGTCATTTTCTGCAAAATATGTGCCAGCCAAAGTGATAACACACCAGAGAAACCTAATTGATACCAATGACCATGAAAAGTCATTTGCTTTCTTTAAAGGAGCTCATTATATGCTAAATTCAGCAGTATTGTGAATCACAAGCTGACTTTGAAAACCATGTGAATTTCAGCCTGTTGACATTTGGAAGCTGAAGCTCTTGGGGAGCCACTGAATATTTTCACCCTTTGCATTTTCCGCACTCCAGGAGCTGAACATCCACTTTTTTCAGACTCTGGCTTTATTTCCTGTGGTGCACATGTTTTCTAGGGGGTTAAGTGACTCTTGAATTTAAAAAAAAAAAAATTACCTCATGTTATAATTGTTTTAGAAACAGCAAATAAAGACAGAAGTGTAGAAGAAAACAATACTCACATTTGCCACCCAGAATAACCCTAAATCAAGCAACTAAAAACCAAACCAATCAAGCACTACCATCAATCCCCAAACAAAATTAAAAACAAAAGAAAAAGAACACCAAAACAGCAGCAACAAAACCCCCCAACCTGTCCTTGATTATTGTGAAAATGTCCTGATTTTTTATCTCGAAATCAAAATATTATTGCAAAATATACAGTCAGGGGTTGACTGAAATAACTTCCTATTTTTTATTGTTACTTGTAAGGAGCATTTTTTTGGTATTACAACTTGTCATATGTTCCATTCCAGAATAGAGAAGTTCACTGTTGAAAATACATCACCTCGAGAGGCAAATAACATTTCAAACCATCGGGTGCTAATTAAGCCAGAGGCACAGAACAACCAGAAAAACAAAGAAGTGAACAAAAACGAGGAGAAAAAAGCTTTGGAAGCTGAAAAATACGGATTCCAGAAAGTCGGGCAAGACAAACCATTAACAAAAATCAACAGCGTGAAGCTGAACCCTTTGGGATCCGAGTACAGGACTTTGCCCATAAGCACAATTCCAGGTGGGCACTTCAGGCCTGTCCATTTGAATGGCTCTGAGAATAAATCCATGGGAGTGGCGCTGGCGGATGCTGGGGATGGGGCCCATCACAACGCGGTGCCAGCGCACGCCGAGTCCGAGCGGGTCATGCAGAGAACCAACTCCATGCTGCAGCTGGAGCAGTGGATTAAAATCCAGAGGGGGAAAGGACACGAGGAGGAAACAAGAGGGTGAGTACTGGGTAATTTTTTTTTTTTAGCCTTTCTAGTAAATAATACTTACATTTGTTGTCTGGTTATTTTCTCTCATTCTAGATCTGTATTATATAATCACATTCTTCCTTCTCTCTAAGAAATGCCTGGGTCACTTCTCAGAACAGATGTATGAAAGTTTCTTATATTAGCATTTGAATTATCATGAATAAATTAAAGCATTTTATTAATAAATAACAATGGCCATAAACCCTTTTTGGGTGTTAGGCATAACCCTGTCCTAGCTGGGAGAAGGCGTCATCATTCATAAAAATCCTTTTTCCTCTTAAAATCTGTTCTTGAAATTGCCCTCTCTTCTGCATTTGAGGATTCTCAGAACTGATATATGAAAGTTTCTTTTTTTAGCATTTGAATGATTATTAATAAACTGAAGTATATTAATAACTCAATAAATAAAAATGGTCACAAATCCTTTTTCGGTATTAGAAATTTCCCTGTCCTAGCAAGGAACATGTGTCATCACTCATAAAAATTACTTTTCCCCTTAAAACCTGTTCTTGAAATTGCCTTCTCTTGTACATTTTTGCTCAAAAATTCTTGTAATAATATTTTATTTGAAATTCTTTTTAAAAAATATTCCTGGGAGCTTTGAAACCTTAAACCAGCTTTAAATGAAGATAGTGAGAGAGAGGATTTACCTAAAAATAAGACAGAATCTAGCTTGATGCTTAAAGCTTCTCTTCTCATGAAATTAGCTATCAGCCAGTTATACTATTGAGCTCTAGAGCTTATTCATGAAGCTTTAAAATGGTGTGTGAATGATTGACAATATTGAATGTCATGCCAATAGTAATTTCTCTGACAGAAGTGCAGGGATGTTGCTTCCAGACTGCCTTACAAACAAGCAGCTCCAGCAGGAAAATGCTAAAGGTTTTTAATATTACATTTGATAGGAAGTATGGAGATGCTATCACAGGAGATACTTGGAAGGGCTGGAAATTAAGGAGTTTGTGTATTGATGGATGGCAGAGCAGAGCTTAAGATAAACCAAGTTCAGAAAATGTGTTTCCCCCACAAATTTTGAGATATATAGCTGGGTGCTTCCCTGTTTTTGCAAAATCTTGAAACATTTCCATGAACTTGGCTTCCACTTGCCAAGGTTGAAGATTTCCTCACTGCTTTTAGCCCTTCATTATACATAAATTGGATTTGTTAATGTTTTGTTTCATGAAATGCTTATCATAAGTATTTTGATCAAGTTTGAACTTGCAATACAGACAGGGACTTGCACACCCTGACATTTATCTTATTATTTAAACTTGCATAATGAGAACTCAGAAGACTCTTTGATGAAGTTAATTTTTTTAATTGGACTTTAAAACTTGCAACCAACCAACCAAACAGAAGAAACTAGAAATAGCTATGCTATTTTTCAGTTGTGAACAAGTATAAAAACCCTAAAATTGATTTCTTTGTGGGAATCAAATAGAGGGAAATGCTATTAACAATATGTTACTAATTAACAATATTTTATTCCTGAGTATAGGGAGCACTTGTTTGCCTAGATAAGAGTGGCACTGATAACATAAATGCTTTTGAAAGCAGTTCTACATAAAAGTTGCAAACTGAAGGAGACTTTGCCTTGAGCTATTTTTGCTTTGCATGGAGACAGCCTTGAATAATGATCCAGATATCTAATGTATAAAATGATGTCTTTTAAATGAGCATACATTTAAATTTAAAATTTTATTTTTCTTCAGGATGCCAGTTTCTGGCTGGAGAGAGAAATTTAAATAGAATCAAAGTTGGTGAATGAGAGTAGAGAAAAGTTCTGGTTTCTGTTAAAGCTTAAGGTTGGGGTGAGAGGAGCCTAAGGCTGTTTAAGACCTGTAAAACACATAACTAGAATTTTTGAAAAAAGTAGTCTTTACTTAATGGGATAAAGTTGCTGACTGTCCACCAAGCTGTTTTCCAGTGCATCTGTAACTATTGTGTCTGCATTAGAGAAATCATGGAGGGGAGTATTTCTGGTATGTCAGACTCCAAAAAAAAAAAAAAAAAAAAGGGACTAATGCTAAAATGTTAAAAAATATGTTCCATTAAATGACTATATAGAAAAGAAAAGAGGAGCTCTTAGTTGTCCTCAGTAGAGAATGAAAAAGGTTCACTATACATTTACTAATTTTTTAGAGGAACAGGCTGACCCCTCAGTAGTTCGATTGCCCAAAAAAGTAAAGAGAATGACAGCAATGTAGATTTTAATTCTTCAAGGAGTTATCTGTTTTTTCCATGGATCTAGACATCTAGTTGGGCAAAACCCACATGAATAAACTGCTGCCTTAAGGCAAAGTTATTTAAAACCAAAAATAAATGTGTTTAAATAAAAAATAGACACATTCTACTTCATTATCATTTTATTGAGTTTTGCACATGTCAGTTATGAATTAAAATGTTTTTCATGAAAGTGGTTCACTTGACCACTTGGTCTTTCTCAAGTGTGAAAAAATAGAGGGGTCGTTTGGTACTAAGTTATGTTTTTTGTTGCTGCTAACCCAGGACCTGAGCCCGTCTCTCTGCCTTGCCTATATAAGAGTCATCTGAAATAATAAATGCAGTAAAACACCAGGCCTCAATCTTCCACTGTGCCACCCTTTCTTGAATCCTACTTGAAAGTTCTGTATTTGGGGCCAGCTGGTGTTTGTGTTCATTAGGATGAAGGGCTGTTTTCAGGTTTCAATCCGAGGATATTCACAACTTTGCAGAACTGGGCCCCTAAAGGCCAAGCAGCAAAGTTGCATTCCCAGTGTCTTGGTTTGAAAGACAGGTATCTGCTAAGAAAGGCAGGAGCCTCCCTTGAAATGGAAAATGTAAATCCCATCCCTTTGAATTATTACAATTTTGAAATTAAGGGGCTCTCAGGCAAAGATGTGGGAATAGGAATAATGGTTCTTTACTAGGAAAATTAAGACAAATGCAATAGTAGAAAAAAAAAAAAAAAACTACTGTCAGAGTCAGAATAGGAGCTGACAGCCTGTGGGTCAGGGAGGTGGCAGCAGTCCCATCCCATGGTGACTCAGTCCTCCTGCAGTGCCAGCTGTGCTTCTGTGGGAGCAGGGATCCTGGACAAGGGGGGAGTTTTCCTCTGGAGCTTCAGGGCTGGTGGAGATGGGCCTGGGCTTCCTCTGGGAATGCAGTGGGGAAGAAAGCTGCTCCTCTGGGGATGCAGTGGGAAAAGGCTGCTGTGGTGTTGCAGAAGTCAGATTATATCCAGGTAGGAATGCTTGGCTCCTCCCCCTGGGCAGAGCATCTCCCCATGGGATGATGGAATTTTCTCAGCCATGCAAGGACACTCACTGGCCATGAACAGAAGATAATTAATAATTAATGGCCCAATAACAGAAGTGATCTTCTGGAGGGAGGATTGATTGTGGAAGAGATAAAGCAAACTGCCCAATGAACAGAAGATACCTGCCCTACCTCTAACAGATGGCAGTAGAGCACACACTCCCAAGCACATCTGGCATTTCCTGCTTAATATACCCAAATAGTCCAACTCAGACACCAGAACCACTGTTGCTATCCAAGAGCAGTCCTAGAGACAACCTCTCAAGGTGTCTCTAAACACATGTGGAAGACTCCTTCTCATATGGGAACAATTTTAAGGAGCTATTTATGATGGCAGCTGCAGAAATATTTTGCAACCTCAGACCTAACTGCAGCAGTCTTTGCTTGTGTGCAGAGCAGCTGGAAGCTGCAGTGCTGTCTGGAGTTGGGTTTCAGGTTTGACTGGAATGACATTTTCGCAAGTATCAACAGGACATTCGTGAAGCTATTTTGATTTTATTGAATTATGTAAAACAAGGCTTAATATTGAGGTGGTTGAACTTTTTTCAATTTTCATCATTTAGCAATTGAAGGTGGATTATGTTATCTTTCTAAACGTTCCAGAATATAAGTAATTGCATGCAGATTTTAAATTGATGTATTTGCACAGTAAGACCTTCAGGCAGCTTTTTTGCAAGTTCAGGGTATTTAAAGATGCCCACAGGATTACACTGCCCATTTAATTAATAAATGTGTGAGGAGCTTTAGTGAGTGAGGTGTGTCTTGCTACTAAATATATTCATGAAAATCAGACTGTACTGTAGTTGTTATGGGGTATAGATAAAATTATATTTTGAAAGTTAAAAACAGAGCTCAAAAGCATCTTGTTTGGTTGGTTTGGAATATGGAGATGGACAAAAGCCTTATCATTAATGGTATTTTACTAGAGAATTTTGGAAGTATTTTAGCTGATTTGGCAACAGAAGACTAGGACTTACAATCCCTTTTCCCTTTTTGTAATTTTTTTTGTGAGAATGGGAAGCTGTCCAATACAAAGTGGGGATAATTCTTTGGTAATTCTTGAAAACCTTCAGAAACTGTAGCAGATTCTGTACATAAAGCTCTTACAGCAGTTTTTATCTTCAAAATGTTGCAGATGATCATAAATATTCAGCCTAACTATTTTCAGTGAAAAGTGGGTTTTACCATCATCAATTTCCCTGATAAGAAAGGCTCTCCATAAGGCTCTCACATGCATGATGCTGGTTTACCTTGCCATTTGATTTACATAATTTTTTTTTTTTTTCTGTGACACTGAAGGAATTCAAAAGCGTCTCCAGGTTCTGGTGCTTCATGGTTCAGGGATTTTAGCTCACATTAGTGTGGGGTGTAGCTGGAAGCTACTGCCCTCTCATGGCTAAATCAGATCCAATATGAGGCTGTTTTTGTTGTCTATAAGCAAGTATCAATCATATGATTCTCTGTAGCAAAAGGCTTTAAGAGGTGCTCATTTGCATTTTAGATAAAGGATGAATAAATCAATATTTATGACCTAGATTTTGTCCTCTGAAAAAAAATGAACAAGAAGTGCTTTGTCATACTTAGGCATGCATCAATCCTTGGTATAGAAAATTTTGTATTTCCACTAATGCTGAAAGTTGCTAAATTACTGTAGAACTCCAGACTTTTAATGGGGCAAAAAATTAAGAAAATAAGCCTTTGAATTCATATCTGAGTTGAAAAGCAATAAAATATTATTATTAAACAAAGATGTGTACTGCTCTTTGTTTCACATGAATGGCTGATACAGAATGACATGTCCTTGACAATTGCAAAATATAATTTCTGCAGACAATTCCAGCAGTTTTCCCACAGAATGCTGTTTAAATTTTTTTTTTTTGTCTGTAGTAATTGCTCAATATTTTCTTAGGGAAACAACAGGATTTTTTTTCACTTATGAAAAAAAAAGCAAAGATTTCAAATGGAAATATGGAAACAGTGTAGAACTTTAAGCATTTAAAAACTTTCACCTATCCAGCATATAGACAAGTTCCAAGATTTGATCAAAACTGGAAATCAAGTTTGCCAGTCTAGTAGGGTACTAGACTGGCAAACTGGTAAAAAAATGAAATACGGATTATATCAGCAAGATAATCAGAAATGATCCACTTTTGGCTGCTAACAGTGCATTCAGTCAGCATCACTGATTCTTGAACTGTTGCCTTGAATTTCTTGAGTGCTTTTTAAGTGGCACTCAAAGTATTATAAAAGGTGAGAGCTGGATAAACCCAACCCACAGTGAACAACTTTCTATTGCCACAGTATTAACACTAACAGAAGAAAACTTGTGTTCCAGCGTCATCTCCTACCAGACGCTGCCGAGGAATATGCCAAGCCATCGAGCTCAGGTGCTGCCCCGGTACCCAGAGGGGTACAGGACACTGCCAAGGAACAGCAAGACACGTCCAGAAAGCCTCTGCAGCGTGGCTCCCTCGGCGTACGACAGAGCCGTGGGGCCCGCGAGCGCTGAGGACAAGCGGCGCTCCATGCGCGATGACACGATGTGGCAGCTCTACGAGTGGCAGCAACGCCAGTTCTACAACAAGCAGAGCACTCTCAGCAGGCACAGCACCCTTAGCAGCCCAAAAACCATGATCAACATCTCTGATCAGACCATGCACTCCATTCCCACGTCCCCCTCGCACGGCTCCATCGCTGGGTTCCAGGGATACTCCCCGCAGCGGACATACCGCTCAGAGGTGTCGTCGCCAGTGCAGAGGGGAGATGTAACCATTGACCGCAGGCACAGGACGCACCACACAAAGGTAAAAAAAGCTTCATTTAATAGTTAAAACTCTGTTTTACAGGGATTTTCAGTAGAATGTATCTGATCACTGGAAAACTCGTGTTGCACCAGAGTATATTTTACTATAATGGATATTGTTACGTCACGGTTTTTGTGGAGAAAGGTTTGGTTTTAACAAGGATGGAAAAACCCAAGAGTAGTAAAAAATGTACTTTTTAAAAATACTAGATGATGAAAATATGTCCCGATTCTACTGCCCATGATAATATGTTTCCCCTAAAAAAAAATAAGGGGTCAGGAGGCAAATTATTCAGAATACCTTATGCATGTGCAGAACTGTAACTCCTTTCTAGCACCAAGAAGACTCAAAATCCCAGGTTTCTTTGCACATGCTGCTTTCTGTCCTTCAGCAGCAAGTTTGACTGCCTTGGGTTCCAGCAGCAAATCGAGTGTATTGTTCCTTTTTGTTCCTTCGAGCTCTTAGGGGGATCACTGTCGAAATGCACACAACTTTAGTGCTTGACCACATGAAGAATTGTAAACTTGGCTGCCATATATGCCCCTCTGCCACATCCAGCATGCTTATGTTACCATGGGTTATAATAGATTGGAAATAATTAAATAAAAATTACTCCTTCAGTTGTATGTAAAATGCTCCTGAGCATTTTTCTAAAAACTTTGTATCTGTGGATGTCTCTTTTTTTTTTTGATGCAGGAAAGAAAAAATCTATAACTACAACTTAAAGCAATTTAAACAACTTAGAGTTGATTATCAGGTGTTGGATTTTAAAGTTTTTAGATCCGTATCACCAAAGGAGTAATTTTGATTTGGCATCCTTTGTGTCTCAACTGCTCTGGAAATTTAGTAATCAATGCTTCTCAAATATCTGAGAAATATCACTGGGGTCAGTGCTTCAGAGTATGTATGACTTGTCCTGTGGTCCATGTTTTGCTTCCTGATGTTTTTGTTCCTTGTTGAACATTTTATGCTAGTATTTCATTTTATTATTGAGTATCTTTAATACAAACCTCCTGTTTCCCTTGAGTTTTTCATGCTGTTTGGTTTGTATGTAATTAGTTACACAACCAGCTTTTGCCATTAACATTAAAAACACCCTGTCTTTAAGAGGTGGGTACTTAGAAGACTGATTATTTGAAATCAGTAGGGTAAATTTTAACACCTTAACTCCATCTACGTAGAGATCTTAGTGGCTTTTCAGTGGCTTTCAATGGTTGGCTTTCTATTTTTAGGTTCTCAAAATCCTCCTGAAACCCCTCTGTGACAGTGATATGAAAATGCCCCGCTGTGTCTCTCCAGAGCTCAGTCCCATCTATGTGCATTAAGCACTATTCCAAATAGAGAAGTGGGATGGATTTTCCTTTTCAGGGCTGTATAGCCAATATTTGTCATACACAGTGCTGTACTTCTGCATAGATAGCCATCCAAACAGCAAGTTCTAGAATTTATCCAAAATTCTGTAATTCTTCTATCATGAGAAGTTAAAGCAGTGTTCTCTTAATATGTCAGTTGTTATAGGCTGGAGCATTTAACCCACAAGAAGATCAATTTTTTGTCACAAATATATTTTTTCCATGTGCTACAAGACTTAACATCCCAGGCTGGATTCTCAAATTTGCAGGATTCCTGTTAGCATTTGTTACCTTTTAAGCCATTGCCTTTTTTAAACTTGTTCACAAGTGATGAGTTAGAAAGAATATCTGGAGAAGGACATAAAACAACTCAAATGCTCTTTATTGTGTATAAGACAGAAAGGAGACTTAGTCCACTTAGCTAAAATCAAATGGTTAGAGAACAAGGCTGAACTTGCAGGAGTTGCCTCATGTGTTGGAACTGGAAAGGTGAAGAAAGTCTTTTTAGTCATCCAGCAGTTTTACAGGAAAGTGGACACTTATTTTGAAGAAAAGGCTACTAAAGAAAGTTAAAGCCCCACAGGAGGGGGGCTGGAGGTCTCTTCCAGCAGAGAGTCGAGGAGCCCAAGCCATGTGTACATCTATCCATGAGTACATGTATCCATCTATCCAAGCATCCTCCTCAAGCTGGGCTGCTCAGGACAAGCTGTATTGTCTGCCTAAGTCATCTCACTCTGGCAGGCAGGGGATGCTCAAGCTGAGCTGCTTCCCAAGAGATCCAGAAAAAAGAGCTGGGTTTTGTTATGGCTTTTGGTTTTGTTCTGCTGATCCTTCCTCACCTCAAAGGATGAGGCAAGGGTGGTATTGCAAGACCTGGCAAACATAAAATAATTGTGTTCATATCCACATGCCCATTTGCACAAATCCCCTTGTGTGTGACTGTTTCAGTGTGAGAAGTCAATAAAGGCATGGTTTGAAAGTGCAGGAATGAGAATATCATGAGCAGATGCCAAAACTTTCTATTTTTTACAGCATGTGGTTTTGAATTGATTGCTTGTATATGTTTAAAAGGCATTGCCTAGTCCAAAGTAGTCACCCTGCAGCTTAAAAATTTTCTTTAATATTTCTTTTTGTTAGCTAGTTTTCTGTCCTCTGTTGTCTTTCCTTATTATTCCAAAACCTTCCTTATTATTCTTGAAATAGAAATTACATCTGCAGCCCCAAGAATGCTGCACTACACCCACAGAACTTGCTTTATCTACCAATCTGCCCCTAATATTTTGAGATTACAGCAAGACAGAAAAAGACTTACCTCCCCAAATTGCTGTTCTTCAGCTGACCTTAAATGAACTGTGTCACACGAGTTCCCTTTGGAACACTGATAAAGGAAATAAGTCCTCAATGGTTTCTTTTATCACAAATCATTGTAGACGTACTTTTCCTAAGGTATCTTGCCATGGCTGTGGACCTTTCTGTGCTAAAACTGTCTATTGTTTTCGAGGCTTCCTTTAAAATTGCTACAAAACATTTAATACTTGTGAATATTTAACATTTTTCAATGTTCTTAGCTAATGTCTACATTTATTTAGACATTAAATGTCTACATTTATTTAAACATACATTTAAGTGATAAACATCCGCTTTGGGGAATATTTTTGGTTATATTGCTTGTGCTTTGGAAATAGAACTGTAGTGGCAGACTCTTGGTGCATTGTCAGAAATGAATGTGATTTGTCAGTAGACCTTTCTCATGGTCAGCACTTTGTCAGTAGCAACAATAATGAGGGAGAACTGTTAATTAAATGAAATATGAAATTTGGGGTATTTCTAGAATTTAGATAGACTATTTGAGTGACCTAGGTAGTAGATCAGCAGGGAGCATGACTGGTACAAGTCATAGGAAGTTTTCATAAGGAGGAAGTTGGCTTGACTTTTTGTGTTAGCATTTGAAGTGTTTGCATCTTTAGAAATAACTGTGGATCACACTGTGCTTTTTTTTTTTTTTTTTTTTTTTTTGTACAGCATGTCTTTGTGCCGGACAGAAGGTCGATGCCAGCAGGTCTGAGTTTACAGCCTGTTACTCCTCAGAGCCTCCAAGGCAAAACAGTGAGTTGGATTTTTATTTGGTACATCAGGGGTTTTTTAAGAATAATCCTTTAAGTATGAAGAGGCAACATTGAAAATTTATTCTAGTTAAAGCTTGCTTTAAATGTAACCTTTATTTAAATTATCAGGGAAAGAAGTGCTCTGTGATTCCACAGAATTCTAAGAATATTGTGTAGCTGCTGAGTCAAGGTTTTCTTTGGGAAGTACACATTTACTATTTTTTAATCATTGTTGATACATTGCTGAAATTTCTGGGAGAGGGTGGACTACATCACAGAACACTTATTTCTCCATTAATTATTTAGAAAATCCTAGAAGTAAAGTTTGGCTTTTTTGGAAATGTAAAAGAGCATTTTGTAAAAGGATGTCGTTTCTGTCACTGTTCTGTGGTAGAGCTGAAATTCTCATTGAAGATACTTCATCAGAGTGATGTTGATGAATACTCTCCACTTTCCTAATTGGAACATGACTCTCAACCAGAAAATTGCCCTAAATTTATGTCACTTCTTTACCAGTCTTTGTCTCCTTTTTTTGTCATCTCTCTGTCCATCCGAAAATACTGATTGGAGACAGTTATGAATTAAGAAAACAGATTTTTTGGGGGGAATCATACTGTGGGCAGCCAGTCCTTCCACTGCCTCAAGGCCTGTTTCCTGCACTTCCCAGCACAGATTTCTGGCACCTTCAGCAACTTTTGTGGGTTGGCCTTTGGCAGCTGGAGCCTTCCAGACATTTCTTAATGTGGCCCCTTCAGCTCTGCTGGGCTGATCTCTAGAGGGACAAGAAACCAACCAGAAATCCTGCCCACAGCAGAACAGTGCAGGGGCCAGAGGAAGAAGCCTGTAGGTAGCCCTGAGAAAAATTTGTGTTATGGTTGCTGCAAGAGTCCCAAGACCTGCATCAAATGCACAGCACCTGCAACAACTTTATGATTGTCTAGAGAGGAGCAGTTGTTCTGTTCTAAGGGCTCCTCTTTGGAAAAAAAGTTTGGGTTGGAGAGCTATGAAATAAGTTATTCCTAATGCACTAAAATTGGGCTTTTCAGAATGTACCAAAAGGAGTTTTGATCTTGAAAAAGTGCTCCTTTTGTTTGAAGATGCTACTTTTTGTTCTCATATTCCTAAAAATGAGGCTTCTTGTGCTTTGAGTTCTTTGCAGACTGAAAGCACTGTTGCCTATTTTTGGAGAGAACTCCAAAATGTCTTGTATAGCAGCCTAGATTTCTAAACTTACTCTCTGGAATTAACTACTTTAAATCCAGGTATTGAAGGAGAGCTGTAAGAAAGAAAACTGCCATTAGACAATTTGGGTTTGGTGTTTGTTTTCCCTCAAAAGCAAATGGTTTTGCCAACTGAAGCTATGTGGAAATCCCTTGCTCCCTCTTGTGGGCTCCTCTGTTCCGAACTCACAGAAGTGCTGGTGCCATGCTGCTTCTCAGGGACTTTTCTTCTTTATTCTGAGAAACTGGTATTCACTTTCAGCATTTTTAATGTGTGGTTCTCTGGAGCTCTTTACTTCTTTGCTTTGGGGAAGTTCTGTGGCTGTGGAAGAGGACAAGCAGGGGTTTAGGAGCTTTTTGTGTTTGGGCTTTGTTTAACTCACAGGGCTTGTGAGCAAATCAAAACACTGGATGAATATTTAACCTCTTGTAAGGCTGACTTCTGGAGAAGTGTAAGAAACAGAAGCAAACAGGAACATAACAAAAATACTTGTGATGCTCAGTGGTTTGTTTTCTTTGGAGTACTGCTAATAGAAATGGTTCCCAGGAATGGTTGATGGCCTAAGCTGATCTGTGTGGAATTACCTGACAAATACCTGTTTGAGTTGGACTTTATTTCTATAATCTTGGGTCTTAAATGGTATTCTTCATCCCTTCCTAAGGCTGTGTAATACAGCTTAGTCATAAAAGCAAAGCGATAAAATAACTGGAGGCCTCAGACCTGTGAAAGGTGGGATGGAAAAGTATTTTTGTCATGCTTGTGCAGATTTATTTTGTGAACGGTGATTATTTCTAAGGTAGTTCACTAAACATGTGACTGTCATATTTTTTTCCTCTCAATTTTGACACATGGATTTGAAGAATTATTTTAAATAATTCTGTGAAGAATTACTTTAAAAACTACATTTTCATGAGGGCATGTTTTGATTCTTTCACCAAGCTCAAATGGCTGCCCACGTACAGGTAACGACATCCTAAGGGCTGGAATTGTCTACTCCTGACTTAAGTCAGTTTGATATGCATGTCAGGAAAATTTGAGGACTGCACAGACTTTGCCCTGCAAAATCCTCAATTATTTTTGTTCTCAATACAGAATGTTTGACTTTTATGGCATTTGCTGGTTTGAGCAGTCAAAAGCTAACCCTTCATTTTATATTTGGAGGCGTTCAGTTGGGGAAGATGTGTTGTGTCACTGCCAGAGTTTCTGTAAGGCAGTCCAAAGGTGCACCTGACTTAATTTTAGAAGCAAACCTTTTATAAGGCATGCCTTATTTTCCTGAGGTGTTGTTTGGTGTACCAATTAACCTTTTCTCTGCTCTTTGGCTTCTCACGCCGCACTCCTTCAGCCGGAGGAGCTGACGCTGCTGCTCATAAAGCTGAGACGGCAGCAGGCGGAGCTGAGTAGTATCCGGGAGCACACACTAGCACAGCTCATGCAGCTAAAGCTTGAGGCCAGCAGCCCAAAGGTCAGCCACCCAGCAATGTGTGTCATGCTCCATCCTCACTAACCCACGGTCATTCATTAACCCAAGTTTGCTTTGTGCAAAATTCCCTGGCTCCCGCACGAGCAGAACAGAGCGGCGCTAGTCCTTTGTGTGCGTGGGGCTCTGCTATCAACCCTTTGAGGCTTTAGTTTTGGAAATGAGCCGAGGCAAAAGTACCTGGGAATATTTTGAAGTGCCTTGTAGCTGGCTGGAGTTCTGGGCTAAACAGACAAATGGGGGCTACAGGCATCTGAAAGCCACCCCAGATTTAAATGAAGTGGTTTTAATCTATTATTTTGTATTACAAGCAAAATGAGTTGTGATAGATTTGGATTAATCTGCTGCTTATGCAGCCTCCAGTCAGACTCCATCTTATTTGTAACACATCTCTGAGAAGTAGGACATGTTTAAAACATGGATTTATCAAAGGGTTCATAGTTGCCTATGTAGTGGCCATTTACATAAGCTTACGTGTTTTATGAGTAAACCAAAATTAAATGTAGTGGTTCATGGTCTGATTTGTAACAAACTCTCCTAATTTCTGTTTTGGGCTCAAAACTTGTTAACAATTCACCAAAAAAGGGTTAAAAACAGCGTTGTATTTCTCCATCAAGCAGAACTGTCTATCACTGTCTAGTTTACATCCTTTAAAGCTCTTTTCATGCATTCTGCACCTTCTGTCCCTTTCCTTTTCCCCTCTGACTGCTGCCTTCTAGAATGAGATTCTTTTACATCACCTTCAAAGGAATGCCATATATTTGGATCACCAGGTGGGATTTGCAATTTGCTTGTGCATTTGTATTTCTTAATGCTTTTTTGCCTGCTCTTATCAAAGCTGGAAATATTTGGGGAGAAGGATTTTCAGTGCTTTTTGTGAGTTTGGATGATGCCCACAGCATAGAATATCTCAATCAAATATTTGAGCTCTTATGGGGAAAAAGAAGCCCTCAATTTAAAATTTGTCAGAAAACAGTAGCCAATCATCAATTAATTTTTCTGTTCTAAATATATTCCTAATTTCCTTTTCATAATAACACTAACTATAGCATTTTACATTCTTTAACCAGTCCTAATATGTTTCCAAGCTCATATGACACACATGCGATTTATAAAAAATGGGTACTTCTGAGAATTTCATTTTTTCACACTAAAAAGAGTTAGATGTTTCTACAGGACATTAAATGAAGAGGAGGTCAAACATGAAGGCATATTTTAAACAAATCATAACATGTCTCCTTTTCTCATTTTTCTCAGTTCATTCTGAAGGAAAAAGATTTTAATTCTTTCCAGTTTCTGGTTATCTCATGGAGCGAGAGTACAGTTCTGTCTTCACTAACATAATTGGCTGCCAAGTGAAGAATTGCAATATCACATCCTTCTCTTTCTGGCCTTGTTTCATGACCAAATGGGATTTCTTTACAAGTTGTGTTTGAGTAGTTTTGAAGTGGATTTTTTTTTTTTTGCTAGCAGTTATAAAAGACAGTCATAAGTGCTTAGAACTAAAATAAGCAACTGGATGACCATTGGTTAAAAATATAAAAATCACTTTTTGTAAGAATCTTTTATATTTATTATGTCTTTTATTGAAACTTTTGAGCCTTACACTTAAAACCAACTGTTAGAACTTTTATATTCTATATTTTCCTCTACTGAGGTTTCAGTGAGTTTTTGAAAACCCCAGCTGTGCACTGAGACAATACACACTCTGACATGGGCTTGTTTCACCCAGTGACTTTATTTTCCTATCACCTCTTGAAAACAGGGTGGGAATTGTGGCCAATTCAGTTTGTTGGCAATGCATTTCTATTTAAGGGGCTGCAGCAGGTCCAAAACAGTAGGGACATACTGCTTGCTATATCAGACCAAAATATCTCATCCAACTCAAATATTTCCAGCCTATAATATTTTGGAATAAGGGAGTAATTCTGTCTTCATTGTCAAGAAAGGATAACTGTCAATGTGAAGTATAAAATTGTTGTAACTGCTTGGTTAGCCAAGCTTGCCAGTATGATGGGCAGGATTAAATGGGGGGAATTGTCTATGTACAAGATGCAAAACAGTAAAAATTACTTTCCTTTTGCTTGCACCAGATAAAATTTAGAAATGTGATGTGGTAAGCATTAATTAGGAAAGCGTGTAGGTCTTATAGTTGTGCCATACCAGAGATGCAAGGAATCACTACAACTTAGAAATCTAGTCTAAAATCTATTACCTTAATCACAAAATCATGGAAGAGCAGGTTGGAATACTCATTTCTCTTGTTTTATAATACTATTATCTACCTGTAGGAAATAAATCTCCCTGAAAGTCTTTCTGCTTTGAATACCACTGCTTCTAGGGGTGGTTTCACACTTATAGCTCTTCATTACTTTGCCAAATATCAAATTCCCTTTATGTTAAAAGCATAAAAAAAAATCAAAATTTCTTTCAGTGTAATTGAGGCCTTTCCTCCTTGTTACCAGCATCTGTAACCAGCGTGCATAATAGCTTACCTTCTCTGGATTTTAAATGTCCTGTGTACTTAAGTTAGATATTTCCACTTGTATTTAATCTCTGCAAATAGTGTCAGAACCTACTTTGCTTATAGCACATGGTGGGACTCCAGTCCCTGTATGCTCAGCTCTCACCTTCTTGGTCACAAAGAGCTCAGTACTGTACACAATAAATAGTAAGTTTGTTGCGAGGTTGTACAGGTGACTTGTCAGGCAGATTAAAATTCACGTGCAGGGAAGGTAACTCATATTCTATTGCAATAAGCTGGCTGCTGCTTAGGTGGTTTTCTTGTCAAGAATATCCAATCACCTTTTAGCAATCAAGTTTTGTTTTTGTACTGCTGTTTCCTCCGGCCATGCTCAGAAATTCTCACGTTACACTTTCTGATGGTTTTTCATTATGCTTTCAGAATTTTTGTTGTTGTTGTTGGAGTTCAGAGGGAGGGGGGGGGGGCGGGGGGGGGGAAGCCTGAAAAGACTCTGCACACAGATACCCAGACATATGATTTCTTGCATCTCTTAGGGCCAAATAAACAGTTGTCCAGAAGCCTTTTATTTTTAAACCACTCTGCTGGCTCAAGATGTGCAGAGTTGAGAGAGAGATTCAGGTGCATTTTAGGAATTTTAGGAGTTCTGGACATATTTAGCAGCCCTAGGTAAGGATGATTTGTTTGCCAGCATGGGACATTGAGTACACATAGGATCTCAGTGTTCTGCATTGTCAGATTTTTAAAGAATCACTTGTGTGCTACTAAATGCAAGCCAGCTGTCTCCTTAATTTATTTGTACTCAGAAATTACAAAAAGAGTAAACAAAACATAACATAAGGTTGGGTTTTTTTCCCCAAGTAAAAGCTAGACATGTTTTTTTCTCCTTTACAAATAGCCATGGCAGAAGGTCCCACTTTTGAACTTTTCTGTTATTATCAAGAACTCCAGCACACCAGTCTTTCACACTTCTGAATTTTATCTTGATAGTAAAGCTTCTCTTTGGCTGAAAAATCCTTTACTACTAAGCTTATGTTACCTGTATAAAACTCCCTATCCCAGGCTGATTGGTCACAGAAGCTTTACTAAAGTTAATTTCATTTAGTCTTTTTTGGGGGATTTTCCCCAGTTTTTTAAATAGTTATTTATTTAAATAGTTTAGATGCTTAGGAATTAAAATAATTCTGCTAGGACTTGAATTTTCAGTCTCTTTCCATTTTCAAAGTGTGTCTAAAAATAAACAGAATTTTAACAAGAAGTTGTCAAATGAAGAAGTGAAGGCCCTACAGCCAACATCCTCACTGCTCTTCATCTCCCTTTTTCTGAGGTGCTGAAAGTGGCTCTGGGAACAAGTAGTGAATTAAGGAAGGCTGAAGTAGTACAAGGAGGTTTGGATGGAGTTGACATGGTATCCCATGTTTCAGCCTAAAATTCCATGTCCTGTGTTAGCACTTTATAGGGTACTACTTTTATTTGTATTTTCCAGGTTATCTGGAAAAGCTGAAGTAGCTGACCTGGCCTTTTTTTTTTTCCTTCCCTTTCTCAAAGGAAGAAGGAAGGCTCAAGGATAGGGAATATGGGGTTAAAAAAAGACTGCAAGGAAGGAGAAATGCTTCGTCTTTTCTTTCTGGGACAGAGGATTAAAGAACAGGGAAGGTGGGAGAAAAGCTTCCTCAGGTCCTGTTATTCTTTCCCTCAATAAGATAGAGAGGAATTGGGTAAAATGGTTAATCTGAGTCTTTTGTCAGCCAAAACATGCAGTGTCACCTCAGCAGTGAGGTCAACAATCCTGGTAGGCAGACACGGTCCCAGCTGGTCTCTAGAACATTCTGGATTGTCAGCTGTGCAGGGTGTCACCAAACATGGAATCTAGGAAAAGGCAGGAAGAGGAAAAGTTGCTGACAGCTTGGCTTTCCAATTTAAACCACAAAATACCCACTCAAAAATAAACTGGCTGTTCATATCTGTACCAAGAATTTACATAGCTAGCTCCAGTTACTGCTAATTAGACCAATTCCCTTAATTCCTCCATTACATTTTCCTGCATTTTTCAGTTAGCTCTAGTAAGAAGTAGTATAATAAGCTATTATTAAATAGAAACATACTTGATCCCATTACAAGTACTGAAAAGTATAGATCAGTGCACTACTACTTTATTCTAACTAAAACCTTACAATTAGTAAGGCAGACTAAATAAGATACCTAAAGCTACTTCACTGTGCCAGATCCATCCACCAATTTTGGAGCTTCTGAAATATTTAAAGCTTTTTCCCCCATCTTCTTGCCATGCAAGACCTACACAAGTCAGCCAAATGTGAATTACAAGGAAAAATTGGCACATGTCAAGGAGGTCAGGGCTTTATCTGCTTTGTTTGTACTACATCAGTACAACAAAAAAAGGAGAGATTAAACATCACTTCTTCAGAGAAAGAGATTTACTCAAAGTAGGAAGTGGTAAAGCCAAGACTGATGTATTTTATTTGGGTTTGTTGCTGTGTGGCAGTTCACACTTCTCTTTGCTTATGGAGACATTAATTCCAATTTTTGTGGCTTTTCCAACTGGAGAGAATCTTTGACTATAATCCTTTTACTATTACATGGAGGGTCTAAATTCTGTCCTTTATTGTATTTTTTTTTTCCTTAAATGAGTGAAAACCAAGGCTTGCCTCTGTTATGAGCAAGCCAGTATTTTTCCTTGAGCCATTTATTTAGTGTGAATGGTGTCCAGCTTCAGTTTGGGAGTAGCCTTGTGATAATGCTTGAAGACCCCAAAATAGGTGTCCTTGTCATATTTTCCAGCATGGGACTTGCCACTGTGTCCCAGGTAACTCTGATTTACTTGTGCACTGCCTTTAACTTTTAGAAGCTTTGTCACACATAGCTGCTCCCTCAAGATCCTAACTCCTCAGCACTTAAATGCCACTAATTTTTTGGAAACATTGATCCCAAAGGGGAAAAGCATTTGTACTTGACTGCTCCATAGGCTTTGATTGGCATTGCTTTACCAATTGTCTGCTTTTTGATCTTTATTCTATAAGGGCTTAAGTATCTGTGACTTTTCTGGATATACATGGCCTTTACAAACAGGGTTAGATAAGTGTGATTAAGCATCTGTAGTAATAAAAATGTTGGTAGAACTGTAAATCAAAGGTGGAGCCTCTAAAAGACAAAACATTACTTCAAAATGTCTTTTGAGCAAATACCCATTGCTTGTTTTCTGATCTGGGTTTAAACAACCTTTGAGTAGTTCAACAGAAATGAATTCTGGCACTGTTACTGGTCAGAAAAGAAAAATTTGGAATATTGTAGAAAGGTATTAGCTAGAGTTTATGAAACGGTTGAAACCAGATAATAAAAATGCATACAAACCTGTGTTCCTAATAAAATATTTGAGCCTCAGAGCAATTTTTCTTTTATTAATTTATCAGTCGGCTGTAGTTTGATAGCTTGGCTTTGGGCCTTATTGTTGCTCTCCTTATTGAGATCTCTTTTAGTATCACCACTCTGGAGAAAATTTTAATGCAGAGGGAGAACAACTTCTTGTGTCAGTTCTGTTTTTCTGTTTACATGTACTGGAGATGATGGAGTAAATGCTAGGGGCTGCTTGGTTAGGGTTTTTTCCCTGCCTTGGACAAACAGAGCATCATAAGCTTCTTAAGGTACCTTTTATTGGCTGATTAACTTACCAGCTGATCAGACTTTGCAATGGATAAGAAACAACAACAACAACAAAAAGGTCCTCTCTCTACAACAAGAAAAAAATTGTTAACCATAAAATGAAAAAAATACTGCTCCAAATGTAGAAGTTTAGATTTTTCCTAAATAATTTTGGGCAAGAATTACTAGAAGGTGTCAAAAACTCATTCTGTCGCATTTCCATCTAATGAAAGAAAATCTTGCTATGGAAATTTCATGGAGAGTGCATATAAATACAAAGTGAAAGATCATAAATGCTTCTTCACACACTTTGTGTAACCATACCTGAAGCAGATATTGCTAAAGTTTCCAACAAAAATAGGAGGAGAATTGTGCATTAGTGACTTTTCAGTTTTATTTTGGAGAAGAAAACCACCTGTTTTCATAATTTTCCCCTTATTTGTTATGAAAATCTCCTTTTTAAGACCAAAATCCCATACTTTTTTTTTCTGGGTTGCACACTTTTCTGAAATCCTAAATGTATGCAATATGTAATAAAATACCTGATTTTGACATTTGCATGCTTAACAATAAATACTAATCATTATAGAAAATGTCTGGCCAGTTCCAAAATACACTCCTGCGTATGGGGGTGGATAAATGCAACAGGCAATGATTCAGAGTTCCAAAGGATATAAATCAGTGGAATATATAAAAAGGTATTTTGTGATATGTGGACATAAGTCTATTCACAGGCTGGGAATGCTTATATCTTTTTAATGTACACTGACTTATTAAATCCATAATTTAAAAGGTTTTCTGATAAAGGTTTGAATGTTCCTGCAGCAAAATCCAATAATCCTTTTCATTTCAATACCATGCAAAGCCAAACTTATTTTTTATTTTTAAAAAGGGAGAGTGCTGGTGAATAAATATTACCTTGGTGTTGAGCATTTACATTACTTTTAATATATTTGTTTGATATATTAAACTTTTCAGATGTTGTTATTACTTGAATGATGGAATATATAAAAAGCATGGGTTAAAATGTAATCTACTGCATTATTAGAAAGAATTAAAGTAGAGGCTATATTTTACAGTGTCGTCTTTCAAATCTAGCCATGCTGTAAACTGATGTTTGCTGTATGCTCCTCCTGATTTGAAATAGATGAAAGAGAATGAACCTTTAATCACCATGGTTCACACTATGATTGAGAACTCGGCGCTAAGACCGCAACTGTACCATCAAGTAAGGTCTTGGATAGTGAAT
This sequence comes from Lonchura striata, assembly GCF_050655825.1. NCBI lineage: Eukaryota > Metazoa > Chordata > Aves > Passeriformes > Estrildidae > Lonchura > Lonchura striata. The sequence goes on along the minus strand of NC_140741.1, from coordinate 11,491,068 downwards.
GAAATTGCTTTATCATCTGCGAAAACTTTCCTTAGTGACAGTTTTGGTTGTCCCTCAGATTTATTCATAACATCGGTGTTTCTCTTCTTTGCTTTGGAAACCCACAAGTCATCCATGCTTCCCGAAGCGCTGCAGTCTCGTTAGCATGGCTTCTGCTGCGTTTTTTTGTTGTTTACTATTAAATGTACACTCTTGAATAACTTCTCTCTGTCTAGACGATTTAATTAGTTGGTGCTTTATGCAGGTGTCCAGTAAATTCATGAAACTTCCAATGAGCTTTCAACATTTGTCTTAGCATGATTCTCTGCAATTAGTGTTCAAAGGTGCTTCTTTCTTTTGACCACTACAAAAGCATGTGAGCGGTGTTTACCTGGTCATTTCTGGCAATTTTGTTTTGTTCTAGGAAGTGGATTTACAAGTTTTTGTTTGCACCTACCCAGCCTTTAGCCACTGAAGAAAGAAAGGATCAAAATTACTTTGATCTGGGGCCTGTAAATCCAAAAGGCAGTGTCTGTTCATAAAGTCACAGCAGCCTTTACTGTGCACACTTACAGAGTGTCTAGTGCTTGTTGGCAATGGTAAGATGGAAGAAGAATCAGAAATGTGAATGGAAATATTGTCTGGGAGTTGAGACCTGCACTGACTTATGAGCATGGCCAATCCCTCTCCCTTGGCACAGCAGTGTCTTACGGGTGCTGGGGCTGAACTGAACAGCCCCTGTCACATCAGGGGGTGTTTTAGAAGTTTCTTGCCTCAGCTACAATGAAGGTGTTGTTCTCACAAGGGAATATCTGGCCAGTTCCCTTGCATTTACATTTATGCCCTTGTGAGCCAAAATTATACATAAAGGTTGCACAGTTTGAAGAAAAAGAGATGTTCTGCCATGTAAAACAGATCTTTATTACTGCCATGTTTCTAAAAAATGCTGCAACTTAATCCATTTCATCCCGTTCAATCCAGTTTCGTTTTTTTAAAGTCAACTCCACATCGTAAGTTTGCTTCTGATCCAGAAACATTGCCAAAAAAAATCTCAGCTTCCCAAAGGAAGTTGGGTTGTGAGTGACTGATTTCATGACTGTCAGATTTGTGCTCCTACATGCAAAGCAGGACCTTTAACTTGGAACCTGGAGGAACTATTTGGAGGAGAATGAGAGAAGTAATGTGCCCTGGAGCCCTAAATGAAATTTCAGGGGTTTGTTGTAATTTTTTTAAGACGCCTGACTGTTAGAATTTTTTTTAAAGCAAGTCAGTTTTGTGTGATAGAGTAGGTAAGACAAATAAATCAATGGGTGTATAATGAGCAGAGCTTTTTTTTAATGTGTCAGGGGAAATTAGCCCAAGCTTCTAATATGAAATAGACATATTTGAGGTATAGCTGTGCCTGGGCTAATCTGATCCTGCCTTTGGGGATACCAGTAAATTCCCAAGTGCTGGCCTGGCCAAGCTCTGCTGCCAGCTGCAGTATCTGCCTTCACCTTGCAGGCACATCTGGCACTGAATAAACACCTTTTTTGACATTCTTGTCAGAGAAGCAGTGACTCTGAGTAACCTGTTGCCACTGGAGATACAGTCTCTTGAGGTCAGAGAGGTTGTGACATGCTGAAGGCTTCTGCAGAAGCTGCCTTAGCTGAGGAGTCACAACATCTACTTCCATGGATAAAGTTTCCTGTTTGAGATGTTGCATTAACTAACTTACAGGAGAGGCTAAAAATACACTCCAAATTTCACTGCCTAAATAGTCTGCTAAACTTTTGTAATGCAAAACCAACCCATTGAAAATTCTGGCAACTTTATTTCAAGTCTAAAGAGTGTATAATTTATTGTTCAAATGAAATAAATTAGTTTAACAGTCATCTTTCCTGCTGCAGTTTTAAAGACCTGTAAATAATTGGGAGAAGTCTCTGCAAGTGACTGAAACTCATTTTTTTGTCAGGATGCTAAAATAGTTTGTGATGACTGCAACCATTCCTGTGGATAAAGAAAAGGATCTTTCTCAGCTTCAGTTTATTCAGTTCAGTTTTTGGTCTGAGCTCATTTACAGTTAAGCAAAGGAAAGCAAGAAAAGTTTGTATTTAATTTTTCTTGCTTGCTTTTTGTAATGATTAATGATTCTTTAGTAAAACAGCAAAAACATCTACTGTTTCAAATGTGTTATTTATAAGTCACTTTTGCTTGTGATTCGTTACATCTTCAGAGTTATTTAAGTCATTTGACTTACATCAGTCTGCTCTGCAGACTGTTCTATAAATTCACAAGTACAGGCCATGGAAATTATTCCAAATGTACAGACAAGAAAAAAGGGGTTTTTACAGACTAGACTCATTTCTATCTTGGTTTGGAGTTTTTTGATTCTTTCTAATACTAGATGAGGAGTGTTAATCTTGTTCTCCAGTCTTTTTCTCTAAAGCAGTACAGGCTGACTTCAAAAAACAAAATTTTCCTCAGTTCCTCTTACTTGTGTGCATTCCCTTAAGGATCAAGAATTAAAATCTTGAGTGCAACAAGCTAACATCCAGGTCTTGCCATGGATAATTGTTCTTAATACATTAAAATCACAGAAAAATAGCCCTTAAGTTTTTTGTTCCTGTAAAGATAGAGAGGTTTTGGTTTTCCCTTGTTACTATTGTTACAGGAGCTGCATATATTTAAACTGTTATACATGTTAGATTTTGAAATGTTTCAGGTTTTGTTATGAATACAAGGTGATGGTGTTTGACCTGAAAGTCTTGTCTTTTCAATTTGTATTTGAAGTGGTTTGTATCACAGAACTCAAAATTAGAGGAGAACCTTAATTGGACTAAAATTCCCATTTGCTTCCTGATAGCAAGATGTATTTTAAAAGGCAAGAAGTAAACAAAAGAGCCTCCGTGAAGTCCTGATTTTAATCTTGTGCTTAACAACAATATGTCCTTGGTTGTCCTGCTTTAATTTCCTAAGTGCAACATCCTGCAGAGGTGCATAGCATGTTTTTGGGGTGTGAAACATCCTCCTAGAAATTCATTGAATCAAAACGGTGGAATCTGAAAATAGCTTACAAAGGAATGAAGTAAGTCTGTCACTTCAATGTTTTTAATATCAACTACTTAAATAGTTCAACCACTTGTGTCCCAGGGTGTCCATCACAGGGGATCTCTCCCTTTCTGGGAATCATCTGGTGCTGTGTGTGACAGAGGTAGGCACTGTACAGCTGATGACAGATGATCCCTAAGCTAAGAGGGAGGTTCAGTTAAGGTCATTCTGCTTTTTCGCACGCGAGATACACGTCTGGCCAAATTCTGCATGTGCAGCTTGCCTTTGAAAAATGGAAAGCTCCATTTGTAGCTCTCAAGGCGCTGCTCCCTCGTGACTGGGAGGTATTTGGTGTTAAGAAGAGTGAATTTGGTGTGTTTGAACAGGCAAATGTCAAGGGAGAGGGACCAGCAGCAGCTCCTGTTGCGGGTTCAGTAGATGGCACTCTTGCTCTGGAGTTCCTGCCCTGGCTGAGCCTTTGCAGGAGTTTGGCAAGGAAGGCGTCTGTGGAACGTGACACGAAGTACATTTTGATAACTTGGTCATTGCAGCTCTTATAATGCGTTTTCGACCTTGCCTGAGATGTGCAATTCTGTTTTGTCTGCCCGTGTCACTCCAGCAGCACACGGTAGTGTTCCGTGCCTCCTGCCTTCAGCTCATGGGCTGTGAGCAGTGAAGCTGCTGTTTTGTCAGGGATGGATTAAGTTATTCCTATTATTTGGGGTGTTTTTGTGCTAAGCCTGTGCAAAATGTTGCAGTGGAAATGCTAGAATGAGGTGGCTCTCCCTCCAGCAGTGCATCTTGTGTGGAGCTGGCACTGCTTGACCCAAGCAAGAAGTAGCAATTTGAAAAGTGTGATAGGATTTTAGTAAGAAGAATTAGCACATCTGTAGTGGTCTTTGAAAAACTTTTCCTTTTCTGAATACTTAAAAATGCCTTAATAATTAAATTATTTTAATAATTAAAATGTATTCCTTTCAGGAGGTACAGAGGGGTAGGGATGCTGAATCAGCAAACTGTTTTAAACACAGCTAAAATTAAGGTTGAAATGACCAAAGAATGTCTTTCTTTTTTAAAAAGTATAAAAAATATTGGCTTGAAAAAGCAATATATTTTTCCAGCCAAGTCACATAGAATGCTGAGTAGTGACTTGGAAATGTGTATTTATCTAATAGGGGATAATCTTTCTTCTGTAAAATCTTCCTGTAGTGAAATATAACTAGGTTTCCTCTGCAATTTAAAGACATTTGGCCATGTTTATGGGTTTTATTTAAATATTTCCATTCCTCACTTTTCTCTCATTGTGATAAAATGAACAATAAAACAGCACAACTCTACAATAGTAGGAGTTTAAATAGCTTCTGAATTTGTGTGACATTCATGAGGTGCAAAAGTGCTGTGGCTTTTTTCATCTTCCAGCATTCATTTTCATGAAATGTCCGTTTCAAAGAAAGTTATTCTGTGTTTTTAATACACTATTCATACTTCTAAATTGTCACCAGGTACATTTGCATGAGGTATGTGGGCATAATATCGTGAAATGAAACACTTTAGTGTGTTGAAGATTTATTTTATGTTTGGAATGCTTGTCTCATGAGCCCTTCCCTAGTCCTTTTATTTATAAGTGTCCCTTAACATGGATTTGTGTTTCAGTAGTCTTCCTTGTACTATTAAGTCAAAATAACCTAATTCTGACAGACACACGGAAGGAAAGAGTCTTTGTTGGGACTCAGTGCACACTATGTTTTTTAATTAAATAGAATATGAAGGTTGATAGTGTTATGTCCTTCCTTGCTGTACAGAATATTAAGTAGTTACTGTGTGTGACAGTTCACTCTAAAATGGGGAGCTGCCTTTTTCCTTGTAAAATATTTTAAAATCTTGTTCCTGGTCAGTAACAGATTGAAAAAGTTAAGAACTTAATGTGAGGAACTGTATGAAAGTAGTTTGACGTACTTTGCATCCTGACTAGCGCAAGGAGTTGAGTTTGCCTAAGATAAAATAGAAGAGCTTCCATTTGTGGCATTTCTGGTGATGCTCTGTTGGAGGGGAGGAAATCCTATGAAAAGTAGGAAACCCATATGAAAAATCCATATGAAAAGTGGTGACACTTACTGGACGTATCTCTAATAAGATATTTACATATATGTTGTAAACTTAGGTCATTCTGCTCTAGTTTTGGCTTCACATCAGATCACCCTGCTTGTGAAACACCTGACCTCAGTGGGCCTAGAATGATTAATTCAGAGTAGAATGAGCCCCTCTATTTAGAATTCATATAACAGAACTTAGGCACAATGATGCATCATTATTTAGATGTACTCTGGCAATTTCATCTCACGCCATAATCCATGTTTGATTGAGTTGTACATCTTTGAAACTCCAGTTTGCATTAGAAACAGCCTGTTAATTTAATGCAGCTCTACTGACAGTCTGCTTGACATTCCATTTAGTTACCCTCATTAATGTATATTGGCTAAATATGTATTGTTCAATGTGGCAGGTTTAACTTTCAAGCAAAAGCTGATTTCTGTGTTAAAACTCTTAAGCTGAACAGTAGTTTTCATTTTCATTGTCCAACTAAGTTGTTTTAAGGCAATATTATTCTTCCTTATAGTTAACACAAGAAGAATGTAGGGGTACACTATACAAATATAGAACTGAAGAGCTGGACATTGATGTAAGTCATTTCTATTCCTTCTTCCTTGTAAATGTTGGTATTTGTCTCTTTCTTTTGATAATAATTTTCCTCTTGGCTTTTGCCTTTGAAACCCACTTTGTACAGATGATTGCCAGCAGAAATTGCATCATGATACAGAGGGACATGCCTCTGTAATAAGCTTCTAACTTGCAGGAAATTTACATTTTAGGCTGAAATTTTAACTATTTGATACAATCACCTGAGAAGCCACGGGACAGACTGTGAATGTATAAAATCACCTTTGTAATATTAAGCAATATGTAAATTAGAATGGAATAATACCTATTATTAAGTTGTAAAGATTTAGCTGTAGAATCATTAATTATATGTTTTCAGCCATGCTGCTTCAAGTTATAATAGCACTTCATAGTTTCTTAAGAGGATTTCTTAAGTAATTTGAAAATGCAAGACTGACACCTACATAATTTTAGAATTCTTATTTTAATATTTTTCTGTGGATTCGTGTAATGATTGGATCAAGTTAGATTTTGATTACTGAAGATGCAAATCCCAAAATGCTAATTATGGTCATTTTCTGTTCTATACTAGGCTAAGCTTAGCCGTTTATGTGAACAGGATAAAGTCGTGCAAGCACTGGAGGAGAAGCTCCAACAGCTACACAAGGAGAAAGTAGGACAATTGTATTTATTACCTAAAGTGGATGTTATTTTACATGCTTATTATCAGAACACTGATAGCTGAAATAAAACGAAAATCAGCCCAATGATGCAGCACATTAAAAATAATTCTTTTTATTACAATAGTACACGCTTGAGCAAGCTTTGCTATCAGCAAGCCAGGAGATAGAAATGAATGCAGATAACCCAGCAGCCATCCAGAATGTTGTCCTACAGAGAGATGACTTGCAGAATGGGCTGCTCAGCACTTGTCGGGAGGTGTCCCGAGCCACTGCAGTAAGTGCCACGTTCTTTCCAGCAAAACTTCATCAAGTGTGAAATTACTGTGTTCTTATTCCTAATTGCATTGGTTTTGCTTGTTTTTTTTTCATTACTGCATCCCAGCAAAAACTCGGTTGTCTTTTAGTTGTTCATGTTTTTGTCAAAGGTGGATGGAAAGTGATGTTTTCACTGTATTCATCGAGTGTTTTTTCTCTAATTGTACTTTTTTTTTTTTTGACCAGGAATGGGTGCATACTGTCTTAATTGGTGTGGCAGTTATCATCTTTGAAATGTGAGAAATTGATAACAGAAGAAGTAAATAATGCAAATAAGCTATTTCATGTGATGGCAAAACAGTGTCAAACACAAACTTTATTTGACTTACTTTAAGCAAAAGCAGCTGCAGGACTGCCATAGTCTGTCTGTAATGTTGGACCATTACATCTAAAAGATCTTTCAAATTATGCACTTCCAAAAGTTTTTAAAAGAAAAGGAGATAGAAAGGAAATTGCTGTTTACTGTCCTTTTCTACTTCATGATGACAATGAATCGTTTTTGCCTACTTAGATATTTCCAAACAGGTGTCAGATTCCAGGGGGTAGCTGTGGTAAGAACTGACATGATGACAGCCCTGAAATCTTGGTTGTAGTCTGAATGTTGGATTGCCTTGGAGCAGGAATTGGTTGGACACAGCAAGGGGAACCAGGGGAAAGGAAATCCTCCAGACACACATTCCCTCATTAACTTTTCAATTTATTTGAAATTAGTAAATTGCTTGATGTAGGCTGCAAAAGTGAGATTGTGGGGCTGACCTCAAAGAAGAATAATTTTTTCCTTGTGGGGTTTGCAGCTGCACACGTGCAGAACAGTGGTGTGTAGGCAGCCTTGCAGGCAGGGCTAGCTGAATTGCATTTCCCCTGCATAATGCACTGCACACACATGCTGTGCACTCACACATGTGCATTCAGGGTGATAAAAGACAGAAATTTGCATCCATTTTTGTGGCTTTTCTGCCTCACTGGCAAGACAGCTTAAGATCAACATGCCTGCTGACTATAAAGGCATTTTCTGAAGAATTTGCCCTGGCCTATCTTTTTTGTTAGTGAAAAGACAAAATGCTGTTTGTTTGAATTTCATTCAGTATAATTAGAAAATCAAAAAGCTGTTTAAACATTGCATTCTCTTAATTATTTATTAAATATTACAAATATTTATTTATTGTGGCTATCTATTTATGTCTTACTTCCTGAAGTTTCATACCACGGGGGGAAAAAAAAAAAAAGTTTGTGTTTTTTTAATTGAACCTGCATCTGTAATTCTTAACATTTCTTATATACTTAGGAACTGGAAAGAGCTTGGAGAGAATATGATAAATTGGAGTATGATGTAACTGTAACAAGGAACCACATGCAAGAGCAGCTTGATCGGCTTGGAGAAATCCAGGTGTGGCAAAGATCTTAAAGTACACTCAATTCACTTGGACTTTCTATGAGTTTTAAAACTGTACATATGAAAAAAGGGGGACAAATGCTGAACTAACTTATAAACTTTTAATTTCTTTTTCTACCTTGTAAGTTCTAAAGAAGTATTCAGATTTTTCTTTTTTTTTTTTTACATGGTAGCACTGATATTCCTTTGGGAGTTTTCTTTTTTTTGTTTCAATGAGCAGGTTTGAAATGGAGTGGCTTTCTCAGACCTTAGTTGCTCTGACAGCCAGAATACATCTTCACACAAATCCTTCCATTTAACTGAATATTTTAAAATAAAATCATTTTATCAAAAGAAATTATTACAGGAAATGCTGTAGGTGTTGCTTCAGGCCTTACAAACAAAGGGTTCTGCTGTGTATTTTAATGATCAGGAATGGGTGCTGAATTCCTAAGGAGGGCTCTCTGTGAAAGACTCACAGAGATAAGGACATGCAGGAGTGCACAGGTTATCTGGGATGGGCACATGGGTGTGCTCTGCACTGCAGGTTCTGTGCTCCAGGGGTGGATTTCCTATGCAGCTACAAAAGATTACAGAGAAGCCCAAAATCTGTACAACTTGCACTGATCGGTGCACAGTGTGCATGTCCATGAATGGAAATAGATTATATCCTGGCATGCAAACACTGTTTCTCTCCACCTGTGTTGGGGTAGGAAGAGATGGTTCCTTTTCCATGGCCGTATGTGGGTCTCCTGTGCAAAGGCTGCCTGGATTTCCTTTGGAGATTGTAGATGAGGCTCTGTTCTTGAAGTGAAGTTTGAATTAGCAGATTGCTCTCAAATTGACTGAGACCTTATGAAATGAGTCAATCTCTTACTTTTTGTTTCAGACACTATTTGAATGCTTTATGGTAGAGGGTCTATCATTACTACATTTTATTTTCCTTCACTGTGAAAGGACATGCATTGTAGTCTAAAGAGAGAGAAAGGTTTTCCCTTTTTTTTTTTTCCACTTGCAATGTGTTCTAATGTACTGGCCATATATGCTGTTTATTTGCTGACAGACTGAATCAGCAGGGATACAGCGTGCTCAGATTCAGAAGGAACTGTGGAGAATTCAGGATGTCATGGAGGGTTTACTTAAACATAAACAGCAAAGAAGCTCTTCTGAGGCAGGTAAGCAATAGGAAATTAAATTGGATCATGTATTTTTAAATATAAGCTCCATCATTGCTTTTGTATGTTTGAAAAAATGGCACAATGCCCAAGAAAAGAACAAAGCAAATGCTACTTTAAGTTGATAGTTAATAGCAACAAGTTAGGGTTCATATTTTAAAAGCTGTTAATTGTAAACCATTTTTCTCTTTTTTTTCCCGACACCTTCCCCCTTCCCCTAAACAGGCATCATGATATCAAGGACATTTTCTTCTATTAAATATAAAAATGAGGTATGGTTTTAGCATATTTACTATTTTAATATTATGGACGTTGTAATATGGCTATAATAAAAACCAGCATTATCGTGAATATTTTGAGGATGTCTGAATGATGTATTCAGTATGTTTCTGTAACAGCACAATATTATGAACTAGTTTTAAAAACTGCTAACTCCACTAATAATTCTAACACTCATTTGTACTGTGTCTCTGTATTCTCACTGGTATGTTTCTCTTTTCCATTTCTTACCTTTTCCTCTCCCTAGGCTCCTAACATAGAAATATAAACCCTGATTTTTGGATATGTTTTCTACCCACCATAGCTTTCATGGGAAAAAATACATTGCTTTATATGTTTGTTCAGATATTGAGCCTGGTTCTCAGATGGCCAGAGCACCCACAAGAAGAGCTGAGACTGTGGGAGCTCCCAAATGTTCAATTCCTCTGAAAATCTGGCTAGAAGTTACAGTTTTAAAGGGACGTTGTCGCTGATATCTAAAGTGTGTACAGTATACATCTGGCTTACAGAACTTTCTAAAATCTCATTTATGTAAAAATCTTTCAAAAGATAATGGATTTAATTTTTAAAAGTGTGATTTAGCGAGTTTGTATGTGTCCAACAGCAAGCGCAGGGGTCAGATTTATTTTTTTTCCTTTTTGTTAAATGTGACATTGTCCCTTTAACTGCAAAATCTATAGCTGCTGTAGCCATGGTAATATATTTTTCTTTTTAAGTTATAAATAACTGTACCAGGTGCGCACGTCTAAATAAGGTGACTATTCTACAATCTTTAGGAAGAGGAAGTAGTCCCACCTCGTCCTCCACTCCCTCGGTCCTATGACTTTACAGAGCATCCTCCCATAATCCCCCCTCTGCCCAGTGATAGCAGCTCCTTGCTCTGTTATAGCAGGGGCCCAGTACATCTGACAGAAGAAAAGAAGATGTACCAAGTTCAAGGATATCAGAGAAATGGATCTTACTGTGTAAGTGGCTTAAACTGCCACATTGTTCTTGAAGCATCCTCCCTCCTTTGCACAGTCACCATTTTTGTTTACTCATCTGGCTGCTTTTGTGTTATGGTTTCACTTTTATTTGGTTTTGTTTATAGCTGCGTCATTTGCTCTTCACATTTTCCTATCAAGTGTTACGTGTGTATATAAAATGTCTTAAGACTTAAATTTCATAAACTTAGATCCTTCGCCTCACTAGTTCTTTAAAAAACTCTGGGCTCAGCTTTTGAGGCTTATACCAATTTGTTTCCAGAAGATCATTTAAAAAAACCCCACAACTCTGCCTTTTTATGGCAATTTTTTCCTGTAATTTGTGATTGTCTGCAAATGTTGTTACTCAAATTAACTACCAGAAAACACTTCTGCTATAATGCTTGAAGGATGGAACACTGTCTTCAAGTGAGAGCAGAGTTATCACAAAATAATTGGTTTGAGTCTTAAGACACAGATACTTGCAGCAAAGTGCCTGTTTATTTACCTTATCCCTTGATGTTCCTCAGGGTCCTGATTATAGGCTTTATAAGAGTGAACCCGAGTTAACTACAGTAGCAGAAGTGGATGAGACTAATGGTGAAGAAAAAACAGAACCAGTTTCAGAATCAGAATCTTCTGCTAAAGGTTTGTCCCCAGGCACGGTGTTTGCAACCTTTCAGCTTTCTCACAAGGAATGCAGAGCTTCACTGCCTCATGCTTTGTGCCTTTGCAGCCTGTCCATTTCTCAATTTGATGGAACAGCTTCCACAATAAAATAATGATTTAATTATATGACGGGAGAAATCTCAGTCAATTACACCACAGAAAAATCAAACATTACACTCACCAACAGCCCTGAAATCCTTATTGACACCATGTCTAATCACATCACTCACATTCCCCACACACCATTCCCTTGAACAATTACCCATTTTATGTTCTTGCCCTTGAACAATTACTCAGTTTTTGAATCAAGCTCCCGATGTTATGTTGCTGGAACGTCCAAAAAGGCAGCACCACAGAATTTTCAGGCTCTCATAAGGCAGGGGAACAATGTCTTTTTCTTTTTTTTAATCTTGTAATTGTTGAATTGCCTTTCTGTCCTCTGATATAATAGGAATAATGATCATGACCTTGGAGTCTACAGACAATAAAGGTCTTTGCAATTGCTAAATGCTTTAGATTCTTCTCTTCATCTAGCTCCCATAAAAGCTACTAATTGCTTGGTAGAGTCTTTTACCAGGAAGTGCTTCTCAATTCTGTTTGTTAAAACACACAGAATAGTTTGTTAAAGGTGACTTCAGGAAAATGCTCAGCTTTAGCACCTCCCAAAAACCATGTTAAGAGCTTTGAGGAAAACTACCTAAACATAGCTATTTTTTTTTACCCTAAAGATTGATGTTGCCAATGCTAGCAGGATCACTGCTTTCTTTTGGTGCTTTGACTGAGCATTTACAGAGTAGGCTGATGCAATGGTAACAGAATTTTACCAAGAATTATGATTATACAAAGATACTGTTTTCATCAGAATGGTCATATAGGTTTTTAAAATTCAGGTTAGCGTACAGTTTGGGTATAAACTATGTGAATGGCCCTGTGATATAATTAAGCTTGCACTTAACACACAATTTGTCAATTCAGATTCTCTGGGGTATTGCTGAGACACAATGTTAAGGCACATAATTAAATTTCTGTTAACTTGGTGGCGGAAAATGGAATATTTATCCTGAGATTTGCTAATTATCAGTGACCTAAATTGAGAAACTTGTCTTTCTGACAACATGCCTAGGTTTCATTGACGTGTGATGTTTCTGATTATTCACAGTAATTTATGTCAAGAGGTGAAGTAATGATAAAGACAAAATGAGAGAAATCTACACCGACTATGTAAAGAAACCAAACACTTTTTAAGCACTCTAATCTGCTTTCTGTCTCAGAGACAGAAATTATTCTATTCTGTCCATTTGTAGAAAAACAGTCCTCAGTCAGGGAAAGCAATAGTGCAAATTGCTCTGAGATAACATTTAGAGGTGTGGAACAGAATAACTGCAGTGAGAGGCTCTGTATATTCTAAAACTCCCCTTCAGTGTGTTGTTTATCATAGCTGTGTTTTATCATGTGAGCATATGAATTTTCTAACAGACATTTCTTGTTCTGGGCATTCACTCATAATAACAATCCCAGTGCAGTAGGGAAATGTAACCATGTCTGATTGTTTCAGTTCTGTTATAGTGTGTAAGCCATGAGAGGAAACATTTTTATGCCATTCTGTCTTAAGTTTTTAAGCTGATGAGGAAGCAAACTTAAAGGCAGCTCATCTGAGTTTTTTCTACCTTGCTGTTTTAAGAAGTCATACTTCAATTATGGAAATTTCTTATTGAGGGTGGTTCTAAAAATAAATAATTTCAGAGGAAATGTTTAAAAGTTACAGTACTGAATACTACTCATGCCAGCCATTTCCCTCTCTTGTCAAACATCAGCAATTAAAGAGAAATGGGAGCATGTCAAATGTGAGAGCAGAGGAATATTTGTGACCCGTGTGGTACATAAAGGTGACACAAAAACAAAATGGAATTCTGCTGTGTTTTATCTTTTATGTCTAAAGGAGACCCAAACTGCTGCCTCATAGCAGAATATCCTCAGCTCCTGTTTTCACTCACCCACTGAGCAAGCTCAGGGCTGATTTCATTCACACACAAACATGAGCATGGGTGTGCACACACAAATGAGGCCATCCAAGAGCTGGCTGGACTTTCAATATGTGCACCCATCAACTCTGAGCACCACTTTCTGAATCTGCCTTTTGGAGAAGAGTTCCCAAGGCTGACAGTGTCTCTTGTCTAGAAAACAAATCAGCAGTTTTGTCAGTGCTTTATACAGCACTCAGTATGTTGCTTTGCTGTTTTGCAGGCTCACATTTCCCTGTGGGAGTTGTACCACCCAGAACCAAATCCCCAACGCCAGAATCCTCAACAATAGCATCCTATGTCACTTTGAGGAAGAATAAGAAGATAGATCTAAGAACGGTACTTTAAAATGACATTTGAGCATTGGATGTGTTCATTTTTAAGTTTGGTAGTTACTCCAAAAGTTGAAGTTATTTTCACGATCTTTAAAAAAGAATATAATAAAAGAAATAAATAAAAATCACTGTTACAGAAGCATTATATACTAGATTAAGCAACTATATAGGTAATTAATTATGCTAGTTGGATTCTTTTGGGGTTTTTTGCATGGGTCAGGGTTGGGTATGAAAGCACTTGAGATGGTGTTTTATGTTCAGGCTCAGATGTTTATTCTTATCTATATTGCAATCTTACAAGCTGTGAGTTCTACAACATTTTACTAATCAAACTACAAAATGGCTCTGTATTTATCTCTACAAAGTCTTTAACGGAACTACTTAATATAAGAAATGACACTTAAATTATTTTTACTTTTAACTCAATAGCTAATCACTTGTGTCCTACAACGCAGACTTTTCTGTCTAATTGCAAAATCCCCCTTAAAACCATAAAGAAAAAAGTAAAGAAGGTGAACAAAAAAGACTGACTAATACCTTAAAACTTCAATCCTTAGCTTTATATGTATTACTATATTCTAAAACTTTAAATTCTACATTTTCCACTATATGGTTTTAGTGGATTTAAACTTTGATTTAAACTACACATTTGTAACCTCAGTTCTATCATTCAATTTTAGGAACTTTCTCCACAACCTCAAGTCAAATGCAGTGACCTTTTTCTTAAAGTTCTATACCTAAAGACAAGAGAAGTCTAAAATTCTGAACATCCAAAATTCTAACAGAGACAGCTATAGAAAGAATAATAAAATTATAAATGCTGTTCATGTTAAACTGCATGGAGACCCCCAAACTGGGCAAGAGCTAAATGGTAAATGATAAATCTGCTGATCTTCTGAAGTTCAGGCTTGAGTTGAAAGCATGTGAAGCATCTTTGAAACACTTGTGTTTGGCAGTTGAACAGCCTCTTTAAAACAAACACAGGCTTTTATTTATTTCAATGCTAAAACAATTTGGGAAATAGCAGCCATGAAATAAGGATGTAATAAGCAGTATGCAGGTAATAAGCCCAGAATTTCAGATTGGTCAGCTCTGTAGTCTCTGGGTTAAAGACACACATTTACATGTAGTTCATGCAAAAGAGAGGAAAACTTTTGCCATAGTTGCAGCACAAATAGAGGAGAAGTTGTGAGAAGCCTGGGAGAGGAGAGAGAAACTCCCAGGATGTTGACTAGAGAAAGAATACAACTTTTCATAATTGAAATAAATTCCTGGAAATGTACTGAATGCAGCTGATTAGCTTGAAGCCATTTTTATCTGTCATAAAAAGTACAAATCTGCCTGAAAACCAGTGAATTTCAATAAGAGAGTAGGTAAATGGGTGTTATTTTGGGAAAAATATAATGCTTAGAATTACAGATTTTTAAGTGGTAATAAATTTGTTTCAGCCCACACTTGCAGTTAAATGATGCCCAGCTGTAGTTTTTCTTGAAATAAAAAGGCAGAAATTACTATTAGATCAACTGGTGTAAATGTCCTGGATCATTAAATTTCAATTATGTTTCTGTCTCAGTCAAGTATCTTGTGTTTCCCAGTTTTATAATCTCTGGTAAATTGTTTCAGCTTGAGAGGGTGGCTTTGAGAGCATCTACCCATTCTCCTGATGTTTATTGTTGGTGATGGTAGTGTTACTGTTCAGAAGAGCAATTTATTCCTTCCTTTTATTTTGAATTTTGGCGTTTGTTTATTGATAATTGGGTTTTGTACAGTTTTTTTTCACATACATAGGAGGTCTATATTTGCCTACTATCTCTTCTGGTAAGTTACCAGTCTGAAATCTTTAGTTTTTGTTGAAACACATACATATATATATATATTCTTTTTTTTTTCCTCTTCCATTTAAGGAAAGACCACGGAGTGCAGTGGAGCAGCTGTGCCTTGCAGAAGGCTCACGGCCTCGAATGACTGTGGAGGAACAGATGGAAAGAATAAAGAGGCACCAACAAGCTTGTCTGAGGGAGAAGAGGAAAGGACTCAATATTATTGGTGTTTCAGAGCAGTCTCCATCCCAGAGCTTGTCCCATGCCAGGGATAATCCGCTCAAGCTGGCACAGGTGGGTCCCACAGTGATCAAAGTGTGTCCAGTTAAAAACCAAAGGAGTTGATTGGAGGCTAATTGTGGAGTCACAGACTCAAAAGGACAGCCTTTGTGCTTACACCTAATGGTAGGAGCCACTTCTTTGCCTTTTTGGGAAACAAACAGCAGCACTTTACAGAACTGAACTCAGGGCTTTCCGACAGGTCGGACAGTTTAGCCAAGTTATCTGTTCTTGACACAGGAACACCAGTTTGTCTGGGAATACCCTTTTGCCCCAGAGATGGGGCAACTGAGAGGTGTTTGAAAAGCTTTTATTCCATTTTCAGTCTCACAAGAAGGGTGAGACAATAGAGATGTTATAATTCATGCCATCACAATCAGAAGCCAACTATTTCCTAATTACAATACATTTTAAGTGTTTCTTGGCTATCAGCTTTTTGCCATGCTATTGTAAATGCAGGCGAATCCAATGGGAAGAAGTGACGATGTCTGACTCAATTCAGAAGGCTGAATTATTTTGTTATTATAACTATGCTAAAATACCTTAATATACTATATAAAAGGAGGATACTAAAACTACATACAACTTTCTCTGACTCTATCTCTCCCACAACTTGTGACCCTCTCCCGATAGTCCTGCCACAGGTGGGTTGGATTGGCCATCAGGCTCAAACAATCCTCACCAGAACCCAATCAAGCAATCACTCCAGGTAAACAATTCTCCAAACACATTCCACATGGGAAAAACAAGGAACAGAAATAGAAATTGTTTTCTCTTTCTTTCTCTTGGTGCACCTCTATGAAAAATCCTGGGAGGGAGAGAAATGTGCTTGCTACACCATGCCATGCTGTAGATGCCTTAAAGCCAATCATCTAAAACTAGCCCTTGTAGGTCCTACCACAATGCATCTTTCACAGTTCTATTTTTCCAAAGTATCCAGTCTTATTTGTAAGGCCATCTTTTGAAACTTGTTTCTAGTTCCATTTCTCTCCCAACAATATCTGTCCTATTCCATGCCATTTCTAAGTCAGCATTTCTTGTGTCAAACTTTGCATACGGCGTGGGCCTTCTGTCCACCCCTGAGAACTTCTTACAAATCCATTCCTCACAAGGCACCAACAAGCTTGTCTGAGGGAGTAGAGGAAAGGACTCAATATTATTGGTGTTTCAAAGCAGCCTCCCTCCCAGAGCTTGTCCCATGTCAGGGATAATCCACTCAAGCTGGCACAGGTGGGTCCCACAGTGATCAAAGTGTGTTCAGTTAAAAATCAAAGGAGTTGATTGGAGGCTAATTGACTCAAAAGGACAACCTTTGTGCTTACACCTAATGGTAGGAGCCACTTCTTTGCCTTTTTGGGAAACAAACAGCTCAAATCCACGTCCATTTGATTATGCATGGTAGTGTTTGCGAACAGGGCAGAGTGTTTTGGTCAAATTTAGCAAACAAGGTGAAATTTTAAGGTTTGTGACTAAATACAAGATCAGGGAGAATCGTGACTCCATTGATGTTGAAATGGACTCAGTGCTGACTTTTCTACCCTGTAACATATTCCAGCATATGTAATATTTTTAGGCAGGAATGTATATTTATGATCAGAGCTCCTCAGTGGTGCTCTTCTGCTGTGGTGTTTGAGCCCATAAATACATTGAAATAGAACCCATGCTTTTGTTTACACTCATACTTCTTTATTTGCCTAAAAAGTTTATTCATGGGTAAAGGATGGGGAGAGGAGAGGAAGATGTAAGTCCTTGTCATTAACCAGGAAATATTATTCTGAATATATATCTAAAAATGCCCCAAACAAACAAAACCCCAAAAGCCAAAACGAACCAAATTAGTTTTCTTTTCCAGTAGCTTAATGGACTTGATTTTTGGTTGGTTTTTGATGTCTTTGGGTTTTTAATCTTCTGGAATACTTCTTTCTTCAGACCACACTGTTTACTGGCTTTTTTAATTATTTGCTTTTCTACTGGTACAGAAATGCCTTTTTTTGGGTTTTTTTTTTTTTTTTGTCTGTTTGTTTGGATTTGTTTTGTAGGCATTTAAACATCTGATTTTCCAAAAGCAGATTAAATATATTGCAGTGTCAGGAAATCAGGCATTTCCAAAGATGTTTCAGCTTTGCATTTTGGGTTATTTTTTTTTCCCTCTCAGCAGGATAAGCTGCTACAGAGCTATACAAAAGTTATTTTTTCATCAAGAGCTTTGCATCCCCAGAAGACTCTGAATTCCAATTTAGCCTTTGCAATACAGCATCTGCATTTGGGCTGACATCAGGAATGCTATATGTGAAGGGAGTTCCTACAAATATTTCTGTGATTAACACTGCCTTTCTCAAGAAGACATCATGCCAAGCAAAGCTTTGCAGATGTTTTGTTCAGTAATTTTTACTGAAAAGAAAAGTTTAAGCTTTGCTCTTCCCTGTGATAGAATTCTATACCTCAGGGTGAGGGAGCTGCAGTCCTGTGTGTCACACCTGGGTAGCAGAGTGGGGCCAAATCTGGGCCAGAACTCAGAGTAATTCTGTTCATTGCACCATGTTCCTCAGTCTTCTCTGAGAAATCAGGCCTCTCTGGATGGTAAGAAATTTATAGAGTAAGTGAGAAGATCTCTGAATTTAATATTTAGCTAATAGTCCACTTTACAAAGTCACTTTTGCAATCATAACTTTAATTCTTCCAGAATGATATTTGGCTGAAAGCCCCAGGATGAGGTATTATGCCGAGTAATAGCTTTTATTTCTAAAAGCATCATTTTTATGTCTATTGATTTTTAGAAAAATGGTGCAGTGGCATTAACTGCTGGAAGTCTTTTCAACTGTGGTTTGGTTATTTAAGAAAAGGATTTTATAAATGGCCTGCTGTGTAATTTTGAAGTGATTACCATAATCCAAAAGGAAGTTGCTTCACAACTGTTGTTGGGATGAGCAGATGATAAGGGGTGCATACTTCAATTCAGGAGAGCAGAGACACTGATTTATGAACTGACTTAGGGGGAATTTCCTCTTAATAGGGTGCATGTGTTAGATCACAGGAGTTCAGCTTTGAGATTTACTGCCTCCATGGCTCCTATTTTTCTCAGCTCCAGTTCTCAGATGAGCTTCCCTTCAGGCCTGCTAATATCATGTTCACAGTTCACAATCTTAAGTCACCTCAACCATCTTTCCTCAAAATTTTCTTAACAACTTCTCTGCGCAGTGGATTTATTTTTTTTTTTTTAAAGAAATAATTAATATCCTTTGTCATTATCAGATACTGTGTTGTCCTCTATTAAATCATTTCACACCACAGGCTTGGAGGATACCCAAGATAATTGGAGGAAGTGCATGCAGGTGCACTGAGAATTCTGTGCTGAAAGCAGATTTTTATCGATTTTTGTTCTTAAACCAGAAAAGGCTATTTTATAAAAAGAGCAGTGCTTATGAATGCAGGTAAGAATGCTGATTTGTGACTGAACTAAATATGAATAAAATTTCAGATGATAAGGGTGACATTGAGAGGCTGGAAAGGAAGGTGGGGCAGTACAATAATCTTGCAGACAAAGAAATGTTAGGCTGAACTGTTTTGAATGGTACAAAATTGAGAAAATTCTGAGTCCTTAATGATTTCCATTTTCCTTATGGCAATCTATGCTTAAGGTTTATTCAAGTTTTTTTTTTTAATCAGTCAGAGGGCAGCAGAAGGCTCAGAACTGAGACTGTGATAACTTTTGTAACGGTATGTCTGTGTACCAATTTTATTCCTCAGAATCGGAAAAAGGATGATGCAGTATCTGGTAACATGAAGGAGTTAGAGAGCACCAGCAGAGAAAATAATTTGAAACAAAACAATGGAAGTCCTGGAGAAGAAATAGCACAACTCAAAAATAATGGAGATCAAGAACATAATTCCAGTTTTGCTAAAGAGGTATAGAACTACTCCTTATTAAACTGTTCATCAGCTTGTCTTGCAGTAACAAACTATTTTGAGATACATGCACCACAGGATGGGAAAGTGTGCCAGTTCCTTTTGCTTGGAAGAGTAAGACTTCTTGTTGAAAATAAAATATTCCATAGAGAATCACAAAATTCAATAGCATCTGTCTGTAGTTGAGACATTGAATTTTCTTGTGTGTGATCTTTAAATAATAATAATCATTGCCATATTCATTGCTTAGGCTACCCCAGTGGAATTTTTGACAGCCATTTAATGTCCCTGAATTTTTGTTTGGTTGTCTGTGGTGCATCAAATGGTTTATAGAAAGCAGAATAAAGCTGACACAACAATTTACACATGCAAGTAGGCAGTACCTGTACTATTAGGTATTTTTCACTACTTTGATTCCTGCCTTGAAATAGTTTGAAGTACACTTGGCAGGGAATTACCTTGGTACTAAAGTGCCCTTAACACTTAGCAAAACCAGACTGACTGTGAAGAATGGATTACTAGAGTTACTTCTGCATAATCATATCCTGTTTATAGTTTAATATTTTTTTAAAGTACTATGTAGAGGTTTTTTTGCCTTCTTCTATATCCATATTCCTCAGTTAATTATCCTTTTGTTTTCCTATTTTATATTTAGGTTTTTAAATATATATATCTGATGGAGAATAGTATAAAATCAAATAATTTCTGTTGTTATCCATTAGAAACACTTCCTTATTAAGAGACTGTTGCTTTGTTAAATATGCAAATATTTCAAAAGGAAAATTAAGTAATACACTCAAATTGTTTATATGTAATCAGACTTTAGGAGCAGCATTCAGTCTTATCAACAAAATATGGAAGCATCTGGAGGTTTTTTTTGGCATTGTGAAGAGAGGGATAGCATGAAAAAACAGGCAGGCTGCAATCCAAAGAGTTCAGATAAGTTCTGGAAGTTATTAAGGCAAACCCTGCCCCTGGCCTCTGGTATAAGTTTTAGGATAACTCTATTAACCTGCATGGTATTGATAAAAATTTCTTAAGTTATGTAATTCTGAGTTACTAAGTATACATGATGGCAAAATTTGTCTGTTAATAAAACTGCTTCCTGGTACTGTATTTCTTATCTGCCACTTAGTGTGTGTTACAGCTTTTTGTTTCATGATTTCAATTTTTTTATAGCTGTCAAAAACTGATGATCTTTTATCAGATGCACATGTTGTATCTGACTCAAAAGAAGGGGGTAATGAAGAGAAAACAGAAAAGAAAAATAAATTGGAAGAAACACATGATGGTGATATAAGGTAAAAACCAAACAAGATGTTCAGAGGCTATTTTAAACTTGCAGTCTGTATTTATTAGCTGAATGGACCAAGCAATTGCCATAAATACTGAAAAGGTTTATTTATATGGTTTTGAGGGGTTTAGTATAGGAAAATCCAGTGAGAGGCTCAACTGCTGCAGGATTCAGTCAGAGTTGATGACTTGGTGGGTGAAGCAATGTTTATTTTCAAGTGTTGTCCCTGTTATAAACAGAATGCATTCACATTCCTTGTCTTGGCCTCCAAAATGTGTTTAAGAATGTCAGTTCAAGCTTTGTATCAATTTATTATGAACACTCCTGCTGGTGCTTCCATAGCATGCTCTTTATTGCTGATTAATTTAGGAGCAAAGAAAGCATCTTATTCTACATCTCCTGCTTTATTTTTTTACCTCACTGCTTTGCAGCATTGCAGAATTAGAGGGATATTATATCTTGGATATTTCTCTCTCACAATTCATAGCTTTGGTGTAAATTGCACTGCAGGTCCTAAGTGAGCTCTCACATTAGGTCATAACTTTGTCACAGGACCCTTCAGCAGTAGGAAACTGCAGGAGTGCAGAAAGGAATTAAATCCCAGGTGCTTTTTTAAAAGTGTGACTACACAAAGTAGAAGGGTTTCAAAATGCCTGCTTATTTTATGCTGCCCAGACTTGCAAGTTGCAACTTTTTTTCTATTAACAGGAGAAAATTAAATTATAGCTCCTATATTAGTGGTTAACACCTGAAATTAAGTTAGAGCAGGTCCTAAATGCTGTGCTTCTTTTACACAGCTTGCAGAGTGTGACCACAGTTGCAAACCACAAACCCAAAAGCAGCTCAGAAGAAAGTGAAATACTCAGTGTTCAAGAACAAGAAGGGATTGTGTCTTCATTTGAATTTGCAGCACAGTCTTCAAAAGGAAATCAGGCAGCAGCAGGTATGGAAAAGAGTTTGACTGAAGCACAACTTACCTGCTACATATGTAAAGCTTCTTTATTGCATTTTGATTGTGTCTTTTGATGCTCTGAAACCCTTGTGAATTGAAAATGCTGAGCTAGTCTACATGTGAAGTGTACAGTTTTATAATGTACAGAAAAATAGTTTCCCAGTGGGCAGCTACAGAAACTCCATTTTTCTGAGGTTTTAATATAGCTTTTATAGTTGCTAATTCAGGGATTTAAATAACTGTTGCCAGAAATTGAGTAATACTGTAGTTGTTGGTTGGAGCAAATCCTTCCTTTTTCATCTCAGCCCTGGGTATGTGTAGACTTTTTACTATTACTCCCTGCTGCTGAGTGACCTTAGATATGCCCAGAGTTGTGGAATTATTGAGAATTTCCAATGTTTTAAACTAGCAAGTATAGGAGCCCATTTTAGCCACATTTTGAGGAGTAAGAAGGAAGAAGAAAACAGAAAAACCACCACAATGACTGGTGGAGAGGACTATTTTGCAAGAAGAGTGGAATAAAGCACAACTGTGTGCAAAGAAGGAAAGAAAAGGGGAGAAGGAAGAAGGGAGAAGATAGAATTCAATACATTATTAGGATGTTTGCTGATGGGAATGGTTAAGTAAGCCAAATGGTTCAACTTATGGATATAAAAGGTGATCTGGACCTTTTGTAGTGCAGTCAGCAATCCTTTCTGTGACTTGCTAATCAAAACCAGAACTTGTATGTACATTTTGCATTGCTCAGCAGAATGAAAGAGCTTAGTTAATCTGAGCTGGGATATGAAGGTGGGTCTGGGCCTATCCCAACTGCTTAAATTTTACTCTTTTTTTTCCCTCTCTTTCTTGGCAACATAAAACATCAGCATTCCTGTGTTTGCTGTTCTGCTATTTATTTCTAAACCTGATTAAGGATCAGCTATGCTCTCCCTTGAAGCTGTGCTTTTTGTGCTGATCAGATTGTAAGCCTTTACTTGTGTAGCTTTCATTTGTTTCTGCTTATATTTGCTGTGGCTCGAAATGGTGCCTTTTCAAGCTAATCTTTATTATGGCTCCTATAACTTGTATTCTTATTTCTTTTGCTGTATGACTCGCAGTGAAAAGTTTGCCTTCCTCACCAGAATCGTCCTTGTCACCAGCTCCATCCACACAGACACAGCTCACAGAAGGATCCCATTTCATGTGTGTATAGTCACAGAGAAGTACGTGCTTTCTTTCCCACCTCTCCCCTTCCTAATATTCTTCCAGGTTGTTTGTGTGCTGTTATTTTTGTGAGAAACATCTGATACTCAGCAAGACAGAGTTACCTGCAGTGTTGAATACAAATTAGCCAGAACACAAATAAATTTGTACATTGATTTGCTTGCAAGGAGTGCATTCTCTGTCCAGCTACAAAGAGAAAGGGCTAATTGGTTTTTCAAGGGCTAATTGGTTTATCAGGCATGTTCTTCACAACTGGCAGGGTAATAGCCCTTGGAACTAACAGCCTGAGCTGTTCCAAAACAGGGAGTTAAGGCACGAGCATCACTGGACAGGTGCAGATGAGTCCTGATGCTTCAGCCATGGGCAAAATGGGCAACCAGAGCTTAGTGGTGCACAGGAGGGAATGGGCTAATGGCCTGAAGAATTCATGGCTTAAGACATAGAAACAAACACTTAAAAAATTTTTTCTTTCTTTCTTTCTATAGAGAAAGCCCTACACAGCTGGTCTTTCCTGCCATAGTGGGTGATGGTTTCTAGAAATCAAGTTAGAAAGTACGAGTTAGGCTAGATTTACATTTTCTGCCTGTGGTGTACCCACTTAGTGAATGGCAGTGGAAATATAAAGTGTGTGTTTGTTTGGGCAAGTGCTTAACAAATTAGTAGGATATCAGTGGGAATGCTTCAGCACTTTACCAACATTTAAATCAATCCACGTTTCTTTGTTGTCAGGAAGTGTCTGTTTAAATAAGCTTTCTGCTAAAAGAATGAGCTTTGCTTCAATGGCAATGTTAAAAGTCATAGCAAATGTAACTTGAGAAAGCTTTAAAATCAAGAACAGTTTAAAACTGAGATATTTTCAGTCATTCAGTATGAGGAGATGTGAAAATGCATTTTTTTAAAAATTTACTGTCTCAGTCTCAATTGCCAAGGTTTCATTTTAGCAAAATTAGACTTACTAGTCATCACAGAGACCTTTCTAATAGCAAATAAGGGCAAGTAATTATTTATACTCCTTAAAAAGAAAAAAAAAATGAAAATTATTAATATATTATTAAAATATTTTCTCCTTTTGAGAAAGTGGAAAATGCCATCTTCACATTCAGTCCTGACACTGCTCCTGCCTTCCTGATGGGTGTGGTCTGTCATGATTAGATTTAGCTTGAATTTTTGTACTTTTATTCAAAATGTTTATTTCAGAACTATTTTCATAAAATTGAGTGGGACTTTCCTTCTGGCAATATTGATTTGTGTTAATGCTTTTTAGGCTCACTGTATAAATATAAATGAATATTTTTATAAATAAATGTATATATTTATAGATATATATACATCAATTATATTTATATATAAATATATAGATTTACCCACATTTATCATGCATCTCCTTTTTAAATAGGACAAACATTCCCCCACCAGTTGAGGTTTGGGTCAGTAATGAAAGTGAAACTGCACTGCTGGATTTTCTCTGTAGGCACAGGGCATCTGTCAGGAAGAGGGTAGCAACCAGAAATCTATCACCAATTGCATTAAGCTGCTCTCAGCTCAGAAGATCAAATCAGCAAATTAATTTCCTTTAGGATTTATGCTAAATAAAGAGAAATGAAGAGGGAAAGGCTTGCCCCCACCTTTGGTGAGGTGTATCCCCACAGCCAGTTATGAAGGTGAAGCATTTCTGCGTTCAGGACAGCTCTACCCTCAAAAGCCCCTAAAGAGGCTTTAATTGCTTATGGCAGAAAGGTCCATCTGGAATGGCACTTGTCAGTCTGAATCTCTGCTTGCACTTGCCTTGTGCCAGTGTCAAACCATGACACTCACCCTGATGGAGAAAGGGTTCCAGAACTTCAGACACATCCCCTGTGGCTGTTCAGTGTTTGGATTCAGTTGGGGAAAGCTCTTAACTGTGGCACCTACATTCTGCATTGCTGCATTCGATGCCTCTGTTGGTTGTTTCCTTGAACTTCCAAAATAAATTTATTCCATGAACTGGACTTAGCATACAGAGGAGATGGATGGAACACAGTGCTTGCCTGCAGTATTTACTGCCCTCTGCCTTCTAGGGCTGTGATTCCAGTATTCCAGTGATTTGCTGAAGGATTTTGGCCCATATTTTAACACACAGGAATGCAGCATCCCTCATTTTCATGAAGTCTTAAGTGGCAAAGGGAACTTCCAGGCCGTAGGATCAGCCCTGGTCATATGCAAACAAATTTTTCAGGCAACATCTGGAAAATGTACAGTGAATTTCAGGGAAGGAAGAGGTAATACCTGTATTTTTGCTTTTACAGTCAATTAGAAAAATGATACTCTTGGCACAATGCCGGGGGAGTTTGCCATAGGAAATTGTTGGCACAGGATATTGTAGGACTAAGGAGAAACCCCTTAACACAAAGCTCCTTTTTTGTCACAGTCCTT
Source organism: Lonchura striata (assembly GCF_050655825.1). Taxonomy (NCBI): domain Eukaryota; kingdom Metazoa; phylum Chordata; class Aves; order Passeriformes; family Estrildidae; genus Lonchura; species Lonchura striata. The sequence goes on along the minus strand of NC_140741.1, from coordinate 11,465,724 downwards.
ATTTTGCAGAGACAAGTCTCTTGTGTGTACCACTAACCCTGTTAGATTTTAAGCATTTCATTTGCACTGAGTAATGGGGGGGATAATGAAATTCTATACAGCACCTGGGTTCAAAGCTCAGGAACATTTGTACCAATGAACTGTTAAAAGTTATTTTTAGAAGTCCTTGTAGCAATTACCAAAATACAGCAAGCTCTGGGTAGACCATTTGAGCTACACTGCCACTGCAGTGTAGCAACTCAAAAATTCTGCATCCTTCTTCAAAATGTGCCTTGCATTTCTAAGACTATTTAGGATCTTCGCTATTATTATTAGTTTTAGGTGAAGAACATTTGGAGGTGACCATGTGTAACAGGATAAAACTCTCAGAGTAAACAGACTTTCATTCCAAGTGGTGTAAATTTGAAAAAAAAAATCTTGGCTTGGCTTTGTTTCTGTTGAAATATCTTGACAGCAGTATTATTCATCAGGAAAACAGATTTTGGAACAATTGATTTCTGAGCTATTTTATTATGTTCTACACCTACATTGCTACATTGAGGTCAAGAGTTCTTTGCTGTGTTTAATCCCCTGAGTTCTTTAGATGATATTCTGTTGCTAAAATAAAGTAACTTAATCTGTGTCTGTCTTTCAGCACTAATGGCTTCTGTTGAAACAATTCATGCCTGAGATGTATGGACCTGACTTTGAAAATATGAGAAGATATTGTACAGTATATTTTAAATCTATGAAATTCATAGTTCTGATGCTTTCGGCCACAGAGCATCATTTTATCACTTCCTGGAAAATGTTTATTCCAAGAGAGCTTTAAATGGCCCACATGTACACTCAACAACCTTCAGATTGTTCTCCTGATACCAGCTTGCTGCTACGATTTCTGTGCACATAAAACAAAGGCTCTTTTTAATGTGCAGTCTACAGTCAGAACTTCATTTGCTCTTCTTCAGAATTTAATGTTCTTTTAATGATGGATAATATAAGTTCACTTTTTTTGCTTCTTTTAGATGCATAACTCAGTTAATTTTACATATCACCACTAAACCTTGTTTTACACTTTTTAAACATTACAGTTTATTGTTTTAACAAATTTATTTGTAAAATTTATATATATATATATATATATATATACATATAGATATATTTAAAATGTGCCATTTTTATTATTGCTTAGTAAGAGATGTCCTGTTTCTGCTGTAATGATTTCTTGGTCAGGTTGCAATGTCAGCAGTTACTGCCACTCTTCTGTCAACATAGACATTAATGTTAGTGGTTCCTTTCTCTTGACTAAAATGGAGTGTAGGTATTTTGAGGTACTGGGCTTTTCCTTCATGGGGTTGGGGTGTGTACAGCAATAAGCAGGTTTTCAATCCAGTACTTAGTTTGTGTACAAATGTAATTATGTTCATTGTGTATATATTATACAATGAGCACATACGATGTAAGTATAAGAAGCCACTTATTATTGTTCAGATACGAATGTTCATATCCCATTTCTTTTATATCATATTAAATAAATGTTGATGTTCTTAAGGACTTGTATGATTAGTATTTCTTCCAGCAAACAGATGTCACACTGTGTTCCACGTTTTGATGTGGGGAATGCAACAATTCCTCCCCCATTGGCAACATCACCTGTCAACCAGAGTAACAGTGACAGACTCTTAAGAGATCCCAGTCTTCCTCTTCGGGAAAGAATTAAGGCTGCAACACAGAACAAAACAGACAACCTGAGAATGAGATGCAAGAAATACAGGTTCAGCTCCTGGCTCTCCCAGACTTGTGTTGTGATACTGGAATAATCACTTAGTCATTCTGCTCCTCCATTCCCTGCCTGTTTACATGGGAGGTAATAGCCTGTCTTAGTGGGGTGTGTTGGGCAGTAATTCAATATTTGCAAACGCTGATTGCCAAGTTCAGTGGGGTTAAGGAGAGAAGTGTGAGGATTCCTGGAGGCTTTGGCATCTGCATAGCATCTTCCAGAAACTGAAAGAAAACCTGAAATAATCTGTCAAGTGTTGTCACACTACAGATGTTACCAGCTTTGCTGTTACATCTCGCACAGCTGCCTGATTTTGCCTGAGACAAAAGAGGGTTAGAAAAGAATTAAGAGAAACAAAAACATTTCACAGAAAGCTTTTGAGTCCCAGGATGTAAAGCTAAAGAATCTTTTGCAGGTTCAGGCAACTGCTGTGTGCTTGAGTGCATGTGTGTGCCACAAGTGGTAAGGCAAGTTTCACAGGAAGGCAGCTGCCAGCTCCTGTTTGGTTTTTTTTTATCGTACAAATCATATCCTGATCGAGTTAATATTACTGTTCTAGAAGCTATATAATTAATTGTGCTTTTCCACAGAGGAGTGGCTGATACTGTCTCACAGTTTGAAATTACTTTACCATTGCCCCTCTCCCCAAGTCAGAGTTTGTGTTTGTTAGATTCTTCTGGCACTCCCAGTTCTGCTGCCTGTTCTTCCTGGTGCTCTTTGCCACAAAGATACAGAGTATGTTGTCTGGCTACCTGTTGTCCTGCCATTTTCTCTGCAGAGTAAAAAAAATAGGGGCCAGAATTCAGCAGCAGAGCCTGGAGGGGTTACAGTGGAAGAGGTGCCTGAAGGAAAGATGAATGATGATGCAGGCATACAGCATGGAGCTGAAAAGTTGCCACATCAACATCTTTTTTTTTTGGAACAGCAGCTCCAAATTAGTGCATCCTTCCATGCAAAAGACAGAGCAAGGAAAAAGAATGTGATTTTACTGCACAACCAACCAAGGCTTAAGTTCAGTGGCATCAGTGGAACACCTGAGGCAGAGTAAATAGACACACCCTGTTCTCTCCCTAACCCTTTTAGAGAGATCTGTTTGCTGTCAAGTTTTGCAATCTCTTTCAGCCCTTGCTGCCAAGAAAAGAATTGCAACCAATAAAGGAAAGAATGACTAAGTGATTTTTGGACATTTTTAGATGTTGCCTGTGTCTAAAACAGTTGTTGGTTTGGTATATCTGCAAGGAACATGCAGTTTATAATGGAGCTGAGATGGGGAAGAGGGGAAGAATGAGCAAGTTTTGCTGAACTGTTGGCAAAGACAGCAAAGGTGAATGATGCAGGAATATAGTAATGATCATAGACTATCATTTCTCTTCCTGTGGGCAAAGGCTGCAAAGACTTGGAGTTTCATTGGGTGCTCTATTTTTTTGTCTTATGGAAAAAAAAAATAAATGTATGGCTTTGTGTTATCACAGAGCATCTACTGTTTCTTACCTCATCAGAATAACTCATCCCAGTGATCGTACTCCTGAGATATAGAAATATCAGAATACTGATACAGTCAGCCTTCAAACATCTATTTTAAGTTTGTATCTTAGGATATTTTTATATTTCTGACTGATGCTTTATTGGCTATTGCACTGACACTTCTATATATGGAACGTGCTTTTTTTTTCAAAAGCAAGAGCCCTTAAGAATAATGCAACACATTCTCTACAGATGTTCATGCTTTTCAGAACCAATTACATCTATTTTTGTCTTTTGTTCACCATTTGCATTGTTCCAAGGCTACTAGAGAATGTGAATCTTTAAAGTCCCTTAATAAAGTGACATTACTGAAAAAGTTACAGTTGGTGTCTTGGCAGTTTTTGTATGTTATGGACTGGCTCAAAGGGAAAGACCTCACCAGGCAGCTGAAACCCAAGCCTTGTTTATGTTATCACTGATGTGGAAAAAGTAGTCTTCACATTTCCTCAGAAATATGCATCTAAAGTGAGTCCAATAAGGTTCTATTTTCAGGAAATCAGAAAAAATATTTGCACATTTCAATCTAAATCACATTAATTGGACAGTCTGTGACAGAATTCTTATCCACTCCATTGGATCCACTGGAGTGCATACATGAAAACATTAATGAATTACTCTGTCAGTAATAGATTTATTAAATTCTCTAAGACTTAGACTAGTGGATTAAGTTGTACCCTGGGTGAGCAAAGCAGCAGCATAGAAAACCTTTAATCAGTGGTGCTGTTGGATAATCTTACCTCAAACTTTACATTTTAAAGATAAGGTGGAGGGGGTTTATTTTTTTCCTTTTCTAATAAACCATAAGTAATAATCATTCAGATCTCGGAAATGGCTCATCATGTCTTTTCTACACAGTACTGTTTTGTCCCTGTGATCCTGGATTGTGCTATAATTATTTTCTGAAGTTATTCTAGGGTAGTGTAATCTTACATCAGTTTGAATCCTAAGTTAAAATGTTCTTTTCTGTCCTTTAGAAAGTTGACATTTAAACAGCCTATAAGCAAATTGCTGGTACCTGGAATTGATAATATATCTGAAACAACTTAATCTAACTTTTTTAAGGATGCACGTGGAGATAACAAAGCAACATCTGGCCTTCATTTCTTCTAAAGAACATTATATATGGTTGCTGGTATATCCTAAGAGCTGTTTGGCTTGTCCATATGGGAACACTGAAGAAACTGCTACAAAATAAAACAGAATATACTGGTGGCTGCAAACAAATGCCTGACCCAAAATGAAGGTTTAAAGCAGCTGCTTTCTGGGCTTGACAAGCACAGCTTCTTACCCAGCTGTTCCAGATGTGTCAGCACTCAAATGTTACTTGTGGAATGAAGATTCTGGGGGTTTTTTTGTGGTGTTTCTTCATTCTGTGGTATGCCAAAGAAAATGTTTTTAAGGTCTGTCTAAATATTATCTGGCTGCTGTGGTGAAGCTGCAAGCAATTCTTAATTGCAGCTCTGGGTAAGTGACATCAGCATAGGGGTTACTAATTGCCTCATGTGGCAGTCTGGCTAGGGATGTGTTGAACACTTATTTAGGCTGGATTAGGTTCTGTTTGGGATAAAAGTAAAACAGTGCTGCTTTGAGTGGGCTGCTGTAGAGTATATCTGGACAAAACCAGATGTGGGATCATTAACTTCTTTATTACTGAAACCAAAATGAAAATAAGGAATTAATTTTTTCTCTTTGTCAAATACTATCCAGATCCCTGTTCTGTGGAACGGGAATACTTCAAAGTATTTCAGGCTAAAAATGGAAACGCCCTCTTGCTCTTTTAAGGTGAAATGAGTACTGTTTAAAAAAAGAAAGAAAAAAACGGGCTCTGCATGTTTAACTGTATATGTAGAGCAAGGAAGATTTACTTACAGCCTCGAAGTTTGCTCAGTGAAAACTTTCAGGAAGGTACCTCATCCTCATCTGTTGTTATCTGGGCTGTGTCACAGTGAAGTGACTGGTGCTGTACTGGACTCCCTTCTGCATCTTTAAATCCATTACAGCCCAATGTGTAAAGTATTCTGCATTCCTTATGGAGGCAAACTGCCTTATCTGCACCCCAGCTGTCTGTCCCTACATGAGCAGCTGAACCCAGGCAATCAGTTTCTTTTTTAGAGAGGTGAAAATCTGCAGGTGCTTATTGTCCTGAAAGATTGAGTCAAAGCATGTAATGAGAGACACCCAAGATTCTCCAGTAACTTGCATGTAAATCTTTATTTTCAGCAATGGATTCTATTTAGAAAAAAACTTTTTTCTAAGTAATAGTCACCTTACTGGAAATAAAATAATGAGTAGGTATATAAACAAATACCTAAGAATTTATTTGAGAAATTTGTCATTAATTGACAGTACATTTCAAAGCAATTGAGAGGGGAAAAAAGAGTGCAAAAATTCAGCAACTCAGCTCATAAATCACCTCTTTACAGTGTGAATTTCTGGTGAGTCTTGACACTGATTACACATGTAAGTTGAGTGCTTCATACTGTGCAACTTTCTTCTTGGTAATTTCCCAAGTCAGTAAGAACATGTTTCAGATGTTTTAGCTTTGAACACGAATTATTTTTTTTCTTTTTCTTTTTTTAGTATGCTCATCCACCAGTCTAGGAAACAGCTGTTAATGGCTCTTGGGTTTACTCTCTTTATACACTGAAATGGTCATATCTAGACAGAGGGGACAAAAGACAGCTGAACTTTCTGATGAATGTTACCTGATGCTATTTTGTGTTTGGTTTTTGGCTACCTGGAGAATGTCTCAGAGAGTTTGCACGTGCAAGGGCTGGTACTGCAAGGAAGCCAGTTTGTAGGAGTCAGGTCCAGCTAGAGGTGTCATTTTGTGAGCAGGGAAATTGCCTGGAAACCAAAATCACCTTTGAATAACATTCCTGGCTGTTTTCATGGCATGTGCCAACAGACCCATAATTTTTTGTAACTACTGCTTCTAGTATATTGTGCCTACAAATAATAAATATTTTTAATAAAGACAAAGTGCCTGGATAATGTGTGAAATCCTGACCAGTACTTACAAGGTAGCAGTTACAAATTAACCAACCAGCCTCAGCCATTTAGGAGATTGCCTTAGTGAAGAGGAATTGGTTAGTATTCATGGATTGCAACCTGGGAAAACCACACTTGCTTATATAAGCTGATTTGGAGGTATAACTACTCTGACCTCACAGCTTTTTATTGTAAAACTTTTATTTCATGATCTTAAAGCTATTCCATTTTGTGTGATCAGCTAAATATAACCTAGCTAAGCTCCATTTCATTTCCATCATCCAGATTTTAGGACAAGGGAGAACAGAGGTCATGACATTTTGATCATTTTTGCCTCATTAAAATCTCGTGGACCCCAAGGAGCACAGCTGGGTCATGTTTGTAAAAAGTGGGACTCTAAAGCCTTGCTTTGAGCCGTGCCTATTTCACAGGAGTGCTTCCCATCCATCCTCCCCTGGCTGGCTGTTCCCAGGCTGGAGCACTGCAGTTATTTCACCTGCAGACAGAGGCCCTGACTTTCACAACATTTTCAGGCGATTAATCAGAGGCGGTATGTGAAGTCTAAGATCTCTACAGCTGATGGCTCCAAACTCTTAAGAGGATGCCAGCGTGCGAGAGTGAATCCTTGTTAAAGCTTTAGCCCTGCAGACTCTCTAGGCGGTTCCCAAACCCATGGGTGCTGTACCTGTGCCTTTGAACGCAGCAAACCAGATTGCTGTTCACTTGAATGGTTGGCTTCCTCCAACAAGTGCTGGAGGAGCTGTAGATTTTCAGGCTGGATTGGTGTTTTGGATAAAGTGCAGCTGGCCATCAGTAACCCTGCAGGAGGAGGCTTTCCCTCCGCAGCCCTCCCTTTCTCCTGCAGCTGGCCCTAGGCACGGCTGGAAAAACACCGTCATTACCTGTTGGCCTGGATGCAGAAGCGGCCAAGCTTCCTTCCAGCGCCTGCCCTGGGCAGATAAGTTGTGTTAGGAGGGGAAGCAGGGGATGAAGGGCACGGGTGTTATCAGTCCAAGTTCAAGAGCTCACCCAGAAGGATCCCGGGAGAACAGTTAGCCCGGCTGCAGCTGCTGCCGCTGCATTCCCACTGCAGCTTCCCTGCCTTCCCCCCTGTGCCTGGCCCTTTGTGCTCACAGCGTGGTTGCCTTTGTATGGGGGTTTTAGGGGATGAAAGCCAGCGATCGCTGATGGGTGACATGATAGTGCTTTAAATGGGAATGCAGATTGCTCCCAGTACCACGCGATGGAGCGCGGCGGACAAAGCAAGTGGCGGCAGCACAAGCGGCTTAGGGTGATGGCCACGGCCAGAAGTGACTGACAAATGAACAAATACCAAGTTAATTTAAAAACAAAAAATGTCCAGGAGTGTCTGGGCATTTCTCAGACCCCGTGCTCTAGGAAAGTCTGTAACTGTGCAAGCTGCCCAGATGTGGCGGGCTGCAGTTGACCTGTCATCTCAGGAATATTTAGTATCCCTTTCCCTTCCTTCTGGGAATCTGGGTGCTGAGCACGCGCAGGAAATCGGGGATTACAAACTCGCCTGAACTTTTCACTGCCAGATATTAACATGCGGAAGCAGCAACCTGTATGTAAATGATGTTATCGGAGCTGTTTTATGCATGTGTTTCCAGGATAAGAAAGGAGATTATTTCTTTGTGTGAACTAATTACCTGTGAAGAAAAAATTTAGAGCCTTTTTAATGTTAATGCCAGGCTGTATTTTTATTAACCTTCCTACTCTGTGATGCAGTGTTGTGTGTTTATTGTGTATTTTCAAATGTTAAGGACTTGATCCTTTAACCTAAATGAAAGAAGTTCTTGATAGGACTTTGCATAAACAGGTTTCTTTGCAAGGTTGCAGCCACATCTCAGAGCCTTCCTTTGCCCATAGAATGGGGTTGCTTCACCAAATGGAAAGACAAAGTGGCTTTTAAGTATCGTGATGTTGCTGATTAATGGTGCACAGCAACAATTAAAGATAAAAAGGGGATAATGGTATTACACTGGAACTGCAAGACAAATTACTGCAAAACAGAGAAAATATGTTCTTGGCCTAACCTGCAGTTGCATATAACCAGGGCAACAGAATTAGTGTTGATGCAGCAGATCTGAGCCCAGATGGGAACAGCCTTTTTGGTTTCAGGTAAATAGATTGCATGATTTAAAGTTAAACACGCTCACACTGCAACCATTATGATACAGGAGAGAATTTGTGTGAGAATCTGATCTCTTGTGGTTCCAACATCTCAGATGAAATTCTGCATGTTGCTTATTAACAGTATAATTAGATAAGGGAGGAGGGGAGTAACTTTCCAATGCTTCATGTTTCAATATTTATACGGCTTTTAAACCAGCATTTATTTTGTCATACTTTGTTAAGCATGATGTAAACTGAGCTGTTGGGGTTTTACTGTAGAACATCAGCTGATGAGAATATGCTGCATGTAATGGAAAAGAATATGCATGCAGTGTTGCAAAAGAAGTTACCATAGTGCAGTGCAGGTGGTGGACTGAGATCACTTACTGCAATATAAGAAAGTCCCAAAATCTGACTATATTAATATCCAGAAGGCCTCCAAAATATGTACTGTTATAAAAAATCTGAAATACAACTGGTTCATGGACATTGGTCCAGCACTTAATTTATGTTTTACTGAGGATGGTGAGGAGAATGTTTGGGGTTTTTTCTTGTAAAGTCCCATTTTAAATTGGCTGCTTTGCTTCCTCTCTACATGAAACTTGGGCTTGAGAAACTGCGATGTGTCTGAGGCACTTTTGTGTAAGATCAGGTCATCAAGATAGCAGAAAGAACAGAAACCACGTCCTGAAGTGGTGCCAAAGGATTTTCCTTGGAAGAAAACAAGGCAGAAGTAGGTCATGGCTCTCTGCAGGGCTGATACCTTAATGCTTTCAGTGCCTGAGTTACACTTTATAATACATCCCTCTTTGTTGTACCTCTTACGCACTAGCACAACCTAAATCAAATAGCTTCCTCAATTTAAGAGACCCCAGTTTTATGTGAAGACATATAGGCATGGACTATAAGATTGACCACATTTAAAATCAGCTATTTTTCATCTTGCTCTGAAAAGTTTCTCTATTTTCCAGGCTCTAAATAGCTGAATCCACTTTTCACCGAGATGAAACAAATGCTTAGCATTGCCAAAACCAGACAGAAATTCAACTGCAAAGATGATGGTTCTGATAAATTATCCACTTAAATGCAATATAAAGCCAAGCTGCTGCTGACAGTATGCCTCTATAGCAACAGCTTGCCAAGAATATATAGGGCCCCTTTTCCTACTATAACTTCAGTATTATATGAGGTTGTTTTGGGGCACTGATCTGCCTAGAAAATAGGATAGTATTTGTTAGGATAGTATTTGTTTCTTGAATTTGGTTGCGTCTGTCACTAGGCAAAAATCATCAAGCACATAATGTTCACCTTGACTGAAAAAAAAACCCAGTTTTAAAAGACTGACTATAGACTCAAAAGCATCAGGTCATTAAAAGTCAGGCCCATCCCCATTTAGAACACTCCATGTGTGGGTTTAACAGCAGCTTTCACTGGAAGGCTTCAAAGACAAAACTGCACCTCAGAGCAGTCCTGGGAAAGAGACTCTCTTAACCATATCCTAACCAAGATGCATAAATTTCTGCACAGCAACATGCAAAAATGCTTTGCCCACTCCTATGCAGTCAGCTGTTTGGAAAATCTGGGAGCAGCTGAGCTGGGAATAGAATTTAGGAGAGGAGAATCGCTGCTTTGCCTATCAGAGGACATGCAGTGCATCCACAGGGCACACCATCGGGGCATTGAGCTAATTTAGGATCTACATTTCCCATTTCTGCCACATATTCCAGGCTTCCTAAGAGAGTGGACCTCTGAACTATTGAAATTCTGACTGATAGAGGGTGAAATTCTGAATACAGTGCAACTTAGGCTCTCCGGTGCAGTAGGGGCCAAGTTACCACCTCCTAGCAGCCATCAATAATATCAGGATATCAGGATTTCCTGCGGGTTCCTCCAAACTCCTTCGTTCTGCAGCTCTCAAGATGAGTTTGATAGTCTGGCCCCACTGAGGTCAATGTGAATTTTGCAATCAATACCAGAGACGCCAAAGTTTCAGACAAAGCCTGTAAAATTCCTATGAGGGCACCTATCTCTGAGCATTTAGTTTGCAATAAAGGTGGCTGTCACAAGACTGGGTGTAAAGCACTCAATCTCAGTTTTCATTCCATCAGTGATAACCAGTGAGGGCATTAAACAAGTTTCCAGATGTTCTCATTTCCCAATGCTTCAAATGAACTCTATCAATACGTGCACCACCAAAAAGACCTTACTTTCTCTTTTCTTGTCTAAATTATGAGGCTCTCACCTATGCAGCAACCATTTTTAGTAATTTCTGTAAAATAAAACTCCACTGGGAATGGAACAGCTCTCCCAAAACTGGTGCTTGTGGTGATTACAGTGAGCACAGACAGCAGGATGCCTAACAGTGTGAAAGCAATGCATTGACTTGGAGTGGCCAGAGCTGAGCAGGAAACATTCCACCCTTGCCAAGGGTATGACCCCAAGGAGCAGACCCTGCCACAGAAATCCTCAGCCTCTTGCCCCAGAGCTGCCAGGGGAGCACCAGAGCACACAGACACACTGCCCCTTGCACTGAGGATGCAGGAGTGGCACTCATTACATCAACGGAGCTGGACTGCAGAATGAGCTGGTGTTTGATTGGGTTTTTTACAGGCTACTGCTGCCTTCCACGTCACATTTTTGTGGCAAAAGGGAGTGCAAGAAGGCTGTGTGCTGTCCTTGTTAAGCCAAAGAGAGAAACAGAAAGCGTGGGGAGTACTGAGGGGGAAGGAGCGGGGTGGGAGAGATCCATTTTTGCCAGATTGCAGTTGTATTGCAGCTTCGGAGGCCAGGAGTGGGGAAGTTTGCAGAGTAAAACCACGGAGGTTTGACAAGCAGGCATTCCCCTGGCTCTGTTGTCAGCCTGCAGATAGGCAGCACTGTTCCTTTGGCACAGCATTGCTGCAGTGAGCTGATGAAGATCTTTTCAGTCCCTGGGCTTCCCAGTGCTGTCATGACAACAGCTACTTTCTCAGTCCTGCTGAAACCCCTTTTCACATTCAGTGAATGCCACGCACAGAAAAGTAGGTTGTTCTCATCAGTCTCCCCCTCTCTCTCTCAAGATTTGATTGATTGAGAATAGGGAGGGGTGCTGCACTTCTACAGGCTTGGCTTATTTTCTGTGAACATGATGGATCCTTCATCTTACAGGAAAGGTTTGAGGATTATGAATAGCAAACGGGGTTTTAATGGCTCAGAAGACAAATACACTATCTGTAATAAACATTTGTCATTGGTGGCAAATGACAATGAAGTCATCCTGCTGGTTTTGTAATTGTTAAATTAGTTTTGATAAATCTGAGTATGACTTCTCAGTTCAGTGAATGCCCTAATAATGGCAATTCACATCTTTGGATGTGATTCTGAACTTTTCTGAAATTCATGTGTTTGTTTGTGCTCAGGCCTACCAAATAATAAATTCTATTTAGATAAATTAATTCTGTATATATCTAGCTGTTTGATAAACTTCACATTTCATGAATTTTTCTTGTAACATAAGCAGAGCAGCAGGGAGAGAAGATGAATTGTCCAGCTCTTAAGGTTTTGGGAAATCTGGATTTTTTTTCTAAGACAGTGTCTTGCCCAAGGCTGGCCAGAGTGTGTGATAAATGCCTCTCTTAAGGATAACCTCTCTCCCTTAAGTCTCTAGCCTGTCAAGATATCTGGCAATCATGGAAAACACGTCCTCTCACTTGCTTGTCATTTCTAATCTCATGGGACATAGCAGGACCCTAAATTTGGCCAGTTTGGGAATTCTGAATGGAGCCATTCAGACTGCATCCAAACCTGCCTGCAGGGACTCGGGGCTTGGTCCCAGTCACACAGCCCCATTCAGTCCTGGCTCCCAACCAGGACTCCCTTCCCATCTTTACAAAGCATGCTGCAAGGCAGGAGTGGTGTGAATTATGATTTTCATCCCCACGTCAGGCTGGAGCAAGGCCAGGGTGTATGGTGATATTTGGGAACCCAGAAAAATACTGGTTTTGCAGATTTAGCAAAGCCTGTGTATCTGTGTAAGATGGGAATAATATTTGTAACATGGGAATAATATAATATCAATTTTACAGAATCACCAAAAGGTAAGTTTGGAAGGCACCTCAGGAGATCCTAGAGTCCAAGCTCCCTGCTCCAAGCAGCAGCAGCTGGAACAGGCTGCTCAGGACCATGTCCAGATGTGGTTTGAATAACTTCACAAACAGCGATGCCACAACCTCTCTGGGCAATCTTTCCCACTGTTTGGAAGTGAAAAAGTTTCTTCTTACATTTAAATAGGATTAATGTTCTACATCTCAGTTAGTGACCATTGACTCTTAGCAGACACCACAAAGTCTGGCTCCATATTCTTTACTTCCCCTCTCAGATATTTATACCTTGATAAGATCCCCCTGAGCCTTCACTTTCTGGGCTGAACAGTCCCAGCTCTCTCAGCTGCTCCTCATCTGACATGCTCCACTCCCTTAATTATCTTCAGGGCCCCTTGCTGGGCCCACCACAGCATGTTCTGGGAAGCTGAGAATGTTGTTTGGAAGGACATGTGCTCACAAGAGTTTGATCTTGGAACAACAGGAGATTCTGTCAAGAAAAGAGGGGGGGGGGGGGAAAAGCACATAAACTTTATAACTGGATTTCTGCAAGGGGATTTTCATTTAAATTTTATGAAACATTAATTTAAAGAAATCTATAACTATTATATGGAAAAACCCATATTCTTCTTACAACCACAAACTGAAGAAGGGGAGTTACCACAAGCTGAAGAAGGGGAGTTTTAAAGAAATTCTGGAACACAGAAAAGCTGTTGTAAACTTGTACTCTTTCCAAGCTGTGATTTGTATTTAATTAGCATTCAATTAATTATGCATTTCTGTTTGGTTGTAATGGTTACACACAGGTTTTGCAACATGCAAGATCTTGATTACTTTTATGGCTTTTGAAAACAATTTCCATGTGTGTAAAAAAAGCCTCTGCTCTTGACTTCGTAGCCATATTTTTAGGGAAAAAAATGGGATTTACTGCCTAGTGTGCTTCTGCAGAATTGCCCCCTCAGTTGGGATGGCCTCCCCTGGTTTTACTGTGAGGTTCTGCAGCAAGTGACCTGCAGAATGGACATCCTGGTGACAACCCTCTACATGTGCCCAGGCACACACCTTCATTTAAAGCTGGAATCCAGCTCTGTTTTGCATAAGAATGTTGAGAAAACCAATTCCCCAAATTAACAGCATCTAAAGACTCTGTAATCTGGAAGCAAATATTTTAATTATCTCTGGCTAAAATTAATCTAAATTACAGCATTTAAGGATGTTGATTCTTCCAAGACTTAAGAATTTTGGCTGCCTTTACTGAAAAAGAGCAAACTGTGCCAAAAAGAAAATGTACACAAGGAGCTTTAGGATACTTTGGGAGGAAAAGAAAGTATTTCTGATAATTTATGGAGATTTTTTAGTCATAAATAAAAATATTGACAATACTGATGACAGAGAAAAGATACTCTATTTGCTTGTACAATCCCACATATATCACTGTTTTACTTGCTCATGTGATATATTGCATCAGTTATTTAAATTTTGCACTTGAAAAACTTTCCCAACAGTTTCAAAGAAAAGCACAATGCACTTTTATCATGTACTTATGCAAGTCCCTGGAAGTCACAAAAGTTGAGAGACGTGGGGTGACAGGATTAATACTCAGCAATACCAGTGCAAATGTACTGAGAGTAGCTTTTCTTTCTGAAGAAAATTCTGAGTTCATTCTCAGTGGTATCTATAATAACTAATAGGCTATCACAGCTGAATAGTACCTACTTGAAATTCTGTGCTTATATTTCAGGTTTTGCAGCAACCTGTAGAGCACATCCATGAATCATATTACAAGGCCTCCTAATGCCTTGAACTCACAGCTTTTTTATCTTTCACTTAGAAGAAACGGTCAGGCTTTATCATTTTGCTTTTTCTGTTTTCCTTCAATATAGCTTGACAACAAATTAAGCATCAGTCAGTGTGCATTTTAGAGGTTTCATCTATTTGTAACGTATCTGATTCCTTTCAAATACATCAGAATATCTATGGAACATGGCCTTCCTTTCACTGTTGGTGTTTATAGATGGCTTAAAGCAGAGATGCTCTCATCTCCACTGGGCTGGCTAGAGTTTACCACAAATGCAAATAGAGTGAATGGTAGGATGTGCTTCTGGATGAGCTCCAGAATGACAGAATGGGGTTTTCCATTCCTGAAGTGACCCCAGGTTCTTCATATCACCTTAGCCAGTTTTTAACTTTTTTTGTTCCTCTTTTCCCATCCCCAGAGAGCTACATTTGACTGAGCTGTCTGGAGCTTTCTGAAGCTTCATGACCTAACAGGAACAGAATGCCATTTTATTTCTTTTCCTCCTAGTTACCACTAAAAACAGTTCCCTAGTCTAGATCATGGCAGGAATTTCAGGGACAGCTGCGCTGGCACCAGAGAAGAGGCAACAGATCAGCGTGACACAAAGCAGGGCCAGAGCAGAGCGGGAAGAAGGTCCCAAGCAGTATCAAGAATTCATTTTGCTGCAAAAAGTTTTTCAAAGTCAGTTACAATCCCAGAGAGGGCTCAACACTCCTGGGGAGACAAGAGGGACCCTTTCCCAACATGCATCCCCTGCAGTCTTCTTCTGGTTGGCCCAGCCTATGGGTGGCTTGTAGTTTCTCAGAGTCATGGTTTCTGAGCAGACAGTACAGACAAAGATTAAAGGCAGCTTTAAAAAGGAAAGAGCATGGGAGCTGAGTTTAAAGGGAGAATTAACTGGGTGCTGCAGGAGAGGGTGGGGTCACAATTGCATCACGAGGCAATTTCAGCCCAGTCTGAAGGGAAGGGTGAGAACCCAGCACTGCTCACTGGAAGCAATGACAGATGGCAGCCTCTTCCTCCAGACCTTGAACTGGGATGGAGAAGGGTGGGGCAGAAAGGAGGGAAGGGTGCAGTTTCCAGAGGCTGCTGAGTAGGCAGAATACTGAGCAAGGTGAGTCATGAGGTGCAGGCAGCAGGAATTTCCTGCACTGCTTAAGAGGTGCATGGGGAGGCAGGGGTTGGAGAAGGGAGCTCAGGGAGCAAATGCTGGGCTTTACAGAATCTCTCCTGGTATCCTAGCAAGTGTAAGACTGGATGGCACCTTTCCTGTACCTCAGGTCTATTTAATTTTTCTTCTCTCTATATAGGCCTTTCTTGCTGTTTTGAAGTGTTTTTCTTGCATACTCTATGACATAGTACTATAATGCTGATCAAAGTTAGGGAAAAAAACCTCAAGAAACCTGCCTTACATACATCTTCTGGTGATCTCACCTAAGTGTCCTTCAAGAAAACCTCACAAAACAGCAAAATTGCTGTGAATCAAGAAAAGAAGAAACTACTTCTCTGGAGTGTTCTTGTTACTGATCCCGCTGTCAGTGTGAATGCCCTGCACCCTGGTGCTCCTGAGGTAAGAGAATAAAATCTTCATTTCTTCTCCCTGCTCTGCTGTGTCTACAGGTTGTTTGTTCTTGAACTAATCGTCCTGCTTGGAATCTTTTGCCTGCGAACAAGCTTCTCCTGGTTTATCTGCCGGCTTTTAAAAATGTATTTTATTATTTTGTACTTTGTTGATTCCTCAAATGTCAGGCACAAATGTCTGAGCTTTAAAGCACCGTTGTAAGGTGATCATACCAAGCTAGACTGAGCACATCAGAGACCCTTTGTGTGAACGACAGTGTAACATCCACCCAAGTGAATGATGTGGTTTTTTCTCCAAAGGATTTCCTAACAGGAGTCTCCTCCTTTGAGCTTTTATCACAGCATTCAAATGTAAATGATTTAGCTGCTTTTGCAAGTTGTGGAATCACCTGTTCTCTGACAGATCTCTTTCAAGAGGTTTGAAAAGTCAAAAAACCTTGGGGGGAAAAAAAGAAATCTAACTTCGGTAAGCTGTGTGGGTTTGTACCGAGAAAGCTCAGTGAGCAATAATCACTGCTGCTTGCACTTGATTAGGACTTTATTGCAGTACTCAAGAGACGACCTGGACGCAGAATTTTGTGTGTTTGAAAACCTGAGAGCAGGATACTGAGAGATTACTACGGAGTTTTTCTTTGATGCCTGCCTGCTGCAGCAGTGACCCCGTTGGTACTGAGCGCTTGCTTAAATGCCAAGTGATTTCCATCAGGCAATAGAAATGTCCCGAGGTTTCCTTCCCTGACCCTCTTTGAATACACAAATTACCTAACGAGCTGGCGTCTGTACCGCCCCGCTTAGGAGAGCGGAAAGTGGTAGGTCGAATCACCCTGCTCGCTTTCAGTGCCAAACACAGGGAGCCTTTGCGTGCACACAGCACCTCAGGAAACCCAGAGAGACCTGGGAGGGAAGGAAAAAAAAAAGACATTGATTGCCTTGAGCACTCAGCGGAGCCGATCAGGACGATTGACATTAGGGTACATGGAGTTGTGATAACTTTTCTCCCCTTTATCTCATATTCATCGTTTGTGAAAGGCGTCTTTTACGAAGTCCTTGATATATTTTTGGTTTCTCATGACTCGATACCTCCCTGATTCTGTCCCTTGCTGCAGCACAGAACTGCAGAAGGGCATCAGCGGGTACTAGAGACATAAGAATTATTTCAGCTACTGCCGTTTCTGGGCTGAATCAGAGGCTGGGGTGTTTTTGAAACGTCACGCTCCGTGTTTGATTAGACCAGTGAGTGACTGCAACACCCACCCGGAGCCCCACGCCTTCCTCCGCGGAGAGCAAAGCACAGCACACGCTGTTACCCGGAGGAAAGGCAGAACAGGGTGCAGAAACTCAGGGTTTGGTGGCTATTTTGCTGCAGTTAGGAGACCTGCAATACACATCTTACACAGATGAGAAACAGCATTGCAGCTGTTGCTTTTGTCTCCCCCCCGCCGTGGTTTTTTTTTTTGTTTTGTTTTTTTTTTTTAAACATTCTTAGTATTTCCACTTTCTAGCTGAGGTTGACTTCTAGAAATCTGAGGAATTATCATCACTTTTTCATTGTGGTTGGTTTCCAAAATTTGCTTATGCTCCTCTGCAGGCAAAATATGTTCTTGGTTTGTTTTCAAAGATTAATCCAGTGTTGAGTCCCCAACCCCCTGTTGCTGTTTCAGTGCTGTGCCTCTCTCTTTTGGCTGCTACACCACAGCTTGTTCTTGTTGCTGCTCACAGCTACATCTGTTGATGGGCTGGGAGCCATCTCCATCTATGTAAATGCAGGTTTTCAGAGCACCTTCTCCAGATTTTAATCCTACGCAGTTAACTTCTCCTGGAATCCAGGATCTCTGTGGCCATGCCAGGTGTGCCTGCTGTAACTTGAGCTGGTGATCTTCCTCATGTGCAGAAGGCACAATGCTTTTCTGGACTGAGCTGTGGGTCTTTGTTTTTAAACTTAACGACCACGGCTTCATGATTTTTGTGTTAAATGTGGCAAGCTCTGTAAGCATTGGGTAAGGACTGACAGACGCAAGATATTTAAAATTCACATGGAACAGAATTTTATTACCTTTGGCTAATTTACCTGTGATTGAATAGGTATGAGAGATATTGGTAATATTGGTATGAGAGATTCTCATCTCTCCAATAACTTGTCAAACTACCTGATTATATCTCTGTGTTCAGATTCTACCTTTCTGCTCTACTGCCAATCCCCATCCTATGTACTTTATACTTTATAGTAAACTTGATCCCATTTTACATGATCATTAAATGACCTTAATTTTCAAACTGTTCTGAAGCCCTCTGTGTGAATGACAGTCATCCTGCTGAGATTTCCCCTTTCCCGTTTTATACATCCATAGGTTTAGATTGGGTATTAGGGAGAAATTCTGCTGTGTGAGGATGGTGAGGTCCTAGCAGAGGTTGCCCAGAGAAGCCCCATCCCTGGAAGTGTCCAAGGTGAGGTTGGAAGGGGCTCTGAACAACCTGGTCTGGTGGAAGGTGTCCCTGGGCAGGGCTTTGGAATGAGAAGATCCTTCCAATCCAAACCATCTTGTGATACTTCAGAGTCCCCTTTGGTCACACAGCTTCTCCCCGGGAGCCGGGAAGCCTTTTCCCTGCCAAGGGAGGTTTCAGGCCAGTTCTGGTTCATTCTCGCTGCACAGCGCGGTGTTTCCCACTCCTTTCTGCCAGTGGCGCTGAAACCCTTTCCCCGTCTCCTTCCTGGCTCTGCCGAGCCGTGCCGGGGCACTCCTGCCCGGCTGGCTCCTCAGCGCGCCGCAGCTCTTCCCGAGGAACCTCGGCTCCCCCGTTCCGGGCGCTCCGTGTCCCGCTTACCCCCGCGGAGACCGTGAGGGACCCGCAGTGCCCGTGAGGGGACCCGCAGTGCCCGTGAGGGACCCGCAGTGCCCGTGAGGGACCCGCAGTGCCCGGTGCCACCGGATCGCTGCCGCCCCGCCCTCCGCCGCGGCCACCCTGCTCCGGCTCCGCTCCTTCTGCAGCGCCAGCCGGGAATGTCCCTGCCCGGCTCTGGGGTGCTGCTGCTAGCGCCGGGGTTTGTCCCGGAACGAGGCGGGGCAACCGCGAGCGCTTCGCTCCCGGCTCCCGGCCCGTCCCGCGGCACTCCCCCGCTGTCCATGGAGTCCGGGGACTGGGATCGCGCCATTCCAGCAAGTCGCCGGGATGCCCGGGGGTTTCGAACGGGATTCCCGGCAGACTCCAGCGGGGATCCCTGGGGGATTCACGCTGGCATCCCCGGCAGACTCCAGACGGGATCCCGCAGCGCGCCCGCCACCGCCCCTTCGCACCGGGGGCGGCGGTGGCCGCCGCCGCTCCGCCCTCCGCGCGTTGTTTGTCCCCCGGCGCGCTCCGTAGCGCGTGCGGCGGCGGCGGCACGAGCCGGGCCCCGCCCCTCCCCGGCGGTGCGGGTGCGCGAGGAGGGCGAAGGAAGGAGGGGGGGGGGGGGAAGCGGCGGCGGGAGCGTGCAGCGGGCGCGCGGGCGCGCACGGGGCCGCGCGCGCACGCCCCCGCCGCGCGCACGCCCGCGGCCGGCCCCGCGCGCGCGGCAGCGACTCGCAGGCGCCATGGCGGCCGCTCGCTGCAGCGACATGGCGGAGCCCCAGCGGCGCCTTCCCGGGCAGGCGGCGCCCGCCGAGGAGGAGGAGGAGGCGGAGGTGGCGGCGGCGGCGGCGGAGGTGGAGGCCGCCGGTGGGGCTGGATCCTCCTCGTCGTCGCCGCCGCCGGCACCGCCTTCGGCCGCGGCGGAGCCGGAGCCGCTGCTCCTGCTGAACGGCGAGGCGGAGAGCATGTCGGAGCCGAGCCCGGAGAGCGCCAGCCAGGCCGGGGACGGGGAGGACGAGGACGAGGAGGAGGAAGAGGAGGAGGAGGAGGGCGGTGAGGAGGAGGAGAGCAGCCTGGTGGGCAGCAGCAGCAGCACGAGCAGTGGCTGCTGCAGCGACGAGACCCGCTCGCCGAGCCCCGGCGGCGGCAGCGAGGCCGACGCCAAGGAGGAGCCCAAGGGCCCCCGGGGCAGCCAGGAGGACGGGCCGGGCCGCGGCGGGGGCGGCAGCAGCTCCAGCAGCGTGTCCAGCGGCGGCGACGAGGGATACGGCACCGGCCCCGGCACGGGCGGCGGCAGCAGCTGCGGCAGCGCCACGTCGGGGGGCCGGCGGGGCAGCCTGGAGATGTCCTCGGACGGGGAGCCCCTCAGCCGCATGGACTCGGAGGACAGGTCAGTGGCCGGCCGCGTCTCCGCCTCGGCAGCCCCCGCTGCCCGGGCGCCGCCCCGCTCCCGGCCGCGGGGCTGTCACGGCAGCCACAGGTTTCTCCGGCCAACTTGTGCCGGACCCCCGCCCATGCTCCTCGGGCCTCCCCGGTTGCCCGGCCCTGGCCGCGGAGGAGGGGGCGCTCCCCGGCCATCGCCGCCGCTCCCCGAGAGCCCCGAGCGACCCCGCCGGGCGCTGCCTCCTCCTCGGCTTCCTCCGGGGCCTCTTGGCTCGGAAGCTGCGGATTTTTCTCAGATAGTGCTTTCGGGGTTCTTCAAGGCTGTGTCTTGCGGCAGCGCGCAGATGGGGTGTACTGGAGCTTCGGGATGGGAAATGCATTTCTGGATACGGTTTTACCTGCGCCCACAGCAGGGTCTCTGCTCTAGAGGGAGAAAACCGAGTGATGAAAGCCTCTTAAAACATAAGGGAAAAAAAACAAAAACGAGTTTACTCGGGAGACCAGCCTTTCCTGCATTACGTGTGCGCAAGTAATAGTCATGCACGGTGTGAAGTGAGGTTCAGTATTTGGAGGCTCAGAGTCATCTTTGAATGAGTTCTGTAATTCTGAATTTCAGAATCTGTAAGGATGAGTTCTTAAGCTGTTGTACGTTAAAGCTGCACATTTCATTTTACCAAGATTCTAGCTGGGTTCTGGTGAAAAGGCACAACCGAATTCTCACACATGGTTGAATTCTACCATTCAGATCTGTTTCAGCCTACTGAGTCAAGCATTTCAAAGAACATGGCTTATGTAGTAGCTCTCCTCGATGTTGGATGCAACAGTTTACTTGAAAAACTGAAAATATGGTGGAAAAAGGACATAAAAACAGTGTGAAAGTGCTGTGTGCCCCTTGCTAATTAGTCCTTTCAAATAGTTTAAGAAACTTGCACAATTTTTCCTTGTGTTTAGCAGAAAAAGTATCAGACTTCCCTGCTGGAGTTCCAGTTAAGTAACAATTAGAATTTTATTTGTATTTTCTTAAGGTAGTTTTGCTGTTAAGTTTGGAGAATTACGTGGTTTGGTCCAGAAATGGACTTTGAATATATGTTAGATCAAAATCTTTGTAACTATACAAGTACCCGTATTTCAGCATGACTAGACCTAACCTCGAAGATTAAAACCAGCCCAGCAAACTCCTCGTGAGTCAGTTCCCCAAAACCATGTAATTGGCCTAAAAATCTTAAGAAGACAGAAAAAAAATTCAGGTCTTTGGTTTCCATCAGACTTTTGAGACTCATAGAAATCACGTTTTCTTTCTTCTTAACTTACGCGAGTGGAAGGGGGGTGTGGATGTTTGGGCTTGTTTGTAGGGTTTGTTCGTTTACTGTTTTTTTCAGAAGCTGAGATTTTATGTGCAATTGACTAAGTATGGGTGTAGATTTCTCGAAAATCACCAGGTGCATAAAGGAACACTAAGATAACAGTTTCTTATTTTTCACAGAGTGGAAGTCCAAATCTAATCCTGATTTTATCCAAGTGCCTGTCGGGGTTGAGGAAATAACAGAAGTAACTTGCAGGGGTTTTCTGGAAGTAGCGTCATTATGCCCTGTGCCCTCCAGAGCTGGTTGCTACTTTCTTTCTCTGTCATTGTTCTCGTGGTCCTCTTGCTGTACGTGGTTAAATCCACGTCTGTGGGTCCTTGCTCCTTCCCTTTACCACCAGGAGTGGGACTCTTTGTTTTTAGTGGTTTAAATAAGGACTGTGCCTTGTTTTCAATCTTTGCAAAGTTTTATCTTGACCTGACAGGGTGAAAACTTGGGGTGTTGAGAGTGCATTTTGTACTGTAATTCCAAGGCCTGAAAGCAATGCTACCGAGAGTGACATTTGTTATTCCTGGGGTTGGAAAATTTTGTTTGGTGTGTACTGCTTGCTGCAGCATGTTAGAATGCTTTATTATTTTTGTGACATGTAGTCCAGCAAGTTGCTTGCTTGATATTGTGGTCCAAATGATTGCTGCTGCTTGGAAGGCAGCCACAGCAAAATCCTGTGCCTTTCAGATGATCACACAGACAAGCAGAGTGTTGCAAAAGGTAGGAGATGTGCTGAAGAGTTAGAGTGTGTAAACTGGAATATTGAAACACCGAGGAAGAGCTGGAAACAGTTCAGATTTAATATATTGAAATCCTGAAAGAATAAATAATTCGTTGTTTTGGTCACCTCTGAATTAAAATGTAAGTTCTGTGACTATTAGAAAACCATATTTTGTCTATTAAGTGTTATTTTATATGGGGTAGTTTATTAAGTACAGTACTTCATGACCTTTGCTGACTCCCTGTGTCTCCAAAGTCCTGAGGAGCTTGGTGTCTGACTCCATGTGTTGTAAAGTAAGATTCCCTGGGGAGGGAGTAGAGAGAAAAGGGAAGAGATGGAACTAACAGCCTTTTCAGACCCTGTGTCTAGCCAGAGGAAGCTGGTAGGAGAGTGTACTGGGTAAAGACTCTCCTGCTGTCAGCAGGTTTGGTAACATTCAGATCATGCCCCTGGGCTTGGGATTTTTTTTCTTGCTTCCTCTTTAGAAAATTTGAATGAATTAAGGGGTGTGGTAAAAGGGCCTGAATTCCGTGAGTGATCAAATTCCCATTTCCTTGTGCATGTTCTTTATCGTTCTCCACTGTGTATTATCTCTCATTTTTCCTTTAGTGATATCAATTACAAATGAAGCAGATGAAGAGGAAAATCTTGCATGTGGTCAAAATAGAGCTACTGTTCAGCAACTTCTACTTCTAACATTTTATTGTGTTTTGAGAGTATCCGCTGACAGAAAAAATAATTTATAGGAAATTAGTCAATATTTATAATACATATTTATAATTTTAATAAATATTTATAATACAATAAATAAATATAGAGATGACTATTGATGCTCTGAAATTTAGCGTGAATTTTAACCCTCCATTTCCATGCCTGCAGATAGACTTTGTACTTTGTTACAGGATGCTTCTCTTCCCTCCCTAAAAACGCAGAAAGGAAAAGGCAAACCCCAGACTGACACTTAGGATAAATAACCGAGGTGGCATTTTTGGCTCAGCAGGAGAGTTCAGTGCAGTAACTCTAGGACTAGCAGGTATCTTGTTGATCTGTAGTAGTTGTGTTTTTTTCCCTGGGAATTGTGCTAAGTTCCCACTGCTTTGCAGGAGTTTGTCTGTGAGTTTTGTGAGCAAGCTCAGATCAGCTGGCTGAGTAATAATAGTCTGCATTCAAGCAGAGTGATCCTCTGGATTTACAGTTGGAACAAAGACTATTATCAGCACGTGAATGCTGCTCATTTTCTTGTGCCTTTCCCTAACTTGAGACCTCTGCTGAAAGGATGGATGTGTTCCTTCAGAGCCCTCTGGAGCTGCTAGTCTTGCTGCAATGCTGAGAAATATTTGACAGGACTTGAAAAGAAAAAAATAATGGTTCAGTTAACTATAAACACAGAAGCTGGACCTAAGCAAATGCATGGATTTGGGTATAAACCAGCTGAGCTGAGTGTGGTGGAGATGCATCTGCAGCTCCCTAATGTTGTTATTGCTGAATTATGATATTTTCTTACAAACACTTAGTTTACTGAAATAATTTAAATATTGTTTACTGGAACAGTTATTATGGAAATATATTTACATCTGAAATAGTTTCATCATGAGATTTTGTTTGATTTAGAAAGCAGTGGTAGGTCTTGCAGTTTGAAGTTGTTGAGCAGAAATTTGAGTAGTAAATCTGTATGAAGAGCTTTTTTTGTTCACTCTTGTGAATTTATCTTGTGCCTTCGTATTGTCACCTAGAAGTTACCCCTGGTTTACTATTCTTGCATTATCTTTACCCCTCTTAGCAGTTTATCCTTTGCACCCTCCTCCTCCTGGCTGGGCAAGGAGCATGGAAAAGGTGTATTTAAGCTGCTGTGTGATCTGTGAGTGCTGATTGATGTGCTCCCAGGCCAAGTGTAACAGGTTGCCTTTGGATCTATGTAGTAATCTTTCCCTTAGGCACAGCATTACATAAGATCCATCTTACTCACAGGCAATTTTCATGAAACTTGTGAGGCTTTTTTGTTTGCATTTGTTTTGTGGGGGGAGTGGGATAACATTTTAATGTTTTTTGTTATTCACCAACGAGTCAGTTATTGAGAGTCCCTGACTCAAGGAGTACTCAATAATACTCAATGACAATTTGTGTTCTTAACCACATAAGATTTGCTGAATACTTCTAGAAATACTTCTACTGTCTAGAAATGTTCCTGTTTAATATATGAGCAGTTTTGAAAGCATTTTTCAGTAGTAAACTTTTTTGTGCTTCAGATTGTGATGTTTTATCATTTTACTGAATGAAATGGCAGTGTGGAACTAATGGATTCTACATAAAGATAAGAAAGATAAGAGGTTTAGACATCAAAATTCCAGGCTCTAGTCTGACTTTTTTTAAACTCTCAGGTAAAATGAAGGCTTTGCAACTTTTAAGATGTATGCTGATTTAAAAATACTAGTTTTAATTCTAGTCTTTATTTTGTCTATCTTTCAAAATCTTAAAAGTGAAGAACTTTCAAGTTCTTCACACAAGTGGCACACAAGTTGTATGAGTGACATTTATGAAGGCAGAACAGTAAATTTGAAATATAATCTGGAGGACATGTGGTACTAATAGGTGTGCTTCATGGATCCATGTGACCAGATTAAAAAGTGCTTCAGGCCTCTCTTTGCTGCATAGCCTCACTTGTCCCTATGCAGGAAGTGAAGAATCATTCATTAGCACTTATGGCAGGGTGGTTAAGTCGTTAAATTTTTTTTTCAAGTATGTGTAATATTGCTATGTCACAGTGAGCTATACAGAAGATTATCCAAGTTTCAGAAATTCTGCTGAAAATTGTATTTGCAGTATTTCTAACTGCATTTATTGTTGCTGTAGTTATTTGCTTTCAAATTGCAAAATAAACCCCTTGTTTCTGTAATGGTTATGTTCAGGCCTTTCTGGCACGGGAGAAAATAGCTTTTGATGGGTAGACAAAACAGCCCAGATATTTTGTATGGTGAGTATCTTTATTACTAAAGCTGTTGGTTGGTATAATTGAGTGGTTAACATGAGGTCTTTTTGTGAGCTAGATGAAAGAGCTTGGTATAATGAGCTGTTATAGTTATTGTAGTAAGATGTAAATATACTTCATAGAATTTGAGAAAAACATTTTCCTATTCAGTGTAAGACAGAATTCGTTTTGCTTTTATGTGGGATTTGAATGTCCACACTGGTCTGTGTGCATTTTGTGTAAAGTTTGTGATGTCATCAAGTCTGGTAACTTCTAAGTACAAGGTTTAATAGGTGGACTTTTTCAGAGAATTTCCTATGCCGTAATGGAAAAAACCTACCTTGGTTTTTCCTTTTTTCCCCCTTTTTTTTTTTTAATTTCCCTGTTTAATTTCCAGTGAAGTTAAACAGGGTGTCACACACAACCTGAACAGCTGTTTAGCAGAGATGTGACATCACATTTCTGGAGCTGGTCACAGATAAAACCAGCTCCCTTGGATGATGCAGTGGAAATGTTGTACCATACCACTCTTGCTCAGATCCTTCCACACCTTTCTAGTACCTTTCATATATTTTTTTAAAACCCCTACCCAGCTGGAGAAGAGCAGTGGGGGAATGAGCAGCACGGAGAGCTGGTGTGGAAGTCAGCAGTGTGGAAATGCACCTAGAACCCATTGCCTTGGGGTGGTTGTAGAGCAGTCTGTTGTTGGCTGGGAAAGTGGTGCATGGCAGAGAAGGGAGATGAAAAGCAGATGGAGTTTTCAAGACAGGAATAGAGGTTTCTGGCAAGGGGACCATGTGAGATAGACACAGAAAACTTCTGGGATGTGAGGGAATGAGATATGTCTAATAGCCTGAGGGGAAAAAAGGGAACTTAACCCAAAGAAAGTGAAAAATTGGTCTCTGCTGTAAAGTAGCCAAGTAATTGCAGGGAGTCATTGAAACAGGTGGGAATGTAATCTCTAGTTAAGTTGTGCAGGAGACTGAGCAGAAGAGGGTAAGGAACTTCTTTGTATGAACAGTGAGTTTTACCCACTCTCCCCATCCTGTTAAAAAATATGATGGCATGACTTGCAAAAATACAAAGTGGTAATTTTGTAAGATTCCCTGAGGTAGCTATTTCTTTGGTTATCTATCCAAGTAACTGATTCTTTTTTCTAACTATATGCTTTATGTCTGGGGTCGTTCATTTAAATATGAACATGTTAAAAAATATTTGTTTTAGAAAATGAAATATAAATATTCCATGTTGTGCTCGCTGCTTATCATTGGTTTTGTGATACACAAAGATAGTGATTGCAGTTGTGGTTTTGCAGCATTCAAAACCAACAAAGAACTGGGGAAAAATTTTGAAGCCTTTTGAGATTCTGAAGTATTTTTTTTCCCCTTAAGAATGGTAAAATATAAAGCAAGAAAGACCTGGGATTTCTTTTCCCATATCTAATTTTCTTCTCTATACTAGAATTTACATTCTTAAATAAATTTTGTTGAACTTCTGTTGCTAATGTTTAATGAATACTTTCTTCATTTGATAGAGGTGTTGCATAAGGTATATGCCAAGATATTTGATAGAGAAAAGCAAAAGATTTATGATTTTGAAAGTCCTGTTGTCATCCTGGTGCACCATAGAGGACTGCTGTAATTCACACAGTTTGTGTAATGTCAGGGGGAGAAAACTACACCTTAGTGGTTTGAGTTGAGACTTGTAAAAAACTTACTGTGGGCTCATACAGTGATATTATGATTTATTAAATATGCCTCAATAAGAACCTAGTATAAAGAATTTCCACTTACTGTTAACGTCATTCCATGTAGCCTTTTGTATAAATTACTAGCTCCCCTGTAAAATTGCAGTAAAGTCCTTTTTTTGACCATTTTACAGCACATTTTAGTTTATTGTGCTGTAGTAACGACTTATATTCCAAATGAAAAAAAAAAAAACTTAAAAATGCAAAGAAAATATTTCAATATGTGCAAACAAAGAAATGTAAATATTTCTTTTTCCTTTGAAATAAAACTCTTTTTGGCATGTTTTTAGGTAGGCTTCCTAAGGTTGACTTGAATGCTAAGTTACAGCTTAGACAGTTGGTACAAATAGAAATTAATTTATTGTCTCACAAAACAGGAGTCAGACCTTCTTTTATTACCTTTTTGCTATGAATTAAGCAAGTTAGTGGAGTTGTGCTTTGCTGGTTTCTTTGCTTTTGATGCATGGTTAATACTTGAAGGAGCAAGTATTCACTGAGGTGGAAATAGGCAAGGCTGCTACTTTATACAATGCTGTCCTAGCTGCGTAATTTTTCTGTTTTAAGTTGAATTTAACATGATGGTAACTGGAACTTTTTAGATCCGCTCTGTGAGTTTGCATCTTTCTTTGGTAATTTTATGTTCCACTTGTTTTCTGTGTTCTGGGGTGAGGGGAAGTATCCTGAGGTTGGAAGAATGGGAGGGTAATACCTACAGCAGATGAAATTTTCTTGACACCACACCTGAAGGCTGTTACCTTCCAGTGCTGATGAGAGAATTTCATCGTGATTATGGGTCTCAAAGTGGGAAGCACTGTTAGAAGAATAAATTATTTCTGGTGGTTCTTTAGTGAGCGTTCTTCTTCTCCTAAGCTGTGCTAGTAAACACACTCCTTTATCAGTAAAGATTGAAAATTGTGAACCACTTGTTGCTGTTCTCTAACTTTTCAGGAAGATTATCGAGTTGAAGATAACATGGTTCCCAGAAATGAAAGGCACTTTTATTTGTGTCTGAAAGGCAGAATCGAGTAGTTTCTTGATTTGTGTCATCTTTTTGCAGAATGTTATCTTTCTGCTGTCATATCACAAGGCAAATATGTTTAACCTGCTCTCTTGGATATTTTGGCATTCCAAGTTTCCTCATTGTTTTTCCAGTTGCTCTGTATGCTACAAATCCTGTGATGCCCTGGGTTTGTGTTATCCAAGTATTGGGAGCCCAAATATTCTAGGAATAACAATCTAAATAATCAGATTAAGTGATCCAGGAGAGTGGAAACAGCTCTAGAGTGGTGAATCATAACACACTTTCTCAGTCTTGTTTTGTTTCCTGTGCGTGTTTGTTATTTTAAGTTCCTTCAATTTCTCTATCTCAAAGAGCTTTCCTATCTTCCCTGGCTTTATATTATCAGGCTGAAGTGTTTGCAGTGTTTCCTTTTCTAGGTGTTTATACCTTATCTAGACATAGCTTTACTCTAAAATAATCTGCTGCTTCAAAAAGAATTTAAAACTGAGTTTTTAATGTTACCACTTGCTGTGCCGTATAAAATTCTCTTCCTTGACTATTTAATTTTCTGTTGTGTTGCTTGCTTAGTAGTCAGATAACAATACGTATATTTCATAAAGAGTTTTGCAGTCTTGTTTTGAAGATTGATTTATGAACACTTTTTGAGTATGTTCATTTTGACTAGTTTTTTGTTAGAATAATGTAATCAGTGTAAGGCATAAATTTGATAGGTTTGATTTCCAGAGAAATGCTTACATGATTCAGAAGCATAAGTGCTTCCAAGTGAGTGGGTGCAGTCAGTCATGCAGTCCTGGAAGTGAAGGTGTTTTTTTCTTTATGCTGTCTTAATGTTGCTTTTACTTATTTTTGCCCATCCTGCTTTGCCTGCCTTGCCTCTGAAGAGGTGTGGAGTCAATTGTTCTGTCTGTCTGCCGGGGCTCTTTGTGGATGTCATGTGCCAAGAGAAGGTGCTGCATTCACAGCACAGTGGTGGACTTTGACTTCATGTAGTCCTGGCTTATTTTTTTGATACAGCTATTCTGATTTCTTGCTGCCATGTGAGTATTCTTTCTCTTTGGCAGATGTTTAGTGTTCTGCATTCACTCTTTACTCTGGTTTTTTTTTTTCTTTTTTCATGGTGGTTTATCCACATACACTATTTTTTTCTTCCTGGTGGTAGGTTTTCCTGAACTCACCAAATGATCATTATCAGTCATGAAATTATTTTGGATACTTTCTATTTAAAAGCTTAAATTTAAATGTTTTTCTCAGCAAATCAGCCAAAAAAACCCTTAGGTATGCAGGTAGCTGGAGTTGCTTTCTATCTCCTTTAAAGATTCTCTCTGGGCTGCTTGCTGGTTCAATGAAAAGGAACTGTAAGAGCTCTAAAGCATAATGGTATTTTCCTGCCACAGTCGAACTACATCCATTAAAGTAAGACAAACTGTTTTGTTTGCGAAACGTAAATGTTTGGTTTAGGGAATTAAATTGATAAATAACTGAAATTTAGTAGGAGGGGTTTAACTGTTAGATATATAGATGCATCATAAAATAACAAATTTGCCAAAGATGAGCAGAGGAATAAAAAAAAAAAATCAGGCAAATCTCAAACTTTGCTGGCTCATGGTAATTGCTCATGTTTCGGGAGCTCTGTTTTTCCTAGCACTTGTTTTAATCTAACTTTTAAATTGGCATGATAATTTGGAGAACATACAGCTAAAAGATGAATCGAAATCTCCTTGCCCACCTGGGTGTAGTTGCCTTGAGCCCTGCATTTTATTGTGTACTGGTACCCCCATGCACTACAAAGACATTGGCATTAAAAGTTTGCTTATACTCATTAAATGTCAGCAAAAATTAAATCTTAGTACAAAAACATACGAATTTGTTCTTCCTCTTCTTTTGTTTAGGAGCTAAAAATATGTTAGTAATCTAATCTGTTACTAATCTGTTGTGTCCATGGCTCCTCTGTTTGGAATTGATGGAGATATTCTAAAATAGGACAGGTGAAAGATCCTCCTCTCAAGGATTGGAGCTGAGGGTTAATTTGATAATTTTGAAGTTTTGTGAGGATTTATTTTTGCTGGATTATTGATTGCATTAGGAAGCGGTGAGCACAAATTGCTTTGAATTTGTTGATGTTGAAAAGCTGTTGTTTTTTGGAATTTGTCCTTTGCCCAGAGCTGTACACCACAATTTTCCACCTTTTATCTTGGAAAGTAATAGGAGTAGTGGGGAAAATTGTGAAGTTTTTGTTTTTGTTCTTTTTTTTTTTTTTTTGGTGAAATAAAAATAATAAGGTGCTGGAAGATGTCACTAAGCATGTCATTATTATTTTCTTTCAATGTTTCTATTTTTACTTGATGTTTGTAATTGAACGATTGCAGTTGGTGCTGTTTGTTTTCTTTCGGGATTAGTACCTAGTTGTGATTTAATCTTCCAGGTGGTAAAAGCTTTTCTGTTGATTTCTAGGTTTTAACCCTTGAAGTTGCTGTGACTGACTGTCAGTCACAGTGTTCCCATTAATCTGAGGTTGTTTTATCTGACTGTAACAGTTCAGTTTTCGTTCTTGAGCTTCCCTCATGGATTAGACCAATGTAGCTGCAGCTGTAGGGGGAAATGACAGAGTATTTCATGATTAGTAAAAGAGAAAGAAACTAGCAGAGTATTTATTTTTGTTTGGTTTATTTGTTTGGTTTTTTTAATCCTTAACCTTGTAATTACTTCCAGTAAGGTTTGTAGCATTTGGTTTCAGAGGCAGTCTGTTGATTTGATGTTTTATGGTTGGGTTATCACTGTGTATTTCAGAAGAAACTGTTCTCCAAACTTGCAGTAGTGTAGTGTGCAGCTGGATGGCTGCTCAGTAGCGTGGGTTTCAGCGACCCTGCAGTGTGTGCTGGCTGCAATTGCTGTTCGTTTTTAATTTGATGCCTTCCAAGAGGAGGTTTTTCCGTATAGGACCTGTCAGGATCGTTTGGTGTCAGCTAAATTCAGCTGGGTCCTTTGGTCACCTCCTGCACCGAGCATCTGGGCACGGGGAGCAGGCTCTCGGTGGAGGTGCTCTAACCCGAAATGAGCTCCTGTTGATCAGGCTGAAGGCTGCTTGTTGACCCTCGAGGGCACGGTGTAAGGCCCATCTGTTAGGGCTGCCTTTTGCCTCAGGGAAGGTTACTTCAGTTAAGGTCTACAGGGAATATGTTTAGCAGACATTAAAAGTATAATAGCAAATTGATTGGGCTTTTGTGCATGTGTTCAGTGCCTGGCTCTGCTCTCGCTTCAAGTGGACAGTTGCTAATGGGACTTGGTGGAAACTAAAAATGAAATGATTTTGCTGTTCTTTCAGGTTTTTTGACCATATTCCTTCTCGACTCTTTACTGTTTGTTGTTCTAAAATATTAACAAAATCAGGGACAGGATAAATTTTGGGCATTTATTAAATTCAACAGAAGGAAATACTTGCAGTAGTGAGGAAAAAAATCTCATTGGAGAGCCAAGTGTGTGTCAGCAGTGGTGTGCAGTATACCATTTTATTTAATGCATTAAATCAGTCTCATTATAGTTTTATTCGCATTTAAATGTACACAAAAATTAGGGCCCAGGTGTATAATATGTAGTTTAAAATTTGTACATTTTAAATTGTGAATAATTTGGATTTTGGTTTTTTCCTTATAGAAAATATCTACATTTACAGACCCCCAACAGTG
This sequence comes from Lonchura striata, assembly GCF_050655825.1. NCBI lineage: Eukaryota > Metazoa > Chordata > Aves > Passeriformes > Estrildidae > Lonchura > Lonchura striata. The sequence goes on along the minus strand of NC_140741.1, from coordinate 11,434,158 downwards.
GCTTAATTTTGCTCAGATCCTTAAAGGAAGAGAATAACACAGAATTTAAAGTGCTCAAAAAACGCTTTTTTGTTTTCTATGACATGAAAATGACTAGCAGCTTCTTATCAGTTTTTAGGTATTATTTTTTGTTTCGAGATTGTTTTTAAATAGGGTTTGAACTAAATTAACCAGCTAGACGCATTTAATTGTGTAAGCACTAACCTTTTAACATTAAAGTGCTGCTAAAAATACCTTAATGTTCTTGATAATGAAGATAATATTATTTCTAGCCACAGGTAAAATAAGTACAGGTAAAAATAAGACCTGAAACAATGCCTTTGAGGTAATGATTCAGCTATTGAAGCTTGCATGTTTTTGCTTAATGAACACATGTTAAATGTCAGTATTGTTTCAAAGCTGTTGATCTCTTGGTAGAGGGAAAATTTGTAGGAGGAGAGAAGAATGTCTGACCCCTCTGAGAAGATTCTGTGTTTTCAGTTCTACCTTGCTGTGTTTGGCAGATGCTACCAGTGTTTGCAGACTTGGTGAAAGGAGGTGTGGGTTTAGTAAGGCATTTCAGAAAGGCTTTCAGTTCTTGCCTCTAGACCTGTGATTTTTGCATCAAGTTGATTCAGGTGCTCAATTAGGTTGAAAATAGGGACAACATAAGCTCGAAGATCATGTTGTGCTTGCTGTAACAGTTCTAAATTTTAGTAATTAGTCAGTCTTTTGAATGGAGCTTCTTAAAAACTGCTATTGTGTATGCAAGCTCTCTCCAGCAGTGACTGTTTTTGATGCTCTATTGTTTGGGATGACCCCTGAGCTGAACTCTCTGAAACTCAAATGTCTAATGTTCTTCATCAGGCCATGGTCTATAGATCCATTACAATGGAGCTGTAGCCTGCCTACAGCTTGGGAGCAAACCCAGACCTGTCTGTCACTGGCAGGAGGGGAATGCCACAAGAGCTTCAGTTCTGCTCGTGTCATTCTGCTTTGATAGTGGTAGGCAGACTTCAAACAGATCTCCTGCCTGCGAGAGAGGGACTTAGCAAAAGGCAGAAAAACTTGCTTTAACTTAGCTGAAAATCTGTTTCAGTGTCTCTGTCCTGTTACCAAGGTTTCTGTGTATTTCTTACTTTGTTTTCTCCTCTTTTGCACATTATTATTTTCCCACTTGCAGGCTTCATGGATTTGGGGAGAGAAAGCAGAAGGATGCAATTTCCATTGCTACCTTCCCTTTGTTAAGGAACCTTTCCCTCTGTCAGATCTCAAGCAGATAGAAAGTTGTATTGGATTGAAAAGCCCCATTCATAGACTGAAAGGTGCACACACTTTTTGTGTAGTCCAAGCCCATCTTGGGCTGAGTGTTTGTGCACACATCTTATTTGCTTGTGTGTCCTGTCCTCACGCCCTTTGTGAAACTCTGAGAAACAAGTAAGTGGCTGAATTGGCAGCTCTAACAGACACAGTGTTGCAGTTAAGTCTTAACAGACTTAGTAGCAGCCGCAGCTCTGTCTGTAAAACTTATCTTCCTACTTCATCTCAAAATGGGCAGGTCAAGAGACCGCCCAAGTGAGTGTCTTTGATGTTACATATACTGCAGACTATTCTCTGAAAAGCTTCCTGATATTTTCTCAGTGTAAGAAAGACGAGAGAAAACTGCACACACTTGAGCTGTGCTGGGCACTGGTCTTTCACAGATTCTCTTTGCAGCCTTTACCTCTTCTGTGAGGGACAGAACTTGCTAAGTGAGACAGAAACTAATTCTAGATATCTTAGTACTGGGAAGCACCTGATCACCTGAAATACGCCGGTTCTGGAGGCACAGAAGAGGAAACAAAAAATGTATGTTACATTTTTATTTAACAGATTGTTACTAGAGAAGGAATGGCTAGGGCAGTGTGTTTCTAGAAGGATGAAGAGCATTTTGTCTTAAATATTAAGCTGTTATTGCTCAACTGGCTTTGTGTTATATTTTCCCCCATTTTTAGACAGGATTTGGAATAGGTTATAGAATCATAGTTCAGTGTGTCACTTCATTCTCATTTTTCAAATTCTATATGCTACTACTTGGTTTGAGTGCTATGGGCAGCCTTTTTTTATTCCAGTTCCTCTGATACAAAATTTTGATACCGTGTTAATCTGTTAGCCCTTAGCAAACACTTAGGCTATTAAACCCAAACCCAGCAAACATTTAAACAGTAATAACTAAATTAGCTTGTTACTGGTTTCTTATGTCATTAATAACCTTACTTGTTACAATAGCTTTTGCTGGGATCAGTTGACTTTTACATATTTTTCTCCAGAAGAAAGTAGGATAGATTGTAAAAAAACACAAAGCCTAAGCGTTTGCATTCCTTAGGCTGTAAAATTGGAGGCCTGTGATTTTGTATCAAGGTATGTTGCACTGCACCAGCAGTGGGAACTAAATTGTCATCTTTTGGTTGATAATTTTCAGGGTTTTTTTTTATCTCTTCTTAGACGAATTAAGTGGATTTCAGGCCTGTGGAATGGAGAAACCACAAACACGCACCTGTGTGAGGGTACACTTCTCCCCTGCCCCAAAATACTTTCACAGAACTTGTTCAGGGTTATATTTTCTCATTGCTTTCCCACTTCAGACCAGACAGTAAACCCAGGGAACTGTTAAATACCCCTCATACTCTGCCCTGTGGTCAGCAGCACCACACATCCTCTCAGTCAGAAGTCTGCTTGTACTGTTTGTGGGGTGTGCGAGAGCGGACCTAATGGTGGCTGTGGGTGTAGAAACTCCTACTGACTGGAAATAGCCCTGAAGCTTGAACTCCTCCTTGAAAGTGTTTGGGAAGCAGTTTCCTTTGGTACCCTTCAGCTGTGGGAAAGGCAGGGTTATTTATGGACCTGAGCTGGTATGAGGCAGCTATTGCACGAGTGCTGTGTGTGCAGTGCTTTGCCATCCTTGGCTAAGCAGCTTCCTGTCGGGACCACTGATCCGTGTAACAGCACTGTCTGTGGCAGAAGTGGTTGGGCTTTGTGCCATTCTGTGTGTCCAAACCTACTTACAAGTGTGATTTTAAGAAAGCTGTATTTGGATAGCTTAAACCGAGGGGCAGGTGAGGTGGTGACACAATTAACTATAATTAATTATTCAAATTTTCTGTCATCGTGGGTAAATTTTGCTTTCACAATGCAGTTTTACAGGCTTTATTTTTGGGGATTATTTTTTGGCCTGGGCATCAGTTGAGGAAGGAGAAGATGTCAGTCTCATAATTGCATCTATTATGAGCCTGGCACAGTGGAAAAATTAGGATTACTTGCAACAGGTTTTGCAGATAAAGCTGCTGACAATTTGCTACGGGGATCCTAAAATGCTGTTACAGTACATGTAGTTAGTGCCTCTTAATGCTGTTGGAGCTGGGAACTTCAGCTCAGGGCCAGTGGAATACTTGTTTACTTGCTAGTGACAGGTTGGGAGGTTGTATGTCATTAAAAAATTCAAGATTACGGGGAGGGAAGGGAGACATGGGGAGGAATCATGGGAAGCTCTGTGTATTCAGGGTGTAGAAAAGGGAAGAAAGTAAAAATAATGGACACATGGAAATTTGGTGTGTAGCAGCAAATAGCCTGTTAAATAGCAAATAGTATGACTTCTATGGATAGGAGCTATGCCTTCTAAATTCTTAGACCTTGTTAGAAATTGGGAGCAGGGCATGTGGTATTTGTGTAGCATTTAGGAACTATGCATTTGATACACCTTCATTAAAGCAAAAAGGTGTTCAAAAGGTATCTGAAATTTTCTTTTTAACTTGTAAGACAAAGGCCTAAAATAGTTGGTCAGTTTTAATAGCAGATTTTGTAGCAAATGAGCTGAAAGATGATTTTTAAGGGTTCTGTGTTTGGAATATGTTATAGTATATGATACCACCATATATGGTGGTATCTCTTGAGATAAATGTTTGTTCATCAAACCAAATTACTCAGGGTAGTTAAAACTAAAACTTATAACTGGGAGCATTGCTGAAGGGAATCTGTTATTTAGACTAAGGCAAGTCACTTCTTATTGATAGATGCAGTGGAATCTACATGGTGGTTGAGAATGGAAAGTCTAAACAAAGCAAATATCTGTGATTATTTCAAAATCTATCACAGAAAAAACCTTCTAGCATTGTAGTGATTCAGAAAGATACAGATAACGTGAGAAATCACTAGTAGAGACTCTTACAGCAGAAGAGCAAACATGCTAATGATGTCTTCATATTTTGACTAATGGTGTTTTTTCTTTCGTTCATCTGTGTGTAATAGAACAATACTGGGCATGTAAACACTGATGGTAAAAATAAGGAACAGCACTTGTACCTTAAAGCAGAATGGTTTAGCATATTCCAGTTGTACTGGGAGGATCTGGTGAAGGCTCTCCAAGATGTTTAGGATACTGAAGCAAATCCAGAACATGGAGAGGCTGAGTGCTTGTGTTCTTTCAGTTTTTGGAGGAGGAGGGCAGTGTTTTTCTGTGTTCTGTGATCTGATAGGGAGGTTTAACAATGGAGCAGGCAGAGTCATCTCAGCCCTGCAGCTGCCAAGAGACGGAAGTTGCAGCACTGGAAATTCTGATGAGATGTTGGGAAACTTCCCTCCTCCCCCAGAACAAGGTTAGTCAGCTATTGAGAAAATTGTTCAGAAAGGTAGCAGAAATCCCAGCCTTTGAACACACCCATTATCAACTCCACTGGACAAGACCACAGGCAAGCTGATGTCACTCGTTCCTGTTTAAGCAAATTTGACCACCTGTTCTTTGAGGTTGTGTCAAAGATGAGCAGTTCTGTAATGTTGTGACTTTGTGGAAGAGAAAAATTTAAAGGCCCTCATGGCAACTGAGCAGGTTAGCAAGATAAAAAAAGGTGTATCAATAGATATTTAATGAGGAAAAATACCTTTTGCGTATATAGAGAAAGAGCATGATCTCTAAGTTTTTTCTGATCTGTTTGATGCTTGTCTCTGTATCTGCTAGGGTACAGAACTGAAAGGCTGATGGAAGGGACCCCTGCTGGCCGCAGTTTTCCTCTGCTGATTCTGGCTTCTCTGGAAACATTTTGCAAAACCAAAACAAACAGCATTAGTGTAGACCATGCACACGAGGGACGATATGCTGGGGCCATGTGGGAGTGCCTTAAACCCTATGTAGAACTGAAGTGCTGTAATCTTTTTAAGGCTCTAATGTTGGCAGGAGATGTTTGACTCAATATATTCAGGATTTTCTATTCCTCCCTTTTGTTCCCAGTGTCCAGAAGAAGTTAGACCGTTGAGTAACAGCTGTTTCCTAACTGTACATTTATTATTAAAGTGATGAACACAATAAATAATAAATTTGTACAAGGTTTTATTTTCAACCTGTCTAAATATATCTGAAACAAAAGCGCTGGGGTTTTGATTTGCTCTGTTAACATGCAACTAATGCAACCTTTGATTAGTTTTGGGGTTTTTTTTGTCTTGCAGCATAAGCAGCACTATCATGGATGTAGACAGCACAATTTCCAGTGGGCGTTCCACACCAGTCATGATGAATGGACAGGGAGTTCCTGCCTCCTCTGCCAAAAGCATTGCCTATAACTGTTGTTGGGATCACTGCCACGCCTGCTTCAGCTCCAGCCCGGATTTGGCGGATCACATTCGCTCCATACACGTGGATGGTCAGCGAGGAGGGGTTGGTGTTACTTTTTGGTTTTCCTTCTTTCTTATTTGCCAATATTTTGCTCTTGTGTTTCAAAATTCCTAAAATTCCTTTTTTCAAGCTAGTGGCAGCAAAGTTAGTGGCCTAACTTTAAGAATGTAGTCAGTTCTTTTAAATAAATTATTTGAGATTACCAGGGTTTTGATAGTGTGTTCATTTCTCAATATCCTGAAGCTTCTGCTTACACTTGGAATTAATTAAAACTCTTAGTGTTCCTGTGTGTGAACTCAGGTGAAGTCACATCTTAATTACTGTTACCGAAGGAGTCTCACTACAGCTAAAATCCATCCAGAATGTATAATGGGGAAGATGTAAGACTGACTCAAGAGTACAAAGTCTTAAAACAGCTCTGTGTGTAATACTGATGGCAAGTTTGCCTTCTATATAATTACATCTAATTTTATTTTTTAAATTGAGTTGCATATATAAGCATGTAAATTCCAGTCTAATCCCTGGTCAAATGATAATTGGTCTCTCAATTTTAATGTTTAAAAACATTTTATAGTAGAGTAATTTCAACTTTGTACTTAACTACCTTCCATCTTAAGCTCCCAAATTACCTGTGATGTCTGGAATATATCATGTAAACTACCTTTACATCCAGCACAAGCAATCTGCCTGCTTTAGGCACTGTGTGTTGCAGCTCTTCAATTTCTGGGAGAGATAATATCAATTCTCAAAGTAGAATAGTTGTTGTCTTTTGACTTTTGCCTTGTCGGTTCTACAGAAGGAAAATGTTAGGCTGTTGTAGTTTATCTTCAGTGAATAAGAAACTTAAATAAAAAGCTAATTTGCATTATTATAAATAATTTATTATGTAAATATGTCACCAAGACAGCTGTGACTCTGGCTGTATTTAGGTAATATTTTTTGGCATGATTGAACTTGTCAGCTTCATATTTGATGGCTCTTTTCAGTTCAGTGTCTGAGCAGAATTATCCATCTAGTGCAGTGGCTTTTTAGTCACTCATGAGATGATTTCTGAGTTCTGCCCACAGGTGTATAAAGGTGTCACATAAAACCTGCATGAAACAGTGAAATGAATAAGGTGTGTTTGGATCTTTCTTATCCCATCCATGATCCTTTACATTTCTTAAAAAGGGGCTGGAAGATTCTGCATATTTTGGTTGAGTTTTTTTCCGCCTGTATTTTTTCTTGTCACTTACCTTTCATATGACATGATTCGTAGATATTTTTATTTAGAAAATATTGGACTGTATTTGTATATTTAAAAGAGGAGGTTGTTGGAAGCACGAAGTGTCTAATAACTGATGCATTGAGTTCACACTTTTGAATGCCCTTACTGGAGTTAAATTTTTGAGAAGTTCCAACGCGCTGCTGTGGAAGGGGGATGCATCCTGGTGGGTTTGTTTCAGGGATTTGTCTGCCACCTGCCGGTGCGGTGTTCAAGTGTGTTGGAAATTGTCTCGTGCTTTTGATGGGATTTCAGACCTTACTTGACTGCAATGGCTATAAATTTGAAGAAAAGTGGGGGTTAAGTAGTTATTGAGAATGGAAAGGAATATGGAAAAGAATAGGATAAACATCTTTGCATGGTAAAATGTATTTTTTCCAACTAATACTGAGGTCATGGTTCCAGTCCAAACCAGATACATTAATGAAGAGCCTGGGAAGCTTTTTGACAAAACAGTTTTGCTTTTGAAAGATGTTAGTTCAGAAATATTTTAGGTTCAGCTTTTTGACAGGGATTCCCAAGAAGCCTTGTCTAGACTTCTGGTGTGTAGTTACAAACCCAAGTCCTTGTATTTCCCCTGTCTGTAAGTTCCCAGTAACACCTTTGCCCTGCAGTCTGCAGTTGCTGCTGGAAATGCCAGCACACTTACGGAGCTGTTGCAGAATCAGAAATCTCAGAAATTTCAGTTCTATGGCTTTGAGGGGATGTCAAAACTGAGGAGTGGCAGACCCCAAAGGTTTAGGGGCTTGGGCCTTGTGTCAGTAGGTCTGGATCAGTCACACAGACACTGAGGGGTTTCCAGCTTTGTCTGATAAAACTGGGTTATGTGTCTATTGTACAGCAAGAACGTACAACTCCTGTGGCTTCTTTTTCATTTTGAAAATAAAATCTTTTGAAGGTTGAGGGGGTTTTATTCTCCAAAAGAGAACAAGAAACTGAAATCCAATTAGTTTCGTGCATTTCTGAAAACCTGTGTTATGAACAGTGCTGTTCCTGGGAACTTTCTTTTGCTGCAACAAATTAGGGCTTTACCTCCCTTCACCCACAGACCTGTTGAGGAAATTCTAATGAAAGGCATGTTCATTGAGCTTTTTTATTCCCTCAGTTACAGATAAACACAATGAGAGGAGAGGGAAAAGCAGCATGAGCAAGTTCTGCTCCCCTTAATGCACTATTGTGCATGTGATTGTTCTGTACATTGGAATCACAAAACACCCATAGATTTTGAATCCTATGAGAAATGGTAGCTTCCTTCATCAGGAATTGAATGTAAGGGCGTAAATGGAGATATCTGGTATTCCAGAATACAAAACTCCAGTATATAGACTGCATTGCAGCTAAGAGTTTTTACTTTTTCATGCTCAAGGAATACAAGTAATTGCTTATGAAAGCAAATAATTTTACTTCTATAACTACTACCCAGAAAATGCAAATTTTTCATTTAAAAATGTTCTGTCTCCATATCTGGTGGATACAGATACTGAGTGGAAACACAAATACAGCAGATCCGGTTGCTCTTGATTGTGTTTATCTGCAGGAACATCTGCCTGTTGGTATTTTCTTCCAGTGACCTGTTTTTATTAAATACTTAGGATTGTAATTATTTTTTCCTTGGTGAGATATGAGAAGTGTGTTTCAAAAGAAATAGTTATTGTTCAGAATTCTTTGAAGTGTTGTGAGATGTCAAAACAGCCTTCTTTACTAATGTGATTTTTATTTACTGTTCTCTCTGACTTGTGTAAACTTACCACATTTTTACTCTAATAGGTGTTTGTTTGCTTGTGGAAAGGTTGCAAAGTATATAATACACCTTCAACAAGTCAAAGTTGGTTGCAGAGGCATATGCTGACACATAGTGGGGACAAACCTTTCAAGGTAAGGCTCATTGTAACATACATTATCTCTCATTTTTAGAAAAATTCTCTTTATTTTTCCTAATGCAATATGTCAATTGAAAAATATCAACACTGGAGGATTTCTTAAAGTGAGCTGAGCTTTCTTCTTTGCAGTAATAGTGCCCAAAGGTCCTGTTTTACAAAATGAGGTGAAGAAACTCTTATTGCTTTGCTATCCCTGTTTCTTTTAATCTATAAATGGCAGGGAGTGTAAAAGTAAACAGTGCTAAAGTTCAGGGGGTTTATGCATTTTGAGGTTGAGCTGCTTACACTGTAAGAGTGAGATGTTTTTTCTTGATACTTTGCACTTCCACATTGAGTTTCAGATGATGGCTGATGGTGCACATTCCATGCTTGAGTAAGAGCTGCTTTTGTTAAATTCAATAGAAGCGCTGGCAGTGACTATTTATGGTTCACTTCTCTGAACAGAATAAGGAAGTCAGGAATGCAGGACCATTGACCTGACTGTATTTCCTGCATGGTATTTTCTAACTTTCTCTTTCTTTCTTCCCTTAATCTGTACCTGCAATTCTAGGTATAGTAGTGTTTATCATTCCCATATCCACCAATCCGTTATTAATGAGTTGCTTCATCCTCTTATGGATACAGTTGGGGCAGTTCATAGCTGTCAGTCCTGGATCACTTGATGGTAAGTCCCACCCACACTACTTCAGACTGAAGTTCTTCCATGTAGGATATGAAAATGAAATAGGATTTGGGTTTTTTTTGAGTTTAGGTAGCATTTTATGCCTCCTCTCCCACCCCCAACCCCACCAAGTTTTAGTCCCTTGTCTTCCCTCTCTCTCCTCAGGTAATATCTTCCACTTCTTAAAAAATTTATTTTAAGGCAGCTTTATTACTAAAAATACTTTTCTGTTACAGGAGTGTCTTTCCGTAGTTACATTTTCTATATAGGTTTTAATAATAGTTATGACAGAAAACAAAACTAAATTAAACTCAAAACCAAGAGAGTAAAAATAGTGCATTGCATGTGAAAAAGATTTTTTTTTTTAACAGACAGATTTTTTTCCATACTGAACTGTGTAGTTTACACTGAAAATTTCTCACTCAAAGTAACCACAGGAAAATGAGTTTTAAGGTTATCACACCCTGTGTTTGAAGGAATAGGTTTAGCATGCTCTTGGAAGGGTAGCATAAGGATCATAGATCCCTGGAAGTTTGCAGATATGGTTGTTCCAGGAGTTGATCTAATCTGTAATCCTAATCTCTGATTATTAATAATAATAATAGTAGTAGTAGTAAAGAAAACAACCCTCAGTTACCAGAGGACACTTGTACCTTAGGTTTTCTCTATTTTGGAATGAAATATTTTGTCTACCTTAAAGTGTAATGGCAAGCTTTGTTCTTGGATGAAAGTCTTCTAATAGCTTAATCTGTGTTCTTATTTGGTCTAGATCAAATAAACTCAGTTTTAGAGACACTGTTGTTGAAGAGGTGGGCGTAGCTCAGAAACACCAGTAGTACTTTTGAGTCTGTCAGGGCTACCTAGCAAAGACAGTTGGTATCCTCATTTTTTTAGCTAGGCTGATTACTAGCTGGAGCCCTAAAATTGTCAACAGTTGTTTCTGATAATAATCATCTTGTGTTCAATATCTGTTGTTTCACCAGCTTATTTTCTGTACTTTCTGGTCCTACTGAGGGAGAGAACAAAACATTCAAGGGTTGCAGTAGTTAATCATCCTGGCTCAATGTGTGTCACTGCAGCATTTTTTCATGCTGTTGTCTCTAGTCCTTCTGTTTGTTTTTTATCCCTGTATTTCTCAATCTGTTCCCGGGAGCTTTGAATGGAAGATAATTGTGGTCTGAGTAGAATTTTGTAACATCTTTTGTTCCCCTGTCATTTATGCTGAAATAAGCTTCAGGGCTCACATGAGGTAGCCAAGTATGTGAGTGTCTGTGATGCCAATCCATTAATTAACTGGCTCCTTTCCTTCATTTGCTGCTTCTATTTTTTTTAATGCTGACTTTAGAAATCTACTCTCTGAGACAAAAAATGCTTGAAGGGTTGGGTATTAGTCTTGACCAATCCAAGAACAGCCTTTTATTGATCGTTTTGTGGCAGCCAGTCAAAAATGGAGCCAATGTGTCCATTTTGTGTGTTTAGCTTCTATCATAAATCTTAATTGCTCACCTTTCAGGGAAAGCTAGATTTTTTTGAAGTCAGAGTTGGTTTAAAGACCTGTTCTTGATAATTTCTGCAGACAAAATATCTCCTTAAACCTAAACTGCAGATGAAACTTCAGTTGCCTCATGAGAATATACTTGAATTCTAACATAAAAGGAAGGAATCTTTCACTTTAGAAAACTTGCAGAAAGTAGTCATGCAGTGTTTTGGTTAAAGAATAATGTTGGGGTTTTTGAGGAAAGCTGTAAGAAGCAGTAGTGGAAGTAGTACAGCTCTATGCTGTTGTCTGAAGAACTGCTATTTAGAATGTTTTCAAGTAAAACAAGGAATCTTAGCTAGGAGAATGAGAAACTAAAAGTATGGAAATCTTACTCTCAGAAAGGTAAATCAAACAGTGACCAGAAGAGAGTAATAAGTATACCGCAGATAGATACATTCTTACATTTCTAGTGAAGAGAGAAATGTAGCTTCTTAAATTGAAAAGCATTGGGGACTGTCTCAGTCATAACTCGCTTTTGCATTGAAGAATATATCCCTGTCCAGCTCCCCTTTTGCTTGAAAATTGACTCATTTTATGTAGTTGCACATTTTGGGTTTAATTATCTCTTTTTGTGATACACATGGAGTTGTCTTTGACTAAAAGCTCCATTCAGCTCTAAATGAGCTGTTCTGCTTTCCTATTGAAAGGTCATTGTGGGTTTTACCTGCTCTTGCCATTCATTCCTATCAACCATGTGACTCTGCAGTTCATTTGGCACAGAAATAAACCCACTTCTAAAGTGCAAAGGCAAAATGGTTCGTATTTTCATAAATTTGTCTTTTTTTGCCTGGTTGTGTGGCTTAGTGTGTCCCTCTCATCATGAATATTGTAGTACCTGTGTCACAGAAAAGGTGAATTTCCTTATGGATACCTATTTTTGAGACTTGTTATGTTAGCTCCTTTTTTCTGTGGGGTAATATCTTGGTAGTATACATCCAGCTCCTCACTGAGTCATTTTCTTCACAGTCTGATTTAGCCAGTTCTTCTTATATTTTTTTGTCATTGTGGACATTCATTGAATATAAGTATTCTCTCCGAAGACGTTTAGTATGCTCATTTTGTGTATGATTTTACAGACAGAGTTGAGAGAGTAAACTGTCAAGTTTATTCTTTTTTAGATCTCTTACTCAACTTGGCTTTCAGACCTTATAGACAGAATGTAAAGGAATAATCTGCTGAGTCAGAAAACATCCTGATTTCAACAAACTGCCCTTGGCAAGTTGAAAAGAACTGACTAATAAGATATTCCATCTTTCTTGTCCTAAACTTTGCTGTTACGTGTAATAAGTATTGGAATAGTTAAAGGAGTTGTGACAACCTGCGTTTTCCAGCATGGTTTCTGGTGTGCAGGGGCAAAATTAAATTAATCAAGTGTTACTTGGCACTGAAGGTTGCTTGAAGACACATCGAATGAGCTCTTAGATGTTGAGCACAATCAAAGGGCAAATGGTAAATGAGCATGAAATTGTGGGAGATTTTATGCAAAATTATTGCATCAAATAGTAATAAAAATTAATAAAGTAATAATTCCATATAGCATTAGGATTGTGGTTGATGATCTCAAAGGTCTCTTCCAACCTAAATGAATCTATAAGGATGCGTGTGGGAGTGCTAGTAGCTGCTTTCACCCATGGATTCCAGTGGATACGCTTTTCATGTTCAAGAGCAGTTGTGCAAGGTTTGCTCCTGTGGGGTAAATGTTTCTAGTGACAATGAATGGTAGCACACAGGTTTACTGCAGGCTTCCCCTTAAAATGGGGGAAGAAAGTAGTATTAAAAATGAAGTTTAGTGCTCCCTGTAACTTCCAGAATTCATGAAGGGGTGACTGCATTTGATACAACTCTCAGTAGAGTAATGCTTGGTGAAATGCAGAAAACACAAGCAGCAAGCAGCTCCAGTCTTCATTGGCAATTCATGCCTGTTACTCTCTTGGCAGATTATTTTCTGTCCATTAGAGCGTTGCAGATGTAAAATGTAAAGGCACTCTGCCCAAACACTCAGATGTTGAGACAATAAGAAAGTTTATCCAGATGTCTAAATTATTTCTGTTAGATTTACTAGAAAAAAACTACATGTTGAATAACCCAAATAGATTTGCTTATTTTGAATTTAGAACAAAAACCTGCATTGCTAGATACTTTTATATCCTGTTTGTTAAAGTCACTGGTCATTACTGCCCATTAATAATGGTGGGTATGGGTACACTGGAGAAATTAAACTTCTTACATGTTTACTTACTTTCTCTTGAAGTAACATATCCACCAATCCGGACCCAATCTGTTGTATTTCAAATTCAATGCAAAATTTTGAGATTTAGGTTTTGGGGGAAAAATGAAAAGATTGGTTCAAAGTTGTGCATAATAGTTGAGTTTGATTTATTAGAAGTCCTCTAGAGCTATAATTACCTGGTGGGAAGCTGATTTGGTGTGACTTACCGTCCAGAGATCCTGAAGTGACAGCCTGAACTGCTCCTTTATCTTTGGAGAGAAGAGACTTTGCCCATTAGTAACGGATTGCTGGATATATTATTTTAGAGAAAAAAAGGAACAAACAGGTAAGATTTTTTCATTCTCCTCTTCTACTATTTCCTGTCTACTGCAAAGGCATTCTCTGTCATCTTGGATCTATCAGCTGTTGATTATTTGAAGACATGATCAGGTAGTCTCAACATACACAAAATTTGAGTGTAATAATTTCTGAAAATGTGTTGGTTTGGGGATTTTGAAAATAAAAGCTGGATAGAGCAAGAGAAGTTCGTGGTAGCTTCTGTAGATAATCCATTTAGAGTATTTGGGATTGTTTGCTCTGTACATAACAAGAAAAAAGTTATGACATCATGAGTCAACCTGCAGTTTGTCATAAAACAATGTTTCCCATCTGACGAGAAGTACAGTTATGGTTTGAAAAGTTTTGGAAAAGTGCTTGACACATAGTTTGTGCTTTTTTCCCCAAAGGTGTTTGCTTTTTGTTGCCTTTGGAATATGGTAATGTATGCACTGTACCAAGGCTTTAGGTTATTTTTGACCTCTAGAAGGCATTAGTAAAACTAAAATTTTAATTTCTCAGTGTGTCTGAATTTCAATATATGGGCTGGTTTTGAGAATTTTTGTTTTTCTGACACTGTATGAGCAGAAAGAACTGGAATTTGAAGACAGGAGCACATTACTGAAAGTTAATCCTAAATTTAGTTTTCGTGGCTTAGTTTTGTGAAGCTGCTTTTATGGGCAAGACAGCTATTTCAAGGAGAAAAATAAGGAGAACAAAAAATGTTTAAACTGATGCACACATGCATTGTAGACTTATCTGTTGATTGTGAGTTAAATAATCTGATAAAAACAAGTGGTTTGGGTTCAAGGTCAGGTTGAGGGGTTTAGCAATCTAATTTAGTAGATGCTTGCATTCCCCACAGCAGGGGGCTTGGAACTGAATGAGTTTTAAAGGGACCCTTTCAACCCAAACCACCCTGTGATTCTGTAAGTGTAAATTTTAATGTTCAGTATGAATTTAAAATAAGGAAAATTGTGTTGGAGTTACCATACTGTAATGAGATCAGCATCCAGAATGTGTTAGGACTCACAGGTGTGCTGGGTTTTCTTCCATTGGAAGTCACTATAAGAAGACAGTATTGCTGTTTTTTGAACATGGGAAATCTTAGGGCAAAATTAAAAAGCATAGGGGGGATTTTGGTAGAAGTCTTCTCAATTCTTAAGATGCTTATTAGTGGGAGAGACAAGGAGAAGCAAATGCAGTTCCTCAAGCTTTTTGTCAGGGAATTTTACATTTGAGTTAGTTCAGTACTTAGAGAACTTTGTCTAAGTCCCTCTAAGAATTCTTCCCTTTAAGAAAAAGACAATGAACACACAAAAAAAATGTTAAAAACATCCTTTCATTTTTTTTGCCTTTTACTGTTCTGAAATCTGTGTACATATTTTTAGTCCTATAGCAAGTATTAAGCACAGTTTTTACTCTTCGTGGACACTGTATTTTACTACTGATCATGGAAAACCATTTGCAAAATCTGAGGCAGAAATAGACTTTTCAGTTCTGCAGCCACTGTTAGAAAACAACAGAGTTGGGGTTTGGGGGCAAAAAAATGGGATATGTGGATTTCTAAAGCTATTTGCTTGTCTTCCAATCAACAAGAAAAATCAAATCATATGGATACATAGCCAGTGATGAAATGCATATTCTAAAATCTCCTTTCTATTACCCATATAAGCTCAGAGCACAATAGAAATGGGTTGTGCTTCCCTCTCCAATATGATAATTAAACACTTACTCTGCAAATGAAATAATTGTAAATATGAATAAGATACTTATAAAAATACCAATAAATGTAGCCAGTACAAGCTTAGTTGCTTCTGTCATTCAGTTTGTATGTTTCTGCTTGATTATTGTTGGATCTTACTGTTCTGTTGAGAGAAGACATTTCCTTTAAATGGGAACTACCTTAAATGAAGTAATAGCAGCATCCCAAAACGAATGTATAAATAATTGTTACTACATCTTCACTGAAGTTTTAGACAGTACTGTAAGGCAGCTGTTCATTGACCTTTTTATAGCCTTTATACAGAGCTTTTCAAACTGTTTCAAATGTCATGTGGGTAAGGATGTGTTTGTTCCTTCTGCCTTTTCACAAGAAAGGAGGATGTTGGAGGATGTTACTGTTACCAAATCCAGAACATTGGAGACGTGTTGAGAAACAGTAACAGTGCTGTGTTTTGAAAGGCAAGGGAATGTTGGTCTGTGAAGAGGGAAGTTCTTCAGAAGCCTGTTTTCTGTGGAAAGTTTGCCAGTGCATTGTTTGAGATTATTTTTGTTCTATACAATATAAAATATAGTATGGCATAAAAATTATTGTCTTTTTTATGCCATGAAATAGTTATCAAGAGTTAAAAACTTGAAACAAATGTATTTCAGAATATGTTTTTGTTTTTCTTTTTAAGAATTGCATGGTCATTAAGAATTGGTTTTGCTTTAGTGTGTTGGAAGTTGAGGCAGAGAAGTCATGCCGGGGTCTCTGAAGCTGCTGTGCCACACAGTCACTGATGCAGTTCTGGTTTTTTCTCACTAGTGTGTAGTTGGTGGGTGCAATGCCAGCTTTGCATCTCAGGGAGGACTTGCCCGTCATGTGCCCACACACTTCAGCCAGCAGAACTCTTCAAAAGTTGCCAGCCAGCCAAAGGCCAAAGAGGAATCTCCATCTAAAGCTGGAATGAATAAAAGAAGAAAATTGAAGAACAAGAGACGACGATCACTACGTAAGTGTTTCACAGAAGTAGTTCTTGAAAGGTTTGTCTTAGAGCAAATGTTCCTCCTCGCTCTGGTGGTTTCTCTGCATATTTCAGTCCGGTAGGGTTGGCATTCCTTGTGATGGGAAGAAAACAATCCAGATTCTGTTTGTGTTCCTTTTCAGGGTAAATATCTTATGTGTCAAGGAAGAAAGATCAGTTTCCTGTGAGCAGCAATTGGAGTTGCCAATTGAAAGAAGCTTTTAATTTCGGAGTTGCTTTTTATTTACTGACTATTACTGTTGGAAAGGGTTCTGTTTAGTGCTAATGAGATCTGAAGTTCAGACAGAGATTGCAAATTCATATAAATTAGAGATAAAATCATGTTATATAAGCTCTTTTTTGAGCACAACATTTCATTATGTTAATGACAGTTTTATGAGCATAACCAAGATCTAATTTTGGGCAGAATTGACTTGCTATATTTTTTAAATTTGTCTTCACATTGTTGATGTTCATTAATTTTATATGAACCAATGTGCTGAGAGGTGTGATCTGTCATTTAAAGTGAGAACCATTTCCTCTAGGAAGAAATAAGCACTTACACAGTACCTCTACTAGTCCATTTGGATCTGGTAGTTTGATTCTTGAGTTGTCCTAGTTTTAGACTAATAAAACATCAAATTTCTGCAGAGTTTCTAATCCTCAGGGATAGTTAGGAAAGATTAGGTAATTGTAAAAATATTTTACTTTGGGTTATAATTGCTTTGGATGCAACTCTCCAGTACCAAACAGATCATTGGCTAATATTAAAGTGTTACTCTGCCACCTGCATTTTAGAAGAGACATTAAAGAAAATATTTACATTTTTTTCTGCTGGTGTGTCAACAGCTGAAGAAAAAATGACATGAATTTTTACTTGGGCAAAATCCATTTCACAGTATTAGAAAGTAGCATAAGTTACCTTTTTTTTAGGTTTTATTCCACAGTTTGATTTCTCCAAAACTCTTCTGTAGCAGAGCATGTAACTGCATCCATCTTTCTCTTCCTCTGAAGAAATACAGTTACCAGCTATTCAAATGGTACTGCAACAATGGTTTCACATACTAATGGACTTAAGTAATTACTCTATCCCATGATTGTGATTTATTCTTAATACCTCACCTGTGTTTTAAGGAATTTTAAGGAAATTTATGAAGCAGTGGTCATGTTTCTGCTTTGTATGCAGACAAGTATGCCTGGGAAGTTACATTATCCTCTGAAATTCTGAAAAGTTTCCTTAAAAATTCTTATCTTCTTAAAATATATATGAGCAAATTGTGTATTGTGAAACACATCTTAAAAGTAGAGATTTCAATAATTGCTCTGTTTTTGGTTCCAGATTTAAAGAAATTTGAGAACTTTCTGTTCTTTTCGGAATTGGATTTTCAAAGAACTTTCCCTTTCACTATGGAAATCTGTGTAAATGAGAAGGTTTCAGAAGGGAAGGCTGATCAGTGAAGGGTTATGGACTCACTTTGTGCTATCTTTTTGCATTTTAGATGTAATGAGAGAGACATCTTGAGAAAATCACAGGTTCCTTAAGAATCATGATTTGTTGACCGTGTTACTCAAAATACAGGTGTCTGAGACTGGTCACTTGAAAGTTCTCATTTTCAGAAGTTCCTGAGTTGCATGTTAGCTTGCTTCTCTGTATTGATTTTGTTAGGTGGCTGATTTAATGCATCTTAATTAATTTTCACCCCCACTATATGCAGAAGTAGTTTTTCAGGTTGGCATTTTATTAGTAATTGATAAACATCAAATTATATTATTTGACTTACAAATTTCAAATCAGAGCTGCATAATTAAAACTTCAAATCACCTGTTAATATGCTTTAGTTGTAATAAGAATTTGCTGCAGAAGTTATGAATCAATTTATGGCAAAAAATGGAAATAATAAATATTGTGAGAATGTTAAAGACCAGACTGCAGTGTTTGAATGGTTTGCTGTCTTGATCAGGTGTTGCACAGGAGGAAAAATGACAGCTGCTTGAGCAATTTCTTATCTTCTTGCCTCTTGAGACAAATACAATGCTGGCTGTAGACTTTTGCCTTAAGGCAGAAATCATCTCTAACTGGATTGGAAACTGACTACTGTAATGTATTTCTCTAGAGGGTTTGTGACCCAGAAATGTATTCAAAGTTGATGGCATTTTCTGAAAATGCTGAGTATTGGCAGCTTTCCTTAAAAACTTTGTATGGATTATTGTTGGTGAAGTGAACGTGACAAAGGATTGATACAATCTTGCTTGTATTTCTGGTTTTTAGCTTAGTTTTAGTTAAAGAATGAAGTGTGCAAGTTTGTGTATTTTGTCTTTATAAGAAGAATGGTGGAAGGCAAAACCCTTATATGCGAAGCCAAAACAACACAATTAACATCATTAACTATTTTCAGTCTAGAGTATATGAAGCTAAGTACCTAAGAAGGATTTCTATTTAGGTATTTGTAAGTGCCTAAAAGGAGAGATGTTTAACCCATATACCAGGTTCTCTGCAAGAAGGGTTACAAGGACTTAATGATGTGGATGTAAAATAAAATGCCATTTAATAGTGGACAGTCTGTTTAAATTACTTGCAGATAATAATTTGACAAAAGCTGGCAATTTTTCAGCACAAAACAATTAGTCTCTGGAAAAAAATGTTGTCAGCAAACCTCATGGTTTTATTAGACCCTGGCTTTTTTAAAGGTGTAAGTGGATTACAAAATATTTATTGACAATTAATGCCCGATATATGCTGTAACTGAAGCACCCTCATGTATAAATTCTTAATAATTTGAGTACCGCAAATGTATACATTTGCTTCCTATGTTTTGTATCTGAAGGTAACATCCTTCTGTGAGAGAATGTATAATGAAAAAGGAGACTTTACTGTGGCTGTATGTGAAGAGACTACAATCTTAGACTTTTAAAAGAGAATTTTTACTGTTACTTAATTGGTTTTTAAGATCTTGTAATTTAAGAGTGTTTTCTTTTGTCCTGTCTTAAGTTTTTATGTTCTTGTAAGTTTGAAAATCAGCTATTTATCATAAAAGCTTGTTTTACTGGTGGCACCCTTTTAATTGGTTACATTCATGGTGCTATAGAGATCTTATTTGTCTTAGAAAGTGTGATGTAGAATAATGCAGGATTAGAGTCTGGCTTGCTTTCTCTTCTGAGTGGCCTTTTACGTGTTCCCTCATTCATGCAGAATGGCATTTAGAACCAAATACATTGAAAGTGTGTACCTGTAAAATAGGTCACAGCATTGCTATTCTAAAGCTGCCTTGACTACAATATTGTCACTTGATTTTTCATTCCAAAGATGACATTAGTTATTAACAAGCATGATAATTGAGTTCACAAGAGGAATATGAGAGATAAGGAAGCTTACTGTTGATGGAATTTACAGTGAGACTGTTCCTTATGTAGGGCTTGGATTTTCATTTTGTGGGTTACTGATGTGATTATGTAATTTATTTGACTTAAGGAACTGATAAGTACTTGGAACTTGCATTATTAAGTATGAAAGAAGATACTTAAATCCATTTTCTCAAAATCATTTTGGGGTAAAGGTGCATAGAAAATACTAACATTATGAATAAATTTAAAAATTCATACACTTTTGAAACATTGTACCTGTTCTCAGTCTGCTAAATGTTTTCCACTATAAATCCTGGAGAAATTTGCTGCATAAACCTGAAAGCAAAAATTTGTTGGGTTTTTTTATTTTCCGTCTTTCCATCCTCCTTCCTTTCTTCCCTCAGATTTATTTATCAAATATTTATATGCTTGCGTCACTGAGCACCTGCAGCATGAGCTGTGGTCTTCCATTGCCACTTAGAGTGAGAACACATTGCAGTGAGATGATTGCCTAATTGGCAGTGTCCAACTGAGATGGAGCAGGGACACAACAGAATGTACACATGAATGCTTACCAACAATCAGCCCCAGGAGTGCAGCAAGTGCTAGCTCCAAGTGGAATTTGCAGTTCATTTTGAAATAATAGATACAGGAATATAGCAGCTGCTTTTAAGTGAAGACAGCAGAAGTTTGAATCATTGTGCAGATTTCAGAGTAATACATAGTTGATAATGTAATACCAGTTCCTATTCTTAGTTTTAATTTCAATATGTTATTAAATTGCTGCTCTCAAGTGAGGCTTAAAAATGTGAATATTTTCATTCAGACTTTTCTGCTAATGTAATGTAGTTACAGTTTTATATGGTGTATTTTAAATATTTTCTGTGAAATATTTCTAATACCATACAAATATTTTATTAACAGCAATTATTTTTTAGTTTAAGTACTTTTAGTGTAGCATTGATGGACTTCCTTTTAGACCCTAAATCAAAATCCAATAATATTTTTACTGTTCAAGAAACACGTAACTATAAAAATCCTTTTCTAAAAGTAGAAGGTCTTTATAATGCCTGCTGGTTTTATACTGGTTGTAAAATCTCAGATGGGTGTTAGTTGTCCTTTGCTTGTTATAAATTGAAGGGTAATATGTGATGCATGCAGCTTGTGCTTCTTGGGTAAAAAATATTTACTAATAGTCCAAGAACATCGAATGACAACTTGTGCATAGAAAGAAATATGTAATAGTGTGGAGTTTTTCACCTGACTATTCAGCATTATGGAAACTGAAATTAGTGGATGTGTTTGCATTTTTGGAAATAGCTTTTCATCCACAGGGAGTGTGTTTTGACCAAACTTGAATTGTGCTTCTCTAGGAATAATTTCTCCCTCCCAGTGAAATTAACGTTTTCAGTTCTCTGACAAGGTAGTACTGCTGACATAAGGGTAAATGATTTACTAATGATACTACAGACCTATTTACATACTTGAATGTGTTAGAATGCTTTCGGTGTGTGGAACACTTAAGATGTATTTTCCTTTTTTCCAGCAAGACCTCATGACTTTTTTGATGCACAAACACTGGATGCTATAAGACATCGAGCCATCTGCTTTAACCTCTCAGCCCATATAGAAAGTTTAGGAAAAGGCCACAGTGTTGTATTTCATAGTACTGTAAGTATATATATATATATATGATGCATTCTATTTGTTTACCTGTGTGTCTAAAAAAATCTAAACTTTCAGAAGGATTTCTTTTTTCCTCTTACTGCTGTAGACATTTAATCAGAAATAGTGGCTCTTTAGTATTGTTGAATTGTCCACTGTTTTTAGTAAATGGACTTTTAAGAGGTATTGGTGGTAGTTGTTCTAGCTCACAGATTGAGTGGATTGCAACATTTTCTGTCTGATCCTGTTGGGGAATATCTAACAGCAACTTTGTGTTGCAGAAGAAAATTGGTTCTGTCTTCTAAATAAGAACACAGATCAGATGGCATTTCCGTGGTCATGAGTGACAGTGGTCATTTATCACAAGAAATATTTTTGGTATATAATTGAATATGTAAAGATGCTGATCTGAAGTATGTGTTTATTCCCTTTTTTTCCGCAGTTTAAAAGATATAATCCTGAATAAATTTATTCCCATCTCTGTTTTTTCTTTGACTAAATTTACTACCAAAATATTGGTGAATTGCTGGAAGGAGGCAAGAACCAAGTGGGGAACTTGTGTTTGGATAGAAAGATATCAGTATTAATTTAGAAGAGTTCAAAGCAGGGATAAAATACTGAATTGGGGGAGAAGGATCAGAAGTTAAAAAAGTTGAATACCCTCAGGTTTTCTTAAGCATGTTGGGTGATGAGGGCATGTAAAAGGTGGAGACCTGGCTGAAGAAAAGAAGTAAGAGTTGGGACAAAATGGGGAGAGATGGTTTTAAATTGGTAGAATAGTCCAAACAAGGAGTGCTGGCTGACACATCTTCAGTTACAGCTTAATCTTAGTATGGGATTCAGACTCTTGAATTATCAGTCTCTTTCCATAAATAAAAGATGATTTTGTGTGCATGAAGCTTATTTCACCTTGTTCTGGAAGACTGAGGACTGTTATAAATACCTGTTGCCTGTATGGGAAATCTTTTCCAAGCTATTTCTGCTGAGCTTTTTGTACATTGTGCACGAGCTGGAGGTGGAGATTGCAGGTGGCTTAGCAGTTACTGTATTTAAATCTCATTCTAGTTTCCCTCGCCAACATGGATTTTACAAGGCTGTGAGAAGAGCAGATTCTTTTCCAATTCACAGCTTGCTTTAATCTGAAAGGTTATCCAGGCAGTCTGCTCAGTTGTGGAAGAACAGCTCTGGCTATTGGAATAATTCATAAGGAGGTGGAATTAGAGGGAGGAATCTGCTCTTAAACTGCTTCACATTAACTTGAAGGAATCGGTGAAAATCCTTTTAGCTCATCCATGCATGTGTCACTTTTGATGGTAGGAGTTGATTAGATCTGGAATTGCTTAGACCTCAGTTGTGGGAGAGGTTGTACCAGTGGGAGAGCTGCTCTAGGATTTCAGCCCCATGCTGCACCTGGCTGCTGTATTTTGGGGTACTGGCTTGTGCTGGACATCAGTTTTGTTGATGAGACTCAGCCTAAAAATCAGCTTTAAAAAGAAAAGGTAGGCAAGGGGCTGTTTTGTGGATTGTTACACTGAGCTAACAATACCTCATATACAAACGCTTATTTGTTTTGCGTCACTTAAAGGCTTTAGGACATGAGATTTGAATAATGAATGGCTAAATGGCCTAAGTTTGTATATCCACCTTCAGATGAAGGAAAAAATGTGTAATTGTCGGAGACATTATTTGGAAAGGTGGAAAATAGGAAGATGAAATTGCCTGCTGTCTGAAAACAAACATAAATTATGTGGCTTTATTGTTTTACTCAGCATAAAAATAAGGTCAGCACAATGCAGTATATTTCAGGGCAGATATTCTAATATAAAGCATTTCTAAGCAGTCACTGTAGATACCTTTCATGTTCTCTGAAAAGGCACATACTTTCATTTACATATACTCTTTTAACACCACCTTTTCTTTGTAGATATGGCGAGATTTAGAATTAATAAAACCTTTTTGAAGAAATGTGCTTACCATCCAGAGTACACCTTTGACTTGAGTATGATGGGGTTTCTTTCTGCTTGCTTTTTTAAAATTGAATCAAATTCTTTGTATTTTAGTTCTCTGAATTGTTAGATGAAAAAAGCAAACATGTTTAGTTAAACTAAGGAACAGGTGTTACACTGAATAAAAAATATAACTTATAGGTTATCATGTCATGCCACCCCCAAACTTTGAAGTGGCTTAAATTAATTCTCTAAAACAGTTGAACACTAAACTGTTCCCTGGTTTTAGTTTTTTTTAGGTATTTCAGTTCAGTGGCCACATGTATTTTAACTAGTTACATTGGTTCAATGTACCGAAACCTTGTAAGACCATAAATGAATGCAGTGAGATGCCTACCAATTTACAGTGTGAAATTGTTTTCTTTTTCCAGAAGAGGTCAGCAAAACTCCATGTCTGATTTGAGACCACTTTGATGCACATTTGCTTTGAATTTCCATTTTGTTTTTGGGACAGTGCAGGAAATCTAGAGAGTGTAGTTAGAATATTTCCCAATAAAGCTGTATTAAGTGGACATCTTTGGGCTGAATTGTGGTTTTCACTTAAAAACCTAAACAGACTTAAGTTCTTTGCAAAACAATTTTAAGTCTTGAGAGCATATTTATTGCAGACACACAACTTTCAAGGTATATAACAGTTTGCCTCCTATGAATGTCTAGTAGGACATGAAGAACAACAACTTTTGAGTAAAAAAACCAGTAATTTGGTTTTAATTATGATTTTGTAATTATTATAGGTAATAGCTAAACGAAAAGAAGATTCTGGCAAAATAAAGCTCTTGCTTCATTGGACACCAGAGGACATGTGAGTATATTGCTAGTGATATATTTTAAATGGGGAAGGATTTATAGTGGGATAAATGAACTGTTAATAAATCATTTTGTGCCTTTCAAAATTTGAGTTAAAAGTTAATATTTAAAATATGCTTTTCAAAAACTAATTTAGAAGTTTAGAAATTAATAAACACTGAGTTTTTTGATTTTTACTTTCCCTTTCAAGTCTTTGGGCTCTAATACCAATTCAGTTAAATTTTGCAATTTGCATAAATTTTGCATCATATTTTTAATGCATTTTGTCACAAGTTTCAATTCATCTTGAGAGAATAAAGCTAAAAGATTCTTAAAAAATAGGCAGTTTTTTGATTTCTTTTAGGACAGATGGTAGTATATATCTAACAGCATTCTGAAATGATTCTTCTTAACATGTTACAGTTAAAGACAGTTAATTTTATTTTAATATAAACATTAAGAAGTATGCAATACTGGGAATATGTGAAATAAATGGAAGAGTAATATTTTTATGAATATAGAGTTGAATGATGTTTTTTGCTCATGCAGATGAATTCAATATTAGAATCTCTGAATTGGAGAAGACAGGTTGTTCAGTAATGTTAGAACATTCCCCGTGGAATTTAGATTTGGTTGGTTGGGTCAGAGGAAAAATATGTTTTAGATTGCTGTTTGTTGCATCTTGGTTAGGTTTAGATAGGTTAGATAGAGTGTGTATTTCAGGCACTGAGTGATGTGGTTTTGAATTACTGAGCATTCAGTTCATCTTGATTATTCCATGTAAGCAGAGATGCCAAGGTATCCTGGCACACACCATCAGTCTGTTTTACACTGTCAGGGCACTTACACTTCAGGAAGTGAGATTTACTCACGGCGATTTCTTTCCACTCTCCTGAGCTGTTCATCAGCCTTCCCCATGGAGCTGGGAGTAGTGATTTTAGCTTCTACACTGAGTCCTCTTGAGAACTGCTCAAGTTCTCCAGGATGTCCATGTATTTAGGATTTTGGTCAGGAAAAGTAAATACAAGTCTTTGTTTCCTCTACAAGAGGGAAATAACTTCTAGCAGGTTGGGAGGTTTGTTTTCAGGGTTGTTTTCTTGGTTTTTTTTGCTAAGAGCAGGAATTTATTTTTGGTGCCAGTAAATCAGCTTAGTGACTTGTTGTCTTTCTGTACATTTCAAATGTCTGCATGTGAAAAGTTTTCTTTTTTGCTGTTTGTATCTTGAGCATACAGCTGCTACTGAAAATGTCTTCCCAATGTCGGTTGTTCAAAAACTGAGTTTTTGCTTTACTTTAAAAACTTCCATGATGTTTTTCCACCTTTCATGATCCATGAGACTTAGTGAATAAATGGATTGCCTGCTGGGTTGTTCTCCCTCCCCCTATGTCCTGTTGTTTTTAATTTTTTTCTTCCTCCTTTATCTGAAAGATTTAATTGGAGAAACTCCTTTTCCTGCTGGGTTAGAGGTTCTTGGTTTCATTTCATGTTTTGAATAGCTTACCCAAAAAATGAATTTGAGTTGCAGCTAACTTTCTTGCAAAGGGAAATCTTTGCAAAATACAGATTCAATGAAATAATTTGCAAAAGTCTATGAATTTTTGCTTTGCAGAGAAAGAGCCATTATATTTAGTTTTACGTGTTGAGCTTCTCAATTTGAAACCTGTTTCAATGACTTAGACACCTTAATTGCAAACTCCTCCCCCAACCTGAAGTTAATCGTTGGCTTCTAGGACATGTAGAAAATTTTTAAAACCCCACCAAAAACCCAAAGAAGAGGACGATCAAACAATTAACTTCAGCAAAGTTGGAGCATTTTGTCTTTGAAACCTTTGAGCTTGGAGGAAGCAAATTAGTGTAAGTCAAAGCTCAGTGCCTGCAGTGTGTCCTGTCCTTTAATTGAACAGAGTAAAAGAATTTCTGCCTAGTAAAATAAATTATTTTCAGAGGTCTGGTTGTTTTTTTTTGTTACCCATTTTTACATTAAATTGTTACAGTGGGGAATGTAGTGCCATTGTCATTGTACACTTGGAATGTACTTCTGGAATATTCTAAATTCTCTTCAGTGTCTTTTCAAACTGTGAACCTGAAAACTTCAAAGCATAATGTGTAAAGTTTGGCTGCCTTTCCTCACTCTGGTGAAGATGCTTTTTGTTTCATATGTACTAGTTTACCACATAATGTTATGGTAAGAAAAACAGTTGATCTTTTTTGAATATTTTTATTTTATTTATTTATTCATAGTCTGCCTGATGTGTGGGTAAATGAAAGTGAGCGACATCAGTTAAAAACTAAAGTAGTTCATTTATCAAAACTTCCAAAAGATACTGCCTTGCTTCTGGACCCAAACATTTACAGGTAACATCTTCATTTTAAAACTTTCTTTACTTTAATGTAATCTTAAGCCTCACTTAACTTTTTGACGTTGGAAAATCAGGATTGCTAATGTATTATACACCAGATCAGGGAGACTTGGTACTGTAAACGTCCAGGAGTTAAGTTCTGAGGTCTTAAGTTATTTCAATATTACTTCTTGAACTAAACTCTAGTGACTGAGAAACGGGGAATGTGTGTATTTACCAAGTGTATTTTACTTTTTTGTGCTTGGTGTACAGAAATTCTAGTAAAGGAGGTACATACAGTGGAATCCTGAAAGATCACTTCTGTTAAGATCACATACTGGTTTGTATACCAATTTTTTTAAAGTCCAAATTTATCTTTCCATATTATATTCAGCTGTAATACCTGCAGTATTACCTTGAAATTTGTACTTGTATTCAAGTACTGTTATTTTTTATTACAAGATTCTTTATAGGGGGACAAAAGGGAACAATCCGTGTTACTTGCCTTTAAGCTACTTTCACATTTCTATTTTTAGGCCTTCAGATTGGCTTCTAATCCATCTGGTTTCTAATAATTTCCTGATTCTCCCCCCACCCCATTATTACTGCTCTCCCATGATTGTCAGTACCCACAGTTCTGTGTATACAGTTTTTAAAGGTAATCTGAAATGCTTATCTCATTTTGAAATTTTGAGCATCCATAGATCCATATGTGATTATATTAAAAATTTATGAAAACAGCTTGTGGAAAGAAAGTTTGTCATAACAGAAGTTCAGTGTTCCGATGTTTCTTCCTTAACATCCAGTGACCAAGAGTCCCAAGGAGTAAATAAAACACTAATCTGAGGTCTTTGTATGCAATAAGCCTTTCAGTTCACCTTTAATACTCAGTGTATTTCACTAATCAAATTAATGAAATCTTGCTTTACAATATGAAAATCAATCCTACTGTATTTGCTATCTTTGTAAATGTGTTATAAGTATTTATCTTAGTCCATGAATCATTGCTATTAATGATAAAATCATAAAAATGTTAGTGCGAGATTGGGTTGTGTATTTTAAAATTGCTTAACACAGTGACTTTTATAATCTAATTGAGGTGTTAATTTTATATTGATTGCCTTTGCTGAGCTTGATGGATTAGTTTGCTTTGAAAAGAAAATAACAACCTCTTAAAATAAAAATGTAATGATCTCTGAATTAAGTCCTTGGAGAAAATTTTATTTGGGAGAGATAGAAAGGTTTGCTAATTTAAGGTCCCCACATGTAATGTTGTACTCTATTTTTAGAAGTATGGATCAGTCTGTGATTGAAATGAACTTTTGGGACCAGCTGAGGGAACTTAATGATGAAATTTAAAAACCAAAGCTTCAAAATGAAACTTTAAAAACCAAAACCTCTTTTCAAGGGGAAAGAGTAGTTAAAAAATTTAGTGACAACTATTAACGTCATCGTAAAATGTCATGCTTTAATAGAAACTTGGAAATAATTATCTGAGATGTACACTTTTGTGAGATCATCTGAAATGGCTCTTGGATTTTATCAGATGAAAGTAGATTTTGTATAGTCATGATTTCATAGTGCATTCAACTGACCAATGTATACATCACAGGGTCTTAATGTAAAGCTGTACCATCTTCTTTTACAGAACAATGCCCCAGAAGAGGTTGAAGAGGTAAAAACCAAGCAAGTGGGGACACCTGCAATCTTAGTCACTGACAATGGATTTAGAAATAAAGTTGCACATTAGTCAAATCCCATCTTTTTTATTTTTTCTTTTTTCTTTTTTCTTTTTTCTTTTTTTTTTTTTTTTTTTTGTCAGAGAAATATTTATGCTTAGTATAAACATTCTGTGAATGAAGTTGATGCTTCTGTGGAATATATTAATATATTACTGTATATCCACATTTTCATGGAATGGTACAGTGGGAGACTGAGCAAACACTCTTCTGGCAACTTAGTGGAACAACTAAAAGGCTTTGCATGCTTGCTTCTTTAAGCTGCTTTTTTCTTTAGTGAATACAGTAGTCTACATTTGATGAAAAGAAAAAGTAACCATCACCATTTCCTTCCAATTCCCAGGAAAACTGTTAACAAGCTATTTGGCTTCCTGTCAATGTTAACTAAACCTAATACATGCCAGACAATAGAACAGCTACCAAGGGATTATCCTGTTGCCCTTTGAGTATGGTGGATAGTAATCATTCGTCATTTGTGAGCTCGTGTCCTTTTGCAGATCCCTAAAATATGTTGGATTATGGTGTTGAAACAAATATTGATGGAATGCTTGTCTTTTCCAGTCAACTCTGAATACATATAGTATGGTGGCAGGATGTTCAGAGTGTTGCAGTCTGTCTGACCCCTTTGCAGGAGTAGTGTAGTGTGTTCATCAGATCTGCTTTGGTGTGAGCCGTATCAATGGACGGGTTTGGGAAACCTCAGTGTAAGCAGTCAGTGTTACTGGTGATTTATTTTGCTTTTTTGACCCTCTAGGATCCCCATTCACTTGTAAAGTATACTTTATTTGGCCTAATGTTTTCTAGATGTAAAGAAAATGGTATTTTTAAAAAAAAAATGAATCTAGAAATTCAATCCTTTATGCACCAAAGTTGGCTTTGAAAAGGAAAGGTAAATCATTTTCTTGCTTAATAAGCAAGGAGCCATCGATTTTTTTTAACTGACAAATAGAGAGGCGTCTAACCTGTTAGTCTTTGTATGGAGACAAAAATGTTGCATATAGATAATAGGACATTGCTTGTAAATATTTCAGCAGATTTGTAATATATTTTTATATTATGAAATGTACTGTAGATGTTTTTCTAGAGGCATGAAAGTTAAAATGTATATATTACGGTAGAAATAATATTGAAGGATATTGTAATTCACTAGTGCTGCCAGAAGAATTGTTTTAAAAAAGCACCTTCCTTAACAGTAAAAAAAAACTTTCTTTTAAATACCTAAGGGACTATATACTACTGTTAGTATCTGTTGTAAGAACAAAAATACATTGAACATCCTTCCCAGAAATCTTAGAGGGATGAATAGTACTCATAATTAATTCATGGCACTCCTTTCTAATAGTAAACACAGAATTAGTTTTTTCCTTACTGTCGGAAGGAACTAATATGTAAAATTTGTATGGATATATGCAGTCAAACTGCAGAGTTAGTCCTCCTTATTGGGGAGGAATTTACTACAGTGAAACTAATAACCAGCAGTTTTTACACTAAATTTTTATTAAATAGATTAAGACTTAAAGTTACCCTTTGGTTGCAGAAGTGAGCATATCCTAATGTGATACAAATGCATTCTGCATTGGTACTGACATGAGTCTTGCTTAGCTCCAGTGGGTTAAAAATGTTACTTATATACATACACAAAAAAAAAAATCTTATCAATGATATGAAGTGCAGATTAAAAGCACCACTAATATAAGATGTTCTGGAATGGTTGTTTAATAAGGGTATTATTCATAAAATCTGTAGTGATGTGACTTTATTTTTGGAAGAAATGCAGTGTTTTGGTTTTTTATTTTTTTGCTTGAGCACTTCACCTACTGCTTTTTCTGTACTTATAAAGTAATCCGTAATCTTTGTTTCTTTTTATTTTGAATTTGTTATAAAATTGCCAAATAGAAGTGTTTCAGATATAGTTTGTATTTGTATTTTTTTAATTTTATTGCTTCATGAGTTTCTTGTAAGTCATTTATAATTGACAGATGATTGTAGACCTTGCCTGAGTATTTTTTCTAATAAAACAAAGCAAACAAACCTCATAAGCTTCAAAATTGTAAGATTTCAATGGAGTTTTCAAAAACAAATATAAAAACAATGTTGTTTCCTCTGAAAGTTGCAACACACACCTTTTACAGAAGGGGGAATTCATAGATTCAAGTAATGTGGTGTTCATGTAAAATGTGACTTTTCCTGGGTTTGAGATAACTATTACCTGGTGTTCTCACGGCATAGTTTCTGCTTTGGAAGGAAAAATCAGTTAAAATAACAAACATCTGTGAAGAAATGGATACACTGGAGTTAATTAAACTTTCTATAATAGCTGGAAGGTAAGTGAACATTTGGCTGGGTTTTACTTTGTAGTAATGGAAGTGAATTGCTAAAACTATTTATGCTTGAAAATTATTTGCATTCTACAAATTTTTGAGTTACTTGGTGGTGTTTTGTTTCAAATTCTGGTCTGTTCTCTAAAGCGCTGCTGCAGTTTTTTGTGTGCCCCTGGGCAGATTTCACTTTTGTTGGAATACCAGGTAGGTGGAGGTGCCACTGTGTGCTGGGGGCCATTGGTCATGTTTTTGTTCTGAAAATAATCTTATTCTTACTCTTTAAAAGTATTTTTGAAATAATTGGCCTCTCCCCTCATAAGTAATTCCATGTGCTTTGTTTTGGGATGTTTGGGATGTAACATTTAAAGGTTTCTCCCTGTCTTTTTCAAGAACATTTTTTTAATGTTAGGTTTTCCAGACATCTACAGATTACATTCCCTCCCAGCTTGAGTGTTTATTTTCATTGTAGAGAAATGTCAGCTCCTTGAAAGTAACACTTTTCAGGAGTTGCAGTGCACACAAATATCTGTGTCCAAACTCCCATTCTTTTGGAATGTGTTGGCTTGAATAGTACAGTTTTCTAAAATGGAATAACAGGATTTTTGAGTGAGGGATTGTGTTATGGGCTTGAAGACAAGCTCTGCCTGTTGCTTAAGTGGATGGAAATTCTTGTCTGGGAAAACTTGCTGGCATTTGGGCATAGCCCACAGCTGATTGATTGATATGAGATCTTACTCTGTTTGCTAAGGCACCCTAATAATCTGTTTACTCAAGACAGATGAGAAACAAACTAGTATTTTTCTTACACTTACTTTGAATATAATTTTCTCAAGTTACTGTGGGTCTTTCAGGTTTTGGCCAAAAGCTGCAATAGGTTGCACTATATTTTTCCTTATAGTCCATGAAGTAATTATATAAAATGGAATTTTAAATTGCATTGCACATTGATTCTGGACTAGCTTCATTTGGAACAAATGGGTGAATTGTGTTCAAACATGCCTTGTTTTTAATAATCAAAATTCAAGTGGTTGATTTCTGTGCCCTTTACCTTTTCAGTACTGTGTATGAATTAATTAGTGCAGAAGATTGGTCTTGTTTAATACTTCAGTCTGATGGGTTACACTCACTTAATGCTTTCCTGCCTTGACATTTTAAATTTGTGGGTGAACCTATCCTAAGTATTCCTCTTGTCATATTAATGTATGACAAGTACAACAGAAAAAAATCCTGTAACAGCAAAGTTGGCATTTAAAAAAAAGCAGCTGAATGTATGGCTTCTTTCAGACATTTGGTGTTTATTTATTCCAAGCAAAAAAATATTCTGGTAAACTTTGTTGAATCAACTTTTATTTAAAAATTCTGTATTGTTTTGGGGGAGGGAGAAATAAGCACCACCTGCACTACTGCTGTTTGCAACAGAAAATGTTAAAGTTGTTTAATTTGTAATTTCTGAAATTTAAAATAGGTACCGGTTCTGACATATGCTTGCTGTCCTTTCAGGGGTGGTGGCAGGACTGGGTGTTACCTGTTGTTACTCACAGGGCTCCTGGTGCTGAGCTGTCCTCATGGAGTGCCCCAGCCCAGGAGTCAGTGTTACCATGGGTGCAGACTTGGATAAAGAAGGAAATGCTGCTTGTGAGTTTGGTGGCTGTTGGAAGGTTGAGAATTCATTATACTGTGCTCAGCTCTAGACTGGAAGGAACTGTGTTCTAGAGATTTAAGGCTCACTTCCCCTTCTCTCCCACATTCATCCATGCACTTACCTCTAACTCTTACTAGAGAAGAGTTAAAATCAGGATGTGTCTGTCGTAATGTAACTTAGAGTGGACTAAGGAAATGTAGTTTTAAGAGTAAAGACAATAAAATTGTGTTGATTGCATTCAAAAAGTGGGCTGTTGCTTGTCAGCCAGTTGTGGATGAATTCAAGTCCTGCAGTTGTTTGTGGTGATTAATGTGCCGTGGTTGATGCTACATTATTTGTTTTTCCTAATTCTAAAACTGGCCCTTTGAACTTCTGTAAATCCTCCTCGGTAGTAAAGCAACAAATACTAAGTAATATGATAAATCTGTTTATTTCTTCCCAAATGAGAGATAATTGCTGATAACATCCCCTTGGCTTGGCTTGTGTACAGGAGATTTGAGTCCTGTCTGTTGGATGCTGTTCAAAAGAATTGTCAGATTTTAATATCCTTTAGTCTTGGTGTTTTGCCTGTGTTTGTAGCCTCAGTGGAGGATGAGAGATCCCCACAATGATTTACTGTGAAGAACTGCTTCTGATTTGAGACAGACAGCAGCCCTCCTGGCTAATCAAGGGCTACTGTCTGTCTCAAAGGGTGAGGCTTGGAGAAAAAGATAAACTTGGAGACCTTATGAAATGATAAAAGAATATCCCTTTGGTCAGTTGGCTCAGCTGTCCTGGTTCTGTCATGGGCACCCCAGCCCACTCCCTGGCAGGGGAGCATGAGAAGCTGACAAGTCCTTGACTGAGTGTAAGCTCCGCTCAGCAAAAAGTAAAAAATATGTGTGATACTAGCATATTTGCCATCCTAAATCCAAAACAGCACTGTAGCAGCTACTAGGAAGAAAATGAACTCCATCCCAGCCAATACAAGGAAGGATATAGGACTAGAATTAAATGCCCCATCCAGACTCTGGGATCTCCTGTTTCTCAATGCCTTTTTTGCTCAGTCGTGTTTTTTGGCTTGTTTTGTCCATGAAACATGTCTAAGCTCATGTGGCTCAGTGGGATTTGCACAAACATATGGAGTCTGACCAATGCCTTGTTGATTTTAGGAGGACATCGTTATGGATATTTGATTTGTCTACCTCTGTTCAAATCTCCTGTCTGAAACCCAGATTGTGAAATCAGGGGGAATGGAACGTGATGTTGCTCGTGATTCATTTAAGCCAAATGCTCAACATAAGCCACTTAAACGTGTCTGGGCACTGAAATATATGTTTGGATTTACATAATTTCAAGGCCAAAAAATTAGGAAACATATTGTTTTGGGAGCAAAGCCTTGGAATGTGAGATTCAAGACTGCCCCTAAGCAAAAAAAGCATTTTAAAACAGTTCTAATTTTAAACACTTTGCAGCTTTTACTTCCTAGTGAAAATGAGGCAGGGGTCAGACCCTGCTTGCTTTTTTCTTGTCATAAATATTCTCTCCTAGAGCATGGAAAGTAAGTCAATTACGTTTAAAACTGTTTATTGCAGAGCAGATGTGTGCATACAGTAACTGTAGCTGAAACCCCAGGTATTTAATTAGCAGTTGCCTGCAGCTGGATTCTTTCTTTTTAAACAAGTGAGGAGGTAGGAAAGCAGAAAAAGATGTCAGGAGACATTCTGCTGACAGTGAGCAAGTTCATGTGTAATTACTTACAAAAATTTTCCTCTGCCTCCGTCCTCAGAGCCATCATGTGGTATTGCTGCCTTTTCATTGTGCTGTGCAGTCATCCATGATTTCCGTGTCCTTGCTGCCCTAGTCAAGTAACATTTGATGGGGTTCTATGGCCTTAAGAAAAATCTGTAGATAGATCTGAAGGTTTTCTAATAATCCTGTGCTCATCTGGTAGTTTTGTGGTAGCTGTTCCCTCTGCAGTTGTTGAGAGTTTGCCATTGATTTGGAGACTGAAGATTTATGTTACAGTTAGAGCTCAGAGTGTGGACAGACTTTCCTCGTGGGCAGAGCTGTGTGGATTTGCTGCTGGAGGTGTAACATAGGCTCTACAGGTCAAATCCATGGTGGTGGTACTTCGTTGTGTGCTTTACATCTCATTGGCTAGTTACAAATAGCTTTTAAAATAGGCACTTGCAGATAAATGTTGTGTGTATGTTGTAAAAATTTTAGAGAGCTGGTTTGTGGATAAAATGTGGCCTCTGTCTTAAAATAAGCTGCATTTCTTTTTGTTCAGAAGGGAATTGCTGTGGAGGAAAGGTGCAAACAAAAGCTTACCTTGGCTGATGCCTCATCTGGGTAATTGCTACAAGCTGTACAAACTGCTCACAGTAGTTACTGGTGTATTTATCTCCTGGGACCTTTTTTTTTTCTTTCTGGCTAAGATATTTGTTAATTTTAATTTTAGAAGGTATTTAATCATTTAATGACTATTACATGCATTCCAGTGGGAGCTGATTTCAGCAGTAGAGGATTCAAAGATATTTTAAGCTGGAAGACAGTAATATCAAGTAAATACCAAGACATTCAGCCACACACTGTGCAGTTTACAGAAAATAAAAATTATGTTCCTGTCCTACCCCAGTGTTCTCCCAGGTGCTCAGATCCCACATGTCAGTACATTTCCACTGTGTGTGTGTTTTAGGATCAAATCTAATTTCACAGTGGTCTGTGACCAAAAGGTGGCAGCAGCTTACCACACTAGATTGTGCAGAAATTAATATATCCCTTGGTGCTGAGACTGCTGAAGGTGTTTAGTTGCTTTTCTAAACCATCCTCCTTGTGAGCAGTTTGGTTTGTTGATACAGGATGCAGTTGTGTGTTAATTAACTGCACCTCTTCTCACTGCTTTTCTGGTTGGTCTGTGTCTCAGATGTTGCAGAGAAGAAGAGAAACTGCCTTTTAATAAAACTGACTCCCAAGATTGAAAATTCTTGAAAGGAGTTATTATCCAAGTACTGAAAGGATTGAACATTGCACATTTTGTAAAATGTGTCTGGGTAATTATGGTGCTTGGGCACTTTCTTCTCTGATTACCTTTTCTTTGCCAGTGATGCCTGAGATTGCACATTTGATTGATTATCTTCCTAAAGGGGCATCACAGGAATTCTGTATCTTTTGTTCAAGTAGGTTGCATATCAAATGCAATTGTTTAGGTAATTGCATTATTTGTGTTGGGGCTTTTTTTCCCTTCCGAAATGAAAAATTGGGCAATTTCAGCATGAGCTAAAAACAAACAGACCCAAACCAAACAACTTTTATGTTCCAGTAAATTGCAAAGCTTTTCAGATTACTATACACTTCATGAAAAATGCTGTTGGAATCAGAACCATGGTTTCTTCTGTATCTGAGTAATCCTTTCACAGGAAAATGAATTTTTTGTCCGTAAGATGGGTGACCACATACAAGGCAGGATTAAAGCAAGCTTCCAGAACTCACAACTGCAATTACCCTTAGAGTTGTCTAGTAATATTTGTAGAACTCTGGGGAAAAAACCTTTTTCCAAAAGTGGTGTTACTTGGTTTGCCTTCTGTTGTATTTCTTGATTGGTCTGAGGTCTGTGATGACTTTTGATGCCCCAACATTTTGCTGTGCATCTGCTGTTCTGTAGCAATGACCTACATAACCTTTATCCTTCAGTGAGTGAGAGCTGGTGGGACGTGGTTCTGTTCCCAGTAAGGAATGGAGCTGGCCTGCATTGTTGCATGAGTGGTGCAGGATGATGCAGTAAGCATGGAGCTGTTGACATGCCCAGGGAAGTGGATGAGTCACCATCCCTGGAAGTGTTCAAAAAACTCAGATGCATTACTTGGGGCAAGGTTTAGTGATGAACAAGGCATCTCTGTGCTAACAGTTGGATCTTGGAGATCTCCAGTCCTATTCCATGTTTCTGTGTTGTGCAGTGTCTCTCTTGCTTATGCTTAAAGCCTGAAATTCAAGTTGACGCCTCAAAAACTGTCTTTCATGGCTACAGGAGAAAGGACACAGCAGTGGATAAGTTGTGCCCCAAATCTAACCCAGGAACTGCAGACCCTGAGCCTTCTCTCAGCCTAAACCCCCTGGCTGGTGCTCTCATTGTGTCACTGAGCAGTTCCCTGGAAAGTGACCAGGTTCTCACCACCCTCCATGGCTTTCTAGGGATTCTAGTAATGTCATTGCCAAGTTTCTGGTGTATTTGTGATTAGTCTTGGGCTCTTTGCACTTTCAGGTAGAGCTCAGTATACTGTGTGCAGAGGGGTGATAATCTCCAGTTCCTGGACAACAATGAAGACTAAAAATACATGAGATTAATGGCAGGTAAGTGTGAAACATAGACAACACCTCAGTCTAGACTTAAATCTCCCTATTGCTATGGCAAGGACTTGAAAGGGAAAGGTAATAAGAGGAAGGTTTCTTATACAGCATCTTTTCTCTGCTTGCAGGTCCAGTTCTTGATTTGATGGGGAGTGGATATGTGTTTGTTGGGGGCTTGGTGGGCAGGGTTGGCAAACATCTCAGCTATGTAAGAATTTATTGAGCAAAATTCAGTGTTATTGTTCAACTCAGTAGTTATCCAAAATGGGTGCAAAACACTGCCAAAGCAGAAGTATAGAATTTATTTGCTTGTTCTGCCATTATGTAAAAGGCAAGGGATGATTATGAATCTAGAAATCAAGGGATGGGTAAATGAGTCACAGTTCAAAACTAGACTGATATTCTGGGGGATTTTTTGTGGTGATAGAATTTTTTTTTTTTCACATTTGTGTAAAGTAAGCTGATTTCAAATGATCCATGTGGTTTTGAGGTTTTTTTTTATATTGGCAAGGTGTTCATTAGAAGTTGCAGAAGAAATCAGATTGTCTTGTTTGTAATCTATGGTGCAAGTTGTTTGTTCTTTATCTATAAGCTTTCTGTTCAGCATCTTTCTCTAAGTGGTAGGTGCATTTATTCTCCATGTGGATTTCCTCCCTGCCCCCAACAGCGGTGGCATCACCTAATAATCTTAGATTTTGAGTTCTATAACTCAAAGTGCTGTAGAATTTTGAGTTCTGTAACTTGGGTAACTATTTCAGATTCATCCCTGAAGTGCCTCCTGAAGGTGAGTACAAAATGCTGAGTAACAAAGTCACAGATTGCCTGTGTACCACAAAGCCGAAGTTCAGCTCATGTAAGGGGTGATTTGAGTCATAATAATGAGTGTTCCATGGTCCTTTGTGTGTTTCACACATGCACTGTCAACTTTATAGTAAGATCTGTTGTTTTGTGGTTTGTACAGCCAAAAGGAGCACGCTTTTCCTATTACATTTTTCATTTCACAAACAAATTCACTGGTTGTCATGCTGTACACATGACAGTAATCTGGCAGGTGGTGGCAAGTATGTCACCAGATTCTGGCTGCATACTAAGGGAAGATCCAGCTTTTCATGGAGCTGGGGAAGTCTGAATCTCTGAGACTTTATTTTTGACCCCAGGTCCAGGCTTTCATGGAGTTTAGGAAGCTCTTGAAATTACAAGTCAGTTATCGGTGTATCTTTTTTATGCAAGGTCACCATTTGTTTTCAATTATGGATAACTTTTTCCAGAGCTCATTTCATTCCAAGCAGTGCCTAAGCATGAGGTCAGTGAGGAGAAATTATTTATTGGGCAGGTTTTATCTTTCCAGTGGTTAATTTATCACTTCTGTAAATAAAAGATAATCTGAACTCTGCATTCTTTTGTGTTTCATTGTTATACTCAAGCCATGCCAAAGAGTAGCGACAGGGTAGATACTTTGCCATCCTATAAAGAAAAAGAAATTGCCAAGTGATAATCCCATTTTTTTATTCCAGATGGATGAGGTGATCTATTTCATATCCACCATAATTACAGTTTATGAAGCAGCCAACTCAATACACAAGCTGCCATCTGCACTTCATCAGTTTCTTTTATAACAAGGGACAAAGTTTTAGCTGTCAGTGAGACAGATGATGTGCGTTTTGAGTGATTGTATATTTTAAAAGTATAAATCCAAAAGTCAACATATCCTTCTGTTCTTGTGTGCACTTTCTTCCTCTTTCCTCTTTTGAAAATCAGTTGGCTTCAGTTTGGGAGCTTTTTGTGGTCATACCACAAAAGAAGCCGTGCTGGTTTGGTTTTGGTTTGGGGCTTTTTTGTTGGTTGGTTTGGTTGTTTTTTTTTTTTTTTATTTTTTTTTAACAGAAAAGGGGCAGGAAGGGAGCAAATTACTCATGGAGGAAAAGCATGAAAGGTGCTGTGGCATTGCCAGTTTACTTCTATTCTGACCTTTGTTAGATTTCCAGTGCTTAAACATCATCTTTGTCTGGAGGCTTTTCAGGACAAATCTGGGGTGGTGGTAGAACAGAAAAATCATTTCATATGCACCCTCTGTTAGTGTCCAGCAATTTCTGCTGTGTGGGTTGTCATGATTCAACATCTACTTCACAATTTTCCATTTTTGCCCTGCAGCTGCAGTCCTGTGTTTCCTCTGCCTCCCTTCCTCTGGGGCTACAGCTCTGCTGTAGCTTCCCAGGACAACAGTGAGCACGAGGGGTTTGGAGGCAAAGACCTGTGTTCTATTACTGCAGGGGTTAATAAAATTGCTGGCAGACATGCCTTGAGAAGGCTGCCCTAGAGCAGAGGCTGGACAGAGTTACAGAATAAAGCAGGGATTTATTAAAATGGATCCACCTTGGGCAGCACAAGAGCCCAGCCAGGGCTGCACCAAGGTGAACCAAAATGGTCCCAAAATGCACGAGTGCTCATGGGGGCTCTCACTGGGATCAGTTCTGCTCCATTGGCACCTTGGAGTTCATTGTCCCATTCCAGCTTTAGCCCAGGCAGTCCCATCCTGCTTGTTTTTCTCTCTCCAGCCCATGTTGTTTGTGCTCTTGGGCCTGAGATCTGGATAATTTTTCCAATGATCCAAATTGGAGAAGGAATTGTTTTGTCTCCCTACTCTGTGCAGAGAGCTCACCATCCCCTAGTATGAAGCTCAGAACTGCACACTAAAGCAGCACAGAATCTGAGAAATATAAAAGCTGAAACCGGAAGCATCAGCAGGTTTGTACCTTTTCCTGGTGTTGGCAATCATAAAAACATCTCACCTAAACACAACAGATTTGCCAAAATTGATGGAATTTGGTCCCAAGATTAACATCACCAACTGAGAATGGGGAGAAAGTAGGAATGAAGGAATATGTTTCTTACAACCTTCTTCAGAACTGCTTGAAACTAATTGTGCTGATCAACACTGAATATAAAAATGTATTTTCATGCTTCCGTTCTGTACCAGCACAAGTGTTACACTGTAACGATCAGAAAGACTCTCTGCTGCTTTTAAAAATTGTTACAAAAAAGTAGCCACACTTAACAGGTGTCGAAATGCCACAGAGGTGTGATGTGGGGATTTGTGTGAGTTGATGCACAATTGACTACAGAAATCTATATAAAAAGCAAATGGAGACTTAACACTTGGATATTGTTCTGATGGTCTACATCTGATAATTTTTATTTTTATTGATTAGCATACACAGCTTTTCCTTCCTCTATTTTCTGCAATGTTTAATGAAAGAAAATCCCATTTTTTCTTAAGTTTTCTATGAAGGAAAGGGTAGTTTTGTTTACTGTTCAAATGAGTTTTATCTAGAAGTGACTGGAGAAACTTAGGGTTTTTTCCAAGACAGAGATATAAAGTGCGTCTCTGATGTACATGAGACCCAACTATCTTAACCTAATCCTACCTGAGAGAATTAATGTGTAATCATCTGAGTGCTCTGTGGTGAATTTGTTGGACAGGTAGTCTCTGAAGATGGACCTCTTTTGTTCTTCTGAGTCTAAAAGTGTGAATTTTTCCTGATTTTTTTTGCATTCACACTGATGCAAGATGTGAATTCCTCACAGTTGATTTTCTGCAGTTGGCACCAGGGCTTTTCCTTAGCCAGGTGTATGTGAGAAATGACATGATACCAGACTGTGAAGGGTTAGGATAAAGATACAGATCCCTTTGTACAGATCCTGTGTACAGATCCCTCTGGCTTGAGCCAGACAGGCTCTGTTTTTCTCAGGGTAAAGTCAGCTTGTAGTTCTAATGTATTATACCAAATTGTACTGGGTGTCATTTGGATGCATAGATATTTTTTTTAAAGAACACTTTTAGAGTTAAAAGAGGAAGCAGTAAAGGTCTAGATCCTAAAGAACTTTCTTTGATTTCTTCATCTCTGGAGAAATTCTCCCTCACCATCACTGAGGGGGAAACATAGCCACAAACCTTTTTTAATAAAAGCCAACTTGTCCCACTGTTCTGCCCCTCATTTGTCCTGCTAGTCAGGGGACTCTTGGTTACCCCTGCATGAACTAATGGGTTCTGGCATGACTGCTGGTTTTGCTTAATTCCTGGTCTGTTCAATACTGTTAGATAAACGACCCCAAATGACTCCAGTCTTCTGGACCTGTTCACTATTATTCCCAAGGTTCCATAAGAAATCCAGGGGCTAATGCATTAAGCAAGTCCTTCAGTAAACACAAGTTATCAGAAAGTCCTGTTTTAGCAGCAGAGAGTACAGCATGTCTGGGGCTGATACTGCAGTTAGCTGCACTAGTATTTCTAAATTAACAAAGTATTCACTGTGCTACGCCTGTTTTATCAGGCAGCTGCCTTTGAGATGATTACGTGAAAGGAAAAAATTTGCAAGATTTTTTTTTCAGCTCAGGCTTTGTTTTGCAGCCCTGAGATAGTGATAGATTAACTAGGCTTAGCCTGAAGTGTGTGTGTGTAAATGAGAGACAGCAGACTCTCATGCATGAGTAAGAGTACATGTAGTAATGGCCAGCAGGCTGCTTCTGGTTGTAACAGCAATAAAACATGAGGCATTGGAAATTGCATCTGCCTGTAGTACACCAAACCACAAGGTCAAATAAGGTTTGAAGCCAGCCTGCAAAAGAGAAGCTACAACTCAGCGTGCTGCTGTGTGAGAAATGTCTGTCCCTCCCTCCCAGTGATTCCTGCCTTATTGATTGCTCTGAAAGCACAATACAGAGCTTTTCTTTGTGTCTAGGTTCTTAGAAGGAGGCACAGCGCAAGTGTTTTTTGGAAGGTGCAGGCACACTAATCCTGCTACAGAGAATTCATGCATCCAGCTCGAATTTTCTGCACCTCACCTTGTGGCAAGCATCAAGCTCCAAATGCTCCTTTTACCATAGGTAAAATATGAGGAACTGGTGCAGAATAGTGTCTGAAAAGGACACAGCGTGAGACTGGAGGTAATTGTATGTCACATCAATGCTTTTGAAGTCCAGAGCTAAACTGAGGAAATGTTTTCAGGTAGCTGGGTTTCATCATCCCCCCAGTGAAGTGACATTATGTGTTATTTAACTGAATATCAGATGTGCTGTATACTCCTGGGATTTCCAAAACAGCCATAAATCCTTAAAACTGCTAACAGTAAAAGGTATGAGTCTCTTTAGCTTCACTGCGTAATAGAATATGCTTGATGGAATAGAGAACAGGATATTCAGAATTTATTTACATACAATATTAAACATATATCCATTATCTATACAGAATGCATATGCTGTGGTTATCAGAGTCTTTTCAGCACTTTGATAGCAGCATTCTATGTATGTCATAATGTGGATAAATTCAGAAAATCATTGAGTAAAAAAATATAGTTGAAAACTTCACACTGCAGGAGAGTTAGCTGTGCTACAAAGGAAAACCAAATTTTATATGTTTGACTTTTCATAGTTCTTATTTACTAAGGTGCTGTGGGTTTGTTTGGGATTTTTTAAATTTGTGGTTTTGGTTTGGATTTTTTTTAAAGACTGTAGTTTGTTATAGCCATCTTACATACTACTGGGTGCTGTTGGAAAAGATCTGTTATTTTTAATTTGATAATATTTAGGAACAATGTAACACAGATTTTTCAGCATTGGTAGTCCACAGCTGCTGAATTTGTTGCGAAGCACTCATTTACTGGAGTTTTCCTCTCTCCATGTGTCTGCTGAGTTGCTTTCAGAGAGCCCAAGCTGCATTTGTGTGTCAGACTGCTCAGCCCCAGCCTAGGTGCAATCCTTACTGGTTAGAGTCCATGTTTTTCCCAATTTCTCTATTTTCCAAAGTATAAAGCCATTGTTCTGTAAAAAGGAGCAAGATTAATGTTTTTATATTAAGGAGACGGCATGATGTGAGGTGTTGGATAGAAAGTACTTATTT
Source organism: Lonchura striata (assembly GCF_050655825.1). Taxonomy (NCBI): domain Eukaryota; kingdom Metazoa; phylum Chordata; class Aves; order Passeriformes; family Estrildidae; genus Lonchura; species Lonchura striata. Next base: position 11,391,853 of record NC_140741.1, on the reverse strand, counting down.
TTCTGGTGGAGTAGCAGAAGTTTGATTTTTATGATTTTTTTTCTGTGTGATATTTTATGTAAGCTTTTGAATGATGTAATTTTATTAGTTGCAGCTGATCTGATTGTAACCAGTGGGGTTTTTTTTGGGAATTTGTGTGGAGGAGAGGCTTTTCTCATAGGCACCTGAGACCTAATCTGAAATGAGGCCTTAGGATAGGCCAGGAACAGCAGGATCTTCACAGGATTGTATGGGTGGGAAAGGGGAGGTAGAAGTGAGATCCACCAGAATTCGCTCTCTGATGGATGATAAGTTGAAGCAGCTGAAAGCACTTGTAATGACAAGTGGGCAAGCTTTATTCCAGACCAGGGAAACAGCAGAAAAGGTGTAATTGGCAGGCTCATGGCATTTAGTCTCACATGAGTTAATGTGAGAGATAAGCTCTATGTAACCCTAAGGGCTACTCTTATAAATCCAGCTTCATTTTGCAAGTCAAGGTCTGAACATTAAATCTGTTGTTCCTGTTTTATCTCAGTAACTGAATCCATCTTCTGCAATGCTCTGGGATTAGGTTTTGTTCTGTGATGTTACAGTTTTTAGCTGTGGTAGTAGGAGTTGAGCCTCTAGCCCTGCAGTGAGAAATGTGCTCCAGGGAGCTCTGTAAGTAGGCTCAAAAGAAGGATGCTGCCAATTTTGTTCTTAAAGCAGTGTATAATTCATTAATTTTTAAATGTATCACCACTTATATGTGGGACATCAGCAGAGAGCTGAGTGTTTAGGACCTGCCTGTGTTCTAGGCTTTGTCAAAAATATGGTACAGTTTCCAAAAAGAGTTGCATGGAACCATAGGCAGAGTTCTCTAGGTGTGAATGATTATTCTTGCATGTCTCAGGGATGCTCTGATTTTGGGCTGTCCTGTTGTAGGTGTGGGTTATTCCAGGGAGGACTACATGCCCTTGTTCAAACAATGGTGATAATGAAATCATCATGATGAGCCCTGCCTGCAGCCTGAGCATGAGGATAAGCCTGAGGAGCAGGATCTCTGCAGCCTTTGGCACCTCACCTCAGCCACAGCTATTTTTCTGGTACTCTGTCAGCAGCAAATGTCTTTCTTTTCCAGAGTATGCCAGGTGTTTGACGCTTGCAAATCTGCAGCAATTGAGATTCTCTAGTGGGGAGCAGGAGAATGTCCTGGCCAATATTATTGTAGGTTTGGATCTTTCAGAAAATAGAAGGGGTAAGTGCCAAAAAGAATTAAAACGCACTGGGGTGTGCCCCTTTGCCCAGAGCAAGTTTAATTTTAAATGTCTTCTTTCATTCAGCTCCTTCTTTCTTGAGTACTGCACTTGATTTCACTCTTGCTTGTGTTCTGTTTCTTTTTCCTATCTTTTTGGGAGCTATAGCCAGTTTGCATGAGCATGATTTAATGTTTTCTAATGTCGTAAAAATAAGGCTGGTTTACAAATTGGGCCACCCAAATGTGGACTGTTATGTCAAATATGATGGTGTGGGAGGTCTGGGCTTGCTGTTTTAATTTATTTATTTGTTTATTTATTAATATATTTATTTCTTTATAGCTTTGGAGGTGAGTGGAGTTCCCAGGAGATTGCCAGAGCTCTGTGGAATGGGAAGTTTATTTCAATTCACCTCCAACTATAGTGGATGCAAGCCCAAGAGCTTTGGTTGCTCTTGATCCAACTGTGACTCCAGTTGTTTTTCTTTCAGTCTAGGAATTATTTTTTTTAAAAAAAGCAGCTCCATGACAATGATACCTCTGTTTCGTTCTAACAGGACATGCCAATAATTCCATTCTTCAGATGCACAAAAGAGTCTTTTCAAGAGAAGCAGTTATTCAAGTAGGTGTGCAGAAGCCCCAACTGCAATAGTGTTGTATTGTGGTCTTCTGAACAGTGATCTCCTCTGGAGTGTATTTGTCTCTTTGTGCTTCTGGTCAGGATTTGAGACCTTTATTTTTGACCCCAGCACTCTTGACAATAGGCTGGGAGTCTGACTCTCTCCTCTGCTGCTCTTTGTTCCTTCCTCAAACTTCTTGTGAGTTTTATTTGGTAGGTTTGTGGGGGATTTTGTTTGTTTTTGTTTTGGTTGTTGTTTGTTGTTTAATTCCAAGTATTCCAGAGAAACAGGGGTACAGAGAGTGAGATACCAAACAAAGCACTACATTCATTATGCACTATTCTCCCAGGGTAGGGAGAAGTTTGTACATTCATTCCCTGCTCCAAAAGCAGGGTCACATGTTCCTGTTTGTGCTGCTACAGTGTCTAGAGAAAAGGTAAATATATATAAAAAAGCTAAAATGAGTAATGACTTCAATGGTGGCTACAGAAGTCATCTGGGGAGCAACCACCTCCCTAAATATTGCCATTTTCTAATCCGAAGGGTATTTGCATAACTGTAGTCTGATCCTATAGGAGACAGCTCCTTCTGTGACAATGGCTGAAGCCCACATGGGTCATGCTACAATGCCTAGAATTTCGTGGCACCTGAGTTTTGTCTCCAAAAATTGTCCCCTGATAGCATCTAGGGTTACAGGGGAAGGGTTGTGAATGAAGAAGGAGAGCTGAGGATGGAGCAGCACTCTCCTAGGAACAGAAGGAATCTTCCTCTAGGAACCTCACTAGTGAGATGGATGAGATGCTTCCCTTGCTGAATGACTTGAGGGCACTGCTCACAGCACAGCCTCTCTGCTGCCAGGTGTTGGCCCAGGAGGATATGTAATAAAGTGGTTTACCTCCCACTTCCCCATGGAGGAATGGCTGCTCATCCTTTCTTCTCCCTGCTCCCAGTGTGCTGTCCCTTTCCAAAGGCAGCGTGTTCAGTGTGGGATGGATGAGAAGCCCATGCCAGAGCTGATTTGGAAACAGGATCTGTGCTCCTTCCCATGGGGAGAAGATGTAGCATTTGTACTGGACTACTCTGTTTTTCTATGCTCTGGGGGAGTCTGGTTCTTTTCTCTCTGCTTTTTAACATTATTTTCCTCAAAACTGGCTATTTTGTTTTATTTCAGAGGGAGATTCCACAGGAGGAAATTACACACATACTGAACATATACATTTAAATTCATACATGTATATCTGACTGAAGATACAGGTACAGGTGTGATTTCATGTCACATATCCTCAGGAATGTTTTATTAACTCTGAGCTTCCAGGAAATACGTGTATTTTACAATGACACATCTTTGATTTACCAGAGAGCAAAATTATGATAACAAAGTGTCTATCTGCAGCTACAAGAGCAGGTGGTTGGCAGCATATCACAGTGGAAAAATAAAGAAGATGAATTTGTGTCCTCATCTGCTTGTGTCTCAGGTGCTGTGTAAGTTGAGAAGGCAATTCTCTCACCTGTTACAGCTCCTTCTCTGTTTTTCCACCAAATAGCTTCCTGAAAGAAAACCAGTGTGTGGGGAGGAAACAATTCACACTCAGACCTTGATTCTGAAGAGTCTGTAGGAATTAGTCCAGACCTGAGCAAACGGAACCACCCTGCTTAGCCCATGGTTTGGAAATGTCCTCAGGAATCTGCAATAAGCTGATGTTTGTTCTGTGGTGTGATAAAACTGCACAGTGGGAACCAGAAGAAAATCAGCTAATGATGGTTTATTCCCATTACAACCATTATTTAAAATAGTGCTATCAGCTGTCACTGCATCAATCTGGTCTTTCCTTTCTAATCCATCTGCTTTTCAAACTTCAGGATTTGTAAATAGTAGTAGAGCTTGGTCAGCCTGATTATTCTCTTCCAAACTGTCCAATTAATACAGTGGTGTAAGCACAACCTGGTGTTGTTCCTCTGAATCATGCCACTGAATGTGACACCTCAACTCTGCTGATGTCCTAAGTGGGGTTGGCTTTTGTGACCATAATGTGCTCTAGAACATTAGGGGCACCAACTGGAAAGGTTGTGCAAGCTCTCAAACACTTCTTTGGTCTTCTGTGTAACACAGCAGAAGTACAGTTCCTCAGCAAGTTTTGGTGTGCAATCTCTGAAGCCATGTCTACTCTCACTGGACACTGCCCAAATATTTTGGGAATTCAGTGTTCTTGGTGGTTTGTGCAGCTCAATCAGACTTGAGTGGTGGTGTTGGTGTTCTTTTGTGAGATGTATAGAACGATACGGTGAGCATCTCTGTGGAATTAAGCAATCTGTGCTGCTGGATCAGATAATCCATCCACAATTGCATCTTCCAGCTGCATTTACCTGTGCAAGGTTCCCCTGACTCTGAGGGATCTGTGGAGTCTGTGCCCCTTCTGTTACCTTGCAGTAGATGGTGATGGCTTTGAGACGTTTCTGCCGAAATCCAGAGCTTGCCTCTGCTCTTGCACTTCCAAACACAGTGGAGATTAATAAAACAAGAGACAGGTTGCACCCTTGGTGCCTCTCATGGGAGGAGGAGACAGAGGAGGATGTGTTCTCCACGTGATGGACAAGAGTTCTCCACAGATCCTGGGCTTCCCCTGTGTGAGGGACAAACATTGGTGGTGAGGTATATGCTGGCTGGACTCTCAGTGTTATTGCTGAAGTGACCTTTCTTTACCCTGCAAACACTTGGGGCATGGTGTATTTTGATTTCAGACTACTGGAGTTCAGAGACAATAGGATCTTTTATGGGGTCCACAGGATTTACTTACATTGTTTCAACTGGCCTGCAAAGCTGCTGTTATCCTATTTCTCAGACGTTTCTGGGATCACTGTCTTAGCTTTAAGCGTAGCCATCAGCTGAGTTAGAAATTGGTAACACCTGAGTACACAGAAGTCAAGGAAATGCTGAAATGGAAGAAAATGTCATGGGCCTGATCCCTTTTTAGTCTGGGATATAGGCCAGTTCCAGTGGGGGAACTGTTTGGTGGGTGAGGTGCTTGCAGGATCAACTCCTGAGCTGTCCAAGGGCACGTGCAAAGCTTTGAGAGGCACTGGTTTAGGATGTTCTGTTCCAGAGTGGCCATGTGCTGTGGGGCTGTGCTCCAGGCACTGCTGGGAGTGAGGATCACAGGGAAAAACTGCCTGCAGAACTGTGGGTGGTACCTGGGCCCGCAGGGTGTGAGGCCGAGCAAACACCCCCTTTGTCCAAGCAAAACATGTCAATCAATTTGAACCTTTTTTAAAAAATAAACTATGCCTTTTCTTCACATCTTCTTGTGCAGAGGAGCTCAGGGCAGCAATATTGGCTGGAGACATTATGGCTGCACATTGGACAAGCCATAAAGCAGTGAGTTCACTGAAATTTGGGCAGCAGTGGAGGTGGTAAGTAAACATTTGTCAGGACTACAAATCTAAACCCTGTGGCCCTGGAATGTCTGGTAGATTCTCTGGGCTGAGTGGTGCCATCAGCACCCTTTGCAGTCCTCAAGGTGCTGCAGGAGGAGATGGCCACAGCCCTGGAAGCACATTCCTGCTTTCAGCCTTCCTCCTGAGCTGATTTTGGGCTCCTCCTGAGCTTGGTCCAGCTCTGTGTTCTTGTTTCAGGTCTCTCTGCAGGACCCCAAGTACAGAAGCCTTTTAAGGGTTCATTTGTTAAGGCCCTGAGAGCCTTAATCTAATTCTCCTTTCTGATTTTTTGGCAACTGTAGAGTAACAGGAAATTTTGAAGTAGAGCTGCTCTTCTCCTGGCAAAGAAGAGTGCAGGCAGTTGAGTTAGATCCGTGCAATTTCCTCTTGTTTCCAAAAGGACAGCAGGAATTTTTCATGTTGGGGAATTGACCTCATTGTGCCAAGCTCAGGGCTTGACATGTCTCTCATCTGTGTCTTAGGGAACTTGACAAGTGCCCCTGACTTAGGGGATAAAACCCTTGATTTTTGACTTGTATGGAGGGGAAAATGGGGTCCCACTTGAGACCAGTGGGGATGATAGCTGTTCATTATCATGTGATTTATTTGAGTGGTCTCTCCTCTGGCTCAGAACCTCTCAGAGCCTGGATGAGAAGCACTTGCTGTGTTTGTAGGTGCCAGAAGGACTCTTTGGGCTGAAGTGAATTTGAATTTCACCTACATGATCTGTGTATCCTCTGGCAATAAAGCCCCCAGTTAATCAGTATTTTCCTCGTCCTGTGGCTGCAGTGGGTGGATGTTTGGCAGCAGGATGTGCTTTACACGCCCCTGAATTTCAGCCCTGACCCTGGAAGTTAATGGGAGCTGCATCACTTTGGGATTGAGTTGTTATTGTTTAACTCGCCATGTTGATTGGTTTTTCTTGGACTCTTCATCAGCTGCAGTGTTTGATGTGTAGATGATTTCAGTTTGCTTTGAAAAAAAATAGATGTTTTGAATTACCTATTATCTTGCACAAAGTGAAACTATTTGCCCAACCCCATGGTTGCCTTAGAGACTTGCTGCAAACAACAGATAGAAGCATGAGCTTAATATGAGGAATGTCCAGAGGACAAGTATGTGAGTGTTGAAACCAGAAAAATGAAACAACATGATTGCAACATCTGTCAAAGGGTAGGAGACTTTGAAATATTTCAATTTTATTGTACACTGGTTATGGGCTTTTGGAACCTTAGGTCAGCACCTGGCATTTGTGTTTCTTCCTGAAGGACCTTAAGTGTTTCAGTCAACATTTAATCCATCTCTTCCCTTCTGAGCCCTCAGACTGCCTTGTTTGAGGGCAGGAAAAATATGCTTTATTCAGACAAAATGGGGAAGAAATTTGTTCTTAGCATTTGGAAAATAGAAACCCAAACCCTGGAGTTCAGTCTTTGATTTATTTGAAATCATGGTTTCTAAAACTGTGATTGTTTTAGTAGTTTTATTATTTGTATGTAAAAATTAAAGATCAGAGTTGCTGTCAAGATTTCATTTAAAAAACTGTTAAAAGTGGTTATCTAGCATATCATGCAAGTTTATAGAAACAGTTTGTTATATAGGCTTGTAAGCCAATTATTAAAACATCTGTGAATCATTTGATACTACATGTTGCAGACAGAATATTAATGGGTACAGCAATAGTGTGTGGGCAACTTGGAATCCCACTCCTTTAATAAACTTTGCCCAGATGGAACTTTTATGTTCATGAGTTTCCACACATCTCAATTGCTTCTAGAGAATTCCCCAAAGAATCTAGGATCTGCTGGCAAAAATCTATTGAAGTTGAGCCTTAGGTGTTGGGTTTTTAAAATTCTTTTAAAGGTACCAAAAAGGAAGTTTAGTTCAACTTGTATTTCAAGACAAATAATTGATACCTGTGGAATAATTTCACAGATACTGATAAATATTCTGGGTTTTGAGCTTAAAGGCTTTCCAGAGTAATTCGCATAGTGAATAATTGGTGCCAAGCAACAGAAATGGGATTTTTCTTCTGAGTGATTTTGTTTTTCTGTGTTATTAGGGGGAGTGATCTGGTTATTGTTATATGACAAGCTAAACCTTCAAAATAAAATAAAGGTTTGCTGTGTTGTCAAAGCATCCAGTCAGTAGTTAGGAAAGAGAGCAAACCAAATCAAGTTCTAGAGTTTCCCTACATCTCAATTGCTTATAGAGACAGGAAGATTTTGTTACTGCAGAGACCTATCTATGCTTGAGTGTCTGTCCTGTGCAAAGCCAAATTGCTTTTTATTTCATCAGTGCTGCTGTAAAATTCTGAAGTCCTGTTGGCACACAAATTATTCATGTTTTTAAACTAAATTTCATCTGTAGATAATGGCTGAGCCCTTGCAGATGAGGAGAATGATCTGACTTTCCCCTGCTCTGACCCACTTGATTTCAAATGGGGTTTCACAGAACGTGTGTCCTGCAACAATCACCATCAGGGCTTGGAATTGCTGCAGTGCAGGGGCAGCACCTCCAAATACCCTTGGGTCATACAGGGTCTGAAAGGAGCTAAATTCTGTGGAGTTACTTCACTGCAAGTGGAATTCCAGCGCATTTTGCTGGGTATGAAACACTCCCTGGTCTGCCAGCATTCAGATTGGGTGGTTATGTACCTCTTGTGGGAGGATTTATGCACAGCTGTGTTCAGAACTGCTCACTGGGGTCCCTCAGCATTGTTTTTAGAGCAATGCTCCTGATCAGTGCTTTCTCACTGAATTTTCTCCCCTTGGAACATCCTGTAGCCCTGCAGTGTCACATTCCATGTGCAGGATTTAGAATCATAGAATGATTTGGGTTGGAAGGAACCTAGAGCTCATCCAGTTCCAGCCCCCTGCCCATCCTGCCAGCCCCCTGACACCTTCCGCCAGCCCCATCCCACAGTGGATCACTGGTTTTTTGCACACCATTCCATCCAGCCCTTCCCTGACAATAAGTTAGAATTCAGTGAGTTACTGTACAGATGCAGAGCTCTTGTTTTGAGAGTCAAAGTCATCAGACAAATGCATAGCTGCTGCACTGGAAAATATATATAAAAGAAAACAAACCAAAGAAAGAACACACTAAACAGATGTTTGGTGTGTTCTGTTTCCTGCTGCTTCCTAGATGCAATGTTTTCCTATAGGATACTCATCTTGGAAATCTTTGACATGTGCACACCTATTTTTTTTTTTTTTTTTTTTTTTTTGCAAAAGGAGTGAGCATGTGAGCTAATTCCTTGCATAAAAAAACCTAAACAAGAAAGTTCACTATAATTTATTGGGAGACAATTTTGTATGTACATGTGCCTTGTTTCTTGAGAGAAAGAAAATAAGACCACCTGGTAAGCAAACATTTTAAAACATTGAATTCAAATGTCTCTGTATGTGTGTGGTCATGGATAATAGCCTTTAAAAGCCTCAGAGGCCTCTGTATGTATATATGTAAATAAGAAACAAACTGACATTCAAGACAGGAAAACTTCATAAATCCAAGAGCGGTGTAAATCTGCCACACTCTGTGTTTTGTGACTATGCACTTAAAATCATAAGCCAGAGTTTGCTATGATGTGAAAAGCAATTGAAAGGTAGCACCATGCTGTTATAAAATCTTAAATTTGTCCAGTCAACAACAGAGTTCTTTTCAGTCTTAATTTCAGTTTTAAACTCACTGAGTTATAGAATGTTCATGGGGGAAAAAAACCAGCACAACTCATCATCAATCTCTAACCCATCTACTCCTGGCAGGAGATCTATGGAAAGCTGTGTCTAGCAGAGAGGATCCTGAAGAGAGAGGTGGAATAGTGTGTGGGAATCCAGGGCTTCCCTCTGGCTGCCCTGGCAGGTCTGGGACCCCCCTGGACAGAGCCCCCAGAGACACTGTCTGTGATCTCTGTCCATGGAAAAGAGTTTTCAATCTTACAGGATGAATTACAAGCTCTGAGTGTTTCATATAAGTAATAATTAAGTGTGGCACGGGTGCAAAAGTAAAATTTTAGGATTCTGGATTAGGGGTTCAAAGGGGACAAGATGGAGGAAATTGGGTGTGTCTTGTCCTTTTTCTCCTTCTTCATGCCCTCCATGTTTCACTGTTCAACGTAGGTGACAGATATTGGCACATTATTGTAAATCCAGCCCAGGTAGTTTCTGGTATTTAATGTTTGTAGCATCCCACTGAGGGCAGAGCCCCACACGCTGCCCTGCAGGACAGAGCTGGGCAGGGCAGCAGAACATGTTAGAGATCAACAGAATAAACAACCTTGAAACCAGCACAGACCAATTATGGCTTCTGCTCTGGCAATGGGGCAGAAAGAGACTTTCTACAATCTCAGAATCATCAATACCTCAGATTCTGACAGCAGTGGAGCAGTGCAGTGTGGCCAGCACAGAGGTACCACTCAGTTTCCTGCCCCAAACCAGCCATGGCACAGCCAGCTGGCCTGGAGCTGGCCATTCTGCCTGCAGTGCTTTCCTTGATGAATTTCAGTCTCAGAAAGGCTGTCTCTGCACTCCTTCCCAGCCCTAAGGCCACCTTTGGGTGCTGTGTATCCATAAATGTGCCTGTCTGTTCTGCACCCCCATGAATGCAGAGGGTATGAATGAATTGCAGCGACGATTCATAGATGGTACAAATTCATAAAAAAAGAGAGAGAAATATGAATGGCTCAAAGAGCTGAATACTGCATTAAAAAAAAAAAAACCAACTAAATGAAAGTTGACTCAACCTCAGGGAAGAAGAGAGTGATGAGCTGTGGGTTTTGCACAGTTCCTGAGGTTGCTGTGCACGGAGAATCTCACGGCTGCCTGAGCAAATGCCACATCAGAGGAATTATCTGTGCTCTGTGTGACATCTCCCCCAGCACAGCACACGTGCGTGGCTCAGTCACGCGGCCTTGGCTCCCTCAATGTGTTTGCTGCTGGCCCAGCTGCAGGAAGCACAGCATTGATGCCTATTTTTATGGGATTTAAAGCTGTACAACACCCCCTTCCCCTGCCTCTGGTCTTTTATGTTTAAGAAGAATTACTCAGTCATTATATTTTCTTTCTCCTGCTGCTCTCTATTTGTCTGCCCCTGTTTTCTCCAGTATCCATTCTTCCAACATCTCTGTTTGGTTAACAAATTATGAAAGCCTCAGAGTGCTCAGATGTTTCTATTCATTCCTAGTGACCTTTTCATTCATCTCTTTCACTCCTTGATCAACCAAGTCACTGTAGCCCCTTGGTGCCTTGCTCCATGATGTGTTTTATTGCCCATTGGGCATAGGGCTGCTATTATTTCTACATTTACAAGGACAATAGTCCCCATCACAAATGTCTTTCTGCTTTCCGATTTATAGGATATATCTTGCCTGTAAATGTGTCATTGAAGTTTGGGATTTTTTTTCTATTTAGACCTTTCAAAATCATCTAATTCATTTAGAGTGGCTTGTGGCCCTCCAGGGTTCTGCTGGAGCTTTTGGAATCTCATTTTGTTCCTGAGTGGACTCTTAAAAAGTGCTTTCTGTTGCTGGATTCTTCCCACCCCTGCTTAGAGGCATGACAGCAGCAGAAGGCTTCTGCCCAGCCTTGAGCCTCTGCAGATATGAAAATAAGAATTTCCGTAGTTGCCCATTCCTTTCCCATATTAGTAACCCCACTTCTCCAGAGGCTCTGATCCTGCACTTGGAAAACAGCGATGGGCACTGGGGAGGTGTGCAGGAGAAAAAATGGTAATACAGTGCTTGACTCTTTCCTGATGTACTTTATTAGGTGTAACCCTGACCAACTTGATGATCGAGGAATCACCAGAGTGAAAGTGGAATTCCATCCTGAGCTCTTTGTGTCACCTCCCAGCACCTTCCATGGGTTGCTTTTGTTTTTCTTTGTGGCAAAGGATCACGTTGAGCAAGCACCATCTGCAAATGAGAAGCCAAAGCTGTTCTTGACTCTCTTGCAACTTAAAGCACACTACAGGGGCTGCCCTGGAAATAACTACCAGTTCACCAGCTTGGGTTTGAAACAGTGAAGTAGAGACAAAGTATTCCATCTATCCCATTACTCAGTATATCAATAGGGAAAAAATGAGTACAAAGTGTACAGAGTGAAGATATTTACTTTAAATTTACTACCCTTGCTTGGCATTTAATGCAAAAAATGGTAATAAAACTGTGGATGTGGGGTGGGTTTTTTTTTTCCAGACAGAGATTTGACAGTAAATTTTTGCTATATCTCTTAACTGGCTTTTCCCATAAAACTATGTTTCAGGTCTATTCCTCAAATGTGAACTATCACTCTGATGCATGTGAAATCGAACTACCTGATGGTAGCTCAAACCTGGATGGCCCTGAATCCATAGAGATATCTTGCATCAGCAGCAGTTGTTAAGTGCTGCTAAGGGGCTACTTCAACTGCCAGCTCATAAATCAAGTTATTTTTGGTACAGCTCCCTGAATGCTGCAGCTCCTAATGAAATGAATTCAAGCAAATCTTTTATATTTTTCAGCTGAGAGGGTGGTGATGCTGCACAGATTAGGAATAGGTTAGCAGTGGGCAGATGGTGAAAAGAGAATCCAGAACAAGTAATAGACAGGAGGCAGTGCCAGAGTGAGAGATGAGGCTGTGCACTCCTGGGTAAAAGAAAATAAAAATACATACTTCTGTTTCTTCTGAATGACTGGAAATATTCACCCCAAGATTCTAAATCAAAATTTGAGGTAGGAGCAGTGGTAATTCAAAACTACCAGGTGTAAAAGCAAGGTATAGAGGTGTAAAGCTTTGAATGGCTTTGAGGGACCTGGTGCCACTTGTCTTTCTGGTGTTAGGCTGCAGCAGCAACAGGGATGACAAGTGCACTGAGATTTTACACCCCTGTGCAGTAGTGCCTGGAAAAACCTCACTCACCAGTGAGCTCCATAAGAGAATGATCATGTCATAAGTAAGAGGAAAAAAAAAATAAAAGAAAAAGAAAATTCCTGTCAGACCAAGATCAGAGAAAATTAGAAACAATTAAAAGAGCAGGTATCAGACTTGACAGGCCAGGACAAGTCACAAAAACCCTGACAAACCCTGGCTTTGATATATCACAGGCTTTGAATTCTGTCTCCTGGGCCACATAAGAGCAGAGGAACTCGGGTCTCTTAGGTGGGCTGTGGGAACTGTTGTAACCAGGCCCTGTTCACAGAAGATGTTTGGACACCATAGGAAGCTGCTGAAGAGGAACCTGTGCAATACTTTGCTCTTCTCTTCCCCCAGAACTTGTTTCACTGGCAGAAGGACTCCTGGATGCTGACCCAATGTCTCGTCCTTGTCTTGGACTGTGGCCTGCAGAGTGTGAAAAACTACAGGTTCTGGAGTAAGTGTGATGCCCTTCCTATCCTTTCACCACAGAAAAATACCTTGACTATGGGAGTTGACCAGAAAAATCCTTAGGAATGATGGGACTGGAGAGCAAGAGAGTAGGATTAGCAAAATGAATTTTCTGACTGTAGCCTGGAAAGCTTTAGACATCCCAACAGCCCTTTGGAAAACAAGAAATGGACCTGAATGCTCTGCCCTTGCCTGACCTCATCCCAGAGGCTTGGTTCAGCATCCCCATGCCTGGCAGCTGTCCTTGTCATGTGGGCTCTGCTGGTGGTCTGGGCTGGTGCTCCCAAAAGCAGTCATTTCTTGAAAATAAGTTTTCTCTCACCTCTGCCAATGTCTTGCCACTCCCTGACCCAGCCTTACCCAATTTCTCAGCAGAAAGCTATTCAAATCAACAACAGGACTTTAATTGCTTCTAGATCCAGTGAAGGAAACTTAAATGTTGGCTTGAGTGATTCTCATCTGGTTGTCTTCTTCCAAGCATGTGAAATACACAACCAGGGCATCAGAACTGACAGATATTGTCAAACACACCCAGTTCTCCGAAGAAACTGCATCTCTCAATTCAGCATGGAGGTTAAAATGCAGAGTGAATGTAATAATGACAATGACACTCATAAAGCAACGAGCAATTACAATTTGACACAGATAAAACTCTTGTCTGGCACAAGGTGTTGAGCAAAGGAGCAATGCAAATGTGCCTAAGTTATTTAGGTGGGTAAGAACTGCTGTCTTCCAGCAGCCTCTGAATGCTCCAGACATTTCTGAAAACAGGGCTTAGCTTTCCATGTCACTTCTCTGCTCTGAAAATGTTAGGTGCTTTTTGAAAGAGCTTTTGGAGAAGGTGCTAAGTCATAACTGAATACTGTACAAGTGCCTTTAAGATACAAAACCTTGGGAAGTTCAGATATTCTGTCTAAGACAACAAGGAAAATACACCAGATGTGTTTAATTTTTCATGAGACTTACAAGGGATAAAAGTAATATGCTCTAAAGATAAAAATATTGATAGCTTGCTTATTTTGATAATAAATCAGTGCAAGCATGTTATTTGCAGATATCTCAAAGTTTTACAGGTAGGCAATATTGTATTGTACATATTTTATCACTACACTGTTTAGCTTTCCAAATGACTTGTGAGAGTCTGGGTAATTTTACCCAGTCAACTTCAGTAAAAATAGTATTAGAAAAATCTCTTTTCTTAACAGAATGGAAAAGCCTTGATGGAGAACAGATCGTAAAGAGAAGAGAGGAGGGGGAAAATGCTCTCCTCTTGGAGAGTAGGTATAAACTACAAAAGGAATGGTAGCATTTGAATTTTCTTAGAGAGAGGTGGATTCCAAGGAGATGACCTGGAGCACAGGTGCCTCGGAGACAGTGATGTTTCTGCCATACCTCTGGAAAAATCCCCTTTCTGGGGGCTGTGGGAGCTGGAATGTTCACCAGGGGTGAGCAAGGAAAGGGTTGGATGCAGGGGAGGAGTGCCAAAGCCTTCAGGTGGTGCTGCCTGTGTGTTTTTTCTCCAGGACACTGGCAAAGGCAGTGGGAAGAGTCCAACAGCATGACCAGAGAAACAGAGCTCATGCATGTGAGAAAGCTGTGGCTGAAGACCAGGCAACTGTGAAGGACAGAAACATCTGAAGATAAAATGTGTGGTAAAATCACTGACTTGAGAGAAGCCAGGGGTCAGGAGAAGTCTGTGATTAAATAGATGTTACCACCTACATGCCAAAGTGAGCTATGGCAAATACCTGTGTGATGTTGCACAACCTTCCAGAGAATAATTGACTGAAGTTTCAGCCTGGAAGAACATAAATTGCATAAATTTCTCCTGTAAGAATCCCTGCACAGGCACCAGAGCAGCCATCAAGCAGAAGGGAGAGGAAACCAGTCATGCACTTGCTGGTTTTCTTTAGAAACTTCTACCATAACCCACTGAGGAGCATTGTGCAGTGTCATGTGCCAAGAAAAATAGCAAAAGGTCTGAGGCTAGTCTGAATTATCTGCTTCCACAACTGATCCATTGTAGAGGTCAGCATCCAGATGAAATGCATTCTCTCACCTCCAGTAAATAGCATTGTTAATGACTTCATGAGGAAACTCACAGATATACCCTGAGTCATTATGTGGTTTGATAACAAGATACTGGAATAATTGCATGTAGTTTGTGAATATCTTTGATGTGACTGTTCAGTCAGGAACAAGTAAACACAAGGGAACCATCAAAAAAAAAAAGAGGGAGTTGGTCATCTTTATTTTTTCTTTTTTCTTTTTTTTTTTTTTTACAGGAGGAGAGCCCTACAAATAAATATAGTGAGAAATCAGAATCTGAACTCTAGAAGAAAAAGACAGAATAAAATGACTCAATTTACATATCTTGGCAGTCATATCCTCATGAAAACGTCAGAGGCTGGCTAAGGCAGGGCTGGATTTGGCAGCTTAAGATTTGGTTTTGGGAAATCTGCACTTTAAAGTGAATCACAGAGTCGTCAGTATTCCGTTTTTTTAAATGTATTTGAAAGTTTTAGGACTTTTAAAGTGCAGAAGTAGATCTTAAAACTGAAAATTGCTACAATAAATTTCTAAGAAATGGAGGGATTCAGCAAACCCTTAGGTTTTGTCAGCAGCCCCTTAGGTTGGAAGAAATGTTGAAGAGAAGAGTTTGGAAAACTGTTGAGAAAGAGTGTCTACTTTTAAAGTCTTAAGTAATTGAGTAGTTGGCAAATAATGCAAAAGAGACCAAGGAACCTAGAAGACATCCAGAGGTGCTAATCAGAAAGTGGAAGAAATATTCTCTGGGACACTAGAAAAAAGGCTGAAGATGGTTGGCGAACACACAGTTACCTACATTTACAGAGATTCTTGATATGTCTTTTAAAATATATGCACAATGAGAACTGAATTCTATTCCAGGCATCTCTGATATCATGGGAACAGAAGATTAAATGTGTGAATAGAAGCGTTTTTCTCTGTGCTTTAAATAAACCACCTGTTTCATGTATAGAACAATGCTGCTCAGCTGTGAACATCCTCTGAGAGACAAGGAGGAATTTTTGCTAGAAAATTTGGTGGGTTCTGAAGAGAACTTTTCAAATAACTTCAGTTGGCTGGGTAAGGATCCTCACTTCTGCCAGTGAGGCCTCAGCTCTCTTTAGCTGAGTGATAAGCACAGGCAAATGGTGCTCGTCTTCCATCTATGACAATGCCAGCTTGGAGCTCAAAAAGCTGTGTATTGAAGATGTGAGTGGCTTCTGCCAGATATGGAAAGGGGCAGAAGGGTCATTGCAAGAACAGGCTCATTTTCTGCTGCAAGGAATGAGCTCTGGTCTGGCTTGCCTGTGTTGATACACAGGCACAGACAGTACCTTCCTTCCTGTGGCACTTTCCTCTAGAGCAAATCAATCTTAATGCTGGTCCAGACCTCTGGGGTTTTAGTTTTTATTCAAATTGTTTGCCTCTACATCTATTTCTGTATATTCTACATCTATTTCTGGGTTTTTTTTGGCAGAATATGGTGTACAAAGAACTCCCAAACAAGTGCTAGGTGTCTGGGAAATAGAGCCAGCTGTGAAGGCTGGACTGGATGTTACTCCTGAAATCTGCCACCAAACCTGGACCAAGAAGGATAAGGAATGTTGAATTTAATACCTTGCACTTCATTTATGTGTCTGGAGATGCCTAGTAATAAACCAGCCAGGCAGAACTGGGACAAAAGGGTTTTTGGACTGTGGAGAATTGACCTCAAGGTGGTGGTCCCAGCATATCACAAAAAAAATATTACTGCTCTCCTGCTTGTGAATGTATTTTTTGGCTTTCCTTTTGCCAGAGTTTTCTCTCCCTGCAGCCCAGCTTCCAGAAAAGAGCCCAGAGGTTGCAGCAAGAGTAGCTTAGGAACTCGTCCCATTTTCTGTGTGTTGTCTCATGCAATTTCTTGTGTTTCTGGTCCTGGCTGAGTTGCCATCACCTCTCACTGCTCCTTGTTAGCCCCCAAAGCCAGCTCTGCCAACTGCCTCCAGAGAACAGCTCTTCACTTTCAATGGGCGCATTAAATCTCCTCACCCAACTCTGTTTCTCCAGCTCCAGCTATCTGAAAGAATGGAGGAAAACCTCAAAGTCCAGCAGAACAACATCCAGCCCCAGCTGCAATATTCTCATCTTCTCCTGGCTTCTACAGGGAAGTTTAAAATTTTCCAGAATTTAATGAAGTACATGGCAGGAATCTTAGGCATTCTCTAGAAGGTTGTCCAAGAAAAACAAGAAAACTCTTGGAAATGTTGTGCTTGTCAACACAAGCAGTGTAGCCATGCCCATCTGGCACACACCTGTATAGACCCTGACCATGTCCAAGAAAAGCAGAAGGAAGACATCAAACTCCCACAAAAGCTTTTTTTAATATGTTTTTTTGCTCCTGTGCCTGACTACAGTGCTTGAAGGTACCAAGTAGATCCACCCTTGATGCTCTCTCTGTGGAGAAAATACATTCTTGAGGCTTTTGGTATGAAAAGATGTACTTTAAAAAATGTTAGGGGTTGATTAGGTGATAATGTTTTCATTAGAAAATCTACCTGTGTAGCTCTGGAAGGCTGCTGAACTCCCTACAGCTCCAACCAAGCCATCTTCCTGCCTTATTTGTCTCTGGGTTACACTAAACACAGCTGGCACTCCAACATATGCACTGACTTTTCATGGATGCCATCCTGAGTTTAGCATTTAGGAATCCTCTGAGTGATCAGTGTAACAATTGAGGACATGTGTCCGAGGTTGTTTTATCAGTGCTGTGTGTGATGCCTTCTACATCATAATATGCTCTCAGGCCAGTTCTGCAGGGCTTCTGTGTCAGGATTCCTCAGAAACCAAACCAAAACAGCAGAAAACTTGTGACAAGGAGCATATTTTAGTGTGATGCTAAAGACATCACCAGCCACTAAGACTCACACATTTAATGTGGCAGAACCACAAAAGGTGCCCTGTGCTTTGGGATGAGGCTTCCCACAGGTAGCAGGTTTTGCTGACCACACTAGGATAATTTTGCACTATTTTTCCATTCTACTGTTCTTGAGATCTGAGGGAGATTTCCTCACTTTTGTGAAGTTCTGTCAGACCTATTGATATTTGCTTTTATAAAGGTCAGATAAACCTACACAGCTTAGTCCTGCAAGCCCTTTGGCTGTTTATTTTTCTCTCTCTTTTTCTGGTTTCTTTTTAAGATTCTCTTCACAGGAGGAAGTTAGTCATCATGTGTTTGGACCTTTGATGGAGGCTCTTTTAAAGTGCAGAGGGTTTGTCTTTCATCCCTGATACTTTCAAAGGAGCCAAGGGACTGCAGGCACATCCGTGGTTGCCCGTGTTTTACGCCGTTTGCGCTTACAGATTTTGGGTGATGACGTCAGTCGCACTCCGTGCATTTCACCCTGGTGCTGGTTTGTGTACCTGAAAGATGTGAAGTGTCTGCCTTGCTCCAATCCCATCAGTTGCATCCTACTGATGCTCCAGTCCCATCTGTTCACCTCCTTCAGTGCCTCAGGGCTCGAGAGGGAGAACTCATGTGAACAGCTTTCTAATTCAGAATCTCTGAACCACTTGCAGAGCTTGCTCACATGTAAATGTCTCAAAAACCTGAACCCTTGGCTGGTCTGTGGGGTTTTCTTCTCCCTTCCTTGTGGATTAATTAGTCATGCAGGTGGGTAATAGCACATAAATGCAAATAAGTAATGAGTACTGAGAGGACAACCCTTCGCTTTGCCTGGGTCCCCTCTGCATTCTGCTCCAAGATATCTCTGTACCTCTGCATGTTTCTTTTAATTGGCAGAAATTTTTCAAGCACTCTTACATACTGAGTCATCAAGGGTCTTTGAGTATTCCCTGCAACAGAGCCACTTGAAATAGAAGAGGTGTGCCCCATGTGCTGTGTGGGAGATGGCTTCCTTTTCTTTTGTACATCATGATTGTTGCACACAGTGAATTCTGAGAAGCCTGAGAAGGTAAGGCTGGAATTTCTTTATTATGAGACAGATAGTTCTGGTATTTTGCTCTGCTGGTAATTACAAACTAATTGGTGGCTTCACATACCTTACCAAACAATGTCTTTCAGAACAATGGGAAAATCTTGTACCTGGTCTCTTGACTCTCGTTTTATAGCAAATTAGTTGTAGCTGGACTGAAGGTCTGGTAAGAGTTCTGTACTGTTCTAGAATTATGGAATTAATCACAGAATCACAGAATGGTTTGGGATGAAAAGGACCTTGAAGGCCATTCAGTTCCACCCTCCTGCCATGGGCAGGGACACCTTCCACTATCCCAGGCTGCTCAGGGCCCATCCAACCATTGGGCATTCCAGGGATCCAGAGGCAGCCACAGCTGCTCTGGGCAACCTGTGCCAGGGCCTCATAGGGAAGAATTTCTTCCTAATATCCAATCTAAACCTACTCCCTGTCAGTTGAAACCATCCCCCCTTGTCCCACCACTGCATTTCCTGGCAAAAACTCCTTCTCCATCTTGCTCATTCCTTTTTGAGAGCACCATGCAAGAGTGCAAATACAATTATGATTGGCATTCTCTGACCAACACAGAAGTAATGATAATATCTGGGGAAATATTTGAAACCATTATAGGATTTAAAAGGGATTAAATTAAGGGTTTCCATCCTTCATGAAGAATGTCCTTTGATTGCTGTTACCAGTTACTGAGCTAAGGTAAGTGGTTTAGAGTCCTTAATTTTATATATTTCTGACAGTTTTCAAGAAAGGGACACAGGGACCTTGTATGGTCAATTCACTAAAGGTACACTTCTAGACAAAAAGGAAATTATAGTGGAAGACCCAAAATTTTGAGTATCTGAAAAAGTTAAATAAATGGGTTTAATCAATGGCAAAAATTAAACCCAAAGGAAGGATTGGGCAAATTACTTGGACCTGGGAAATCTTTAGGACATAGGCTGTTTTTATTGTTCTTTTCTGTGTCTGGCATAATGCGAACCTAATACAGCAGCTCTTCAGTTCTCCCATATTGCAAATAAAATAATAGTAGTTACAAACAAAAAGAGCTCTGGCAGACTTCTACTGTAGATAAGAGCATGTGGGGATAATGTAATCACAGTGGTCAAATAGGTAAATGTTAAAACTGATTTACTATAAGCAATGCAAGTGTGGAGATGGAGTTGTGGAACAAATTATTTGCTACTTGGAGGCAGAGAGTTAAGTCCTCTGTGTTGGTGGGAAGTGGGTGGGCAGGTTGATTCAGAGGACTGGTTTTGCTCTCCTAGCATTTAGAGATAAATGGAAGGGGTTTGGTGGGCGAGTGACATAATTTTCTGGAAGAATCCTATAACTGCAGTAGATGCAAGATATTGTGGAGGAAAATATACCTCCCATCCTGTAGAGAGATGCCTTCCTGAGGTGATTTTTTAGCTGTCCTCATAATTTTTGCCCTTTCACACATAAGCTGTTCTCTCAGTGTGTGTGGTGGTGCTGAGTCAGAGCTGCTCTCTATGGTACATTCCTGTAAGAGCAAGGTGGGTTTGCACTTTAAAAAATTAACCTGCTTTGCACATAAATCTGCTAATGGTATTAACATTCAGATACAAGGAAAAGGCAATAACAGTTAATGTTCTGATTAATTCAAGAAACTGAGTTTTGGTAGATCCACATAGTCTGGAGCAGGGTCAGTTTTTAGAGCTTAGCTATGAAATGTGGAAAATTGAAGCACTTGCTGGGCATCCAGTTGTTCTCTTTATGGGTTCCTCTGCAGGTGCTTCACTCCTCAGCTCATTAGAGCCTTTGATATTGTTCTCATTATCAGCCTTAGAATAATCCTGTTACTCATTGGTTCCATGGCAGTCCTGGCTAGGAAGGACTGGGGCTCTGACATGCAGCAGGGCCAGTGCTTGAATGCTGATTAGCAGAAAAGCTGAAGAGGTGGAAGAGGTTATTTGATAGAGATGATTTTTCTTTTCATTCTACTGGCATCCACACTTTTCAGCAGGATTTGCTTGAGTCCCAGCACAGCTGACTGTGCAGACTCCTTGGGAATGCTCCAGCCAGGAGTGCTGCTGTCTGCAGAATGTGAGGGGCTTGGTTTGGAGACGGGGAGAGAAGCAGCAGCAGCAGGAGTTGTGAGCAGTACTTTCTTTTCTTTGGCTCCTGCTGGGCCTAGTTAAGTTATTAGTACTTTCTTCAGAGGAATGAGATCCTGCAAGGTTCCCTCTATGCCCAGCTTTCAGTCCACAGCCCTGGCCTGGGATTAGTGGTTTGCTTTCACACTGCTTGCACACTGGAGTTGTTACAGCTGTGTGCAATTGCTGTTGGCCCTGGCAGCCAGAGCAGAGCTATTCTTCACAGCTGAAACCAACAGAGATCCTTTAAAAAACTTGGGAGAGATCTCTGAGGTCAGCTCCGAGTAGTTGTTTGTCCTGACTGAGAAAATAACTTGATTGTAAAAAAACATTTATGACACTTTCAACTCTATCAGGCACTATGTGTTGTCAAGATTATTTTGAAAGATAGAGCATAGACCGGGGATAGAAATGTGCTTATTTTTCAAGCAAGCAGAGATTAGAGCAAGCATTTACAGTTTTGCAAATCAAAGGAGCTTGGGATTTGCGTCTTTGGAGACCCCGAAGGGCAGCTCTGTCAGCCAGAAAAGAGACTTGCTAGACCAGACAGCACAGCCCTACTCTGAATCCTCATCCCGTGGTGACTGGATCCTGCTGTGCTGAGCTGCCTTAGATGTGTGCCATGGATTGCTGCCCCAGGAGAAGCACGACCCTGCTGCCCTGTCCCTGGGAGTGCTGGACACGAGCCCTGCCTGTGCCTCTGGGATGGAGCTGGGAGCTCTCTGCACAGCCAGAGCTTGCAGCAGCTCTGCTGTCCTGCTGCCTTGTCTCCTGGGCCTCCTTTGGAAATGGCAGTTCTCTTTCCTCCAGTGCCCCTCATCCCTTCCTCTGTGCCTTGGGAGGATGGATTCATCTTGATACACAGCCTGTATTGCAGACTCTGACCAGACCTCATTTTTAGGGGAGGGAGGAAGAGGAGAAAAAAACAACCAACAACAACCACTGCTGATTCTGGCTTTGATAGTGTACATACCACTGTGCTGCAAAATGAAAAACTAAACATGCAGCCTAGATAGCTGACTTGGAAATGTGTGGTGGCAGTAATTATGTTTTTCTTTTTTTCCTTATTTCCTTTCTTTTTTTTTTCCCTTTGAATGTGATTCAATTAAAGAACCTTTTTGACCAAATTTGGAGAGAATTGGGTTAAGGCTTTTGAAGAATGCCTTCCTGCTCCAGCTCTCAGTGAAATCCATCCAAATATACGAAACAGAAAGGTTGTTGATTTAGTTTCTTTGGAAGCTGTGTTGTATTTTCTCCCTAGTTCAGGCTGTTTCCTTGAAACTTGATTTCTGCTTATTGCTCTTCTCACTGAACCTGAATCCAAAATAACAAATATTATTTAAAAAAAAAAAAAAAAAAAAAAAAAAAAAAGACTTTCAGAGTCTGTTTTCAGTTCCCTTTGGTGGCTCCCAAAAAAGCACTCTGCCAAGATTTCCAGTGAGCACTGTGTGCCTGGACAGCTGCAGAGCAAGCTAAGGCAGGAGAGTACTGTTACAGAGTTGTTCAGGAGCCTTTTGTGGGCTCAGGAACTGTGGAAATTGATCCCAGTGTGGCTGTGCCAAGCTCCAAGTCTCTCAACAAGCTGCAGGATTTCCTTCCAAAATTAATATCAAGTTTAAACCACTATTCCTCAGGTTCTACCTTATGTTTTTGCTGCTTTGTCGCTCCTTTTCATGTCTTTGGTGGCATCACCATCCCATTCTCTTATACCTCTTTCTGCCTTTTATGGAAAAATCCTTCAGCTGCAATAAACTGGCCCCTTTTCCTTTCCTCTTGCTATTCTTGTAAGCCTCTTCTGAGACATTTCAAGCATCAGTGCTAAAAAGTTCAATAAACTAGAACAATAGTGGCCTTCCTTCTGGGTTTCCCTCTTGCCAGTTGTATTCAGGGCTGCCAAGATGAGTCTTTAAAGCCAGCCCTGAATCTTACCAATCTCTCCATCTGACATTTTGTTCCAGACAGTGTGTTGTGGTTTGGGACTATATATTGTGTGTCTCCTTGACTTCATGACTAATTGCATGTCATAAACATTATTAGTAGAATAGTTTTAACAGTATTCCACGAGAACACTCTGCCAGGGCTTCCCATAACATAAGAAATGATTTAGTAGAGATAACTGATCTGGATACTCTTTCTAAAGTATGGCCTAATTTTCCTTCTGTGCTCCTTCACCTACATTTTTTATGACTTTAATTGTTTTAGAGATTGGCAGTGGTTAGACTCAGTAAAATTTCTTAATAATAAAGGATTCCCTATGTCTTTATGGTTTTGTTTTATCTTTAGTGTGGTATCTTCTGCCTGATCTGCATTTCTATTTCAAGGGTTCTTTGTATGGATTGTTTTTTCCCCCCAGTTCGGACTTATCTTAATTTTGGCTTTTTAAACTTACATGAGCGTTGTTTGGGTTTTTGGAGGGGTGGATTTTTTTCATTTGATCTGTTGTAGATGTATGATCCCCATGGAGAACAATAGAGGAGTTTTCACATCTTCCATTAAGAAGTCTGCTCCTGGGGAACAACCACCTCCTCATGATAAGTCCCTCTCTAACAAAAACACTGTCTTGTTAGAGCACCTCTTTTAAGCATCCTTGGCTGCTGTGTGAGTCTCCAGGTTAGGATTTGCAGATGAAAGGTGAATTAGGTTGCTTCCAATATAGCCTAAAATAGATTAGAGCAATAAAATATAGATTTGTTTCCTGCCAACAGTTCAAAATCTAAATCAATTTATTTTCCATCCACTCATGCTGAATAGAAGTTGTGAACAGCGAAGCAAAGGAGTTTTAAGAGCTGTTAGTAAAAGGCTAAAGAGCCTTTGTCTGAGTACAAAAAAACTTCCTAATAAACTCACTGCAGGGAGCAGAAATGACTTTGTGCTTGTGTCACAAGCACAAAATATTGCCAACATCCCTCTTTCAACCCCAGACAAAATCTGGTACACTGAGAAAGTAACTGAATTTCTTTCGCTGGCACTTAGATTCATTTTTAGGAGAATAAATGGTGTTGGATTTTCCAAAGTTATGTATTAATGTCCAGATACAGATAGTTGTGTCTAATCACCCAGGTTTAAAGCTGCTAATTGTAGTTGCTGATCCATACGTGACAATTTTTGGCTGTAAAATCACAGTTATGTGTTCTATCTCCAAAAATTTCTCTTGTGTAACTTCAGAGTGTAACCTAGGTGGGATAAAATCTGTATCTTGGTGTCTATAAGGTACCTAATAGGATGGACATCTGGCATCTCTAAACAGCTGATACTTTATTTATAATATAAAATATGTGTCTGGGTCTTTTTATTTCAACCTTGGCATTGTCAGAATGCAACATCAGAAAAATTAGTTATGATACAGTTTCTTTTCAGTGATTGTTGTGATGTCATAAAATGGTGTAGCTCCTATAACCACTGTCACAAGAGGGTTATCTTGGGCTGGATAACACTGAATTTCATGCTCAGTCTTATCTGCTTGTGTCAAAAGGCATTAAAACTTAATATCCTGCCATGCATATGAATCAAAATGCTGTTCTTGTTCTCCATTTATTGCTGCCTGCTACAATGGGAAGAGGTAGGAAACTAAAAAAAAAAAAAATGCTGTAATAAAACTACTGGTTGTTTATACCAGCATAATATTTTTGAGAATGAGAGAGAAAAGCTTTAGAAATGGGTTAACATTTCTTCCACATGTTGTTAAAGGGGGTTTGGATTTTGTTTATCAAGGCTGAGTTCTTCAAAGCCCTTATTTGTGGGAAGGGAAATGTATTTGGGGGAAAAAACTCTGCTGAATAAACACGGGGCTGCTTTGAGTGAAGGAGAGTTGTGAAGCTGCCACTGCTCCTGGCATGGCTGCTTGCTGTGCTTCTTCACTGAAAAGCACATCTTCTGCAATTTTAGGTGGCATCTGCAGAAAATGCCCAAAGGCAAAATGGACACGATGCCCAGAACTAATTATATGCGACACGGAGGGAAGTTTACAGCAGTTCCATTTGGAATGAGTAATTCCAATTACTTGGGGACATTTTTAAACCACTGGCACGTTTGATAGAGGGAGGGGGGAAACCCAAACACAGCTTGTCAATGAAATCTGTTGATGCTGGCATTCAGTGGTGTAGATATTTAACAGTGGGATAATACTTGTCATTCATTTAGCTTGAAAAACAAAAGTAGCCAGAGTAAGGCCAAAAAAATGAGTCTCTAAAGATAAGTTCCTCACTTGATATTTATTTACTTAATAAGGACGATTTCTTTTTAAAAGTGTCAAGTACTCACTAGCTGCTATTAATACCAGCAGAACTGGTAGCAAAGGAAATAACTAAGAATGGTGCCATAATCATTAGGTTGGTTTTGTTCAAGATAATCTGTGCCTGTGGTCAGAAAGAAGCCAAGTATTCAATCTGTGGATTCTGGCCCAAATGAGCAGAACTGTGTGTTATGGACGGGAAGGTAACAAGGGCAGGAGGAGAAAGAGGAGTCAGCTGGAGGAGGTGCCTGTATCTCTGATGGATGGGGTGTTGTACCTCAGCTGCTGCCACCCCACAGGCAGCAGGGACAGCAGACACTGCCTGGGGAAGGTCACTTGGCAGGGGCACCTGGGCTCTGTGCCCTGGGTAGGAGGGGTGGCACAGGAGGTGATGCTGAGGCTCCCGTGAGCCTTTGGAGGAGGAGGCAGAGATGGGGACAGATTGGACACCCATGGCCAGGATGGTGTGAGCTCAAAGTGCAGGCTTGCTGTGAGGGGCCTGAATTAGTTTCAGATGACATCATACACGGTGACTGATTATATTTAGAATATGTGGTCATATGTACTGAAACCTTCCATATGTTAATTATGCATGCTTCAATATATGGCTACAGGAAGCTTGTGAAATCAAAGCAAAATTGGTAGGGAAAATATGTTCTCTAGATGAACTTTAAACACAGTTCTACAAAAAGGTTTAACATACCAAAAACAAATTTATTTATATTTTAAAGTTGGTTGTCTTTAATGGATGAAAGACTTGCATCTGAAAGACTTGCATCCTTAAGACTTAAATATTCAGGCTTAGTTAATATTTTGGGATAAGAAGATATGTGGTACATATTTATCAAATGTAGTGGTTTTGTTGAAAATCATAGAGCAAACATTTCTAATGTACTGAATTATAAAATGAGTTTAAAGACTCAAAGACCTCTGTGGAGGTTGTTAGCCAGTGTTGAAAATATTGCCTCTGAAACATTACAGTAGCTTAGTAGATATGAATGAGCTATTAAAAAAAATAATCACAAACAGCCCTGTCCCTCCAAGACAACAAAAACCCTTTTGTACACTTGCATTTTTGGTGTAAGTAACTTCCTGTCCTTCTGCCCATCCTTACAAAGATCTCAGCTGCTTAACACCAAATACTTGAAATTATGAATGCTCATTGTCATAAGCAACTTTGTGCAGATGATTAGCCTGGATCCTAGAACTTAGGCAAAGGGAAGATTAAATTAACTAAAAGCACATGATCAGCTTAGACTGGGCTGAGACTGGGGTAGACTACCTTTAGGACTTTGCTTTAAAAATCTTTGCGAGTTTAACTCCCAGTAATGCATGGATTTCAGCTGAGCATCTGTGGGACAAGCTAATCTGCAAATTCTTTTTATTTTTTTTTTGTCTTCAATAGAAAGTCATTGTCTTTTACAGGTAGGTGTAAGGTGAAGGTAAAGGTGAAAACTGTCTTTTCTGAAAAAAACTGAGCAGATTTGCCTGTGGACTAAATAATTTGGTTTGAAAACACTGCAGAAAGAAACTTGGAAGTTGTAGATCAGTTTTCATATGGTCCCAGTCTGTCTGGACATATTTCATAATAAAAATTGCGAAATTTTTGCATAGTTAGATATAATTCTCTTTGAGGAGCCCAGTTCAGACAGTGTGAACAACAGTAAGTTCCTGAACTACAACATGTTATCAAAAGAGATTTCCAATTTGAGATGCAATACATATTTTTCTGTAGCAAGTCTACACTTCTTTCTCTACTGCTCCTCCCCAGCATTTATTGGAAAGCCTACACTTGAGCTGAAAAAGTCTCTTAACAGAAAATATTTTATTGAAAAACTTAAAACTCTTTGAGAAAAAATGCTTTATACAAATCTGTTTAAAGCTGTGATTTAGTTCTGGTCACGTGGCAAGGTGCCAGGGCTGAAAGATGTTTTGGGCAAGAATTTCTCTTCTTTGGCTCTCCTCTCCCCCAGATAATTTCTGTGTATATGTGGGACTGAACTACTCCTCTGGCTGCAGACAAGAGTACAAATTCTCCTTGGAATATTTTATTGAAGTTGTTTTTGTAGTAAAATCCAGTGTGGCAGTGTCCCACCATTCGTGTTTGAAATGTGAACCTGCATCTTCACATTTCACCCAACACTGCCTTCTTTTCATCAAAGGCTTTCAAATATCTGACACTTATTTCAGTGCCATGGTGATGCAAAAACCCTGTGGCAGCCCTTGCTGTCATTGGAAAATTGGGACTGTTTGTTCTGAGATGGCTAATGAAGAAATGCAAGAGAGCAATTTCATCAATCTCACATTTTTGTGCTCTGCTAGCTTTGAAAATGAGAACTTTTTTTTTTTTCCTCCCCATGGATAAGGCGTAGAACAAAACTTTTCCATAACTGTGCTAAACCAGATCACAGAAATGCTCTGGCATGGGCTCTTGCCACACTGGTCAGGCAGGAGGGGTTATTTGTTCACTGTCCCTCCAAGTCCTCTTTGGTGTGAAACAGTGGAAAAGCCTGAATGCAAACATCAAGGGTGGTGAGTAACCCAAAGAGAGAAATTTATGCTGGTGCTGGGGAAAGTGAAAAGGGCATTACAGGGACAATGCAAATGGCATAGAGCAAAAACTTTGTCTAAAATAGGTGTGAAGGGTGTTTGGTCTTCAGTTGAGGCAGGTGGCTTTGCACCAGGTGCTGGTAATAAAATCTGCAAAACAAAAAGGAAGAATCAGTTGGGATAATTCTGGAATAACCTCATTTGGACACTATCATTTGGGCTGCCTGTTAGAGAGCAGCAGCGGGGAATTGTACTGTTATGTGAAACTCAGCTTCCCACATTAAAGAGAGAGTGTTGTAGAGTTCAAGAAAAACCAATACAATTAATGATGGTTTAGGTTTAGTTTTGGTGGGGTATTGAAGGCCCAGAAAAAAACAGGCACAGAAATTAACTTTGAAAAATACTTTCAGACAATATGATTGAGCATAAATGCAATTTATCATAAAACATATTTTCCTTCATTTTATGACTGCATTGTTGTAGTGACTGGATAGATTAC
This sequence comes from Lonchura striata, assembly GCF_050655825.1. Lineage (NCBI taxonomy): Eukaryota > Metazoa > Chordata > Aves > Passeriformes > Estrildidae > Lonchura > Lonchura striata. Next base: position 11,363,840 of record NC_140741.1, on the reverse strand, counting down.
TTTCTTTACCAATATCACCTTTCCTCCCTGCCTGTTTTTGTCAGAGTTCTTCAAGAGTTTGCCTAGCAAACTGCTTCCCCAGTGGTGCAGTGTGACCTCTTACTGTGGTTTAAACTCTCCAGGGCAGTTCAGTGCTGCACCTCTGTGTTAAGGTTTGCTGTCTGCATGAAAATCATGTGCTCAGAGTTTTAGAGCTTTGTATCCTGTTATGCTGCTGCAGCTCTGGTGTTTGAGATGCTGGAAGCTGATTCCTTGCCCTGGGCAGTCAGTCTCTTGTTTCTTAGGAGACAGGTTGGGAAGGTTTGATGCTTTTCTTTTTAAACAATTTTTTCTTGTCTTATAACAAGAAGGGATGCTTATGGGAGCAGTGTTTTATAGTTTTGTTGGTCTGAATAAATAGAAAAGCCAAGAGATGATGCCTTGGACATATGTAGAAACCCAAAAGCTCTTACAAGTTGAAGTGTCTCCTCATACAGGCCCATCCACTACTTCTGTCTCTAATAATTTTCTTGTCCAGATCATGACACCTCATGTAATGCAATATATGATATATCTAACTTATAAAAATATAGTATATGCATGCAAATGAAATAATATGTATAATTTATATACAATATATATGTCATGTTGGATAATGAGCTGAAACAAATTCTTGCAAAAAATCCCTTTTCCTGTTAGAGGAAGGAACAGGATTCCCTTGATGTCTGTGTACAGTGCAGAGGGGAACTCGGTACCCAATTGCTAGTTCACTGCATGACATTTAAAAGCAGTATAATGATACCAAAATCAGCATTCAGTGACCTTTTCTTTGCTTCAGAACTATTGTAAATGTTTATGGCCAAGATCTTGCTGAGAGGAAGCTCTGCAGAGGATGGGGCCTTCCTTTGTTGCTGTTTGCTGGACAGGGAGTTTCTCCAAAGAAGGAGAAAAAATTGGTGTCCCCCAGAGAAATCCAAAAAAACCTTACTGCACTGCTCACCTGAGAGCAGATTCACCTGAGAACAGAGTCACTTGAGAGAAGAGAATCAAACAGTGCAATCACCACCTGCCTGTTGTCTGCAATGAGAATTGGATATTGTCAGGAGGAGAAATGATGGTTGAGGGAGTTCAATTCAATTTCCTTCCCCCTTGTGGTGCTGAGATTGAGTTAATTTTGCTTTTTTGGCTTACAAAGCCAGTGGTGAGACGCTGAAAAATGACCAAAACTCGGTCTCTGCTTAGGCCCCCAAATGTAAATAATAGCACCAAGGTGTTCTGAGGATTTGAGAAGAAACTTGGCTTGGCTTTGTAAGGACAATGGAGACAACAGAAGAACATAATGGGTTCTGATGAAGATGGACATCTTTATCAGATTATCTGATAAAGATGGAAGAACATCTATGGCAAAGGTAGCTGGGAGGACCATCAGGGCTGCTGCAGTTGTGTTCTGCCTTTGCACTGAAGGGAAAACTCCTGCATTCACTGAACATCCTTGCACTCAAAGGTAAGGACTTTTCTTGGAAACAGCATAAGTGCAACTCCAGCCAGGTACTAAAAACCTCACCCAGACCCTGACCATAAAAAGTGACATAGCTCTGATGCATTAAGGCAACTGGATTAACTGGACAATGCTGTCTTCCTGTTTGTTTCCCAGTGGACAGGAATTAAAGCTATTAATTAAATTAAAGTTATTAAAGCAACTAAATTAAACTGAATGATGTTAAAACACACTTTTAATGCCCTTAAGACCGTTTGGATGCTTCTGGCTGGAGGAGATGTTGTCTTGTCATTCTTGTGTGATCAGAGCCCTTTGTCTGTGTACCTCAAATTGTGTGTCTAATGCACACAGAACAAATAGGATCATCCCATGGCAATGCTTGGTGTTATTTCGGGTTTGAAACTCCTGTTATTTGGGGTTTTAGAAAACTTGAAACTCTACACTGTGAGCTGGCTTTGTATTGCTTGGTCTTCATGTTCAGTTTCAAAAAGGGGTTTGGCTAAAGGAGACAGTGCATAACTGTGTGCAGAGTCACAGATGTGCACAGTTGGGGTTTCCCAAATGTGCTTTCATTCCTTTCTCCAGCTCATCTGTCCAAATGCTTCTTGAGAGGATACTAGCACCAAACATAAGAGGAAATAGTTTCCATTTTCAAGTTTGAATCTCTAAATGTTACTGTTCTCCCTGAGGTCAGCACAAGGTTTTTATTTCCCTGTTCTAAGCAGGATAGAAAATTGCCAGTATCCTTTCCCCCCGCCCCCCATCTTCACAGGATTTATCCATGTGCAATCACTGCTGATTGGATTCTCCCTTTTCAGGCACCCAGCTGTGCTGCTTGAATGCTCACCCCAGCCTGCTTGCCAATTTTAAATGCTTTATAGGGACATGTTCTTATTCAAGCCAATCTGAATTGCACATCATTTCAAAACAACAACAACAAAAAATCCACACAAAGACACAACCCCCCTCCCCCCCCCAAAAAAAAATCTAAATCCACCCTATCCCCCAAGCCCCAGCCTCAGATGCTCTCAGCCTCTGGGATATCCCTCTATAGAATGACATGTCTGTCATGATAAGAGATGCAGCTGAACAGGGATCAAGTTTGGCGTCTCCTGAGAATTTCAGGTGTTGGGTTGAACCTTTTCTCCTGGAATATCTCCCCTTTTCTGACATAGCAGAACTCTTTTTTCAGTTTTCACTTTTGGAAGCCTAAGATGCCTTATGGTAACAAATTTCTTCCGACCACCTTCTGCAGAAAAAAAAAAAAAAATGTTTTGTCATCTAATGAGTGAAGTTGCAGAATTCTTTGCCCATGTTGAATGCTCCATTATTCTGTACAGAAGCTTTTTCTGCATATATATTTTTTTCTCCATTGAATTAAAAGCTCAGGTACTTTCATGAACCAGCCCTTCAGGAACCTGGGTTAATCAAAGTGGATTTTGTATCTCAGGAGGAGACCCTGTGACACCCAAGCTATCTACAGGCTTTTGACAACAAGCCAGGGAATCTGCAGCAGTCTTAATTTTGATTGCTGTGGCTCAAGTTGCCACATCTCTCTCTTGGAAGATTTTCTTCTAAGTTGTTCTCCCCTTACTGTGTTTGAGTGATAGCATGATGTGTTTTGGTTAGGCTGCCGAGGCTGCAAGGTAACAAATGTATGTTTGCAGAAGTTGTCATGGTTGGGTTGGTTTTTTCTTTTGTCTGAAGGCCTGTGGCATTTTTTGTCAAAATCAACTCTTAAACAGCCTCTAATAAGAAAGCTTTAGGGTTCATCAAATACTAAAACTGGTCTTTGAATAACAACATTTGTAAACTTCAATTCAAAGACCTGCTGGAAGTAGTGGCAAGCTGACAAAAAGTTGTCATGGAAACCACTAACACCTAGATATGGGTGAAAAAAGGAGCTTTCATTCAGAGACCACAATTATTTGTAAAAGAAATCTGTAAGTTTCTGAAACATTTTTTCTACTCAGTTGTGATGGTAGGGCTGCTATTAATTTTCATAAATGTGTGTGTGCATTCACAGACACAGATGAGGAACGTTCTGCTGGATGTATTAAAAAATTTCTGGAACATGAAATTGCAGAGAATCAATGAGAGATTAAGGGTAGGGTTTTGTTGGCCCTTTGTGTTTGATTATAGCTTATCCATTTTTGATAAAATGTGTTTAATTCTTGTTAAACTGAGCGCAAGAGAGAAAAAATGTGCATATGAAATAAATTTATGGGAAAGATATGGAACAGAGAGAAAGTACCTGAGAAGCCTGGCTAATCAGGAAACTAAATGGCAGCTGAAATTAAGAAGATAGGAAGGCTGAGTTTTTATAGCCTGTATTTTAGATACCCTTTTGATTTTGTCTTAATAAAGTAACTCAGCAGTTAATTAACACTCTTAGAAAATGTGTAGTACATACCTAAATATGGCTTTATATACTTTTTTTTTAAATTCAGATTTTCAGTTGTCTAAAGACTGTGCTGGGCAATGATAGGTCTGTGTCATTTAGGTAAACTTTTAGAAACATCACCTTTTCTGTCTTTACAGAGCTCTTTCTGCTGCCTTGGGAAGGCTGCCCTAGAACAGAGGCTGGACAGAGCTAAATAATAAAGCAGGGATTTATTAAAAGGATCTCCTCCCTGGATCCACCTTGGGCAGCACAAGAGCCCAGCCAGGGCTGCACCCAAGATGAACCAAAATGGTCCCAAAATGCACGAGCGCTCCTGGGGGCTCTCCCTGGGATCAGTTCTGCTCCATTGGCACCTTGGAGTTCATTGTCCCATTCCAGCTCCAGCCCAGGCAGTCCCATCCTGCTTGTTTTTCTCTCTCCAGACCACATTGTTTGTGCTCCTGGGGCTGAGATTTGGATCATTTGTCCTTGGTCCCCAGCTAGAGAAGGAATTGTTTTGTCTCCCTGCTCTGGGCAGAGAGCTCACCATCCCCTAATGTGAAGCTCAGAACTGCATAGTAAAGCAGCACAGAATCTGAAAAATATAAAAGCTGAAACCTGAGGCATGATTTAAGGCAGATATTTAAGTGTTACAATATTTTTTGGAACACACTAAACTGACTTTTCTGCACAGAAGAATCGCACTACATTCTCAAAGGCCTATTACTGCCACTGTCCCCTGTCCAGTGCAGAGTTTTTAAATTATATTTTGCTGCTTTTCTCACTGATACTGAGCATTTCCAGTGGGGCATTGTTTACTGTTCCATGCTTGCTTTTGGCTAGGGATCGTGATGCCGCAACCTGATGTCTTAATTAACCAGAATTCACGATGCAGGGTTTAGGCTGACACTCTGCTTTTATGTCAGTGCTGTGTGAATCAGTAAAAATCCCAATATAACAATGAAAAACCTTAATTGGCATGATGATCACTCTTGGTTTAGCATGACAGGCCCTGGAGACAGAGCTGATGAATAAAGATGCAGAGCCCTAGGTACATGGTGAGAGCTGCTGTTGACTCATCTTAGTGATTATATAGAAAAGGAGGCTTTCTTCTACATTCTGAGTTTCCCAATGAAACTTCAGACTGAGTAAGGATGACATAACTGGGCCAGGCCCATCCAGGGCTGTGTGTTTCCTCCTAGAGACAGCAGTAGCAATAGAAGACAGCAGAGAAGAACCAGGCAGAGTCACAGCTCCTGAGTCCAAGCTGGTGCCTTGGGGGTGGAAAACCTTGTGGCAGCAGCTCTTTGCTCATCCTGCCAGTGCTGTGTGCACTGCAGGGCTGGTGCCTTCACCTGGGCATGAGTCAAACCCTCACCCTGTGGGAATCCAGGGCTTCCCTCTGGCTGCCCTGGCAGGTCTGGGACCCTGGCAGGGGGTGAGGAACCCCCCTGGACAGAGCCCCCAGAGACACTGTCTGTGATCTCTGTCCATGGAAAAGAGTTTTCAGTCTTACAGGATGAATTACAAGCTCTGAGTGTTTGATATAAAGGGTAATTAAGTGTGGCACAGGTGAAAAAGTAAAATTTTAGGATTCTGGATTAGGGGTTCAAAGGGGACAAGATGGAGGAAATTGGGTGTGTCTTGTCCTTTTTCTCCTTCTTCATGCCCTCCATGTGTCACTGTGGTGTTGGCATTTTTCTGTTGGTTCAGGCTGGGGACACACTGTTCAATGTAGGTGACAGATATTGGCATGTTATTGTAAATCCAGCCCAGGGAGTTTCTGGTATTTAATGTTTGTAACATCCCACTGAGGGCAGAGCCCCACATGCTGCCCTGCAGGACAGAGCTGCGGCAGGGCAGCAGAACATGTTAGAGATAAACAGAATAAACAACCTTGAAACCAGCACAGACCAATTATGGCTTCTGCTTTGGCAGTGGGGCTGACAGACAGAGACTTTTTTCAATCTCGGAATCATCAATACCTCAGATTCCGACATCACCCAAAGGAGGAAAATGCAATTCCTTGAAACCTGCCATGTGACTCCTTGTAATACTAAGGGCCTACATTGAGCCTGTGGTAGAAATCAGTCTTAGAAAAGGTTGCTTGACTACTCTGCCTTGTCCTGCTGATGCTGGATAAAACAAATAAAAGTTTAGTAAGGGTTTCAAGCAGAGAGTGCATGCTATTCATTTCACATGGATCATTATATACTCATGTCTATTTAGCTATTCATTGCCTTGCCCTTTGGTCCAACTGTTAACTGAAAACAAATTCATTCCTGTTTTTATTAAAGCAAGTGGTGCTGTAATGACCTGCAACAGACTAAATCCATGGTGGAAGAGAATTACAGCTGGAGCCAGAGGGGTTTAGGAGATCAACATAACATTTTTGGTGGAAGAGAATGGTAGTTTAATAAAATATGAAGCAGGATTAATGCTGCAGATGACCTTAAAATACTGACTAGCAAAGAGTAGAGTTGCAATTGCACATACATGTGCAGCTGTAGCTGGCTGATTGCGAGTGCTTGTGTTTAAAAGAGATGTTCAAAATGATATAAAAGACCCTAAATATGGATTGCTTGTGTTCCTATAGTTTAAGTTCAATGTCAGCCTACCCCAGAAGCAAAAAAAAAAACTAAGCTGTTTCTCCCATTCTGTGAAAACTAAATGAATTGGTTTTGAAAATTGAAATTTATGATAGCAAATTTTTCACAGTGTGTAATTATGGTGCTGTAACTGCTGGAGCAGACTCTTGGTTTGTCTTGTTCTTGGAGACTGTCAGCCATGGACTGGTGCTGGGGAATGCAGTCTGCCTCCAGCAGATTTTTTATGATATTTTTCTCCAATACCTCACTTGTTAACTTTATAAATTCTCTCTCTTTTTTTTTATTTTTATTTTTTTAAATAAACTTCAGCCATAATTTCTGATGTGTTTTGGTCCAACTGGGATGTGTAACAGGTCCTTGCCATAGCCTTTTGTGCTGACCTTTTCAATTAATTCACAGCAACACTGAACAAAACTAATAAGGTAATGCTGAGATGTGCTTGCAACACCCAGTGTCAACAGCATGGCAGTGTAAGAATGGTTTGAGACTTAATTAATCTTTTCTTATTGTTGAGCCTTAGGCTATGTCCACTGAAATCTCACTTCCATGAGTCTTTAAGAAAAACCTTCTTTAATGCATTTTTAATAACATGGTGGCATATTTTATGATGATGTTGGTTTAGTTTTGTTAGAAAGAAATAAATTTTTATTATACATTTTAACACCAGTGGTACCTAGACTAGTGCTATTAGGTATTTCATAATAACTATGTTTTAGTCCAGTAAATGTTTTTATTTCTTGTAGGCATATCAAGTTATCATATGCCCACAGGCATAAGGCTTTATCACGCTTTAATTCCAAAATATTTTCCCCAGGTGTAGTTTTTTTTGCGCTAAACTTGCAGTGCAAGGACAGAAGCCTTTGGTTCTGTCTTTGAATGCAGTTTGGGATGTGGGAGAGATTTTTGACCATTCTCCCAGAAAACTCAGCATCCTGCCCAGCTGAACTTTGCCTGTACATGAAGAAAATATCCATTTTCTTTAAAAAGAAATTAATAACAAATATCCATTTTCTTTATCTCTTGACAGAGAGACTGGAGGTTAAAGACCTGCTGCAGCAGTGCACTGAAGGACTTGATCAATTAGCTGACAGACAATCCTTTTGAAATCTGAAGATTAAACCAGTGGAGTGAGTAGCAGACTCCCACTGACTTCAGTGAGCCAGGACTTAATCTAATTTCCTAATTAAATGGTCCTGTTCTTCAGCAAAAGCATTAAAAAGATAAATGTTCAGTAATTGCTTTGAGTATTTCCAGTGAAATCTCTTTGCTTAGGATAACACATTTCACATTTCAGTGCAACAACCACAAACTTTTGTGGTTTCAAACTGTGCAAGAGATAAGTATGAAGGTGGAGTAGTACATTTGTGGACTTTTCTCTCAAGGTAATGATTTTGGACTGCGTTGTTGGGGTGAATAATTTCCTTCATTGGCTCACTTTTCTGTCTCAGATTGTTGAAATCAAAGGTGGCGAAAGGTATTTAAAATACTTCTGAAAAATCAGCTCTTAAACTAACATTTTAGTCTTTTATGTTCAGGCCTAAATATAATTATTTAGAAGATAAAAGCCTGGGGAAGAAAGATCTGTCTCTTGTGAACCATTTCACCATTATTCCTTTTGATCTAATTGGCCTATAGCAAAACTCCTCTTTATTTTCCATTAAGAGGAAGAAAAAGGATTTTATTTTTCTGCTTCAGGGAGGAAAAACATATGATTTGGCACCCTCTATTCAAATAAATTGTTGCATTTACTATTTTTGCACTAGAAAATTATTTTACGTTTGCAAAATTAATCTCAAAGATTTGAAAACATTTTCTGAATGGGATGAATTGTGTATTTTAAATAGGAAAATAGAATAAAACAATCAAAACCAAAAGTTGCCTGAACAATTCCCACTGTCACAAAAGAAAGATGACATTGTTGCTGAGATGTGGGTCACGGCAGGATATGCTTCATATGTTTAATTGAATATTTTTATGAATGCCACACTTTCATGCATTTCTTATGAAAGGAAACATAGCGTTTTCATTTATGAGGAGGTAGGAGCAAGATTGTGTTAAAGAGATGAAAGGCTGTGATTTATTCACCACCAGCTGCCAGCGCTTCCGAGCTGAGAGGTGATAGCTCATGAGAGGGATTTCTAAGGGCAGGAGAGCTGGGGTTCATCTCATGTCCTGAGGGAATATCTCCTTCAAGGACACGCTCTCCTGCTCCACTGACACCCCCACCTAAAGCCCAGCTGGGGGGTGGGAATGCCATTTGAGCCCCCTCTCTGCTAAAACAGCGCTTGAAGGGGGGGGTTTCTCCTTTCTGTACAAAGCAAGGGAGTGCAGCACAGAGACTTGGAGGTCAGGTGGGTGATCCAGCCAGAATTCCATGTCCAAGCTGCCTGTGAGCATCTCCCACGGGCAGCCACATTGCAGTGTCTTCCCCTTGGGAACTCAGCTTGGTTTTACACCTCCCTAGGGCCCAGAGGGAAGGCAAGGCTCCAGCAAGACTGGCAAAGATGCCAAAGCAGTGCACTGATGCTTCTCACCCCTGCAGGGGTGGGGAAGGATGATGGTGCTGGCTGCTGGCTGTGGTGCAGACAGGCTTTCAGCTGATTTAGATGTATTCCCTCTGGTGGTCAGAAAACTTCCCAAAAGGAAATAGCATCTGATTTGGACAGATGTCTGTCATTGTAATTATAAGTTTTCAAGTGGTAAATGACAGCAGAAATGGTCAGAATCAAAATATTTAGGCTGCCTCCCATGTGTGTTCTAAATCAGGCTGAGCCCTGGCACAGAAACGTGAAATAAATAAGCACACCCTCCCTGGGGGCTCATGCACACACAGATAGGAAACCATTTTTATTAGGGGAAAGCAAACTGTGTTTGGTAAATGCAGAAACTGAATCCATACAAAACTAAAGTAGAAAATGCATGTATTCCCCTTGGTTACATTAGCATTACTCCACTATTTCTTTTCTAGTAACATCCAGAATTGGGCCACAGTTTCCACCCTGCTCTCTTAATTTGAAACAACAACAATAACCACAGAAAGGTTTTATAAAATTAAGGTGTTTGGTTTTAAGATCTCAGCTCTGCTGCTTTCTTGTTTTCTATCCCTCCACAAGGTCCTCAGCTAGTGCTATTTCTTATTGTGGAATAATCTCTTCTGTGTCTTGCAGGGGAAGCATAATCTCTGTTGTCTATGTTAGCCAAGAGTCCAGCAGGAAGATGAAAGAATACTTCCAGAGGCTCTGGAGAAGATTCATTGCTTCTGGAGCATTTTCTTCTCCACAAACATTCAAGGCAAGCACTTTTTCCTCTCCAAGCCCCTCTCCTTACCCAGGACTCCCTTTCAGTACGAGATACATATTAGTCAATTTTTATGCAACTTTCCAAGTGTTACAGGGGAAGGATGAATTCTTTGCCAGCTATAAATCTGGGATGTGGACACACATGATGGTAATAGCTCATCACATGAGCTAATTAGTAGTTGATTACTTTAACATGGAAGGAAAACATACTACAAAAACTTTTTTGTATTCCGCTTGCTCTCACCATGCACTAAACCTGACCTAAGACACTTCCATTTATTATTTTTTTTTCCTTTTTGCTCTGAGATTTTAAGAGGTTGTTCTCCTAGGGTTGCTAAGTCTGCTTTACTGTTTTACGATATCTTATTTCAAAATGTGACCTGACACAGGATTGAGTTAATTAGTTAATGATTAAAAACCAGGCTTCTCTCCAATCAGAAATACATTTCTCTAAATGAGGTTTATTCTGATCTCTCTTATAAGATAATTGTTTATGCAAGCTCCTCTGGCATTCATACAGAATTCAGATTGCCTGCAATTGCCTGCAAAGTTTGAATTAACACAATAGAAACCTTCTTCACTTGACAAGTGAATTTTTTTTTGAGTTCAGGGTTACTCCTCAGCTACACTTGCAGAAGGCTGAATTATTTTGGTGCTTTGTGTCCTGCTTTCTCATCACATCTTCTTCAAAGCTTAAGCCACACTGGCTCTCATCCTGCCAGAGAGGATTTGGGCAGGCTGATCATCAGGTCACTGATGAAAACCCATAAGTGCTGAGCCATGAGCAGGCAAATTGCTTTTGTCCTACATCCCATGCTCTGACTTCACACCTTTCTTCTTTTCATGGTTGAAATGTGGCTTGCAACAAGTAACAAATCTCCCCAGTTAAGGGGCTTCTACAAGAAAAGTTATTTCTTGTGTACTCATCCCTTGAAAATTTGATAGCTCCATGTTTGTGACAGAGCGAGGAGCTTGGGTTTCCTTTTTCCTGTCGGAGTTGAGCAATGGAATTTTCTGTTTTGATGAAAATTCAGAGGTTTTGAAGCTGCACCTGCATGCAGCTAAAGTTACTGTCTGTTTTTAAAGAGTTCATCCTGCAGCCAACCCCCAGCCAGCTCTGGTTCCTGTTTCATTCAGGGCTTGAACGCTCCAGTCCTAATTCTTCAGTTCCTTACATTTCACCCAGGCATTTACACCTGTAGGAAGTGGATTTAACAGGCTTTGCAGCTTGATATTTATGCCTTTCTTTGTAGTTTTTCCAATTGAAATAGTACAAGAACAGTAAAAGTAATGGAGTAAATGCCTAGGAGAGATGGGATGCAGTAGGAAACCAAGTTGTGATTAATTTTTCAACATCCAGATCTATTCAATCTAGTTTCTAGGTTCTATTCACTTGAAAAGGGAATACAGTATACTAAAAGATTTTTGAAATCTTTCCAGAGAGGAAAACCAAGGATTGTACCTGCTGACAGGTAGTTTGGTTTGCAGATTCCTTCAGTGTGTACCATGTGCTGGGAGTTGTGATGAGTTTGGTCAAAAGCTGGAATGTCAGGAGGGAATGGCAGGACAGCCTGAGTTGTGTCATCAGCTGAAATCAGCTGATCAGGGTAATGCAGGAGAGCAATTATCCTTCCCTCCCTGTTCTCAGGTGTTCTGAAATCTGAGCAAGGTTTTCTGGCATCTTAGGGAGCTCATGCTCTGTTTCTCCACAGGATAAAAATCAAGCAGAACACATAAAGTTAGAAAAATTAGAGACTTCTTGGCAGCAAGTTGTGGCTCTTGGCATCACTGTTAGAGGAGAATGTGTGGCCATACATCTCCCATTGCTGGTGGCTGATAAATTTCCAGAGCTGTTCCTGGGTGCTTAGGCAGCTGGCATACTCTTAAAATAAGATATTTGTGATAGGGAATTGACAGGGCAGTAATTTCTCCTTCAGATTCTTGCACTCTCAGTGCAGCTGAAGTGATACAATTAGGATTTTAAATAAGGCACTGCTTCACCAAATTATTTTGGTTAAGATGACCCTGTGGAGGGAGATCAGTTTATGTTTTATGCCCTCATGGCAGCTTGCCTCTGTTGTGGCGCGGCATGCGCTCCTCTCGCCGCGGCACTCCGAGCCGTGCCGGGCTGGGCGGTGAGGGAAGAGAAACGGGCGGCCGCTTTCCCCTGCAAGCTCTGCAGTTCAGTTCGTGGCGCGCGGGGACAGACGAAGGCGACACGGGACTTGGGGGTGAACAGGATGGTTTTATTCAGCGAGCCCCAAGACCCCCTCGGGGGCGGGAGCAGAGGTTTTATACAGAACTCAGGAGGAGGGGTGTAGGAACAGTAACCACTAAGGGAATAGCAGGGGAGGAGTTTAGGGCAGAACTAACATAGCACAAACCTATCAGGGGAAACAGGGGAGTGGAATAGTACAAATGGATCAATAGAGTGTTGAGCCTCACTAAATAGACAGGGAATGGTCTGGAAGCTGAGGAGGGGGCTAGGATGAATGACAGGGAAGGTTCCAGGGAAAGGGGCAGGGAAAGGGAGGATTGACCACTTGGAGATGAGGGGGTTAGGGGAGAGCTAGGGAATACTGACAACTGGGGAGAGGAGGAGATTAGGGATGGGGGGGGGAAACAGATATTAAACAAATATCAAATTAAAGACACACCACCGCAGCCTCACCTGAAAGGCTGAGGTCTACAGTTATGAAGGCTTCTGGTGGAAGAACTCTTCAAACAGAAGTGGGCTGTGGCAATTTCATCTTGAAATTAATGGAATTTGAATAGGCAGTGTCAAGGGGGAAGATGCTCTCTCCAGGTCATCCTGGCACAGCAGAAATAATTCAGTGCCACAATTGGCACCCAGAAGTGCAGCAGCAGTGAAAAGGTACACCAAAATCTCTGATCCAGGAAGCTGATGGGGGTGTCTAGAACCCTGCCCTGTATAAAACACAGAGCTCTGCTTATTTTCTCAGTGGTAGCTGACAGAACTTCTGTCTGCCTTTGTCCAGGCCTGCTGGACCACACAGCCATGCCCCAGCCCCATCTGTGTGCTCTGAGGATGAAGTCACAGAATCACAGAATGAGGTTGGAAGAGACCTCTAAGATCATCAAGTCCAACCTGTGCCCTAACACCACAGCTAGACTAGAGCACCCACAGTGAGACCATGCTGAGATAAGGCTTTAACAAGGTACTCTAGCTCCAAGCTGAACTGGGAGGAGCTGATGCACACCTGCATGGCTGGGGTAGGGTAGGTGTGAGCCAAAGGGGTGTGTCTGGGGTCTTGGCACGTATCTAAAGGTCAGACACTTTTAGCAGGGACATTGTGACATGAACACCACCTTCTTCTTGACTCCAAAGCAAGGTAAGCAGCCAGCTGGAAGTCCTAAGGTGCCTGAATGTACAGTTGGTCAATAGATGAATGGCTGTGGAAGGGAAGATGAGCCCTGTTCATGCCTAATTAGAGCCCTGCCAGCTGTGCCTGCATGGCTGAGGCCTTGTGAGACCCAAGAACATCTGGTCCTCATCAAGCTGTGAGCTTTTGGCTGATGAGGAGCATGCATTGCTCATGTGTCTGCGAGGCAGATGGCAAGAAGCGTGATGGTAGCAAAGTTCCTCTGGGAGCTCCTGGTGAAGGCAAGTGTGTCACAGTTGGTTTCTGAGCACTGCAGGCTGTGTTAGCTGCAGGAACTTTCTGCCCAGTGAATTGTTTCCCGAGGCAAACTGTGTCTGTACAAAACAGACTTTAGAGGTAGCTTGTTTTCATCCTGCCTTGATGAGATGGCTGGCATGGATAGCCAGAAAAACACATCATGGCTCTGATGTTATTTTCTGCAAGGGATAATTGAGACTGAAACACTGGCCCTGGAACAGGGAACCTTAGCCTTCTCTCCAGCTTGTTAAAGAAAGCAGTTGTGATTAAAATAATGAATGAAGGAAAGAGTTTGGCCTTCCATTGTATTAATGTTCTGTATTTCACCAGACCCATTAACGCACTGAGCTTCAAATCCTGTTACTCTGGATTGCAAAGAGCAGTCCTTTCACTAGCTGTAGTCAGCCCTGGGTCCCTGGAGCTTTGATAAAGCAGAAAGGAAAGACTAAAAGTTCATCATCTGGGGAAAGAAGCCCAGATTCCTTTTTCTGGTGAAAAATAGCAATGAAGTAGCATTGTTCCTGTGTTTGCACCAGATCGTGGAAGTCACACAATATTCCCCTTGCACAGCATCATTTTGCCTGTCTGTCCTGTCATGCTGACTCTTGCAGCTGCCTGGCCCAAGTCCCAGCCCTCCAGCAGGAGCAGAATGCTGCAGTCTGCCCTCGTGTGTGTGTCAGGAAACACCAACATCAGCCTCCTTCTCTCACAATCATGCTGGCTCCCATCTGCTTTAGAATCCAGCTCCCCTGCTCTATTCAAAACTCTATCTGACAATCTGGATATTAGCACAAAGATGTTGTTCAGACTGCTCTAGAAAACAAAATGCAGAGAGGAAGGAATTTTGTTGAAAAATATTAGATGAATATTACAAGCTGGAACTTGTTCCAGCCACTGTGCTCTCCACGCATCTGACAAAAACAGTGCCTGGCTTATCTATTACAGAAAACCCCCGTGACCAAAATGTACTTCAGCTGCTGGAAACCATTGTAATTTTCCTACTGCTCGCTATTTACACCAGGAGAATGAGTGCTAATTAATTTTTGTTAGGTACTTTACTGTGATTGCTCAGCATTCTCAAGGGAAGACCGAGGTCAAGAATCAGAGTTTGTGGAAGGGTTTGTTTTTTTTGAGATGCTTTCCAAAGTTTTTCCTTGCACCTGGGATTTGTCAGCCATATCCTCTTGGGCTGTGTGGAGAGAGCATTATGCATGAACTTTTGGAGGAGGATGCTCCAGGATTAGAGTTTTAAGCAGTCCCCCAGGCTTTTCTTCCTGTTCCCTTTCGCCTTCAGACCACTCCCAGGTCTGACCTGCATTTGTGTGGCAGAGATGTTAATTTGGAGACAGGCAATGACAAGTCAGTGTAGTTAAAATGTGAGTATCTTCTGAGACAAAATTCACAGCTTTGCCCTGATCAGGTGAGATTAAAGCTCTACAGCTCAACTAAACTTAATATTTATGGCGTTCTTCTTTTGGCCCAGAGACCATCTTATCTAAAACAGATGAGAGCTTATCCTTGTCTTTAGATTCTGTTATTCCTACATTTTATTCTTGTAAATGAGCTATCAGAATTTAATGAAATGAACCCCTTTTTAAATAATGGACTCTATCCTGCAGAGTAGTAAGAAATAAAACTTCCCAATATTATTCAATGAATAGATAAACAGCAATGCTTCTAACACATTGAAACTAGTTTAAAAAAGTGGTGATTTTGGTTATGATCTTTGGTTTTCCTTTATTTTCTTTTCCTTTTAATGGCATTGGAGTATTTAAATCTTGGACTGCTTGGAAAACAGGAGTTTTACTTCTTATTTGGCATAAAATTCAAACAGGGGGTAATGCTGTCAGAGTCTGGAGGTGGATAAAACATTTCCCAGATTTTATAGAGAGCTTGAACTTGGGATTCTGATTTCCTTCTTTCCAAGGAAAGAAGCCAGACAAGAAGTTATATGTATAGAAATATTGTAGATGTATTAAAATATTTGTATGGCTCTCATCACTAGTTTCTGAGTGAATAGGTTTGGATCTGAATTTCAGCTGCAGTCAGGAGTCTGGATCAAGGCTTTAATTTAGGGCTATCTTTCCTTCTAAATGGCTTCTATGCGTTTATGACCCTGCTTGTTTGGTTTTTTGTTTTCTATTGGAAACTCAATAAATTTCAGATACTTTAGGCAGCACAATGATTTTAATTGGCAAAGAATAGCAGAGTTGTTTGCAGATAATGAACCTGTGGATATAATGGGAAGCTGATACCTGTGATTGTCAACCTTGACCTCCAACCATTTTTGCTTTAAGTAAAATCTTTGTGAAAGCTTTGTCAAAGATCTTTGAGGAAAGGCCAAAACATAAGTATATTGTTAGTCAATGCACCATGAAATCTTAAAAATAGAAGTTGATTTCTAATTTAAAAAAAAAAAGGGAAGAAAATATATATGCAATGTTAAGCTTCAGGATAAATTGCTGGGGTTATGGGAAAATCTGAAAAGGCAAAAAGTTCTGTGTTGCTTCCTGGCATTTGAGCAAACAGGTTTTTGCAGCTGTGTGTAATTACAAGAAGTTAGAGGACTGTTTATTTAACAATGATATATTTATACATTTACTAGGAAATACAGCATTAGTCAGAGAGGCATTAAAATATCTGTTAAGCTATCCATTATAATATCTGCAAAGTGAGCCCTTAAGAAATAGTATTCTTCCGTAGTATTATTCCATACAGTCATTTTTCAGTTTCCTGTAAACACAGCTAGAAAGACATAATCCAAAGGGGAAGTTCATGGAGGTTCACACAGAAACAGGGATGTGCACCTTTAAAGTTTATTTCTCTCTCTCTGATATAAATTTAACACCTGTTTACATGGCAGGACTTCAGGAGTTTGGAGTGGTTTTGGTGTGTTTGTGTCACTTTTATTATGTTGGGAAATCACATTATCTCCATTCCTCACGGGGAAAACTGAGCTCTGGCCTGATATATCCAAAAGGCAGAGAGGTGATTTAGATGGCCAGACCCAAGACTGACCTGCACTTCTAGTCCTGCAGACACATTTGCAAGTGATTTTTTTGTTCATGTGGAGTAATGCATGTCCTGAGTGATTTCTGCTGTGTTATGGAAGATGAATTTGCTGTTGTGCATTCCCTCCCTGGCCAGGACTAAGGCAGGGTTTATCTGTTGGAATCAACTCCATGTGGAGTGCAGTGACAGCCTCAACATTGATGAGAAAAATGTGTGGAGAAAGAGTGGATGGTGACACGACTCCAGTTTGCACAGCAGTCCCGTGCTAAAGAGCCTTTGATGGTGATGTGATGCAGTCCCTTCCCCATGGGACCATAATCCATATGCTGTAGATGTGCTTTTCTTGAAAAAACTTCCCCAGCTCATAGTTGATGCATTGAAAATTTCTATTCCTCCTTTAAAAGTGAAGTTCTGTTAAGTTAAAGAGCCCAGGGAACTGCAGCCAGTGTTTCAAAGTCACAGGCCAGCATCTTATGCATTTATATTGAAACCAGAAGATGGACTTTGAATATTTTTCTTGGGTAAGCTATCTTCTTTCTTCCTTTTCTTGAATTCATTTGGTGGTGCTGAAAAGTTCTGAAATTATTTCCTGGACTAGATTAATTATTTAAGACAATGGGAGTTGTTTAGTTGACTTCACAGTGAATTAGAACAAGTAATTTATTTAAAGGCAAGATACAGCATGAACAAGCAGTAAAATTAACTCTCCATTCTCTTGTTCCTCCTACAGAGACACACAGGCACTCTCACTTCTAAGCTCAGCTCTGACCTCTGATCATGAAAACAGATTGTTCTCCGGACCTTTTCATTTTATGGTCATTTGAGAAGAGGTTACTGGTGATGATGTTCACACCTTCCAACTTAAAACTGGATTAATATAATGAATTATTCTCTACAAGTTTTATCAAATGAAAACCAGAGTGTATCATGGAGTATTTAGAATATATTTATATTTTTTTTTCCTGGTTTGAAGCAGTTATATGGTGTGAAAACACAGAAAACTAGAATCATTTAGGTTGGAAAAGACCCCTAAGACCATCGAGTCCCCCCAGCACTGCCAAGACCACCACTCTAATAATGTTTAAATTGCTTCCTTTTGGGCATGCCTGTGCTGTAGATTTTAGAGGTGGGGAGCAAAACAGGGCTGTGATCAAAGATGGAGAACCAGTGGGATGAATTTGTTATACTGCAAATATATATATATTTGTTATATATATTTTATTCTCAGTCCTGCAGTGCATCTTTCTCCTCCATCAGTAACACATTTAGTCTGGGTGGAGAAGGCAGAACTCCACCTGATCTACTCCCTTGGGCCACAGCTAATAACCATATTTCTTATTTCTTTTGATGCCAGCAGTTATGGTTAGAAAACCAACACTGAACAATGCTGTGGCACTAGAGGGGAGAAAACATAACCCCCTGACTATTCCTTTTGCTCTTATTCTTTTAGCTGTTGTTAAGGAGGGATAAAACAGATTGGAGTCAATTTTATGGGGTGTAGTTAAGAATATGCCTTAAGGCTTTTGCCTCTTTCTGCTGTGGCAAATGTTATTGGGTGGGGACACACTAGGACAGTCCTAATTTTCCCAGTGACCTCAAGTTTCATCTTATTCACTTTGGTGGCAGTGTCTTGTGCAGTCATGGTTGAATTCACACAAGGTGGTTATTTAAATGGCATGTTCTGCCTTAAGGTTGTCTGTTTTTCTCCTTAATTAAAAACATTGGGATGCCTTACTCAACAACTACCCTTATCCTGCAAATCAACCTGAATCTGATTTTCAGCTCTCCAGCAATTTTAATAATAAGTTCATTTTGTTTTTTTTAAATAATATGTTAATTTTGGTTGGACTTGATGATCTTGAAGGTCTCTTCCAACCCAGTCATTCTGTGAATTCTGTGAATTTTCATACTCTTAAGAATCTTTTGATCTCACTCTGGATCGGGATATGATTTTCATCATTGATCTAATCTTTCTTCCACTGAAGTTAAAAAAAAAGCTTCCATTAAATTCAAGAGCAGACAGAATTTAATCCTTTTCAAAGCAGCACCTGGTTCATAGACAGGCGTGCTGCTTGGA
This sequence comes from Lonchura striata, assembly GCF_050655825.1. Lineage (NCBI taxonomy): Eukaryota > Metazoa > Chordata > Aves > Passeriformes > Estrildidae > Lonchura > Lonchura striata. The sequence goes on along the minus strand of NC_140741.1, from coordinate 11,345,342 downwards.
CCCTCAGATGGGAAAACACAGTTGAGATTTTAGTTTGATAATAAGCCTCTCTGTCTACAGCAACCCAGAGGACAGTCTGGATCTCAGTCTTAATGTTAAGGAGGGTTCAGGTCCCTACTTGTCTGATGCTTAAATCTTCTGCAAAATGAATTTCTTTGCCACTTTTAAAAGCAAGAGTGATGTTTTGTAACTCTTTCTTCTCTTTATTGCTCCCATCTCTGCATTCAGTGCAGAAAAAAAAACTCCTGCATAATGATTCCAATCTTCTCATAGTAGTCCTGAATTGACTCTTTATTTCTCTGTGTTTTCCTGGCTGTATACAGGGGTGGGAATGTAGAACATGTGGTGGACTGTTGTGAGGTTTCCCTGCTGATAGCAATATTTCTCTAAAGATGTATTTTTATAATATATTGTCTGAATCCACACCCCAAATTCACAAGGAGGAGATATTAAACTGACTCTTCCTGAAGATTCCAATAATCTTTAAAATCGTGGGTAATCTTAGCTTTTCAAACCTCTTTGGTACCCAGTGGTCCTGCACCTTTTACAAACAGTTAAAATTATTATTGCTTGATCTTGCTGCTTCTTTCTGGCTATTTTAATTCTGAGATTAGTCATGTGTGCTCCACAATTTCCCTGTAAAGGCAGGGGATGAGTTTTGCAATTGGCATGTTGTGATGAGACCATTTGGGACCCTGATATATTAAACAGGCTAGGGGAGATGAGAACTGTTTTGGATTTGTCTGAAGACATCTTTGGAGCCATTCAGTGAAAACAAAATAAGGGGGAAAAAAATTTTGTTTTCAGTGCTTCAGTTGCGACATTGTTTGCTTCAAAATAAAATACTGCAGTTTTAGGTGACTTAAACTTTGGGCCCAGTTCCAAAGAGAAGCATCTTGATTTAGGAAAGCATATTTTAGCAAAACCTTTTCATTCTTTTGATCCACTGTTTCTTCTTTGTACTTTTCTTCCTCTTGTGTGTCTGCAGCTGCCAAAGCTGTGGCACCAGAGCTGTAGACTGACCTTTCCTCTTTGCCACTGCATTTTTTGCATGGTTCAGGTGGCACTGTCCCCACATCACACCGAAGTGGAAGACAGCACTGGAAGCAGAGCATGGACAGCCAGTTTCCCTCAGTGCCTTCACAGACCTTGAGTCCCACCTGAAATCACCTCCAAATGAAATAAAGGCTAACAGAAATTGCATTCAAGAAAATTGTCTTGGAAGAGATTTAGAAATTCTTGGCTTAAGAATGTAGCCCTACTGTGTAACTATTGGAGATGAAGGTGTTAAAACTCTTTTGGGCTTATTTTTTGTTTCTGATTCTGCCTCTGGAGCAACTGTGCTGGTCACTGAAGGTAGTAGGAACACTTGACTGGATAGAACACTGGTTCCAGCTGCTACAGCCCCTTCTAAAATCACCCCTCTAGCAAGATGGTTATAATTAACTGTCCTTTCTGGTGTTTGGGAAGACATTCAAATAAACCCCAACCACTACAGAAGAACAAAGGGCTATCAGTGGGTAATGCTGATGAATGCAGTTACTGGTTCAACGGGGCACTTGTGGGAATTTGCCCAGGATTAATTTTGATTTCCCAGCACATTTGCAGGTGAAACATATTCTGAAGTGAAATAAGAGGTTAATCATGAGAAGGCAGCTGACTGCTCTAAGCAGCAGCCTTTTTCATCAATGCCTCTGATGCAAATAAAAACCCCAAACAGCCCTAAAACTAAATATAGCTTAAAAGTCCTCAAAAGCCAGTCAATAAATAGTAATTATCTCTCACAGCTGGAAGCATGTTTTGCTTTGAGTGCAACCAACAAACTGTGCTTGACTGTGTGCTGATTATTTCAATCAGCTTATAAAAGAGAATTCTATTTTGGAGCCCCTCACTTGGAAGGTGTTTTATTTCCAAACCCTTCCCTTCCTTCCCAAACTGCTGCAGACCTGGACGAGTGGCAAGGGCTGATGTGACCCCAAAGGTGGTTTGTGATTCAGGCTTGCTGATGGGCAGAACAGCCCCACATCTCCTCCCTGTGCCCCTGTGCATCCACTGCTCTCACCAGAGAGAGCAGAGCAGACATCCAGCGTGGATCAGCCCTGCAGCTTCCATGCAGGAGTGCCACTCCTCAGTATTCCACAGGGGAATCTCAGTATTTTGGGAGGGAGAGAAAGGAAGGAAAGAGATAAGAAGGCAGCTCTTGCAAGAGAGTTAAAAACCAGGCCTGCCATGTTTCATGGCACAGTGATTTTATTTTCTTTTTCAGACACCTCACCAGCACTGGAGAGTGGCTTAAGCTGTGAGATCCTGACAAACTGATCCTAATGCTGCTCTCTAAAGCTGGCAAACTGAAGGGCAAGTTTGGATTTGCTCTCAAAATTAACACATCAACAATCATGTCAGGAAACTGGCATTTATAATGTTCTTGTGATGCACTGTCCTCATTCCACAAAGTGAAATTGTGTTGCCCTACCAAACATCCTAGATGAAGCCTGAGCTGGTGCGGATAATTCCCATTTCAACAAGAGCCACATTTTTCAGCATCATCTTGCAGTTCTTGGGACCAGTTTTAGAAACTACATTATCTTTGAGGCTTTGTTTTTGCCTGTTAGAATGATGGATGTCTTCTGGAAAATAACATCTATTCTGATGTTCAGTCTCCACTTCTGACAGAACCTACATATCCAATAGTTTTCTCAGTGCATAAATGAAATATTGCCATGCTCCTGTAGGTGGATGTGCACTGCATGTCCATACTTCAAACTATTACAGACCTCCCTGTGTGCAGTGGGCTGAATTTTGAAAAAAAAAACACAACCTGAGGTGCTGCTGCAGCTTTTGGATTTATATTTCACATATTCTCATCTTCCTTCTTCCTAAATGGGCTAGCTGAAATTCTCACATTGGTCTTGGTATCTCTGGTAAATTAGAGAAAGCAAAGAGGCTGCCAGTTGTTTTAGTTATTATTTAAGCAGATCTCTGTTTAACTTGTTTAACTAGAATGACAGGCACATGAAGAAATCTTGAAATCGCAGGATGGATATTTTATGTTGTATGTTTATTTTTTTTTCAAACAATGGACTCTTTTTTTTGGAAGCCATTTACATTTTCATAACTAACATTTTAGGATGCTGAATGAAGCTTTTCAAGTAAAAGGTTACCATTAAAAGGACTAGGAAGTGGTGCCACTTACCATGTGCACCTGAATTATCCTTGAGAACCATAAGAATTGCTTTATTTGTGGTTCCTTTTCCCTTTTCCCTTTCCCCCTTTTCCCTTTCCCCCTTTTCCTTTCCCCCTTTTCCTTTCCCTCTTTTTTTCCTTTTCTGCTTTTCCTTTTCCTCTTTTCCCCTTTCCCCCTTTTCCCTTTCCCCCTTTTCCCTTCCCCCTTTTCCCTTTCCCCCTTTTCCTTTCCCCCTTTTCCTTCCCCCTTTTCCTTTCCCTCTTTTTTTCCTTTTCTGCTTTTCCTTTTCCTCTTTTCCCCTTTCCCCCTTTCCCCTTTTCTCCTTTTCCCCTTTTCTCCTTTTCCCCTTTTCTCCTTTTCAGTTTTCCCTTTCCCCCTTTCATCTTTTCCCCTTTTCCCCTTTTCCCCTTTTCCCCTTTTCTCCTTTTCCCCTTTTCCTCTTTTCCTCTTTTTCCCTTTTCCCTTTCCCCTTTCCCTTTCCCCCTTTTCCTTTCCCCCTTTTCCTTTCCCCCTTTTCCTTTCCCCCTTTTCCTTTCCCCCTTTTCCTTTCCTTCTTTTCCTTTCCCCCTTTACCTTTCCTTCTTTTCCTTTCCCCTTTTCCTTAGTTTTGTTTTAGAGGATTCATATAGGGAGTAGATTCTTGCTTTGTCAAGATCACAGAGGAATTGGATAGATGGAGTTGGATGGTCACAGGTTTAGGTAGCCCTAAACATTGCAGAACTGTGAGGGAGTGTAAAAGTATGATAGAGTGCAGGAATTACTCCCAATCAAACGAAGTTCTCCCGAGATCAGTGTGGAACAACATATCTTGGTGTCATTCAGATGCTCTCCCGAGGCTGCATTCTTGGCACCTGCACACTTTGGCTGGTCTTTTTTGTTTTTCCAACTGTATATGGACTTCTTTTGTTTCAAATTAATCTCTTGATTGGCTGCAGATGCACACCAAAATGTCCTTTGTTTTAGTGTACATTTTCAAGTGACTAATGATTAGTGCCGGTTGGAAACTTCTCCATTGCAGTGATTTGACAGACATTTGTGGTTACAGCAAAATGGATATTTTCTGTGGAAATGCATCGTTTTTGCCAAGGAGAAAAAAAAACCCAAAAAACCTTTTTTTTTTTTTGTCAAGTCATCCTGAAATCCATGGTTTATTTTAGGTCAACTGGTTAAAGAGCTCAAAGCTGTTGATTGTTTCAGGGCACTACTTAAGGCTTGTTTTTTATGACTGTGTATATTTGTTGCTCCAGGCACCATTAATCAGCCTGTTTCATCCATCAGTATCTCTTGCTGGGAGCTGTAGTAGCTGGGATGCCTTCAGAAGCAAAAAATATCTCAAAGAAAATTATGGATAATAATTATAGAAATTATTTGTCCTGTAAGGGGAAGTGCAAGAGCGCCAAGTTTGCAGTTACAGCCTGGGAGGGGTTGGGGGGTTTTGTGTACAAAATGGAGTTGTGAGAAACATAGTTTCCTTTGGAAAGCATTTCTATCCAGTCCATAATTGATAACTATTAATAATTTGATGTTATGTAGAATGAAAATCTTATTCATGAGCCTCCTGTTATCATCTGTAGTTTGTCGCACTTTATTTCTTTTTGTAGAGGTGCTTTTGTGCTCAGCTTTAAGGCTTAAAAAACCAAAACCCAATAATAATAAATGATTTTGCCTCTTTTAATTTGAATTCTGAGGGTATTTTTATACAGCCTTTAAAATTCCCTCAAGTCTCATTTTTCAATCTTCTGTGTACAAGTACAAAGGCTTAAAACCTAACCTTGCACTAAGCAAATACAACACCATTAAGTAATTACTTGTTTTCAGGAACTGTGATTCTGAGAGGAAAGAAAAACAACATTACAGGACTTTCACTGGTACTTTGAGAAATGGGTAAATAAGGGATAACAATAGTGGAACTCTGATTTTTGCAGTGGCTGCCAGGTCTATGACCATAAGTCATTAAATGTTCACAAAAGTGAATAAATAAGCTGCCTAATGTCGTATTCCCCCACGATTTGAGACTTGATCTAATTAAAAAATCCTAATAAACATAATAGCCATCCTCCCAGCTTCTTAAACATCTGCCCCAGCATCATGCAATTGGAGCATGGAGGAAACAGAAGGGATGCACTGACCAAATGTAATTCTTGTAAAACAGGGACATAAGGAGATCAGATTGGTAACTGGGCACATCAAGGATTTAATGTTATCTGAGAACACAGTCCATGCTTATGCAGGCACTAATAACCTCACTTAATTTCTACACTATCACTCATTTGTGAAGGGATTAGAAAAAGCTCTCCTTTGTACCCAATAGTGTGCACACATAGGGGCCCTAACTTATTAAAGCTAATTTTACAATTAGACAGCACAGTGAATCTGTGAATTAGCTCCATAATGACAGGAACAGATGTCACTTGCTGTTGAATGAGAAACACAAAATATCAGGAGTGTACTGTGCAATGCTGCCTCATGCTTTCTGATAGCCAGCTTGACCTCCCTGAAGTCAGCCTGCTCCTTAAAAACCTTTTCCTAGTGTTTGTCTAGCCAGAGGCAGATTGCAGTGGTGACAGAAGGCAGCCCCACTGCAAATCCTAACCCCTTCCATCCCCTTTCCTCAGGCTGCCAGAAACTCTGGGCAGACCCTGCTCATTGTAGCCATTCCCCTCCAGGGATGTGTCAAACAGAGAATCAAAGTTAATTCTCCTGAGGCTGCTCTTGGACCAAGCCACATGCAGACCTAATCCTAATTACATAATTTTCTCTTGTCAAACATAATTTTGCTGGGGCAAGAATGTGATTTTTAATAAGCACTAGGTGAATTTAAGGCAGAGTTGTGGAAAGACTCTTGTTCCCACAGCTGTGATGCCAGAAAAAAATCATATGAAGGTTTGTACAGGAAGGGTGAAAGGTTTGAACAGGTCTATTTTACTGTGATTCCAAAGAGAAAAGTGAAAGCATGATGACTAGGACACAAAGGGGGAACAGTCTACAGGTTCCAGGGCAGATATTGCTGCTGCTTTGGTGCTGGGAACCAAAGCACCATTTGATTAATGAGCAAGATAGGCTTGGGAGGGTTGAAATGTTATGTATAATATAGACATGCACTGTTGGCAGCACATCACTAAAAATGTGCAGAGGGTGAGTTGATAGCTGGGAAAGTATCTGAGATAACCTGGTGGAAAATCAGCCCTGCAGTGGTTCTTCAGCATCCTCAACACCCTTGGAATACTGCTGCAGAAGGATAGTTCCATTTTTCCCCCTTCCTCACAGCTTCACAGCAGAAAGTGTGCAGGAAAATTTCCACCAAATATCATGTGACAGTTTGGGTACTGGGCAGCTTTTAATTGAGAGGTGTTAGGGTGTGAGAGATTCCAAGAGATGGAACTGTCATTCCTAATCTGTTCACACAATTGCATGGATATGTATATATCTCATAATCCAGATCTACCTTTTGTGAGCAAGCCAGGGTCAAATTGCTTCCCTGATGCCCTGAAACAGGGAGTAATATTTTTTTTTTCAGGGTGGCATTTGCAGCACTATAACATGTGATGGGAGGGGTTTGAGGTTTGCTGGCCATACAGACCCTGTTCCCCTTCTTGCTGGGTTTGGTGCAAGTGATTTTGTGAGGAAGTAATTAAATCAAGGGAAAGCATCATGTTCTCTAAAGGAACAGCAGAAAGCAAGCACAGTATTTGCAAACCATGTACTCTTGTTGAGCCTCCAGCTTGTTCAGAAGGGCTTTTCTGCTCTAATTCATCTGATTTGATTTGGTGAATCAAACAATTCCGTGCCTTAACAAGCATTCCTATGGACACAAGCAGGGTGGCCTTGGATCACGTGTGAGTTAAGACACTGAGTTTTTGAGATACAATAGATTGATTAAGATAGAAGCATTCTGATCATGTCCCCTGAAGCATCAAGCTCTGTGATTGGCAGTCATGACTAAATAGTCACCATGTCCTCATTTCTTATTTTGGAAAGCTCCATTTCCCCTCCAGAAGGGGAGGAAAGGAGTGCTGAAGGGCTGGAACGTATCTTTTGATTCCAAGGGAAATTTGAAGGCATTGTCTCTGGGATTTAGCCTGTCCAAGGTTAGGTTTGCTGCAGAGACATGTCCCTATTGGGACACTGCATCCTTGTAGCACACCTGTCCTTAACCCTGTTGCTGGGGGAAGAAAACTCAATTTTTCCTGGTGGCACGTGGGCGAGCTTGGTGAGTGCACATATAAGATCCTGGCTGTTTTCAAGCTGTTTTGCTTTATAATATGATGCATACACAGGGAAGACATATGAGGTTTCTACCTGCTGAGACTGCTACCAAACCAAGTTCTGCATTTAATTTCAGTGGAGCCGCTCTGGCGCTGCATCATCGCTCGCTGTGAGCTCCGGCGGGCGGGATAAACAAATGGCTTTTTGAGCGCTATTTTTACACACCTTTAGGACAAACAGGGAACAATTCCTGGTGCTCGGCTTGCGTTTTCAGTGGGGTTTTCACCCCCAAGCGCTGCCGGGCGGGTGCGGGTGCTCTGCTCCGTGCTGGCGGCCCCACGAGAGGGCAGCCGGGACCCGCCGCTCCCCAGCGCTCCGCTCCCGGTCCCGCCTGGCTCCGGCTCCGCGGGACCGACCGCCTGCAGCTGCTTCATCCCACCCTGCCGCCTGCTAAAACCCGCGGCTGCTCGGTAGGAAACCCAAAATTGGACTGGCTGCCCTATAGCAGCAGCCTGCGCTTGTGCGTGTCCAAGCACAAGGGCAGCAGTTCTCCAGTAAACCCAGAGGAATAAGTTTGAGGGAGTTGGGGTTGTTTAGCCTGGAGAAGAGGAGGCTCAGAGGTGGCCTTATTGCTCTCTACAGCTTCCTGAAGGGAGGCTGTAGACAGGTGGGGTTGATCTCTTCCACCGGGCAGCAACCGGCAAAACAAAAGGACGCAGTCTCAAGCTACGTCAGGGAAGGTTTAGGTTGGATATTAGGAAAAAAAATTCACTGAAAGAATAATAAAATACTGGAATTGTCTTCCTAGGGAGGTGGTGGAATCACCATCTCTGGATATGTTTAAAAAAAGACTGGACTTGGCACTTGGTGCTGTAGTCTAGTTGTGGTGTTAGGGCATAGGTTGGACTTGATGATCTCAGAGGTCTCTTCCAACCTCATTATTCTGTGATTCTGTGTGATTCTGTGAATATTCCATCTTGCTAAAAAAAGGGACAAGACTGAGTCACTTTGAATTTCGAAGTTTAACCAGTGTTTATTCTCAATTCATCAGGCAAAGTTTAGAGATTTGCCTGCTGGCTCTGTCGTACATGCTATTGGTTATGGCAATCACTCTGTAACTTTGAATTTGGGTAATGCATTTTCAAAAAAATAAATACAAATCATAGATTCAGAAATATTTAATGATAAGCTGTATATCAAATATTTCCAGTCCTCTACTTTTGCTTTGTTTGTTTTTTTTTAACTCCTCTATCTGTGGTTGAAAAGCACAACTGCTGGAACCAGAAAGAAGTCGGAAATATTCACCAAATTAGAATATGCAAGATCCCTGTAATTTCTTGGGAAAAGATTGATGAAACCTCAGATTAACTGCCTAAAGGTTACAATCTTAATTAGTCATCAGTCTGCTGTCAAGAAGTCACAGAAATAAATGCCTGGATGAACAGACAGAATGGTTAGGGTTGAAAGATATCTTAAACATCATCCAGTTCCAGCCCCCTGCCATGGGCAGGGACACCTTTTACTGTCCCAGGTTGCTCAGAGCCCCATCCAGCCTGGCCTTGGACACTTCGAGGGATCCAAGGGCAACCACAGCTTCTCTGGGCACCCTGTGCCAGGGCCTCACCATCCTCACAGGGAAGAATTTCCTCCTAATATCTGACCTAAACTGTTGCCTTTTCAATGCAAAACTCCATATCATATTGCTACATTCCCTTTGGACAAGTTCCTCTCCAGCTCTCCTGGAGGCCTCCTTTAGTCACTGAAAGGTGCTCCAAGGTCTCCCCAGAGCTCTCTCTTCTCCAGGCTGAACAGCCCCAGCTCTCACCATCCTCACAGGACTGTTGCTCCAGCCCTCTGATCCTTCCTTTCTGCTTTGAAATAGTATTTTACAACAGGAAGAATTTAATTTTTAATATTCTTGCTGTTTTTTGGGAATTTTTTGTGGGTTTTTGTTGTTGCTCTTTTTGTGCTTTTTTGTTTGGTTCATTTTGGGTTTGGTTTTTCTTTTTTCCCCCACAGGGAACGTTTTTAGATGGCTTACCTGGCCAAGATGAATGTCAAACCTGAGGACTGTAATATGTTAACAATAGGTAGGTGAGGAGAATCTCAGATATCTTTGTCTCAACAAAGGGACAAGTTGTACATCATTAATTAGACACCTGCTCTTGCTTTTTCTGATCTGTTTTTTAATTTTGCTAGAAGTTTTTGAAAAAAACTGACAGTTATTTTAAAGCTTTGCGGGACATTGTATCTTCAGAAACAGGAAGGTAAACTTTGAGGCTATGATAAGGCTGCGTAAACACAGCAGAGAGTTTAAAATAGTGAATATATTTCATGGTCTGAAAGCAAGATTGACATTAAATCTTCTACATTTTGCCTGTGAGTTCCCTGGGCAAAGCCTGTCTTTGTGTTCTGTAGTGACTCACCAGAGGAACCCCAGCAGGGCTGGAGCTGTTTGTGATCTTGTAATAAGCAAGATCAAGAGCAAAGTACATCGATATCGGGGATGCTCTCCAGTTCCACATTATTGTGGCTATCTTGTCCTGGGTGAGACACTGTGGCAAGCACAAGACACAGGATAATTTTGATTAATATATGGAGCTTTGCATGAAAAAATGGTCATCAATATGCACAGAAGTTGCAGACATATTAAAAAACCCTTTTGTTTTTTTCATTGTGGAAGTTTGATATTTTAAGAAAAAAATATTATCTAGACTTTTTAAAATGCTTTAATAAAAATTTTAAATGATCCAGAGATTTGTAATCATGTTTTAATTCATCATATCCTTTCTGTAGCTTTCAAGAAGCTTTTTTTTTTTTTTAAGTTTCTTAGTTTGGTTTCTCCATTTGCAAAATGTAGATAACCCGGTTAGGAAGGGCCATATGGGGGTAAAATCCATTAATCTATGAATGATTTTGGGGTCTTTATATGAAGATTGTGAGGGCTGTGTAAGTACTGAGATGTCAAGAAATATGAAACTTTCTCCTGCAAATATCTCTACTTTTCTCTGTGTTTCATTAGTGAGCACTAGAAGATGACCTCAGTGTTGCTGGTGGCATCCTTTCAGATCCTGTTGGAAGCAACTGTTGAATGATTCCCTGTTTTAGGAATAAGGAAATTTCCCAGAGAGCAGTGACAATGTACTGTCTCAGGCTTCAGAGATGGAGCTGATCAGGGAGGCTGATGCCCTGTGAAGGCTGACCTAGAGCAGAGGCTGGACAGAGTTACAGAATAAAGCAGGGATATATTAAAAGGATCTCCTTCATGGATCCACCTTGGGTAGCACAGGAGCCCAGCCAGGGCTGCACCCAAGAAGAACCAAAATGGTCCCAAAATGCACGAGCGCTCCCGGGGGCTCTCCCAGGGATCAGTTCTGCTCCATTTGCAGAAGTTCATTTCCTTGGAGTTCATTGTCCCATTCCAGCTCCAGCCCAGGCAGTCCCATCCTGCTTGTTTTTCTCTCTCCAGCCCATGTTGTTTGTGCTCCTGGGGCTGAGATTTGGATTATTTGTCCTTGGTCCCCAGCTGGAGAAGGAATTGTTTTGTGTCCCTGCTCTGGGCAGAGAGCTCACCATCCCCTAATGTGAAGCCCTGACACACTAAAGTAGCACAGAATCTGAAAAATAGAAAAGCTAAAACCTGAAGCATCAAGGCTTCAGGAGATGACTGAATGAATTCATAGTGGGTGGATTATTCTCCCCTGATCTGGAACATCTGCTGATGTTCCAGAATAATATAAAAAACCTCCAAACCCTGTTTGCTGTGCCTGATAGGAAGCCAATACAGGCTGTTTTCGTGTCACCTTTAGGGGATAACAGAGGCTAATTGCTTGACTTCAATAAAAATTTTCACAGTGGAATGATGACACAGACATAGTGTTGATCTACAATATTCCTTTTTTTTTTTTTCCCAGTACTTCTCCCTTTTCTCCTTTAGGCATAGTACTAAGCCTTACAATTCAAATCCGAACTCCAAGTTTGTTAAAATATGAATTAATATGTAGAATTTTCACACAGGATATTTCCAGAACTGGAATCTCTTCCTTCCCCTGAGCAGGTTCTTTTCTTCTGTTTGTTTCTCCAGTGAAATTTATAAGCCTATGTTTTTGCCATGGCATGCTGTCACTTTGGAAATGACTGGGATTTCATATACCTGAAGATTATGGCTTTGGATAAAGAGGAAATAGACTGCCAAGCAAACAGAACCTTTTGTGTTGGAAACAGATGAGTGCAACGTGAACTGAGGATGCAGAATCTAATTTGTGGTGGGAATTTTCCCAGAACTGGAAAGGCAGGAACTCAGGATATGGTCTCCATGTCTCTTCCTGACACAGTCCTAAGGATGATGGATATGGCAGGCCACGCCACAGTCATCTATTGTCTGCAAGTTTATTTAGAAGGAATAAAGGAAGTGAATGAGATATAAGTGATATCTGACATTAGCCTTTGAAAATGAAAAATATTTAAGATTACTGAAGTTTGATTTCTTACATGAATTTCAGTTTTGCCTTCTATATTCTCCTTTTGTCTTTTTTCCCCCTGCCTCCCTTGCTGAAAGTCTCTAGCAATTTTGTCAGAAGAAAAACTTGGAAAAAAATTACAGAAGTGTTCACATCTGCATGCAAATGAAGGTAGTGAGAGTCAGTTGGCATGGAAATGAAGAAAACATGTCATCTGGAATAAATGCAAATATATGTTTTAAAGGCCAACCTTAACTATTTTGCTGCTGATCAAAAAATGAAAGAAAACTGAGATGCTCAATGGAGGAAGGAGGAAAATTTGTATTGCTTCTTATCTTTGTGAAGCCAGTGAAAAATACCTATACATCTGAGCTTCCCTGAGTCTTTGTTTATGTTTCATTATGGAGAATGGAGGAAGAGAAAGGAAAAATACTACAGGAGAATGGTGTATCCTTTGGACTGAATAATTAGTGGTTGACACTAAGAATCTGAACAAAGCATCCAAGCTCAACAGAGAAGCCAAAACCCTGACACTCCTAAATTCTGCTAAGAGTTAAGGGTACCTTTCTCTCAGCTGAGTTTGAATACTGGAACACAGAACCAAAAATCCCATATTTAGCTGCAGCAGCACTTTAAGTGGATGGATGGAAGGAAAAGATGGACTTGAATGATAAAAACTCTTTTCCAAGGTGGGAAGATCAAGTGTGTTTCTTCTAAGATATTCCTGTTGCATGTAAGTTACCACTGTCTGTACAAAACACTGGGGTTAAAAGCTTGGAGATGAGAAGATCTCAGCCATGATTCATGCTCTGTAGTACAGTGAAAGAATTAAAATAATTATGGTTCCTGAAAAAAATAACCTTAAATAATTATTTGAATGCCCTTATTAAGCTCTGTTCTTATGATATACCTGTCTACAATGGTTTTCGTTGCTTCCTGGATCAGTATTTTGTTAATTAATTATAGTTTATTTGGGTTTTGCTGTTGTTTTTATTAGTATTGTGGTTGCAAAACTTTGAAATATAACTCAATGAAGACAAATGAGCTGTTGTGAATAAGGTATGAAGGTTACTTGGTTTGAATCATATTTGGAAGAGTGAGTTTGGCTCATGAGCTGCTATGACCCAGATTTCCATTAGATAGGGTTCATTTTAAGGTAGCATGAGAACTAAATGTTTTCTTTAATGCTGGCAAGATAGTTGTTTTAATATGCAAGAACCACCTCACTGCACTCTGAGGGAAAATTTTCTTCACTGTGATCAAGATGTTTTTATTTTTAAAATTTATATATATAATAACCATGTGTGCTTATGTGCATTTAGAAGTTAAAACATTATTTCTATTGTAAAAATTGGATTTGCTAAAGAAAAAAAAAGTTACAGTAGGCCATGAAAAAATAGTACCAAATAAAGAGCATCAAATACACATCAAAGACAAGTTCTTGGATGAACTTTTTCTGTGCTGCTCGTTGATCTTGTGATAAGTTCTGGCAGTTTGTGAAGCAGAGAACAGATGAGTTTCCTGTAGTCCTATGAGGTGTCATGGCTATTGGATAACAGCATTTCTTCTAATTACAGCTGAACATGTTAATGCCTTGTGGTCAATGTGACTTAAAAAGGAGAAAATGGAGATGCCAGGTCTTTGTGCGTAAACATTAGACTGTTGTATGAAGAGAGAATTATTTATGAGAACATACTGTGTCACTGAAGTTATCAGAGGTCTTTGTTAGGAGTTGGGTTTGATTTGTTTGTCTTTTTTTTTTTTTCCTTTTTTTTCTTAAATGCTGCCAGGAAAAGAGATGTACATGGATAATGAGGCATTGCATCAAAATTATTTCTTAAGCATAAGTAGTTGCAATGAACATTGTCAAGAGTGGTGAGTTATCTAGAACACTTGATTTTTAAAACAACACCTTTTCTCACACACCCATAGAGTTGTACTCAAGAAAAATGCTGTGGTCCCACTTGTCTGTTTTACAAAAAAGCCCAGAATGCTGCCCTGAGTTTCCCTTACTTTGGATTAGGATTTAGGAGCTTGCACAGGCTGCACTGCAAAGCATCTCCTTGATCATAACCTGACCATGCCAGCCTCAAAAACTGCACTGGAAAAACTGTGGTTCCTATGGAGAGATTCTTATCGAAAAGATATTTTTGTGGGCTCAAATCTGCAGACTGATGCGTGCCAGGAAGCACAGCCAGGGTTTTGCCTGTGTGCCACCACCTGACAGCGAGGTTTGGGTGGAATAGGAACCCTTGGTACCCTGCACCAGGCTTCAGGGCACACAAGTTGTTCAGGGATGTGCAATTCATCAGGTGTGCCAGAGCTTTTACAGGGACTTCTGTGAGCCAGAGAGAAATTTGATAAGAGGAACCACATTTACCCCTGAAAGTATTTTCTACCAATGTTGTTGACATAGAAACCAAGAAAGAAGGAAGGATAAATAAGAGAAACCTGCAGCTGCCTATTCCAATGAGCACTTTGTCTTTCCTGACCAATGGGTAAAGTGTAAACTTAGGAGTTTTGTAAGAATGTATAAAAACTATGCATGCTGTAATAAAAACAGTTTGAAGCCTTCTGAAAATGGAGTGTTGCTTTGTATTGTCTCCATCTCAACTATGACAATCAGGATCTGGGGAGAGAGGGGCAGCAGAGCCAGGTCAGTCACTGGCATTTTTAGCAGTGGAGCCTAAAGGGCTTTTGAGGCACAATTCCCTTTTTTGGGTCTGCAGCTGGCTTGGCTTGCTCTCAGCTGGAAAATACAGGGATGGATCTCATGTTAGGACTTGTCCTTGGAGGAAAAGGTTTTAAAAATAAGTCAAGGTATGATCACAGTTCAGAATCATTATTTTGTAATAAATTTCACATAGATGCTTGGCTTACATTTTATCCCATGCTAGTTTTGAATATAGATTAAATTAAAAAGTGTGGAGGCAGGTTTGCTGTGCAATAAGAAAGTGAGTTACAGCCAAGCTATTAGTTACAGCCATTTCCTAATATTAGACAAGCTCTTCCAGACTTTCTCTCCTGAGAATGGTAAAGCACACAGATCACCAGAGCTGTCAGTCAGGCTCTTTCATCCTATGGCTCTCTGGTGTTGCTAAAAATGTTTCATTTTTTGATTATGAATTGAATGTGATGAGCTGAAAGCCATGGTGAAACCCATGGTCTGAATCTTCAAGCTGCTCACACACCCAGTGAGGAAGAAGAGTTCCTCTTGCTGCAACCTGTGTGGGTAACAATCATCCTGACAATGGCACATCAGGTGTTTAGGTAGATAAAGAACTTGTTTATACTGTAGGTGTAAAACACCTGAGGAATTGAAGGTTATAATGTAATCACAGGTAAGTATAGCTGATGAGAAAACCATTTACTCTTAAATGGCAGCCCAGAGTATCTATCAGAGAAAAAGATTGTGGTCTTTTTCCCATCAGAAATATTGAAACACATCAAAGCAAACATTTTGTGTCGCTCCTGAACACCTTTCAAAAACTGTTTTGAAGGGTGAGATGGGAGAGAGGAAATCTCCTTTTCTATTTCTTTTTTCAAGGAGAAAAATGCCTAAAGAAAAAGGGATTTTTCATTTTCTCTTTCCCTACAGATTTCTATTTCAGACTTTTGCTTTCTTCAACCTTTCCTTTAAAAAAGAAGGATAAATAAATGGTAAGGAATAAAATATCATAAATTCCATGTGAAGAATTGTAAAGTTTTCCTTTCTGCAAAATGTGTTTGAAGAACATTTTCAGAGGAAATGCAGTGGTATCACTTTCTTTTGACCTGTGGTCTCAACTGACATTGAAATCTTGAATTCTTTGTTCAAAAATTGGAAGAATTAACCAAAATAGCCTCGCCTCATGCAACATGTGGAAGTCACACATTTCATCCTATCAATTTTTCAATTCTAGTAGCTTGCTATGTGAGGCTTTGTGTATATGCAAGATTTCCTAACTGGTCAAGTGTGTGTGGTGATTTTTGTATGCTTTTGTACAATTACAAAAGTTTGGATATCAGAATGAGTTTCTTCTTGCTTGTAGCACTGAAAACATCCTAAGCTGATCCAATGTACAGGAACTATTTAGCTGAGAGTCATGGAAAATTGAGTGATTATTTGTCATTTCCTGTCACTCTCACCTTTTTTCTTTAAGAGTAACAATTTTACTGGCAAACATTTTATAAGCAGAGGCTCCACAAAAGTGAACAGCTCCCAGTTTCAGTAAGGTTTTTGATTCTTATTTGCTGAACCTAACAGTTTGAGGTTATATCGAGACAACTTTAATACCAAAATTAATTTTGTTGTGGTAGATACAGCTGTTTTTGTCTGCGAGGACAAAATTCTTCAGAATATCAAAGAAGAATTAGTTGTCCAGAAACCTGTGCACAACTTGGTCTTTAGAGATTGGAATTCATACAATTTCTATACATCAGTTCAGTCTAAAATGCCTTGAGATCCTCTTGATCATTACTAAGTTGACATGCATATAGCAGAAAGATTGAGGATGGAAATAAAGTCATAACAAGTATAATAATTGATACTACAGCATGAGACAGAAGAGGTGAAGTTTCTGGCTGTATGAAAAGATGGGTTTTGATAAGGGAGCTCAAGAATGTCCTAAGGTATTTTACATGCTGAGGGTATTTTACATGCTGAGAATAGCAACTAAAGACCTATATTTAGGAGCCCAACAGATTCCTGAGATGTAGCTCAGTAACTATTTTGCATGTTATTCCATGGTCAGATTCTTAAAAATGCATCTGATATTGGATACTAAAAATGCCAGCTGTCATGCTGCCATAATAACTGTAATTAATTGTCAGTATTGTTCCTCTACTGACCTCAGAGCACTTTGTGAATATCACCAGTGTTACTGTCCCAAGTGGGAAAATGTCCTTTTTTTTAAGGAAGCTTTTTGCTGTACTTCTTAACCGGCACAGTTTGATTTCAGCTTTTTGTTCTGCTGTAGAATTTTTTCTGCTTGTCTCTCCTTACCCCCTTATGAGTGAATTCAGTGCTTTTTGGCCCTCAGTGCCATTTTATCTGCTCCTCAGCTCTGTGATTAAGCTACTTTTACAGTACTCAGGTTAAGTAATACAAAGTCTGGTGTCTGTGGTCAGACAAGGAATGTTTAGGCCTGGGTAAATATCCTGACACAGATGGGAATGCTTTCCTAATTTACATCTGAGAGGATGAAATTGAATGAAAAGAGAAGATTTGGTGAAGTTAATTGTGGAGAGTGACACATCTACACTGCAGAACCTGTTGTCATTTTTATCACCTGGTGAAGTTTAAAATGAAAAAAGGGAGTGATTATCTATAGAATCAGAACCAGCAGAATGGGAGCATGTAAGTGGATCTGAATAAAAATGATCAACTATATATGTTGATATAATTTGCTCCTATCACAGTTTATTTTTTTCTTTAATAATGAAATGAAGATAGTATAAATACTTGTCCTTCTGTCCAATAAAATTCAACACAGTCTAATTTCACAGGTGTTTTTTGGCCATTAAATAAAATTAAATACAATTTAATGTAGGGTATGCTTTTCTTCAGTTATGATGGTAACTCCTCTGTGTCCATATCTTAAATTGAGGATTTATTGCTATCATTTTGTCTGTTACTTTTTGTGGTTAGCTGTTTACAGCTGCATCAGTGCCCACTTTGCTCTCCAGAATAACCTATCCTTTCAATTCACTTTCCTGATACTGTAGAAGACCTTTCCATTGGAATAACTGGCCTGTTTAGGACCCAGGCACAAAATTCATCATGATGTTTTGGTTCTAAACAGGTGCTGGTTTTCAGCCTATGCCCCCTCTCCAGCTCAGCACACACATTCTGTTAATTTACACTGTTTAAATATCTGATGTACTGATGATGTACTGCATACTCTTAATTTCTGTTAATTTTTGAATTGATTAAGGACACAGGTGAGGTACAAATGCTGTCAAAACCTTTTCATTAATACTCTCTTATTTGACACCACCTGTTATTTTGGTGTATTTAGTATTTCTGAAAAGTGTCAGGTAAGTGGTGTAGAGTCTTCCAGGTGCTCCCAAACCCTCCTGACCGTGTTTCCCAGCTCTTATTGCAGAGTTTGCTTGCTGAATGGCTTGTTTATAGGGAAGAGGTGTAGGGGCAAGGCAAAAGGAGATCTGGATTTTCTCAGCTGAGACTCCATCTTAGGCTAAAGTGAATTCTAACAGAAATAATTATTGCCATCATCCCCAAGTGTTAAATAGTGGTCTGAGAGAGATCTGTCATCAAGCAAACCATTGAATCCACCTTTTAAAATCAATAATTCTTATAACAGTTTAGGAAAAATCTCAGCTTGGTACTTTGAAGTGGCAAATAGGCAAATAGGTCAGGAAACAATCTTATGAGGTTGTGTGACATAATATATTGATCTAACCTCAGAGGAATTTGTACTGGCCAGAAGGCAACAGCCAATTTGTCTGGGAAAAAAAGAACATTTACTAGGATTAGGAGAATACACAAATGGGGGAAAAAAGGCTGTACTTCTGGAGCAGATTTGATGCCAAGTATTTATTCAGAGTTTTCTTTAAAATTTCAGAGCAACTATCAAATTACTCCTCAGTTCCAATTTGGATAGCTTTTATCCCTGGTGGACAGTGCAGTTTAGAAGCCAGGATGTGCAGTGAAAAAGCATTTGTGATAAGAACCTCCTCTTTGCTCCAGTTCCTAGCAGCACTCTGGACACCTAAAATTTTATATAAACCAGGTGAGGTTAAATCATCTCTTCAGATGTAACTGTCCTGGTTTGCTGTTCTAAAATCCCATTAATTTCTTGTCTAGAGCTCTACCAAATGACAACCTTTAAGCTTGTTTTGCCATAAAGCAGATGCCCAATGAACTGGAGTAAATTCCATGTAGAGTTTACTACAATGTTTAGGCTTGTGGGTTGTAGGAAACTCCTTTGTAACAAGTCTTTCTATTTTCAAGATGCTGCTTTACTTCCTTCAGTTAAAAAGGGAAGAGTTGGCTGTGGCTTCCATTCATTAGGTATCACACATTTCACATCTGATTTTATGGGAGAACTGTTAAAACATCTGAAATAACACTTTGGAGAAATATTATTTGTGAAATTTAGCTATTTTATGCAAAAAAGAGTTTTATACTTTGAAGAAAGAATCTGCAGGGCACAAACACAGGTTTGGATAAAGACATTGTTCTAAGTTTGAACTTTAAAATCCTGTCCTTACATGCATTTCTCCATGTCACAGAAATCCAAAAGCCGTGTTTTTCATGGACCCTGTGTTGTGGTAACTGTTGTTAAAATTGACTTTTGAATAACAACTGTTGTATTCCTGATTTTATGAAGTTCATGTTCTCATAGCTGGCAAAGAAAGTTACTAGACTAGACTTCTACAGCTAAAAATTAACTCCAGCTCTATCTGAGGTTTGTGTGGAACGAATAAAGCCATATATTCATTAAATTTCCCTTACTAACATTTTAAGTGGAATTATAGGGATTGACTGCAATTGTCACTGAAAGCAGCTAAAGAGAATATTTGTGGGAAGGAAATTTTAAGCTCATAATGATGACTATTTGTTCTGGAAAACTGATTCTGGAAAACTGATTGAATCCTGCTCATAGGAGAAAATGGAGTGTGGGATCTATATGTTACTGCAATGAGGGTGGTTATGAAACATTGAATGTTACAATGGACTTAGAACAGATTTTTGTGCTGAGAGTTATGGAAACATCTCTTGTTTGGGTGAAACATCTCTTTTTTCTTTGTGTGAGTAACGTGTTGCTTTTGTTTGAATCAAAATATAAAGCTGAAATAAGACTGCTTATGAAGAGGCTGGCTGGAAAACTGTTACCATAGTTATGCATACCATGCTCAGTGAAGTCACAAACTCTGTAGCCACTGCATCTGATTCCTGGGAATTACTTTCTTAGGAGACTGGTCCCAGAAACTCTAAATTTGTGTGCAGAAGTTGAGTAGCTCACAAGTTATTCTAGAATTGATGACAGCATATATAGTAAGATTTATATTTTCAATCTAAGTACTGTCTGATAAAGAATGCCATTAGGTTCCGCCCTATTGCAATAAATGTCATATTATGAAAACTAGATGCTCCCAGTCAGGAATGTGATTTTCCTGTACTGGGTGCTGTCAAAAAATACAACTCAAATCCCTGCCAGAAATATTTTAAAAACTTAACATTCAACCAGGAGTTCTGTATTTTGTTCAAATGTACTCCCTGCTACTGAAGTCTCTGTTTCCTTTCACTAAGTTCTGCTTTCAGAATTTGAAGAAACTTAACTGACACCTAAGCTTCATGTTTGTCTCTAACTGCCTTGCAAGAACACAGAGTTCTGTAAAATATATTGTAAATTCAGTCACTGCTTGCACTGTTCTGTTCCAGCCCTCAGTGCTTCCTGTGATTTCCAAGCAGCAATTGGATTTTGTTTTCCAGAAATACATGCAAATTAATTTTAAGTACCTATGGGAAATTAAAATAACATTTCTGCAAAACTTGTATTTGCAAAGTTATGTGAACATTTGAAATTACTTGGTCTACTGAGAAAGATTCAGACCAACTGTTCAATTATACAACAGTGGGGTTTGTTCTGTCTGAGAACATCTCAGGGATGCTTGGTATGAGCTGTTTGCAGAACCTCACTGCTTCAGGGACTGCACCAGCATAATAAAGGCTGTGCTGGTCATATGTTTACAGGAACACAGACTATGATTTGAAAGAGCAGAGATTTTTTTTTCCCCAGGACTAGAATCCTGCATTGTAACTGGCAAATCTCCTGGAGCCCCTGAGCTCGAGGTACAGGGACATAAAAATACCTGTGTGCAAACAAATAAATGCTCGCTTTACACTCCAATTCTGTGAATAGGTGTGGCAACCTCTCACTGTGCTTACAGACCAAGTTAGGCTGATAGGTACTGTTCTCTTATATCAAGAACTTGGTAAAAAATGGCAACTACTAGAGGAGTGTTTGGAAACAAAATTTTGAAGGATCCTTTGAAAGGAACACAGCTTTTGGCACACCTAAATGCTCTCAGAGAGGTATCTCTTATGAATATATGACAAAAAGGAATACAGATGGATAATTGTGTGGCTTTTCATTTATAATAGTTAAAAGTTTGAAATCAGGCTCTACTTTGCTCCATAGAGAATAGCCCAGTGGTATGACAGCACAATAAATGCATGCATCCATCTGTCCACATACTATATATAGTATTTATAAACTTGCAGCTACGTAGTCATGTCTTAAAAACAGAGCAAATTTTTCCCTTGTGTATTTGTCCTCACCATGAATCTCCAAGTCATTCTTTTCAAACCAGGACAATGTTGCCTGAGGCAGGCAGATAGAGTTTTCCTGCAGTGAAACTTGTTGCTCTGCCTGAAGGATCCATGTAATCCTCTCTCAGTGTGTGTTGGCCATCATGACAGTCTAAGTCTGGGAGGCAGAGGGTCTTACAACATATTCCTCCCCATACACACTGAGAAAATCAAGGATTTAGCCTGCTTTGCTGTGTTGCAGGTGAATATCGATATCCTTTCAGTCCCTCACACTACAAGTGTGTATCTCCAGCAAAGAGCAGATGACAGTTTGCAACTAAAATCTAGATATTCAGATTCAGACCACTCTGGGGAGAGAAGTATGAGGCTTTCATTGGTTTGCCCATCTGTTTTCCTGTTAGACTTGCCTCCAGCAGGCTTTTTTCATTAGTTTTAACATATTTGCTGTTGATAACATCACTGGCAC
Organism: Lonchura striata; assembly: GCF_050655825.1. Classification (NCBI taxonomy): domain Eukaryota; kingdom Metazoa; phylum Chordata; class Aves; order Passeriformes; family Estrildidae; genus Lonchura; species Lonchura striata. The sequence continues at coordinate 11,323,746 of NC_140741.1, read as the reverse complement.
TTCCAGTCCTATCCTAAGAGGTTTTTAAAACTGCTCAGAGGAGCAGCAATCTAAAAGCTGAGTGCAAATCCATTTTCAGTCTCTTGTACCTCTTAACTATGGACTTCTAGGAAGATTTCAGCCTCAGTAGATGGGGTGAGATGGAAATCAAGGATAAAACTTCATTTCCTTTGTAGCATTATTGAAAGAATGGTGTACAGTCAGTCCTCTTACTGTCCAAATTAGTAATCAGGTTCTGTGAAGAAATGTTCTGCCCTTATTTGTGCTCTACAAATCTGATTAGAAATGGAGCCCACATGTTACCTGAAAGGTTGACAGTTTCTCATGCAGCAGAGAAGTCTGATCTCACTCCTGCTGAACCTGCCAGGAAACCTTCCATTAAGTTATCTGTCAACTAAATCAGAAACTGTTTTTACCAGGAACTTTGATACTTAAAATATTGATGGATCTGGAGGGTGTTTTGAGACTTGGCATGACAGAAGAGGAAAAAACCACAATGGTAACAGAAAAATCCATGCCCTGAGCCATCTTGGAAGAACTGGTAAGCAGTGAGCACTAATGGAAGCTTGAAAAGGCAAAAGTAGAACTCAAAATGTTTTACAATGCACCAGTAATGAGGAGCTGGTTTCTAGACCACAATGTTTTAAGTGTGATTCTTGACAAAATCCAGCAAGATAAAATTTGCTATAACTTTCAGCCTATCCCCAATGGGACTGATTCTGCAACAGGATTAGTGTCACCTTTAGAATTCCATAGTGTTTCTCAAAATTAAATATTTTCAGGGGTCTGAAATGAGTGTGTTTAGACCCAAGGCTTAGACCTATTCTTATAAAACTGAGCTCTCATCTGAGAGAACAAGCATCAGTGTGGTAACCCTGATGCACACAGAACAACTCATGTCACTGGACTCTGAGCAGGGAAAAAAAGTTTTAAGACTGTTTACTAAGACTCAATAGTACCTACCAGGAATCCACTACTCACTTCTCTTTAAAAATATCAGCTCCCATACAGCATGTCTAGGATAATATTATCAGAGGTGGCTTCTGGTGTAATTTTGGTGACCGTAATTTTGTACCTGTAGTGCAAAAATTCTGTAACACACTAAACACTGGAGAGGATGGTATTTCTGGTGTCTCTCCCAGCTGATATATATGGCAGCATTTCTAATAGCAGCACAGGAGACTTGCTATTTTAAACTATTTTTCTAGGCTTTGTTGTTTATTCAAGAACATACACATTCTTTCTGCATCTTGGAATGTGGAATGGAGAAATATTTCAGAGATATCCTTAGAAAAATGGTATTGGTTCAGCCACCAGAGCTGATATGTGATACTTCAGTGAAAGGACAGCAGAAAAATTTCTCTTTAAGTAAAGGACACCTGTGGTGGAAAATGATTCCCACTTATTTGAGCAATTCACTACTTTTACACATCCAATTTCAAAGCCTTTACATCTGCTCTTAGCAAGCTTCAACTGAAACCTACTGAGTTATTGTAGGAGTTCCCTGATTGAAAATGGTTCTTTTTCCATGTTCCCAGTGTGGATATTTTTCCTGCCAGATAAGCATGTATTTGACTGACCATCTAATTATGAAACATTGTTGATTCAGGTAAGTTGAAAGAGCTGTGAGAGTGATAGATACAGAGTAACACTACTGATAACTTGCTCAAATACTGTGTTTGTTTTACTTTGCCTCTGCTAGTTTTTGTGTTTGAGCATTGCAAAAGACTGAGCACGTGTGAGCAAACAAACTTCTTACTGTGATCTACACTGCAAAGAGACACTCTTTGTAAATGTTTGCATTCTGGTTTGCTAACATTGGAATATTTCCTGATCCTCTAGTTCACACCTTTCCCTTGTTCCTGGAGGCAGACACCGAGTCCAGCCCGAAGCTGAGATTCTTGCACAAACTTCAACAGCTGGAGCCTTGACAGTTATCAAATCTTGTGAAATTTCACAATAAGTTGCAGGAACAGTGATTAACAGTTGTTCCTGTCTTTTATTACGAATATTTTGTGAGGGCTTTCAGCTATGAAGTTGTGCAATTTTTGGAAGTCAGTGTGGATTATGATTAGCGTATTCTAGTTAACCAGGACCAGGAAATTAGCAACATCCTTACTGTGGCCTCCATGGATCTCCACATCCCCAGTGCCAGAGTGGAAGTCACCTGAACCTTCCACTCTGATGAAAGGCTGCAAAAATGAATACAAGGTCTCAATACTTTCCTAGAAGCAAAGAAGTCTGAGTGGCTGATTGCCAAGTGTACCATGCCAAGAGTTGTAGGGATCTCTGACACATTCCAGTGGGAATATTAACAGGTCTGGGTAAAGTCTTCCAAGCGCGCTGTGAATATCTACTGTTTTATGTATGTAGGGTTTGTGGTCCCCAGCGAGCCGGAAACTCTCAAAACTCTGCAAATACCTTCTGAAACTCTCACCCCCAGACTGCTCTCCAAACATTCCTTCTCCTCTCTTGGAGCATATGCAGTCTCAGGATCATGAAATCATCTGGAAGGATCAGCTATAGGTTTCAAATCATCACCTTGTAATAGGATTAGCACCCCATCAAGCTCACAGATGCTGGGCATCTGCTGAAATAGCTGTAATACTTTGAAATAGAAAATATCATTAAAGGGGTGTGTGGAACCTGAACCAAAGCTCACCAAAGTCAGTGAATTCTGCTGTTCCATGTGTCTCAGTGGGTTTGGGGTTAACCCATGGTCAATAATGATTTTGGATCCTCTGACTTTTTATCCCATCTGAATATACTCTGAAGCAGCCTTTAAAGACCAACTGAGACGTGTTTTGTCCCTTTACACTGTGTGAAAAGAATGAAGTAATATAAAGTGGCTACCAGAAGTCTGATCCTGGACAGGACAAAGACACTCTGTAGACAACTTCTGGAATACCCAGAATTTATGTCCTTAGGAAGGCAAAGACAGGGGTGTATCAGTACAGGCTGACTCCTGTGGCAAGCACATTTCTCTCCCTCTCAGGATTTTCATAGAGGTGCACAGAGAGAAATGAAAGAGAAAACAATTTCTATTTCTGCTCCTTGTTTTTCCTATGTGGAATGTGTTTGGAGAATTGTTTACCTGGAGTGAGTGCTTGATTGGATTCTGGTGAGGATTGCTTGAGCCTGATGGCCAATCCAACCCACCTGGGGCCGGACTCAAGAGAGGGTCACAAGTTATGTCAGATAGAGTCAGAGAAAGTAGTATGTAGTTTTAGTATCCTCCTTTTATATAGTATATTAATATATTTTAGCATAGTTATAATAAATAAATCATTCAGCCTTCTGAGTTTAGTCAGACACCATCATTTCTTCCCATTAGGTTTGCCTGCATTTACAATAGACTCCAGCAGCACTGTCTCCTGCAGCAGGGTAGAGTTGAAGAAAGCTCTGACTTGGGTTTTGAGCTGTCTAAAGCATGCTGCAGACAGAAATCCAGTGAACAAGAGTCAGGATGTTGGAAAGCTTCCTTTGGTCTCCATCCTGGGTGCTCTGGTGATCTCGATGTGATTCGGGATTGGGCTGTGGGGTGAAGTACAGCTAGAGCCCAGCATAGCATTAAGAGCAGTGGGAAATGCTGCCTGACTGGGACCAGAGTGATTTTGACACCTGGGGTACAGGGGAGCTGCTGGCGACATAATGGGAAATAACTCATCAAGTGAAGAACAGAGTGTTTTATCCACATGGAAAGCTTTGTGGAAAAGAGAAGGCATTAAGACTACTGACTTTGCCCTTTGTAGTGTTTTACTATGGGCAAAGTCATAGGATTTTAAGACCGATGCAAATATTGGTTTTTATGTTTGGAAAGAAGTTAGGGAAAGATTATGGGACCTGGACAGAGCTGCCAATGTGCAAAGGGCAAGCTGGGAGGTGTGGCACACCTCCAGCTATTCAAAGTGGAGAGCTTCTTGTCTTCCCCTTGCAAGAATATCAACAAGGTGATACTGTGGAATGCAAATGCCCAAATTTCTATATTTTGAAAGGATCTCCAACAATCACCTGTCTTAATGGGCAGTGGACAATCCCCATTTGCCTGTATGTGGCCTGTATGGCATCAGAAGGTAATGGACAGAAACAATACTGAGCTGAAATGCGTTGAACAAGCCAAGCTGTGCTCCACATTAGGTGTCTATATTGAATTGTGTTGTATACCAGGATATTTGAAAGGCCCAAGTGCTCCCAGATTCAGAGGACATGTTGGGAGGGACATTGAAATACGCAATGCACACATGGAAGAAGATGCTCCCTGGATAGGAACACTGTGGAAAGAACAATATTCAGTGCAGCCATCCAGCCCATGGAGCCCTCAGTGTCACTCAGGGGACCCTGCTGAGTGCAAGCTCTGGTACCTGCAGGTTTCCCAGAGGGAGAAACCCAGAGCACAGTGCCTGGATGGAGAGATTCCATCTCCTGTGCGTGAGCAATCCTCCTTGTTGGGTAAGTGGAAGTGGTATGAGGGAGCCCAGCTCAGGAAATGACAGAGGCCTCAATGAACCTGGTGACTTGAGGTCAGTTTCTCCTGGTGTTTCCCATTTTGCTGTGCTTTTTTGCAGCTTAGCCAATGTTCTGTCTTGGAATTTGCTCTTGTTTTTATCACTGGATGGTTGTCTTCACATGTTATGAACATTATAGCTAGTTTTATAAATATATTTATATTTCATGCAGACAAAAGGTTGTGTTTGCAATTTATCTGTTCTGTACTGATCTCACTGTTATTTTATTAACAAGTGTAAAAGGATCTTGTTAACGTTGTGTAGCTGTTGGTGGAATTGTATAGCTGTTGATTTTGTTGATATCCTGGTGTTTGGCCTTTGGCTTATTCTGGTGTGTTGCTAGTGATATTGTCAATATTCTATAAATGTAAGTATAAAAGTTTTAATTATATTTAAGTTTAGAGAGTGAATTAAGGTCAGTACATGGATGCATTCCAGAGTTAGTGGAATATACAAAAGAGATACTTTTACCATATTTACTATTTCTTCTTCAAGGTCCCTGTAGAGAAATAGTAGACATAGCATTTATTTAAAAGAAAAAAAAAGGGGAATTGTAGGTACAGTGTTTGTGGTGGTTGGGGTGGGGCTGTGGCCCATTCTCACCCCTGACTGGCTCCAGCTGTGCAGGGCAGGTGAGCAGCACTGAAGGGAATGAGCCATGGAGTGCCCAGGGGCACTGACCAACCCCAGAGGGGACAGAGGGCTCACAGGGGCACTGCATCAGCATCAGGGCTGTGAAAGGCTGGGCTGCAGGGCAAGAAGGGCAGATGCTGTGGCCTGCTGATGAGGTATGGTGTTCCTCTGTGTGGTGGTGCTTAAAGCTTTCTGATATTTTATGGTGACACTGTATATATCGTGGCCCTCTTGACTGCAGCATGTGTTGTGTGATGGTGCACCACCTCCCAGGAATGAGGTGAGAAAAAGTGCTCCTCAGTTTCTTGGCACCTGGTAAGCTCAAATTTGCTCTGTAATTTTACCAGAGGCTCATTTTTAACCTTGAGAATGATGTCAAGTTGAATATATACCCTTTACTCTTTTGGATGAGCTATGTCAGCTGTGTCTATAATAACTGACAAGTGTTACTTGTAGGTTCTTTGTCTCAATTTACTAGATTTACAGCTTTTTTTAGTGCTTTTTTTTGGCCTCTAGTCTGTGTTCTTTTTGGATATCCTGTTAAGAATTGTGGCCTACGTTGAACAATCAAGTCTTTCTAGAAAACTATGAAATGTTTGGAAAATTTCTAAAGTAGTGCCACTTTTGACCGGGAGATGACAATAGCTCTGTCTTCCAAGAGGTAAAATATTTTGTCAGGTATTATTATTTGCTTGCTGAGGAGTGTGCATGAATTCAAGTCCTTTTCTGCATCTGAAAAATACCACATAAATATACAGGTGTTGTGGGCTTGTTTGCTTGCAGGTTTTTTTTAAGCAACATGGAGTTTCTACTGGAAAAGAAAAATGAGTCAGCATCTAAATTTCTGTGAGAAACAACAGGCATCTGTTTTGTTAGTTTTTTTTTTTTATTTTCCAAATTCAAATTTCCATTTCACCCATGAGGAGAGGGAGTCTAATGATGTTCCTTTGCAGATCTGAACATTATCTGAGAACATTTTGAATCTCTGTCATTTTTCTGGACCCATCAAGACTTTAAGTGAGATTGAGAGCAGGAAAGGGCTGGAACTGAAAGTCACATTAGAAGTTCTTCAAATGGGACAGCACTTGTCAGCTGACAGTGAAGGAATTTTAAGAGGCAAGCACCAGCTGCTGCACTAATGAAAGAAAGAAGGAGCACATTTGACCTGGCAATTGTTTGGGGATTTTATTGCAGTAGAACAAAAGAAGAGCCTGAAAACTCTTATGACTAGGGGAGGGAGTGGGGTGAAAGGGAAAAGAAAGCAGGGAATTACATGTGCCTTCAATTCTGCTTTAGAAACTGGCCTGGTCCCAAATGAAAGCACAGATACAAATTGTTTTGTCTTCCCTCTTAAACTACAAAGCTTACAAAAGGAAACTCACCTCAGTGTGTTCATATTGGGCCTTATTTGCTCATTCAGCTGTGTTTTCCTGGAGCAGTGGAAGTTGGTGAATACAGCTTGAGTGGTCACCTTCCCTTGAGGTTTTATGCCAAATGGACAATTTTAATGTTACCTGTGGACTGCCCATGGTATGAATTTTATATTTTCCCACCTCATATGCCCACACCATCTTTTTGGCTGACACTTTCTTTGGGCCAAACCCAGCAGATGTGAGCCCCCAGCAGAGAAAGGTGATGGAGGTGCCAGAAAAAAAACAAGATTCACATCCCTACAGAGACTTTCCTGGCTTGTGGCAAATATCACTGAATTGAGGGTCAGAATTTAAGATTTGGGCTCTCCCTGAATGGCAGAGAGATCTTTTGCAAAGCTTGGATCAGATTTCTGGCATAATTTATCAATCATTTGAATCTGAGATTTTGGTCTGCTTTTCTCTGTGGTAGGAACGAAGAAAAGGGTTTTGAGCTTTCACACTCAAAATGTTCTGAAACAGAATACTTTCTATCTACTTGAAAATTCTTTAATTTTACATTATTAGAAAAATTGAAAAATATTTTTCATCATCATTTTTTTCCCTGGTTTGGCAGTGAAAATTATCTTCCGTTGCAGGACATCTGCTGCACTGGTCTTGTCAGCCAGGAAATGCAGTCCTGTAATTGGTAAATAAATAGTTCCTGTGCTCACTTGATGTCTAGGCCAGCCATTTTTTATTGCTGGCAATTAATTTAATAATTTGGCAACCTGAACAAATATAAAGCTTTACATATAAAATGGAAAAAAACCCCAAACCCTGAAACAAAACCAAAGCATTAAAAATACTAGAATAAGAAAAACTGGTAATGAAAGGTAGCTTTGAAATTAAAAAGCTGAAAAATGAGCAGAGACAGTGACATTTGAACAGTTCAGGTAGAAAATATTTGAGTGAAAGATCTCCACTGAGCTCTGATAACTGTATTTTTTGTGGATATTCAAGTCTAATGGTGTTTTGTGGAGAATAGTGACTTGATGGATGATGAAGTCATCCTCTCAGTTTCACATGATTTTAAATCAATCCCTAACATGCCTGTGGGTGTTTCCTAAAGTTCTTTTGTACATCTTATGTGGCAAAATGAACCATTTCAAGGGTACCTGGCACTGGGTTAAGACAAATAATTTTAGAAAAGTGAAAAGTCTGCTGTTATTTTAAAGAACTTAAGCAAAATATCAATTCTAATGCTGGGTAAGATGGCAATTATTTCTTTGCAATAAGAAATGTGAGGAAAAATCTTTCACGTTAAGTGAACACAGGAGATCAATAAAAGGATGCCATTAGCATCATTTAGGGATCACTTGGCTTCAGAGAGAAAGGGTGAGTTTTCAAAGCCTATTATGAATAGAAAAGCCACTTGTTTATTATTTCAGTGATTTATTTATAAGACAGACCAAATGTCTGGTAAACTGAAAAAAATCTGTTTAACATCCAGTGATCACTGGAGTAATGTGAACCTTTGCTTAATTTATTTCTGTGGCTCAGCTCTTTTGTAACTCTTGTCTTTTTTTCCTGACAGCAACACATTATGAGGGGTGTACAGGCTACTAATTATATTGTACAAATACACAAGCAACCTGAAACTTCACAGTGCTTCAAAGGAACTACAGTTTATATTCTTCTTTTGGCGTTTGTAGTTGTAATGATCGTGTTGTTACTTCTTTTATTCCAGGAGGAGCCAATTCCAAGCCCAAGGAAGCTGTTGAGTGATGTAGTGGTGAGTCTGGATGTCATTAAAAATTGCACGTATTAAAGAGAAGTGGTTGTGTTAGGTTCTGTCAAGTCATCCTGTTTCTCAGGTTACAACAGCTTGTAATAAGTGAGTAAGTTTGACCTCTGTGAAAGCTAGTGATGAAATTGTCAAATTATTCAGGTACTTGTTTGGATGAAATGGTGTAAAAAGCTGGAAAATATCCTAATAGACAAGGAATTGGTTGAGGCTAGAAAGACAAGGGTAGCTAGTGAAGTGTGAAGAATGGGCTGAGGTTCTGAAACAAAAGGAGAAATCCCAGTTAATGAGGCCTGAAATAAGATGAACTAAGAGGGAGAGAAGAAAAATTGGTCTGTGCCTGCTGAGTCAGGTTCCCACCAGAAAGCCAAAATACATTATTAGTGATTTCAGTGTGAAATGGAGGGAACACACAGTATCAGCAAAGAACTGAACTGGGGGAAGAGCGTGCTCACTTAGTGTTTAAAAAATGTGGTTTTACACAGTCATAACTGGATATGCAGATGTATGGCATGGACCAAGGAGGTACCAATGTAAAGCTCATTCTGACCCTTGTTCTCACTCCAGCTGGGTGGTAGCAGATTCTGGGGATCACACACCAGTGCTCAGCTGTCCTTCTCCACAGGAGCAACAAATCTGCTGCTGAAGAGGGTTTAAAGAAGCAGGTTGCCACCTCTCCATGCCTGGTTTGGGGATTTCCCAGAGTTAGGGAGTCTCCATCACCCCCTGAGACTCAGACCAGGAGCAGAGGATAAAACTGGGGCAGGCAGAAACAAGAGTTTCATGGCAAACACGTATGTGTGAGGAGCAGCAGGAGTTAACCCATCATGTGGCAGTAAGTTTGTCCCACTTTCTTCAACTATTTCCATCTACCATTCATCCTCTGGCTGATAATCAGGCCAGATAGACTGGTGCCTCTCTTGCCTGTGATTTTTCCCTACCCAGTCTACCCTCTTTGCAGGCTTGTGCTTTTGCCTTTCTCTACTACCACCTATGCCTTGCACTGAAGTGGTTTTCCCATTTGTTGCCGTCCATGAAGGAGAGTGAGAGGGAAAAATATGTCACAGATACTTTACAAATACTAGTGTTTCTGAACTAAAATAATCAAGGGCTGACACATTGACCTTTTCCACAGCTCTGTCTGGCAGTAACAGCTATGAGCTGCTTTGAAGGGGATTCCAGTGAGATTAATGAAATAGCAGCCCCACTGCAAGCAGCTACTCTGCCTGTTTTTTGGTGCCAGTGATTATCTGCCTTAGTGTGACTCCCTTTTCTGTGCCACAGCCAGCTTTCATTGATGGAGAAATATCTTCTTTCTCTTGTCCCCACTGCTCCAGCCATTTGCTGCATCTGAGGCATGAATCTCCAGTGAAGTTTGGGGCATGTTTTGTGTGTCTCTCACACACCAGGAAATGCTCTCCCACTGTGTGTGTCCCCCGTGAGAACTCTGGCCAGCGAGCGCGACGTGAGCTCCTTTTCCTGCAGCCCGGTTGGTCATCATTAATCAAGCTGTTCAAATAGCTTGTTTTGTTATAAAATCAGCTTCAGCTAATGTGTGTGTCATTTCCTGCTGCCTCCCCAGGCTCTTTCAAACTGTGACATGATCTAGGGCCTTTTCTGGTTGCCCAGGCTGCTGAAGGATCTTGTGTGTTATAAAAGCCATGGGTAAGGGAGCGAGGTCTTGTTCCTCAACCCTCTGTGAGGGACAGGCTGGTCATGGGCAGGATTTTCCAAGGGAAATCAAGTCTCTTGATTGCTGTGGGGATCCAGGGTGCTCTGCTCAAGCACTTTGTGAGGAGAAAACACTCCCTCAGTGTGTCATTGATCTGCCTCTGATGGCTCCCTGGAAAATTAGCACTGACTTCTCTGAAGCAACTAACGATCTTGCATTAGGATAATTGACGTCAGGATCTCTTTTCTGAGGGAAAGGAAAAGAAATAATTAAATCATGAAGGAAAATTATGCACCTTTTCTATCTCTTTGAAATGAATTTTGGCAGGGAGAGAAACCTAGATTTATCACTAACCTGGAGACAGCAGTACACAGTGTAGGGAGGTCTCCCCTCAGTTACAGATTTAACTCATGGGGTGTCTGACTTTTTGTGGTGGGTCATCCTTCTAGAGACATCCCTCTTCAATATTAGATACTCACTGAATGAGTCAATGGCAGAACTTTCCTGCAAGAAGAAGCCAAGTGTATTCCATTTATGATATATTCTCTTTCCACAATAAATATTAATTAGGCAAAGCAAAATTGTATTCTTGGGAGAAGCAAAAGTCCATGCTTTAGTAACATTATGTAGTATTCTATGCTTGAATAAGTATTCTTTCTTGGATAAGAAAGTGAGAAGATAGCATCCACACCTGATTAGGAAAACACAGGCATAAACCTCAGTCTTCAGTATCCTCTAGAACCTCTGTTTCTCTGTGACAGCAAAGCAACCATGAGAACTTCAAATCTAACTCTTAATTTGCTTTGATTTTCTTGGTCCTCAAAGAAAAAGTTTCTTATTCAACTGTACAGTGTTTCATTTGACACAAACCAGATTTCACTCTCTGTCTCTCCCCACCAACCCTTCCCCACCTGACCTCTAAAAAAAGTGTTTTCTAGACTTACATTATGACTGTGTTTTTTAAAATGTATTTTTGATTCAAATGATGAACAAAATAGGATTTTTCAAAATACTACTTTTGATTAAACTGGTAGTTTAATAGGGGTTTTATTGTTTTTTTAGTCAAATAACTGATTTTGTAGCTTTTGGATGCATTCTCTATGTTTTACTATGCAGTAAAATGATTTGTAATGAATTGTATTTAGTTCATTACTTGTTCCCTTCTACTTATAATAATCTTAGTGCTGCAATGAACATTAGTTCTAGCATAATTCACTGCCATTGTGACAATATTGACCAAATCAATCTCTCAAATGAGCGGTGAGATTGTAAAACAAAAACCAAAACAGCCAAAAAACAAACTTAAACATGGGTTTGTTTTAGAAGCGTTCCTATTATTTACTTGCTTTGTGAATCCTATTTTTTGTGACAAAAATATTATACGTGGTGGAGGTGTGATATTGCTAGACAAATAGGATAGGTCCTCTTCAAAATATGCTGTTTTCTTTTTGTAAGATGAAGTGTGATGTTTTGAAAGAGGTGTAGCATAAAAGGAGCTTCTTTTTTCTGTAGGCCAAGAACTATCTCTGATTAACAGTCAAAGAGGCAAGACTTAAGGTGGTATCCAGTAATTTTAAAGGTGGGAAAATGCCCATCAGTCTTAAACTTTTATTTTATTACAGTATTCACTTTACATGTGAAGCTGCTGTTTCTTAGATAAGTCAGTTAAAAATCCAAAGACAATTTTATATGGAAGTTCTAAAACTTCCTTTTAACTGTTGATATTCTTCAAAAATCCATCTTGTCAGCACTGTCTGCAGCAGGATGGGTTAGCTGGGGACACCAGTGGGGGCTGGAGCTGGGTTTGGTGGCCTAAGAAGCCCTCAAAGGGGAGCCCCAGCCTCACACAAAGCTTGAGAGGAGAGGCCAGCAGAGATGTGCAGGGAGGAATTTAGGGCGTAGGGTGCAAAGCTGTGAATCCTTCCCACACCCACAGTGTTGGGGCACTTCTGCTTCCTTGCTGAGTGTGATGGAGCTTCCCTGGACCTGCTGGGAGCAGTCCCCACAGCCACTCACTGTTAGAGATGATTTTCTTTGTTCTGGAGGTCCTTTTCTCTGCTAGAGGACCCTTTTCTTTGTTCTGGAGGTCCTTTTCTATGTTAGGGACCATTTTCTTTGTTCTAGAGCTCCTTTTCTCTGTTAGGGACCCTTTTAATTTTTCTGGAGCTCCTTTTCTCTGCACTTAAAGGCTTGTCCACTCCAAAAATGCAGGCTACTCTGTATGGAAATGGTGCTACTGTATGCATCAAGAGGCTTTGTTGACTAAACCAAATAGTTGTAAAACATTATTTATCATTTAGTCATTTAACAACCAAAAGCCTTGGTGAGTATGAGCCTGGTGCCTGAAGCTGTTCAGTTGAAACCTTTATTAATAATGTTTTCATGGCTTTTAATTCCCGTAATGGCTGGATACTGAGCTGCACATCAAAGGAATTTTGGTTTTAAAAGCAATGGCGAGTGCTGCACATTGCATTCGCTCCTCTTTGATCACCATCCGCAGCACAAATAAATCTCATTAATCAATATTTTCTCTATTTCCTCCCTGCCTTTCTGTTAGTGCCAGAGATCTGTTTCTGATTTGCTTTGCTTTGTCTTGAATGAGAGGAAGACTTCTATGGCTATCTTCTGTCTAAAAGGTAAATTTCTCATTACTTTAGGAATAAAACTGTTGCAACTGGGACTTGATCACAGCCTCCTCATCTTGAACATTAGGGCAGGAATATTGAAGCAATTAGACCAGCCTGTGAGTCTGTGAGCATTCCATTGGCCAGGATTCATTCACAGAAAATATTTGGTGTACCCTTGCCAGCTGGAGGTAAATTAATAAAACTCACAGTCTGTTCGCAGACAATTCTTGAGAAAAGTGATAAATTTCCTGAAAAAGCTGTGACTTGCCCATCCACTTCCAGTTGTGACTAGAAATGACTGTGAGGAACTGGTGCACTTTGCACGGAAGGCTTCGAGACTGGGTTCTCTTTCTCTCTAAGCAGCTTCGTAGTTCTGCCCTGTGTTTGCAGCTTTACCTCTCTGCATTACATGCACTCTTGGGTTTTTTATGTTGTGGGTTTTCTTTTTTTTCCCTCTGTTTTGCCCATGTATTTTTTTATTTGCCTTCAGTTTGCTGGTGTCAAATGTTTTGGTGTGTCTGCTGCCACCAAGGAATGGCTGTGCCGGGAAAATCCGACTCCTTGGGGGCGGAAAGGGAGAGAAAGGATTATTATTTTTCCATTCTTTTGAACAAAGCTGGCTTCTGTTGCCATTTTTAACACTCCAGTATTACTGGAATTAATTTGATGCATCTGTTCCTGAATTACCTCCCATAGTTTTTAGTCCTTACTAGACTTCCAAACCAGTGTTGATTTAGGCCTGTTTTTTCCAATCCATATTGCATTCCCATAAGCTCTAAGCTATTTTAAAGCAGTTTAATTGTTTTTTAAATCCTTCAATATTAAAGTTACAGTAAATTTCAAACTTCATTATATTATTAAACATACATGTCTAGGTTCTCTCTAGGGCTCTATAAAGCCTGGCACATATTACCTTCCCCAAGTATGTTGTGAATATTCAGGTTCCAGAGCTTGATCAGGGAAAATATTATGGGAAATCCACAATGTGTAAGCACTTTTTAAAATTGGGATTCTCCAGATCCCAGCTTGAAGCAATTCCTTTTGACTTAAACAGCATAAATGTTGAGAGAGTAAGTGCCTGTTGGTCATAAAAAATATTTTCTCACAATTAAGATTTCCAAGCAGCATGTCATTGACAGAGAGTTATTTCACCTTGAATTTAATGTTTTCCTACTTTGAGCTGTGGGGAGATAGAGTTGTTTTATATATATATATGCACACACATTTGAGCTGATCTTGTTGAAGACATAATTTTATTTGATTGGTGTCAATGTAACTCATCCTCTGCTAGTTTTCAGACTTGTATGTCCTCTGGGTTCCTGGGCATGGATTTATTCAACAGCAGAAGAGCAAGGTGGGAGAAAAGTGTCTTGGAGATAGGGGTTGAAATGACATTGCTGAAACTCCTGTTAAAATAAAAAACATCCTGTTAAGAACCAGTCTCTAAACATGCTGCTGGGGAGAGCCAAACCTTCTGCCTCCTGGAGGTTAAATTAATTTAACTCTCTAGTCAGTGCTTCTCCTTTCCCCTGCCCCAGGAAACAAAGCTGAAAACACAGCGGGACACCTAAAAACTTCGCCTAACCTTGGTCCAGGCTGGGACATAAATTTAGACCAGCATTACATTACACTTCCTATGGCCCCTAGAGGCTGATACAGGGGCCAAGAACAGCTGGAACAGAGCAAGGCTCTGGCCATGTTCCCTCAGCCTGTCTTACACTGGGAAGCAGAGCAGGAGAGGCACTGAGCTGCTGGAAAGGTCCCACACTGCCAGGGAAGCCACTGGCACCAGGGATGCCCTCCCTGCCTTCCTCCTCCTCCCCCAAACTGGCACAGATGATTTACACCACCAGGAAGGGCCAGTGGGTAACATGCTCAGGATCTGTTTTTAAATAGGTTCCACATATCAGGACTGAGAACTGGGGGAGTCCAGAGGCAAAAGATTTATTTTAAGCTGCACAGTGGTAAAATAACTTTGTGAGTTTGATACCTTTTCCTATCATTTATCTAGCCAGAGTTTTGTGCTCCCCATTAGGTTAAAATGCATTTGAATTTCCTCTTTTTTCCCTAAAACTGGAGGTAAAAATAACTACCCAGTCAAAAACATTTTGCATATGAAGTGATTAGTTGTTTGTTTTTTTGTTTTTTTGTTTTTTTTTAATGAAGGAAAGCACAGACTCATTTAAAAAAACAGCTGTGAACAAAACAATTATTGCATTTCACTTCTAAAACCTGGTTTGGAAATCCAGTGAAGTACCTACCTGTAATAAGCTATTTCATTTTGGTTTATTTGTACTGACTTCCCTTTTTATGCATGAAAGAACAACAGTTTCAGATAAGTCACAAACGGCTTTAAGGAAAGAACCCACAAAGAATCAAGTCACTCAATGTAAAACATAAAGTCCTTGTCCTGAGGTTACGCTATTTGAGCAAGGGTGGAAGAAGAGGTAATAGGGGTTTAAATAAGCATTTCTCTTTTCTGTCTCACTGTGTTAAACACTCTAAATAGGAACTTATTGAAGCACCACACTGCTTTTTGAGCATAAGGAGTTGACATGAATAACTTAATTTTGCTCTTGTGAAAGAGGGATGCTGGTGCTGGTTTTGATTTTGTTTTGTGAAAGCAATAGTGGAAAACTAGAGGGGGTGTACTACCTGTTTCTTTCTTCTGTTTTCAACTAACTGCATCAATGGATGAGTGTTTCCTCAAGCATCCTTTAAAGTCTGCATTGCTGGGACATTTGAGAGAGGAAATTCTTTTTGGTCCTTTGCCAAAGAGGATAATCCAAGGTATGCTTGATCTAGAAATTGGTATCCTGGGGAGAAAAATGAATTCACAGGATGATTTTGCCCTACACCTTTTGTGGATGGAAACCCAGGCAAAACACAGCAATTTTTCTTTTGTGTGCAAGGCATTGCAAATGCACCTTGCCTTTGAAGAGGAAGTAATATTTTAACCTTAATCAGGAGGCTTAACCTGAATCAGAAGGCTTAATCCCATTCCTTAGAAACTTCCTTGCATGAGCCAGAAGTATTGTAAATGCTTCTGTGGAGAGAAAGGAAAAGCAAGTTCAGCTGGCATCCCAGGTGTTGGCTCTGTTCAATTCAAGTACTGCTAACTCACTTTGTGCCCACTGAATACCAGAGAATCAGTATGGTTCTGGGTAAAACATGAAGAATTAAAATCTACTGTTCCTAAAAGGGACTAAGAAAAATGTGGGAGAAGAAGCAGTCAGGTTGAGGCTGTAAACTAAATATTTTTGTGTTCTCAGTCTTTTGGCAACAAGTAGAAATTGTGCATATTGTAAGGTTTTATTCTTAACTGCCCAAGGTCTGTAGGGAAATGAATCCTGTTAACTTTCAGCTCAGACCTAAAGATGTTTTGGATATTTTCCCCTCTAAGAGATAGTCCAAAAGAATTCCATATCATACTTAGCAGAAATCCTGTTGATATTTTCTTTACTATTTCTACAATTTGTGGAAACGACCTGATGTGAAATTAAGTCTGTTTCCTTCTGTCTCTCTGTCCTTGACCTTGCCAGCTCTTCTTGCCCTTTCTCCCTTGGCCAAACCTGTTTTATGACAGGAGCATGGCTGGTCAATGTGCAGCTGGGGGAAACAAAATATAGATCTACTTCAGCCCTGCATTTTCAGAAAACTTTTTCTTTCTGTATAGAGGAGGTAATAAATAACCTTTGGCTTCTGCTTCAGCCACCATTTTACCTGGCAAGGTCAACCCCATACCTCATTTCCCATTCTCTATGGTTGTTACTAGTACAAGACAAGAATCAGCCAAGCCACTGGGACTAGAGGACTGATGGAGAGTGCCAGGATGTGCAGGAAAACTACAGAGGGAAGTGCCCTCTCTAATTAAGGTTTATAGTTGCTTCTTTCTATGCATGGCTGCATTTCTGAGGGTACTTGTGAAGCAGAAGCCCCTACTGGTCTGGGTGTAGCTCCTTCCTGGCCAAGGGATGTGGCACCATGTGCTGCCCTCCAGCTTGGATGTTTGTGTGTTGTTCTGGCCCACAAAGCTTTGCTCTCTAACTTGGCTATTGTTATTTCTGGTTTACCTCTGTAAACTAAACCACAGGGATGTTAAGTTCATCCAGGCTGAGCAGTTCATTTGCTTTACATTAGCACAAGTCATACACAGATAATCCCTGATCCCATAAATCCAGTAAATACAGCACTGTTATCTCTCACAGCTGCTGCTTGATGAGCCAGCATTAAGTGCTATGGCACCTGCTCTAAATTTTGGCTGGTTAAGTGGGTTTGGGTATTCACAAAATTAAATTAAAACATCTGAACTGTGTAGAAACTCAGCTTGGGAATTGGTCCTTTTTCTTTATGCTCCTTATATAGTCATGGGAGAGGTAATTTCATGTTTTGCAGCTTTGAAGGAAAAAACCCATTAAATCCTACCAAATCAGAGAAGGCTTCTGGCTTGTATATCCATATTTAGAGACTCAGCATAGAAAGCGTGAGCAATTAGGGAGGAATTTATCAGTGCTACTAAAACATGTGCCCGTTTAGCTAAGTGCATTTTGCTGACCAAATTTGAAACTGGCAGCAGATGGGTACCCAAACAAAGGGATGATACATGATCACTTGGAGTAGAAGTTTGGTTTTACAAGCAGAAAAATGAATGTGTCAACCTCTAACAAGATGAATTGTTTATTTTCAAAGTCTGCTGAAATGAGATGGTTATCTCTAGAATTCCGCCCACTGAAATCTGTGGATGCCTGTAGTTATCTGCTCCCATCTTATATTTTTTTGGGAGCTGGAAAGGGAGCAGGGCTTGTCTGGAAGGAAGTTTGTACTCAAGTTTCAATGTCCTCTACTGAGTTAAATTCACTTTTTGGCTATGCAAAGGATCCCCAACCTATCAACAACACTGACAGACTTAAATTTATTACCAGAGTACTGATTTTTTTAATACATGCAGTAGATTCTAAAGTGCTTTTTGTATAGCTCAGTTCAAGTGGTTAAAGAGAGAAAGCATGAGAAATGTAAACATTGTTGTCATGAGCTGTTTTCTATTAATTAACTTATGCATATCATAATGAATGCTACTGCCAGCACTTTACATGCAGCTCCCTTTCCCCAGAAGATGGTTTGCCAAACACAACACGGGTTACATGGTGGGAAAATCAATCAAGGGAATCAAGTCTTGATCTAAACTTCTGCTGCCATGCTTGGCACTGGCACACCTGTGAACACATTTACAGGAGCAAGCAGTTTTCCTGCCTAAAAACCAGGGCTGCTGAAATATTGACCCTTTCTAACAGGTGCATTTGGAGGTTTTTTGGATAATAATGCTCAGACAGGATCCCTACACTGCCTTGGAGAACTGGCAGTCCCAGGCTGTGCAGTTGGCTGGGTGATTGCAGCCTCACTCCTTGGCATCCAGCCCTGGTATTCTTTTGTCTCGATTCTGCATTGTGGTTATCACACTGCCTCAGCATGGGGAAGAAGCAAAAACATTTTTAAAAGTGCAAAGGAAGAAGTTGAACTGAGATAAACATTTACATAACTGGGGAAAATTACCCAGGAAGGACTGGAAATCTGATGACATTCTGTTTACCTAGAACAGTATTGAAACAGTTTGTGAGAGATACAAACCAGAACACTTTGTATAAATCACTGTGAATGTAAGGACCTGTGAAGCAAGACAGTAAACACTAAAATTATCAAGCTGGCTCAGCACAATAGAACTTACTCAAGACAATATTTTGGACAATGCTTCTGCTAAAGCTCTCTTAAGATGGGAAAAGAGCCAAGTGGTAAAAAGCTTCATGTTACAAAAGTTGCCATATTCTCTATATGTCCAATCTATAAAGTATGCCCATTCTAACCAGATCTAGACCTTGCCATTCTATAAATGCAGGTCTTTCTGGGACTACAAAATTTGCATTCCCACTTCATTTTGTTACTGTTAGGTCATCATAAGATGTGTTTGTGCTTCTCATGTGTTTTAGCCAGCAGAGGTGAAGCTGTGCAGAAATTTGGGCTTCGTACTGAGCAGTTCACACGTCTGCTTGATAGAACCCTGTGAGATATCAGAGGGTTGAGATAGCTGTGAGATATCAGACTGCATCTAAGAAATTAATTCTGTTTTATTTAGAAGCAGAGGCTTCATTTGTATAACTACCACAATATTTGGCTCCTCTTTCTGAAGCTAGTCTGAATTTTTCATGCCCTCAAATTAGATTAGATGTGTGTTTTCTCCCAAGACTTTGCTGTAATCCTAAACAGGTTTTCTCAAGAGCAAGGGGTCAATTGCAATACTGGAGGAGGTGCTGGCAAGCTATGGAAATGGATGTTTCCTTTTTTTGGCTGGGGCAATCTAGCCAGTCTCTTGATTACAGCATATGGTGTGTGAAAACAAGCATCAAACCAATCAGATAGGCAAGGCTGGAAAGGGAAGTAGCTACAGAGGTCTGGGAAAAATTCACAACAGGGAGATCTCAGCAAAAAGAAGTTGGGGAATTATTAATGTGCAGATGGATTAGAAATTCTTCTCCTATGGGAAAGGACCACAGCAACCACAAAATTCACATTTTCAAAATGAAACACAAGGATCACTTCCTTAACCAAGGCTTCTCAATAATAACATAAGACAAGAAAATTCATTAAAATAACATAAGCATCCTTCTCACTGCCTGGGAAGAGAGAGGAATAGTTCTGTGCTCAACTTAAGTTTTGTAATAAATACTGTATAAGAACATAAGCTAGATAACATATGTCATGATAAATGGAGTCTAGTCTACCAGGAGGCATTTATTAATAAAAACCACAGTGACAGCCAAAACAAACAGGCTTCCACAGAGCTCGAGTTTGTGTTTCATGTTCTGTGTTAGTGAGGGATGTCTCGAGCTCTGAGCACAGCAGTGGGGCAGAGAGGGGCTGGAGGATAAGTCAGGAGATGGATACAAGCTACTCACTCCCAGCGGCAGACAGGGAGATACAGGGACAGAGTCTGGCACCGGATGAGATGAGAAGGAAGGGGAAAGCCAGGCTGGTGAAGCAAAGGGAACACGGAAACATGACAACTGTGAGAGGAGTTCTGGGAGGAGGAAGGATGAATTGTTTGAGTGCTGGAGCTGATTTATTCACTTTCTGTGGGAATGTAAACTAGCTGCAGATCCCAGTCCACTGTCAGTTCTGAACATCTGGATGGATTCTGAGCTTGCATCCAAACTCTGTGTTCCCTTTCTCTTCTCACAGTTTCTTGCCCTTCTCTTGTCTTTTCTGAAGTGTCTCTTCTTGCTCTGGTGACAGCTGTATGCTTCCTGAGAGTGCAGTCTTTGAGGATTTCCCCATGGGAAATGATTCTGGGCTTTCTCAGGTCAGTGGGGAGCTGCCCCTTAAATCAGTACCTGTGGTGGATGTGGTGCAGTGCCCAGCCCTACCAGCTGGCAGTAAAATATAAATACACCTTTCTCCATTCCTTCTTTGGCACTGTTTAGAACAGCAGGATGATGTCAAGGAATTTGGAGTGCTCTAAGCATGTTTGATTTGATTCAGTTTTATTTTGTTGCATTTTTTTTAACCTTTAGAAACAGGCTTTACTTTCTTCCTTTCAAAAGTAAACAATTGATTCCAAGGCCAGTGAAAATATAATCCCTTCATAAGGCCTAAAGCTGAGCCCTTCCCAGTAATGTTATGGCAGGTCAGTGTTCTGTCAAAAGATTATTAACTTTTCTTGGTGTTCAAACATAAATAAATAAATAGGAAAGTTGTACATGTCCCCAGGGCACTTGCTCAGCTATGAAAATACCAAGTACAAGTACATTTCTCATTGCAGAAAGGAGAATGGGGATATGTCTGGAACAATAGTAATCAATTTCTGAAATGCTGTGATTTATTGGGCATGGCAGTTTCAGATTTTTGAGGCATGCATTTTCTCCCCATCCCTTTTATACAAACAGATAAAACTTTTGGTGGAATAAGAACTCACTTCACATGATGCATAATGCTAAATCAGCAGGGAAACGATAATCCATAACAAGTTGCTCTGCTCTTCCCAGAGACAGATTTTATGACCAAAGATTTGGTGTCCACTTTAATAACATTTTTTTTTTAGATATGGTTCATCACTTTCCCGGAGGTTAAAAGCCATGCTTTTAATGAAGAGAAAGATGAGAATTCTTCTCTTCCAGATCAGCTGCTTTTCAGGTACATGACAAATACATGTCTCTGTATTTCCTCATTAGGACACAGAAAATAATAACTCAATTTGTTTTCCATTTTGACAGTGTTAAGTAGCTGTTATCAATAACATAAATGAAGAGTAATGTAATATAATTCTTCCATAGAAATGGCATTTAGAGAAGTTTTATCTTAGATGTGGAGGCTTCCCAATTCACAGTATCCAGGGGTTTCTTTTTCACATAAGAAACTCCCCATTTCAATACCCCGAGCTGAGTTTGCTGTTGAAGCCCTGACTTACTGGTGTGCTAAAATTTTTTTGGCACTTGAAAGTAGAACATATAAAACTGATTGGTGTTGAAGTTTAGTTTGGGGGGAAAAAAACATTTCATATCTGATCTCTTGCTCAGCTTTTGCACTTGGGAGGTCTTTGGCTTACTATAAAAATCAGATAAAATTGGCTGCCAAAATCAAGAGTCACAACAATCCATGTGACCAACTTGCCAGATTTGCTGGAAGATCCAACACTTGATCCTCAGGCAGCTGCCTTTGCTCTCTCTGTCACTCAGTAACAGAATATTTTGTTCCTAGTTAGGTTTGCTTCTTCCCATACCCAGCAAGGCCATTTTTGTTGTCCCGTGGGAGAGTTTGTGGCCCTCTCTTGGTTGCTGTGACTAAGTTCATTCTGACTCTTGTTCACTGTGAAGCTGCTGCCACCAAAAATGATAGCCTGAACTTTTGCCTCCCTTTTTTGCTAATTTGGTTGTCTATAGGTCACATGAAATCCTGGTTTGTCCCACCACAGCTGCTCCCAGGAAGCTTGCTGGCAGAAGGGCAGTTCTGATACTTGTTACCTCTTAAAAGATGAATTATTTCCATGTCAAAACCATTACCTTTGGGCCACAGGTGGTGATCTGCTACATCCTCTCAGCTCTTTCTCACTTGCTGCAGAGTTGGGCAGGGCAGGCATGGTACCATCAGCCAGAAGGGTTGTTCTGGGACAATGAGGCAGCAGAGGCTGCCAGGAGCAGGCTGTGACTCACAGCCCAGAGAAGTCCTCATGCCACGCTGGATGGGGTCCTGGCATGCTCCACTCTGAGCCTGGGAATGCCATGGCAAGATGTGCAGGATAATCACTGAGCTGCTTAAGGAGGAAATGTGAAATAAGGAGTAGCTGGGATTTCGGGCTCGGGGCAGGGCTGCTTTGTTCCAGTGTCACTGCTCTCCCTCCAGCTACCTCGTGTATGGCTCTTTGTGCCTGTGACAGGACACTCACCCTGCTTCACCCCAGAAGGCTGAATCTGCTCTTTACCACGTCTTTCATCATCTAATTGGTGGCTGTAAGCATCATGTGAGGCAGAGCTGTGGCACAGCAGGCACAACTGAGCCATTAGCTCAGATGGAGCTGCCTCCAGAGATGAATGTGCATGGAACTTCAGAGCCACTTTAATCAGAGGATTTTCGTGTTCATGAGCCCCTGTGTAAAGAGAGCTGTGTAATTAAGATCGTTCATAATGCTGTAGGATATCCGAGCTAAGATGAGGAAGGTGACTTGTTTTTTAAGGGCACAAATCGATCTCCTGCTGTGGTTAGGAAAGCATGATCCAGTGCATGTGTTCACAGGAAGATTTAATAGTTGTGTTGCTGTCCTCTGAGCGCATGTAACAGGAAGAATAAGGTTTGCTGATAAATTACACTTTCATCTTGCTCAGTGTTGATGTCTCTAATTACGACTAATGTGCGTAAAAACTACAGTGAATCTATGTAGTGCTTGTCTGTAACCCTCTCCTGAATACTGGGAAAGAACAAGATTTTGGGAGATAAACTGCTGTGCCTTTCCCTTCTCTCATACTCCTTAGAATTCGTCAGCCTATGAAAATACATGCCTTTTTTCTGAAGGGAAAAGAAACACAGTGGGTATGAGGCACATGCACTGCCTCATAGTCCCTCTCTGCTTGTCTGACTAATTCAGAGCCTTGGAAACCCCCCTTCACCTAAAATATGACCTGCTGTGGGAAAGCAGAGGGGTTTTTGTCCCTGCAGGTTCCCAAATGGTACTTGTGGAAGAGGTTTAAAAATGTGTTTTCAACACATCACACAATGAATAATCAGCAATGTACTCCCTTCTGGCTTAAGTTACAAGGGAAGGAGGCATTCAGCAAGGCTCTCCTTACTTTCCACAAATCTCACAGCAACATGCCATGAAATTTCTCAGGAGACAGGCTCAAGAGGTGGTTCAGGAAGGCATGAGAAGCAGTTTGTTGTTGTAGATTGAGCCCTCAGCTTTTGGAGAGAATTTGGCATTTTCTTTGCTCATCTGACGGAGAGGTTGTTGGCTAGGAAAACTTCACTGCCTCCATCTCTTGGGGAGGTGCAGATCCTACTTGCAGAGGAAGCAATAACCTTCCTTTTCTTGGCATGCTGGTCCTGAGATCCAGGAGACAGAACCTCCTTCCCTCAGGGCAGCATCTGTTAATTTAATGTTTTGTGTTCTCAGACCCCTCTCTTTCCAGTGTGAAAGTCTCTAGGAAGCTTTTGTGTCCCATGGCCTGTACCAGGTCCGCTAGCTCCTGATTCTATCTCCTGTACTCACAAGTTTAAGCATTTTGTGAAAGTGGAAAGAGTATTACTAAGTTTTGCTAATTTTTGCTGGGAAAAGCTCTCTAGATGGAACTGAGGTATTTCTTTATCGTTTAGATTTGCACAAATGCCCCTGCATTTGTTTTTGTATCAAAATAAAAAATAATGGCTTCTTAAATTTCATTCTGATGTAGTGCTCTAATTTTCAGTCTAATAGTTTTCTGTCCTCAAAAATACTCATTTTCTGTTTCAGTGGAAGCTCACTGGAGGTTTCTTTGATTCTATGATTTAGAAAATATTACTTCATTTTTGTTGTATTCAATTCTACACCTGGCACAAACACTGCTCCAAGTTAGATTGGGAGACCTGTAAACCTGTTGTAATTTGATATGGAAATGTTTAAACCTCTGCACAGTGAGGCAGAGAGAAAACCACTGTTCTAAAACTTTTGCATGAGTGTCCAGTTTGAGCCTTGGATGTCTACTTTGGGATCAGCTGACATGAATGAGCTACTTTGGTGAGAGCTCTCAAAGTTGAATGACTTCCCTGGCTCTAACCAGAGTTGAGTCTTATTCTGATGCAAATCCAACCTTGAACGCCAGGAAAAGTTCAAGGTGTTTCACAAAAATAATGGTATTGGATCTGATTCTCTTGTCAAGCTCTAAACAAGGCTTTTCCTGATTTGCAAAACTTACCAGGATGCTGATAAATGTCTTGTCACCCCTTATTGATCATGTATTCACTGCTTGGTAAATGAATCCAATGTCTCATTTATAGAGAAGTCAGGTTTTCAAGAGGGCCTGTGGCTCTCTAAAAAAGGCACTCTTGTATAAGAGTGCATGTTTCTTTCGGAAAATTTACAACACCTGAGAAAGAACAAATGTTTGTTGCTCACTGAAACACAGAAATTTAAATTTTAAGAAAAATAAATTCGGAACATTTTTCTTTATGTGTAAATCCAGTAATGGTTTAACAACCAAGTCTGTTCTCATGCCTAGAGAAATAGCTTTGTAAGTTCTTAGGGCTAGATGCTATGCAAAGCATAAATGAGAAAACAAGAATGACTGTGTGAAAGGAATTATTCAGTAATCAAAGTTTGAAGTGAAAGCTAAAAGATTTTGCCATAGAATTTTCCATGAATTCTAATGGAAGATGCATGGTTAACCCACCCATAGTGCAGCTCTTATTTTTATTAGGAGTTCTACCACTACTTTTTTTCCCTTTACTGAGGTCTCTGCTGGTTTTTGTATTTTTTTTTTTCCTTTTTCTGGTCCAGACAAATACCACAGTAATGAATATGTTAGAAAGCTTCTAAAATAATGGAATGTCCATAGTTTTTCACTCCTCTTTCTGCCTGTTGTGCTTTACCTGATCTTACAAACAGATAACCAATAGCCAAAACTGTTCTTTGTTTTTCAGAGGACTCCAGGCAAATGCTGTCCAGGAGATACCAAAAAGTTTAAATCATTTATTTGACAGTAACTCATTTATTTGTGTTCCCAAGCATCTCTCAGTTCTGGAAAGAAGGAGAAACATCAAAGTACTGTGGAATAGCAATTTTAATGACCTTCATGCTTTAACCTCAAATAGGAGAACTTTCCATTTGGACAAATATCCTGTCCACTTGGACCTACCCCAGTATGAGGTGCTCTACATTTTCTTAAGAAGCTTTAGCATTTTGGGGTTTATTTTGAAGAAACGTTTTAGCATTTTTAACTTCCTAAGCCATTTCAGGACAAAGAAACAACTTCAAGCTCTCCAAACCTTTTCTAATATTAGGTTTTATAGGTAGGTGGATCAGTACCTTTTTGTTTCTGAAAGGCAACAACTTCTAAAATGCATTTCTTAAGTAGTTTTCCAAACATTAAACTTATAACAGCCAAATCTATTCAGCTATAAGCAAACAGTATCTAGCTGCACTTTATATAATTTTCCTGAACATGGTATATAGAAGTAAGATTTTATGTAAAGAGTTGTGCTTTGGAAGGAGAGCAAAAAGAATTTATCTTCTGATTGCAATTTTGTTTTGCTTCAATGTTTTTGTCAGGAGGATCTGGATTATTATAGCTGAATAGAAAAAAACATATTTTCCCAATGATTTGAAAGCAAAATGTAAGACAAACTGATGTTGTATGAAAAATTACTCCATAAATACTGAAAAGGAAAAAGAAAGGAATACCCTCCAACCAAACAATCAAAGAAACCCATTTTCTTTTTGGGTTTTATTCTTTCCCTTAGTGATGACATTCAGTGGTTGATTAATGTTGAGTCAGGCCACGTTTTGTTTAGCTACATAAAATCTTTCTGCAAACTCTCCCCATGCCTTTGTGGATGGTGACAAGAGCTTGGATTTTCCTGGTTATGATTAGTGCCGTGGGGCTGTTCTCAGTGTGCTGAGTGATGCTATGATTGTCCATTCTCATCAGGCAGCATTACAAGCAAGTGCTTTCTGTGGAGTGTTTCTTGTGCCAGAGGATGTGCATCACTCTTCCTGCAGCTTGGCTTCTCTCCTTCATTGAGATTCATTTGGATCTGCAGGCTGTCCCCCAAGCATGAGCACTCTGTGCAACTGGAGATGCCTCATTCCCTTCTAATCTCTCTCCCTGTTTATACCCATTTGTACAAGACATGGTTCATTTTCAGAATTTTATAGATCAGTATCCAGAAATTAAATTTGAGAGTTTCTTGTTTTGATAGATTTTGAATACTCTGGATTTTTCTCCCTCTTTTTTATTATGTGTTACAAAATCACCGAAATTTGCTTCAGGGAGTGGTGCTGCTTCATTTCATTATTAAATATAAATCCATTCTGGTTTTCTTTTTTTTTTTTTTTTTGACAAACAGCTTAGTGCATAATTGTCTGCTTATTTTCTCTGTATTTCTATCCCTTTTGCAGTACCTGTGTTGCAGTACCTTTGTAAATAGGGATTTAAAACTTAGGAAAAAAAATTAAATGCTTGCTACAGCAGAATAACAGAACAGAAAAACCTTCACAGACTCACAAAACAGTTCAGGTTGGAAGGCATTTCTGGAGATCACCCAGTTCACCCCTTCTGTTCAAGGTAAGGCTGCTGCTCAGGGCTGTCTCCAGTAGAGTTGAGTGTCTTCAAGGAAAAACACTCAACAACCCCTCTGGGCAACAAGTGAATTATTTGTCTTACAGTAAAAATCCTTTAATTTATATTTAAATGGAATTTTCTGTGTGAGAGTCAGACCAGTTTTCTTTATTATCTCTTATGGGTAAGATTCTCCCATACTGGCAATCTCCCCCTGAGAAATCCTTTCTTTCCAGGCTGAACTGTTCCAGTTACCTCATCCTTTTAGTATGACAGATGCTCCAATTTTTTTGGGGGGTTTGATGAACTCAGTAAGTCTCTCTTGTGCCAGTAAGCCCAGAACTGGGTACAGCACTGCAGATGTGGCCTCACCACCCCTCAGTGGAGGGGAAGGATCACTTCTCTTCACTGTCTTGTTGACAACACTCTTGCTGACATTATTATTGGCCAGGATATTATTGGCTTTTTTTGCTGCAAGGGGACATTGCTGCCTTGTGTTCATCTTGGTATTTTGATTTTCCTCACCTGATACCTGCACACTCAAACAGTGTCTTTATTCTATATCAGTCACATATTGTTGCTTCCACCTCTTGCATGTTTTATTTTCATATTGAAGTCATCAGAATCCTCTTGTTGATCTATGCAGGATCCATCCTTGACTGTTCTCTTGTCAGGACAGACCAAGGCTTGGAGGAATTAGTCCCAGGTCTCACTTCTCTCCAGGACTGACTGCCATGGGATTCTCTCAGGCACATCCTGGAGGAAAATTGTGTGTTCATCTGGAGTCCTGCTTTTTGCCTTGTTTCCTTCTTACAGGACCTTGAACTCCACTGTCTTGTGGTCACTGCAGCAAGGTTGACCCTGACCTTCACAACCCCTGACCAGTTCTTCCTTGTTGGTTAGTGTGGGGTGCAGAAGATCATCTTCCCTAGTTGATTCCTGGATATTCAGGAAAGGAGACTGACTTGCACTTGTCTATTGCGGTAATTTTCTTTAATTTTTTTGACAGCTCTGCATTTACACTCCCAGCCCCATACCTCAGTTGAATAGAACTAGCTGTGGTAATAGTACAGTTCTGGCCTGCTGCCCAAAAATAATACTCTATCATTTCCTGATGGGGGGAAAAAAAGTCCTGTAGACTTGTGGCCATTTGTCCTCATATCTATTTGCAGCACCTTATTTCCCTTGAGAAGCATCCAAACCATTTGGAAGTTGAATTTTCCGATGTCCTCACTGATTTCCAACCCCTTCCCCCTCTGTTTCTTGGAAGGACCAGCTTCTGAAGACAAATCTCCCACGTTGTTTAATTCCAGTATTCACTACTCTGTGTCCATTTTATTTCTACTCATCACACAGCATTCTCTAGCTCCCCCTTTTAGTGAACTTACTTGGAGATCTGCCCCCTGTAACACTTACAGATCCATAAATATAACAAAAGTGGGCACTTTGTCATGTTACAGATTTTATTTAACAGCAGATTCAGCTATCAGATTATCATTAGGTAAAGTGCTGACATTCACATCC
This sequence comes from Lonchura striata, assembly GCF_050655825.1. Classification (NCBI taxonomy): domain Eukaryota; kingdom Metazoa; phylum Chordata; class Aves; order Passeriformes; family Estrildidae; genus Lonchura; species Lonchura striata. The sequence goes on along the minus strand of NC_140741.1, from coordinate 11,295,839 downwards.
CTGAGGAAGATGATTGCGAGCTGCTGGAGGAAAAACCATCAAGATTAGTCTGCCAAATACATGGTGGGTATTAATCATCATTAAACACAACATTTTCTTTTTAGAAAAGCACTAAACTACAAAGCTTGTCCACAGAATTACTGCAGCAGGCAGTGAACTGTGTTTTTTTTTGACAGAATCCACTTTGACAGCATATTGATCTAATAATTTCTGTTGCTTTCTAGCATTCCAATGTTTTCTTTTCTCCTCAGGATTCCCCTTCAACACATAAAGACATGGATTTTGATAAACTTGGACTGAATGCATATGCAACTTGTGTTAAGAGATTTCAAATACAGTTTTTATCTGCTTTCATTGATATTTCCCATTATTGAAAAGACCAAAACCTTCTTTTTAATATGTGGTCTTTTCAATATGTGGGTACCTTCTCATGCTTGGAATTGAGCTTACTTAGCATTATATCTTTGCATGCTATGTCCTCTACAGCATACAGAGAATAAAAGTCAATATGCTTGTATCAAGTACTTGAACTTAAACCAGGACTTGGTTGTCTTGAGTCTAGTGAGATTCAGATCCCAAAATTATGGATATTAGCCAAGTGAGGTTCTACAAGCATGACTTTAAACTCTTTGTAAAACAGTCTCTCTGCATCCCCCTTAGAGATATTAGTGAATTATTCTGAAATTTAAATACATGTATCAATAAGAAAAATGATGAAATAGAGAATTAAGACAGTTTTTACATAATCTTACTCAAATTTTTCACAGAGTAGATTAAATGAATCCTCAAATGCAGTAGATGACTGTTTTCCACTTCTCATTCTACCCATGTTGCCCTCACTGCAGAAATCAGTCTCTTTCTTTAAAATATATACATTGTGTTGCACATGGCATCAAGGAGGGAGGACTCATCGTGCTGATCCTGGTCTCAGGAGCATGATGCAGATCACTGTGTAGCTGGTGGCACCAATAGAACACAAAGGAAAAAAGTGTTTTGTTGTTATCTGCTACCCTTAAATTTGCCATGTGTTCAAATAAATATTTGTGTAGCTATCAGATCACTTAAAGCTGTGCTATGGACACCTCTTAAGACTGAGAACTCAGGGATATTAACAATTTGCCACTAGGATTTTGCCGGGAGTCAGTAAAAGGCACAATTAATTTGCAGTATTCCTTCAAGGTTCATTTCCTTTCAGGGGAAGATCAGCTGTCAAATAGAACAAGAGCTGTTCTAGAGAAATAGAATAATCAATTAGTGACTAATTGAGCACTTTTAGCCAAATGATTTTATCCATTAATATATTTTTCCCAGCACAGTAGAATAATGCAGCTTTATCAGAATACTTAATGATGTTAAACCTCAGAGCCCAGATGAATTTCTAGGTTCATTGAAGGGAACATAAAATTATCAGTTTTGGGAGTTTTGATCAAGAAAGACAGTCAATTTGTCCAGTAAATGTTATCTTTGTGGATAACATCTTTTTCTACGTGAGAACCTACAGAACTATTAGCATAATACCACTAAAACCCTCTTAGATCTCACATTGTGCTGCTGACAGCATTGCCATGACTGATACAACACAGAAATGTATTAAATATATTAATGTTTCTATTTAGGTTTGCAAGCATCTGAAAAGAGGAAGGGAGAGGATGGCTAGTTGAAATTATTTTTCCTTCCTCACATAAAATACAGTAGGTGAATCCAATGTTGAATTAGATGAAAGTATTAGTGTATTCCAGTCATGAGCATAAGGTATCACTAAGACTGCCTTCCAAAAAAAAATCTTGTGTAGGAGACCTCCTGAGAATGAATTAGGCAGTGTGTGATGACATTGAAATAAAGGGATTTGTGTAGCAGTAGCTGGAAGCAGAGGTTGATTTGTTCTCCTGCCAAATGGATATATACTGACTTCACTGGGATTACTCAGTACGTGGGGACCAAATCCTGCTTTTGCTGAAACCAGTGACAGAACTCCTGTTGACCTTAACAGAACCTGGAATCAACGCTCTGTTTCTTGGTGAATTATGTTTTCACATCGTTTACAGGAGGGAGTTTTTTCTTCTTGGTCAACATGGAAGGAGCTTGTCAGAACATCACAGAGATCTATGAAGTAGCTGCAGACTAATGTCACTGGGAATGAGAGGAGATTTTGACCCTGTTTGTTGGAGAGGAGACGGGAAGTAATGAGCCCAGAGTGCAAGGAGACCACTGGAACTGGAAAATTTGGAAGCTGCATGGCAGGATCATAACAGCCACTGGAGCTTGGGGTTTGCTGCAGTTAATAGGTGACACAGAAAGGCAGGGACTTTCTTATCCCTCTCACTTTCCCTTTACAATCAAAGCTAGAATGTAATATTTCTAATGCTTACACTTTAGGAGTTGCAACAAGTAAGTTCTGCTAGTGGCTTTCCTCAGTGAATGGAATGGCACATCAGCTGAGCCTTTCCTGCTTTCTCAATTCCCTGGAAAATTCTGAACATGGCAGTAAATTCAGAGATTTAATTGATGGCAGGTCACACAGCTACTGGCTGAGGAGTGCTGATGTGCACTCTGAGAATGGTTAATGTTTCATTTTATTGCATAGCCAAAATAAGACAGAGCTACAGTGCATACTCTTTTCCACTTGTACTCTGGGGATTCTGAAACATTTCACTTTTTCCTGGTGGCTATATGGAGCAAAATAAAACATCAGCCAGTAGTTTACATTTTTGCTGCCTGCTTTATTTAGCACCATCCCTGAAGTGACTCTGAGCATTTATAAATAGAGAACTCTCACAACACTGAGCCCATGTGAAAGATGGTGTCGGCTTTCCTCTGTGGAGATTAAAAACAGGATCTTTTGTGCCAAGCCCAACTTCATGGCTAAGTTAAGGCAGGGAGCCTGTTTCTGTCCCATCATTGGCTGTGTTGTGGATTAATGGTATAACTTGTTTTGTCAGTCTGTCTTTGCAAGTGAATTCACTGGTCTGCAATGTGATAGGTACTTAAAAGTGAAACTTGAATCTAGATCCATGAAGTACTGTCCTTCCTAAGTGAAGGATGCATTGCAAAATGAACAGGCATTGCCATTTTTCAGAATTTTGTGTTAGTAAAATTGCTACTAGGTTAGAATGGAAGTATTTTCTGTCCCTAAAAAGTTAGGGGCTTAATCTTACCATGAGACATAATCTATTAGAAACGTTTCTTTCTGAAGCTTTCTGTATAATTCTTTCTATTCTTTCCTATATTCACTTGTCTTTGTGTCAGTAAAAGACAGTGAATTGCACATAATGCAAGGAAATGCATGTTCTTTTTAGATGTCTTATATGTTTAACAGCTAAAATCAAAGAGGAGAGACAGCCTAGTGGAAGTTGCTAATCAGCAAATCCCACAGTTCAGAACTTCCCCAAAGAGAACCAACAACCCTACAAACAATATAAACCAGCCTGGTGACATGGAGAAGTACCTGATGGCAAGGTCTCTGAAGAAAGCATGCTTTGACAGCCTGTTTTGTGCAAGATATGGATGCCCAAAACAGGAATCTTTCTTTGAGAAGGGGTCAGGACAGAATACAAACAAATCAGTAAACCAGAAACGCTTGTGGGACAAAATATTTCAGTCTTTCAGGCAGTTGAAGGCCAGACATTCAGGCGAAGTAAGTTAAATAACTGGTGGTGCACTTGAATGAGAACATTCATCTTGTTTGTCAAAGCCCCACAGATATTCTTCAAACTGACAGAAGCATCTGACCACATTTCCCCCTTTTCCTACCCTGAATGAACTTGTGAACTACTGGGCGCTGCCTGGGTTCCGGGCATTTCAATAGGTTTGGCTGTATTCTAACATTCAGCCTAGAGGAATTCCTGTTAATTTTCTTTATGCTCTTTATTAAACTTTTGTTTTGTTCCTTCAGGCCTTTTCTGTGTGTTGAATGGGAAAACCATTTTATCTGATGAAATTTACATTTCCGTAATGGTGAGCAATGGGTACTTTCTCTGAGAACATACTATGCAAAGACCCAGAGTCCAAATATTCTTGAACTTTGTGTTTTTTGGGTGGTAGGTGAGATACACATGGTCCTAGACTTCAGTTTTGTGTGAAGTGACTTTGCTCTGTACATAGGATCAGGAGATACAAAAGCTTGATGCTCTGCATCTGAATTTGTTATGGGCAGCTGTAAATTCCAAACAGTTTTGGGGCTTGTTCCATTAAATTTATGAGTGTTCTGGACACTGTTGAGGAGTGCTTGCAGGTGCTCAGCAGCTTAGAGTGCTTAGCAGCAGGTGATCAAGTGAGTAAATATCTGGGGGGGTGCTGGGTGTTATTGTGGGAGCCTGCAGACAGCAAATCCAGAAACTTGGGCTTCAAGCATTTTCTTTTGGCTCATATGATAACATCAGGGGAACCACGTGGAGGAGCCTGGAAGAGATCAAGGGGTTTTTTTTGGTGGAAACAGCCAGCCATCCTCCTGCCACAAGTACTGTGCAGCCTGCACTGCTGAAAGCAGTGTTCTCTCAGCTGCTTTTCTGGGTAAGCATCACAATGCAAATATCAAGATGAAATCCTGCCAAACTCACCAATTTCTTAGATCTTGGATATGTACGTATAGGTACATATGCTACTGAATTTGTCCTGTCAGATGTTTGTATAACGTGGTGAGGCAATCCTGCTAAGCCTTGTGCCTTTGTGGTTGCACTGACAAATCTACTGAAACTGCACATCAAAGCCTTTTAGTGTCACTTAAGACATTTTGCCTGATGAAGCTTTTAAATATGCCCTTCTTTTTAAATTTTATTTTGGACATGTCAGAGAGCCTCACAAACAAGTTGTATTAGTGTTTTAACCTGGCTCAGAGCCTACGACTATTTTTTTTCCCTGTACTTCTAATGTCTTTAGGCATAGAGAGGTTTACAAGTTTGGGTTGGCTTGGCCATTGCTCCTTTTCTGTCTCTCAGAATGCAGGGCATAAACCAATATAATCATCCATGGACTGTAAGGAAGATGATCTCAAAGGCAGTCAAAAATCTGTTTTGATGCTGTTTAAATGAGAAAAACATATAATTTTACATATAAAATAATCTAATTCTTTCATTTGCCTGAAGCTTTGAGATCAAATTCAGAGAAACAAATTTACTGCAAACAAAATGAAACAAATATATTTTAGCTGATTTAAACTTTGTTTTCTGCTTGCTTCACCTCAGGTCATAAGACAGATTATATATTTGTTCTCCCCATAGAATAACTTGACAATTAACTTTGGAAACAGTCCTCTAGGAAAGGTGAGACTGTGTCACAGGATATGAGATGAGGCAGCGCTCTGAGGGGATGGGAACAAGCAGTTCAGCTCAATACATTATACATCAAATTTATAAAGCTGACTTTGACTTTAGCAGGACAACAGGAGCCTTGTCCAAGCAGCTGTCACCAGGACTGGCGCTGCTTATGAGACTGGGCTTGCTTTAAGAGCTTCACTGGAGAAAGATTTAGCACCAGGAAGTTTCCATTTGCTTGTGTAATGGATGTTATGGCTCTCTCTTCACTCTTTCAGGCTTTTCCTGGCTCACACAGCAGCACCTTGTAATACCACAGCATCATTTATTTAGGTCCCCGTGAGGAGGAGCTCAGGCTGGTTGTTTATTTATGCTTGGAAGTGGGCAATTTTCCTTCAGCACAGCTTTCCCTTGCCACAGGAGTGAGAAGGGACTGATGTATTCCAAAACAATCCAATTAAATGTCAAAACTAAGAGCAAGTCTGATTTCACAGTCAGAATACCCTAAATGATAACTTGATCTAACATTCACGTTAGAGTGTGATTTCCAGTGTCCTTGGATACAGCTGTTCTGCATAATGATATAAAGTGTGATTAAATAGAAGACATTGCTAAACACTTTGTCAAACCCATATTATGGTTTGGCAAAATATACCTTGTGACCCATTATGAACATTTTTCACTGATGGCAGCTGTTCTTTCAACCCTTAAAATCAACACAGTACTTTATTTGAAATATTTAAATACAGTTTTCCAGCAGCTGCAAATTTCTTTTCGTCCCATCTAGTTAGAAAAGTGTCATGTACCTCCAAATTAATTTACAGGTTTGCTACTACTAACAGACCTTAACATGGTTATGAATGCCATTAATTTCTGTACCCTATGATGAATACAGGGAGAACAAAGATCATTAAGTAACATATCCCACAGCAGGACACATTCCACTGAAAAAGTCCAGACATCATGAAAAGATGAATACAGGAACGAACAGAAAGGGGGCTCTTGAGCTATTTAATTTTTCATTTTGTACTTAAGAGCCATATTTTTTATTTGAGAGTCAGCCAGCATTACTTGGGACCAAAATTTATACCTGAAAATGTGAACTGGAATGTTAGAGATAGGGGGGAAAAAAGATGCAAGATCTTCAGCTTGTCTAAGGCTTCTTGGTGCTGCTAGGCACCAGAACTGTTCTGGTCAGGACCATGAAGTGTCCTGGAAGGACTGAGTTTGACAAGGTAAAAATACAATGATAAACCCAAAGGTTGATCCTGAAGTGATTAGCTATTTAATTCAGGTTGATACTGAAATGATTAGCTATTTAAAGTGTTTCTTAAACACTTTAAATTTAAAGTGTTTCTTAAACACTTTAAGTAGCTAATCATTTGGATTTAATGTCTACACATATGAATTATATCTATAATTCTGTACACTAAAGAGATCCCATATAATTCCATTAATGAGTCATGAAACTACTGAGCAATAAAAATATAAATCACAACAAAATAGATGTAGAATCATGGCTATGCTCAAAAAAGTATTGCTGCCACAGCAAATAGCCCCAGTTGAGAAACACAGCAGATTTTCTTCTCTTTTAGAATAATTTAAGGATAGCTATGGCCAAGACCAACCAGCCTGCAGCAAGATTCTGATGTTTAATTTGCTTATTTTGTGTAGTTGTATGCTTTGTTAATGCACCAAACTTGCAGCATGTATAGACCAAATGAGAAACGGTCTCAGGTGACTCTCCTGTATCCCAAGTGTGTCCCCAAGAAGAAACATGAATGATATCGAAGTGGAGAGGTTTTTTTTTTTTAATTTGTTCAAACAAATTTGCATGGAAGAAAAACACGAGTCATAGTAATGTTTCAATGTCTGTTAATGTGTATTGTTACTATGCTCAGTAATTTTAGTGTATTTTTTTCTTGGGATGTGTTTATAATGCTGACAGGCAGAAGTCATGTTGGCACCTGGGCAGATTTTCTGGTGAACTGCTTGACAGGTTATAAACCTGCAATAATGGGAATTTTTTTAAGAGTCATATTAGGAGTGTGAACACACTTTCAAATCCAGATCAAATATGAACCTTAATATACAAATTAGGTAAAATGTCAGTACGTAGTCAAATGTTCCCTGGTAAAATTAGATACAGTACCAAAAGAGATGACATTTGATGCCAAAAAATCAAAAAATACCTGAGATGTGGTTTATTTCACAAGTTGACTTCCTGTGAGAAATCCCAAGCCATGCCAGCTGAATCCAATAAAAGGACAGGAGACTTTGGGGGGCGTAGATGTAGAATATGATTTTATAATATTTTCTTCTAAATGCAACTTATTTCAGATATTACCAGTGAAAGCACAGTAACATTTAAAGGGAATTTGTGTTTCTGCTTGACATTTCTTGGCTAGCATATCTAGTGCAAAACCCAGAATTAATGACAAAATCCAAGATATAGTGTGGGGTTTTTTTTCTGGATTTGTAAACATCTATCACAAACATCTATCTCTGCTCCTTGAGTATGGTAAATCATCCTAGAATACTAGCTACTGTATTATATATAAACAGATTTATTTTGTATACCTTTTGTAAGGTAGGAGTTTATGGTTGTCAGTAATACGAGTCCACAGAGCTCAATGACTGTCTGGAATCACGGTGATCAACTCCCTTTTAATGATTAATGATCAGGTGATTAATCCTGAGAAACAAGCTCTCCAGCATGTTGGTGGCATTTCATATGAAAATTTTGATTTGTTAGAAAGAAGAACATAAAATTTTGTGCAGAAAGCAGCTGAGCTCCATTTGAAGCTGCCCACAGGACCAGTCTCCTCCAGGGCCCATGTCCCCGGTAGAGGCTAGTGTGGACATTTGGTGCACATCTGCAACCATGTTCAGTTTCCTCCTAAGGAATTCAGTCCATGTGTGGTGAAATAACTCTGTGAAATTCCAACTAATACCCAGCAAGTGGCCATTGACTGGAGAATTTAACTCAAAACCGCAGCACAGCTCTGAACCAAGACAAATCGAGGTGTCATACCTTCCCTCCTTTATAGAAATTTGCATTGGTAACTTGTTAAAGAAGTTCTGTCTTCAGGACTAAAAATAAGAATTTTTTTTTGCGGGCAATATTGTATAGCTAATTTGAAAACCAGCATTTGATTTCATTGACTCATATGCTAGATAGATGCATCTGAACACATCAGGTTTTCCCAGCTAAATCAAAAAAACATTAAAAAAGGAAAAATATTCCAATTAATCTCAAATGTGCCTTCACATGTAAATACAATCATGAGACCTGCCTAAATGTGAAACATTTACATGTCTTCAGATTTGTTTGTTTTACTTTTCTGAATGCAGATGATCATACGTGCAAAGAATTATTTTAATTGGCATAACAGATACCATTTCTTTTTATTTAACTTTGTGCAGCTTACTTCATTTCCCATTGAAATGAGCAGAGACTCTTTTTCTCCTGAAATGTTTGCAACTTGGCTTTTTGGAAATGAAGAGCTGTTGCTTCAGCAATGAGTTCTTCAGGCTGCCACGTGTGAAAACACATATAAAATATGGAGATAGTGTGTATTTAGTAGGAAGATGGCAAATCCGAGCTTGCTGTGTAATTCTTAGTGGGTGTGGAAAGAAAGTGAGATAAAAGTGTGAAGGGCAAGGTTTGTGAAGAACCAAAAGGGGAAAGTGCAGTGGGAAGTGGGATGGAAAAATATCTGAGCTCCTTTCTGCCCCAAGGAGTGGGGAAGCAAATGCTGTGCAGTGAGTGTTTGTGCTTAGAAAGGAGGTGCTAACCTGCTCAGTGGAAATCTTGACAAAATGTCTGGGCAGCTCATTTCTCTGATAGCCATGGAGCTTGCCCCTGTCTGGCTTTCCCCATGCAGAGACATTCTTTCCCCTGCTTTACTAGGGCCCTGAGAAATAGAAAAGATGTCATCTCAAGCTAATTCTATAAACACTGCTATCAAAAAAAGGCATTTTAAACTATCATAAAAAGGCCCATTGTGCAACTGGACTCTTGGAACAAGAATGGCTTATAGCTCAACCATTGTTAAAGGTTAATGTTCCTATCATTGCATTCCTTTTTCTAGTTCCCATAACCAGGCTGTAGTGATAGATAAATATATGAGCTATTTCTTTGTGTTGGCAAAATCACAATTCAGAAAGACATAGTTTCCTAGGTTATTTTTAAACTAATATGCTGGTTTATAGCTAGATGAATAAACCCATCTTTTTTAAGAGAAAAGACTCCTAATGTTCTGTTGCTTTTGCAGAGTGTGAGCATTTGTGAAAGTTTTTGTCTATCAAAACAGAGTAACAGCTTTAAGAAGTCAGCTCATGAACTGAAAAGGAAACTAATTAAAACAATAACAATTTACTCTTGCCAAATGCTAACCAGTCTTGTACTTTCCACAAGTATTTTTTCTTTACACAATTATTGTATTTATTTCAAATTATTTTTGTACAATTATTTGAATGTCTTTGTCATTGCTGTGCATTGTTATGTTCCTGTAAGTGCTGAATGCTGATTCCAAGGCAGAAATTCTATTTTCTGTTAGCTGGCTGAGCAACAGAGTCTGCCCATCTCTCTTCCAAGCTCTCCCCATTTTCACACAAGGAGCAAAGTAATGACTTCTCTGTTTTAGAGAGTTGCTGTGCTGCTTGGTCAGTGTACAGGAGTGCTTCCTACCAAGAAAGTACTCTGATAAAATGTTATAACTTTTAAGAAACTCTGCAGATTGAGGTCTAAAAGTTTTCCTGTGACATGGCAGGAGTAGAGCATCTTAGCCCAGGTTTTTTTAAAGTCAGGACAGGGAAAATTCAATCGTCACAGTTCCATCTGATTTAGAGGAGCTTCTGAACATCCACAAAATTGTTCTTGCCCAGCACTGCTGCTCTCCTCAAACATCTGCTGAGCTGCAGGTGCATCTGAGCTGGTGTCTGAGTGATGGAGCTTGTGCATCCTTCACTCTGTGTTTTTCAGGCAGTTTTTGGGTGAGTCCTTAGCACAGCTGTGCTGTGCTCAGCACCTCTTCAAAAGGGCTGAATGAAGAGTGACTGCTCCTGGTTACAGGTTTTACAGGTTTTCTGGTTCAGGGACAAGCTGAGAGGAGAAGCAGGCCAGCTGCAGATGCCTCCTATTTTTGGAGTCAGTCTACCTAGAACACTTCTAAAAGTAATCCCAAATAATTTTTTTTTTTTTTTTTTTTTTTACAGGCAGAGCAAGCATTCCAGTAACTCTTTCCTGGCTCGTGGTGGTTTTGAATGAAAGTAAATAATTCTCCATTTAACAGTCTCAAGGAAAATATCTGTGAAAGGTAAGCTGATGAGATATTTTTATAGCATGGATCCATGGCAGTGATATATCCTAGTGAACAGAACTTAGGCTCCAGATAGTGTCTGAGTAGATGGCCCTGGTTCCCTGCAGAGATTTGATAATCAAGTTGTTCTTTGGAAGCAAGAGATGGATGGGGAAACCAATTAAGGAAATTCTTAGGGAAATTCTTGTTTTTTAACACAAGGAGAAATAATGAAGGTCTGTCTGTAATTGTTTTCTGGATATGAGCTCTATAGCTGCCAGCACTGTCTAGGTAACCTGTTAGGTATTTTTAATGTAGGAAATTTAGACTTCATTTAAAAAAAACCCAATCAAACAACCCAAAACCCAGACAATATCCACCCACCCCCCAAAAAAAAAAAAAAAAAGAGAAAGGGAAATGTGTATTGATCTTTCAGCAAAGAACAAATACTGCTGGTGCATCTCAAATTAGTGTCTGGTTTGCCTTCACTGTGATTATAAAACTTATATGGTTTCAGATGCTAGTTTAGTCAAAATCTAAGCAACTCTGCAAATTTTAAGCAATGAAATAGGTCTACAGGTTTTGGCCTCTGGTAAAAGGCTATAATAATACAGATAAATAAACACATGACTGCTTACCCACAATATGCAAGTATTTGTAAGAAAGCAAAAAAAAAAAAAAGAAAACAAAATTAAAAGAAATATAGGTGCAGTTTTATTCAAGAGATCTCATTAGAATGGGGAAAATGATAAAGTCTTAAGTTCTTTATTTACAAAAAGGCTGTATTTATTTAAGGTGATAAATAATGTAAGAGCTTAGTTGATGCACATAACAGGAAGAATTGGGAGGTCTTGTTATATATAATAACCCTGTTCTCCTAAGGCTCTTCCCTACAGTTTTACTAAAGTTGTTTCTAAAGCCTGCACAACTCTCAGATTTTATGAAACTTTGTGTAAAACGTCACCCATTGCAATATAGGGCAATGCAATACTCATTACTCTTTCAATTTTTGCAGAATACAACCCTAAATAGTGAGGTTCTACAAAAAAATTGATTTTAGGGTTTGCTCATTTTTATTCATCATTAAAATTAACCTAACCCAGAAGCAAACTTTGATTAGAATCAGCAAAATTATAAAGATGTTTTTGCTAAATTGAAAATTAGTATGTGATTTGCTGGTTTTTGATTGACTATGGCTTTAGGTTTTTAATCTCCCTTGTGACATTGCTGTACAGTAAGTGAAACATTTTTAAAGTGATAGGTTTTTAACTTGGACTGGTAATAAAGTTTAAATCTTCTGCATGGAAATACAAAATTTAGCTTTTAAAAATTTCACAAAAATAGAATAGCAGTATAATAGATTTTAAGAAAGGAATGTATTTGTTTTCACTGCAGTTATTCTAATTAAATTTTTGTAAATCTCAAAATTATTTCCAAAAACATTTTGAAATTCATTCTCCTCCTGAAAGCACAGTGTTTTAATTAAAAACAGTTCAATTAATCTTAAAAAAATAAAAAACACATTCAACTAAGGAAAGTTTGACTTTAAAATTACACTTTAAAATGACTGCAACAGATTGGTCTATCACATTAAAAACATACAACATGATTTGTAATAGGATATGAGCAAATTCAGGTGGCTTTTTTAATTCACTTGTCACATTGGCATATCAAAGGGGAAATCTACTGAAAATAATTTTTATTTCTTTGTATAAAAAGAAATTCAGCCCTAATTCTCTTTAGCACTTAGATATTATCAAGTATTATATTTTAAAAATATACTTAAAGGACTTGTTTCATGGGAACTCCCCCTGACAGATGTTGCAGTACAATTGTGAAGAATGATCAAAGAGAGAGATTGATTAGACAACTTTCACAAAAACAAAACCCTGCTTCCCTTCCCTACCCTCTCTCTTCTTCCAGCCCCCTGTGATTAAAAAATAGCACTTAAAATTGTGTGACACACTCTGAGGAAGATTGCTGGGCTTAATTTCCTTTCTGTTTTTCCTTGACTCCCTGTATAACCCTTAATGTCAAAGCTCAGAAGCTTTTTTTGGCAGGAGGAGAGGGCTGTGCCAAGAGCAGAGGCAGCTTGTGATATGCTTTAGTTTGTCACTCATGTCTGCAAACACACACCTTGGGTGACAGCCAAAAAACCACGGGACTGTGGGGAGAAGAGCAGGATGAGCATGGCCAATAAAGGATGTTATGGTCATGAAAATATCAGCCACATTGTGAATATTTTTTCCTTACAATGGATTTGTTGCACATGTAAACTTCCTTTTGTAGTAACAGAGCATAAAAGATTGTGGGAAATGGAAAGAAACTCCTAGAGATGCAGGAGGGTTTGATCTGCAGTCTTGGAAGAAGCTTGGATTGATGTAAAAATAAAGCACACAGATATTAGGTAGAAAAATCATAAACTCATGTTTCTACAGTTGTAAGTGAGAGTATGCCTTAAGTGAGAAACTGAACTGATAAGATGCTGAAGGGTTCCTAATGTAGGGGTGTGGTTGTGTAGAGTAGCTAAGAGTTTAGAAGTTATAACAGAAGAATATGTGTGGTACTAGTCCATTGGATAAAATATCCACAGTGCAGCAGAAGTAAGTAAAGGTGATAGGTTAGAAAAACAAAATAAACCCTGTGGCAACTGTTCATTGGTTCAGAAAGTTCTATACTGCCTTGTAACAAAGAACTGGTGACTACTTTGAGCTATAACCAACTTCTTGCTCCTCTAAAATCTCACAGCCCCTGAGACTGATGTTTATCAGAGCAATGAATCGTTCTTAGCCCAAAGATGGTCCCACCCCTTCACTAACAGCAGTGACAATGATAAAAGATGTCTGGGGATGAACATATCTGTCTCTTTTGTGTAAAACTTAGTCAAGTCACCAGAAAAGAGAGTGGAGCCAGTGTCACATGATTGGGTTTTGGGTGTTCACATTTACAGTGCAGCCCCCTCAGCATCCCCTTCATCCACGTGTGATGTCAGGGGATGTGAGCTCCCATCAAACATTGCCAATGCTTGTGACTCATGCTCAGAGGGATGGAATTAATTGTGGTTACATTTCTGATGCTAATGCTGCTGTTTGCTCTTTATGTGTAAGAAACAGGAAAGAAGGAAAAGGGGCAGCATTCTCCTTTCTAGCAGCTACACAATAAAGTGTAGCTTTCAAAATAAATGACTGTTTTTTTTCCAAATTTTATAAGGGGGAAAAAAATAATCCTCCCGAGATGCAATCTTGAGCAAAGTACAAGAAGTTCCCAAAGGATGCTGAACATGAGCAAAAACATTTCCAGCATACTTGTAGTAATGCTGTGTTTACTCTGTCAATTAATGATTCATTACCCAAAACAGCTTGTGCATTACAAATGGCTCTGCACTGCATTTATGGAGCTGAAAACTGTAAATGGCAAAGATGGCTTAGCTTTTCTTGCAGCCATTTGTTTATCTGAATACCAGAAAAGAGAGCTGTTGAGAGAGTGGAGGGCACCATATATTTATTTGTTTAGTCTTGCAGTGCCTTTGCTCTTCTGAGCTCCTATACTCTCCATGGGCCTTCTCTTGGGTCTGAGCAGAGACCTGGACCACAGATTGCCTCTATTCCCCTTCCAAGACCTGTGGATGCATTGCCTCCATGGGCAGAGGGACTCCACAACTGCCTAGAAGGTGAAGGCACAAAGGAAGTTGCTTTCCCAGAGCCATTCTGATATGGTCATGCAATTGCTGCAGGACAGGAAAGAGGTCAGACCAAGTATTCTGCTGGTGTAAATCAGTCCAGTTTGTCATGGACTTGAATGGAATAGGCTGATTTATACAGTTGGGAATCTGACCTGTCACAGAGAGAGATGGAAAATGTGGCTCAGTTAAATTCAGTTGGAGTTGTGCTCCCTTGTCACGTGTGTAACAGAGCTGAGGTCCTGCAGCTGTTGGAGATGCAGCTCAGATTTCCCCACTCTGGTGTTCTTAAAATTATAGCAGAGCTTTTCAATCATGGCACATTTTTTTTTATTTTATTTCCATCGGGCTGTCTGAACTTGGTTAACATGATTGTAACTTCATTAGATTTTTTCTAAAATTAATTTCACCCCAATGGCTTTCACCTCGATAAATTACCTCATAAATGGACACAGGTGAAAGCTGGAATCCTCTAGCATTAGTCTAAAATAACAATTTTAATTGTTTTACTTTGCACATAATAGTTAAAGAATTTGATCAAAAGCCCATTGTGGAGACACTGTCTTGCCTTCAAAAGGCCACACTAAGCACACTTTGCCATTGCTGGTGCCAAAAGATCCAAGCTGTTCATTTGCAGTCTTATCTTCAGGACATGTCGGTACACAGATTTGCTCAGAAAGCGTCAGGCATCCAGCTCTTCTCAGTCCAAGGTGCACACGCTCCATGTCTAACATCCAAACGAAGAGCCAGGACTTCTGCATGAACTGAAAAGCAGCCAGTGCTTTTCAAATCAGCAGGTAGAGAGGATGAAGGGCAGCAAACATCTTGTATCTGGAAAGGAGTGAAATACACTTTGTTCAGCATCACCAGACTGTGCTACTCCCCACCTGGGACTCACATAAAGGAGCTCACCTGTGAGCTGTGAGAGAGAAGAGCTTTGAATCCCCTTACAGAAACTATCATTGCTTTAAAAATAAAACTGTCATTTCCTGGCTGTGCAAAATTTGCATATTTCTTGGATATCAGGAAATCAATACAGAGATATTAATCTCTGTATTGATACCCTAATATTCAAGAAATATCTCAGATAGTTTCAGATAGTGTCTGCAAATTGTCTTTCCCCCCAGCATTTTTTTTTGTTCATATAGTTATCAGTTTTTATGAGCATTGTGTATCTCATGAATGCCAGCTAACCAGGGTGATAAAAATCTGAGAGCTGTGAGAACTGAAAAGATATTTGAAAGCAATTATGCAATAACTGTATTAAAACAAATTGGGGCCAAAGTCTAGACATTTGCCATTCAGTTACGTGATTCTTATCTCTGTCATTCAGTTTCTCCATGGAGATGGTCAGTAAAGTCTCCCCATAGAAGAAAAGATAGAAGGTCAACAGCAGAGTTAGCCAAACAGTAAATTTTAAACTGATATTGTATAATTTTTCATTATTGAGTTAAAAATGTAAAGCCAAATAATGCACTATTTTAATTGATAAGCCTTCTATGGGTTTCACTAGTAACTCTACTGCATTCCAAGGAGCTGGGATCCAATACCTTTTAGGAAACAACAAAATGAGGGTAGCTTCCAGATCAGTACAATTTGGACTCAGATATGGAAACTGAACAAGGACTCTGCAGGTCAGGATTCAAGACAAATTTCAGAGCTGAATGGAACAAAGACCACACAAGTCTTGAGGTCTGCTTTTGAAGAGAGAGTGAGCATACTGTGTATTTTTGCAGACTAGTGCTGGTAGCCTTTAATTTCTTCTACAGAATTTCACACAGTGACTTGAATCAAGGACTTTTCATGAATTAAAACACTGTATGAGCAATAAAGAGTACTTATCAATATAGGAAACTGCTCAAGAAATAATCCTATATAGAACTAGAGGCATGGTGTGACTTTAAAGCATATTCAATTTGCCGTTACTTTGACAGACCTACAGAAACCACTGGGATTTGTCACATAAGTGATATTAGGAGAATTTGGACTCCTAATCAGATTTTACAGCTATTAAGTGATATATTGTGTTGTGTTTTGGAGTCAGTAGAGGAGCTTCTGTCCTCGGAGCATAGAGCAGAGGAAAGAGCAAAAAATAATCAATATTTTTGAAGGAAACAAGATCAAGATAAAGCAAGCAGGCTGGTGGGGTTGGTAGTGATCATAATTCTGACAGGATCCAATTGTCAGTTTTTCCTAAGTGCTGCTCTGTGTTTCTGTGGTGTTTTGATTTATGAAGAAAATTTGTAGAAGCCTCATTTTATGAGAATGGGATCTAGATCAGTATGCAACTGATCTCTTGTTTCTTTAATGTCAGAACAACTAGAATGGTGGAAAAGTCCTGTGCTTATACCCTTATTTCCAAACTCCTGTTGCCTTGTCATGTATTAGATTGATAATTCAGATGCTTTCATAATCCTGGACTAGTGCCTTCATCTAGGCTGTATAGGTAACTTTCTGTGGCATTCATTGTTGTCATAGAACTGCCACATATTTAGATTTCCTTTTCACTTGAAGGCATATTTACAAAGCCCATTATTTCTATTAATATTTATATTATTATTTCTATCAAAAATTATATATCTATAGAGAATTATACATATTTAATTATCTATATTTAATTATTTATATATTGTATTATTTATTTATTTATTTATTTATTTCAAATGGTTCCTCCATTTGAAAACTGTGGGCAAGCACTGCTGATGATTCTAGTATTCCAACTATTTACATTTATGGTACTGGAGCTAATTTCCCTAAAGTTAGAGCAATTCGACCTATCTGAGCTGCAGACAATTTTCTGGATCTTTCTTTTTTGGAGGGAGAATTGGAAAATAATTCTTAAGAACAAATATTTTCACATATAATAAGAGTGTCATGTGATAAGGGGAGGGAAAGAGAATTGCTCATAACACCTAACAAAATTAACTCAGGGAGTATTCATTATTAGGTAGTTGGTAAATTTATGTGATCTTTTAGGCAAAAAAATTGCTTAAGATATGGTAGAAATATTGCCTGTTAATATATAAAATGAGGCACTGTGATTCACATGGGTTCTTATGAATTGGCACATTCAGTAAAAACATATTTTCTTTGTTTACACATTTTTTTTTGCTGTTTTGAGAACAGAGGAGATTTGAATGTGTTTTCAAGCATACCCACTACATGTTTTTACAACCAAGTTCATCATTCCCAGCTCAGTTTGCCTCTTACTTTATCAGTTCTTCCCACCATGATTTTTTTGTTGCAAACAGAGAGCCAAGACGTAGGAATAAATCCCCTGCCATCACCTCAGACATATTGTTTTGAGGTTCTTTTCTCTCTTATTTCCATGCTGAACTCATATTCATGTGTCTCCCTCCAACCTCTAACATTATTTCTTTTTTGAGCATTTTTTCTTGAACTGCTTGAAATTGTTGACAGAAAACCACTTACTGAAGATTCTAGCAGCACCACTCATAAGAATGCCAGAGTAAGAAAAACAGGGGATAGTCTCTTGCAACTGAAATATTTGAATCAGTAAAAGTGTTGGTTGTCTTCTAGAACCACATGATTTCATCCTAAATTGCTTCTTCAGCACAGAGTGAAATAACAATAGAAGTTATTTCTTCTTGGGTGAGTCTTTTCTTCCAATTAATTTAGTGAGGAATTGAGGCTATTGGCATCTCTTGGAATGTTTTGCTCACCATTAAGACCCCCTTCTTCCAAATTACTCCTCTAGAACCACAATTAGTCTCCCACAGGGGTTTTCTTTTTGATGTTGTTTTAAAGAAAGTGATTTATGAGATTGCCCTGCTAACATCATGAAAATGGGCTTTATTGCAAGACTTTCCTGTGCTTTATTGTAAGAGCTCCAGCCTGTTATATAACATAACCCAAAGTGTTGGAGCCACTGTAGGTCTTTTCAGGGATTTTTACTAAGGTAAGTTTCCATGGGAGCTGTGTTTTCTCTAGCATTTGTTTAGGTGGATGCAAGCAGAAAAAGCATGCATCAGCCCAGACACTCTAAGCACTTTCTCACACAATCTCAAGAAAGACATAATTTTAAGGTTTGAACTACAGTAATTTAATAACTTCTGAGCTTGGCATTTGACAGCTTGCATTAAGTGATACTGGTAGATAAGGGATTTGGCACACAATGCACTAAAAATCCTTCCCTTTGAGGAAGGATCCACAGTATTAGTGCTGTGCTTGGATACAAATTTCTTTATAAATTTCATACCTGCTCTCCAGATTTCAGCCTGTTATCATCTGAGGTTTTGGGTTCATGCTTTTTACTAGTGGATGCATTCTCTCCCTTTATGAACCTTGTAGAAAGCTGCCTTTAAACAACCTGAGCTGATATTTGCCTTGTGTCAATACTGGACTAAAACAGAAAAGGAAAAAAAAAGCATATTTCAAACCCACTAGAAAATAACTTTTGACATATGATAGTTAAAGCTTAAACTAGTTCCTATCTTATCCCTCTGTGTATTTATAATCCCTCTTGAATTCCAGCACATTTTGTTTTGACATTTTTCTCAATAGTTACTAAGACTAATATGAGTAGTCTCAATCCACTCCAAAACTGTGATACAAAATAAAATACACCAAAGATTGAAATGATATACAGCTATGTAGTGAATACTTAACCATGTCATGGCAGGAGAGCTTGGGGACTCACTTTCAAAGTGAAGTTGCCTTCATCTTCACTACTTGTTATGCTGCATTTAATCAAAGTAGCTATTATTCTAGACCTTGAAGCATAAAGTACTGAAGGAGAAGGCATCCTTAAATGCTTTATTTTGATATTTAGGCAATAAAGCAAACAAACTGGGGCTTTTTTTTTGATGGGCCACTCTCCTACAAGAGCTCCTCTGGCAGAACAAGTGTAGTTGTGGCACAGCTCCTCTTCTCCACATGGCAGCCCACATGGGACACCCTACCATGTTCAGCTCTGTTCAGCATTAAGGCTGAAATCAGTCTCACCATGTTTACTCTGGGGAAAACCAGCAGCTGCCCTGCTGGTGAAAAGCTGTCTAAAACAACTGTTAGTTTTACAAGTAGAACCAGTATTTTTTTCCCCTTCCACTCCCACAGCATCTTCCTCCTCCAGACTTCTTTTGTTGCTTAATCTTTCGAAACCATTCCTATTTGCTGTGTAGCCAACCCAAGCAGTGCTGCTTCCTGGTCATGACTTACCACGTTCCTTACCACGATCTCTGCCAGATCAGTCCATGTCTCACAAAACAGAATGGGACCTTGACTGGTTGTAGACTTAGGATTTATTATCTGTCTGTATCATACAAGCAAAAAGCAAGAGGCACAGAGAAACAAACATCCATGCAAATCCAGATCAAAGACAAGATGGCAGCTTATGCAAAGTCTTTTTCTACATATTCCTTGAACCAATAGCATGAAAGAAAAGGTGCAAAGTCATTATACTCTAACCAATAAGAAGAGGACCCACGTGGGTTTAACATTAACAAAAGGACTTCTATGGACCTCAAACAATACACAATAATTCATTTTATAATATTGAAATTTTTCTATCTTTGCAAAGCATATATCTAGGACTTTTCACATCTTGAGCTATCAATAAGTTCTTTTTCTTTCTTGTTCTTTCTTGTTTCTTATGATAAATATAAATGTATTCACTTGGTTCTTACTTTCCTAGCTTCCCATGAGAAGGTATTGAAATTTCCCAGCCTTTCTCAGCTTTATGTCTATTTTCTGGGGCCTTTTTGCACTTTCTAAGGTCTTTTACCTTTTTATGTTCCTACACCCTGCCTTTGGAGGGCTGGCACTTCAAATATGAGAGCAGGAAGCAGTGAAAAAGGCTGTGAGGAGACATCTGATTTTTGGATCTCCATCTCTCCGCTCCACGAGCACCAGGTTTGCCTTCCACAAGGTCTGAGGCCTGCACACACTTTGCAGCATTGCACCACTTAGACTAAAAATGTTAATCGTGATAAAACCCCTCAGATGTCACATCCTTTCAGAGACCTTTTCCTGTGGGAAGACAGGAAAAGGTCTCACCTGTGCCCAGGTGTCCTGATGGACAGATTTTGGAAGTGTATCCGAGGCAAGACTGAATGGAAGCTTGTGGATAGCCATGCTTCAATCCATTTTAACCTTTTGCAAAATCAACCTCTTGTTTCAAGGTCTTCATGTTTAAAGTCTTAGGAAAGTTGCTTGGATATTATTTTGGGAGGTTCTTAAAAACCTCAGCTTGGCTCTTGTGCAGCTCCATCTGAGGCACCAAGTCATGCTCAGAGCCCATCTTTGTGAAAAAGATCTCAATAAGGAGCAGTTTAAACAGGGCCATCAACAGAGTTTTAAACAGAATGTTGGACCAGGTGACCTCCACACCTTAAATGATTCTGTGGTGCATTGATGCCCTCAGGGGAATTCCTGCAGGAAAAAAAGAGTTGAGGCATGTGATTGCAAATGGTAGTACTTTTCACCAAAGCAGGAATCAGCAATATAATAAGATTTACTGTCATCTACATTCTTTTCCTTGAGTTCCAGTCACAGAAGTTTGTATACATATTAATTAAAGGGACACTGAGTGAGGAAATAAACATTTGTTTGTTAAGTCTCTGGTTGATTGATTCTCCAAATAAAATAATTTCTAAAATGCATTCCTAATTTCTTAAGTTATGCATTTGTCTTTTCGTATTTCATTATGGAATTGATATGTTTAGATTGCTCTCTTTTAGTCCTATTGCAATTAGACCTAATTATTGCCTTTATTTTTTCCTTCCTATTTGCTTTTAAAACTCTGGAACAATTGCAATTTTTATTTGGTCAAATTTTACAGGAATTTACTTATCTCCATCTCTATCTTGTAATTTTAGTGCTATATAGATTCTGAGAAACTGCAGACAGATCAAAATTAGTTTAGGAGGCCAATGCTTCTGTCAATATTATTTTCTTTTTTCTTTTCTACAGAAATGAAGGATAAAATGTCATTCTAATTTCATAATCCTTTCCCTTTAGGACAGATTGTAAAAGGAAGGGGTCTTCCAAAGAACTTGTTATGGTTGTTTCTTATTTCTGTTGTAGTTGTCTGAGGCCCCGGTCAAAATCTTAGTCATGTTTTTCTAGGCATTAGTTTAATACATAGAAGCAGTTCTTGCTCAGCAACCTTATATTTAGGAGGCAGACCAAGTAGATAAAAGAGAAGAAAACATTTTATCCAGGCTTATTCAGACAGGTTGAATTTTATCTTCACTGCAAAAAGGCAGAACAAAAAGTATTCCTGAAACCAAATTGATACCTGAAATTGAAATTCTAGTGAATCAGTGGAGCAAAAGTCAAAGTTATCTCAATGCAGCTGCAATCATAGAGATGAGATTAACAAGTATAAAGTGTGCTGCCTAGAATTCTACTTTGACCAAAACTATTTGACATAAAAACGCCATCCTTCTAATCCTCCCTACCATACTCTGTTGTCAATACCTCAGGAAAGGGGTTTAGGGCTGCTTATGAGGCTTTTAGTAGTATGAACTCCTGTCCCTTGCTTGCTAAATCAATAAGACACAAACTACATCATTACAAAAAGTTAAATGTTTGTTAAGGTCTTTCTTACCCTGTGACAGATACTTCCTGGTTTTGGTCTATGGCTTTATGAAAATGACCATACAAAGGGCATTTGTTTGAAAAAAAATGCAATTAGAAAGTTCAATTCATTTCTTATATACTTTCCCTCTCCAACTGATTTTAACCACATCTCCATGTGAGATATGTCTAGTTAATTGCCATCTCCAAAGTGAAATATTGATTCTGACACAAGCTGTCCAGATAAGAGAGGTTACCTTCCACTGAAAACACGTGTTCAAAACAAACTTTCTCATGTATCTCAAACAAACCAAATTCATTATTCACATTTCAATTGTATTATAGGTGTTTGTAATTTATTCTAGCTCTATTCCATCCCTTTATGGTTCCAATGGGCTGCTCTTTGTTGTTATTGCTGACCAACTTTCAGTAGTGCATTAAATTGTGATTAACATCTGTCACATGTTGTTTGTACTCTGTTCTTCTCCCCAGGGATGGAAGTGTGTGCAGCGAAGTGTACTGTTAATTTGTTATTTTAAATATGAAAGTTGTTGTGTATTTATTAAAAAAGGCATGGTCAGGGAATGAGCCTTACTTTTGGAGCAAAAAATGAGTGTGCTTGTGATGCATTTTCCCCTCATCCCTGATTAGAAATAACAATATTGTGAGTAAAATTCACATAGAGACTTCATTTTGTAGGAGCAATATGATGTCACGTGGGTTTTTTTACAGCTTCCATCAGTGTTTTGTTTTTCTGCATTTGTTCTTACAGAAAGGCATGTCTGCTTGCCAGTGAATTATCTGAGTCCAAAATTCTTTTTGGATCATAGATTATTTTTTACCTTTAGTAGCCACAGTGAAGATATCATATGGACGTATATATACACATATATATATGGTACTAACAATACTTTAACATAAAAAAAATTAGTACTGCCAGTAAAAAGCAGTCCTTCATCAAGGATTATGGACACCATTTTACAGCGCTTTAACTTTTATCTTGTTTTTTCTCATTTGTGGTTTCTGAAGCAGTTCCTCATGGAACTTGCCATTGCTTTCCTTGCTCATTTTTTTGCCCAGTTTATTTCTGGTCATCTTGGCCTATGCAAAAGCTAGAAGCTGTGAGCTATTATCTTTTAAAAATGTGAAAACTTGTTTTCATATTTATTGGGCTGTTTCAGACTGAAGTGTTGGAAACAGTTGGGAGGATAATCAGAAACTTTCTGAGAAATACTAATTAATGAAAAATTTAGTGGTCTGGATTGCTTTTAGCACAAGAGGCTCATTCCTTGTCAGGTTTCTATATCCATGGGATGTTTGCTTTGTTATCCTGAGAGCACTTTCTAAGTGGAAAAAGGAAAGTTTGAAAAAGAATGCATGATAACAGAAAATGAGAGTATTATAAATATGAACTCTGGCTCTCCTAAAACAAATGGCTAAACTCTAATTAACCTCATTGGGCCCAGGATTTCATCCTGAGTGTTTCTGATAGTATTTTTTGAGCTATAGAATGTAAGTGTGAAGAAATACTATTATCTGTGTAATACAGTGGTGGAGGGTGCCATGAACTACTGTGCACTTAATGAAATTCAAAAAGAGTTCTCTGTGTCACTGAGAGTCACTGTCACCAGGCTTGCCACGTGGGAGTGATTTTCTCTGTTACACTCCACTCTTTGAAGCAAGGACAATTGAGAAATCTGGCATATCAGGTTTCAGTACTGCTGCTTGCATCCCTTCTTCTTCCCTCTCTGTTGCCTCACCTAATGTAATTCTCCATCTTCTTCTGGTTTTGCCTGGAACAACCCACAAAGTGCAACAACATCCATTGGCTTTGATTTGGGTTACCTGACTTTTCAAAGCTGAATGAATAGCTGAACCGTTCAATTTGAGAACAGAACAGAACAAACCAGTTGAACAGTTCCTATTTCATGCTACATTTTTCACCTAAAATGATACCTCTAACCCAATGTTGTTATAGCTAAGATTACAATAGGGAGAAGACCTGGACAAAAGAGAGACTATATTTGCTCTACAAAATAAATTTTCTCATTTAGCAACCTAGGCTGAGAAGCTGCCATCTGTTAAACTGCTCTGACAAGATGCCTCTGAGTGACCATATCCTGAAGCAGAGAGAACTAAGATTAAACCATTCTGTCACAAGTAAACAAGAAAGAAGATGGCCTTAAAATTGGAGAAGAATTTTCAAAACTGAAGAGACAATTCAGTCCCTGATGTTAAGCTGGAAGGTTGTCAGAACTTCGAGAGCATGCTTGAATTAACCTTTCGCTTTCATGTCAAGGACTTAAGAGTCCAAAATGAAAGGTGTGTTTTGTGCCATAGGCTCTCTTCAGTCTTTCTCTAGGATTCTAGGAATCTTCTGGATACTCTTAACCTCTGGAGCAGTAGGACATGATAGAAGAAGTCTTTTGCTTGGAAGAATTTAGTACCATGTATACCTGGGCTAGCCAAAAATCCTGGGCTTCTATGTCTGGTAGTTAATCAAGAACAGGAACTTTGTGACTACACCTAATAGTGAGCATGAGTTTCTGAGGATGCCTTTGCTTCCTGTTGAATATTATTATAAGGGTAATTTCTCATGGAGCTAATTATGTCTAGTGTCAAATTAGAATTTGCCAGTGTTGATTATAATTGGTTGTGTTTGCTGCACAGAGAAATTCCTAATGCAGTGCTGTTTAAATCATAGTTCTGGATTAGCAGTGGAGAAGGATTCTTTGGAGTGAAGAACTGACAACTGTAATTGTGCAATGAAATAATTGAACCATGCTAAGTAATTAAGGAGTCTATTCATAGCCAGAACATATTTCTGACTCTTTTGCCACCCTCCTTTTTTGTTACCTTATGCACAAGGGAAAGAAACAGCGAAGTTGTGTTGCCATAGCTTAACCAGAAAAAATAATTGTGTAAAGGTGGGATCAGTGGGCAGCACTGCATTAAATATATATCAGAATGTGGCTTTGGTGGCCAGGTCAGGGCCAGGGACAGATTCTGATTTGTGTGAGTAAAAGAACTTAACAAATTTCTGGATGGAATTTCTCATCCAAAGTCATTTGCTCAGCTTCTCCAGGGGTAGTGCTCCTCTTGAGCAATGTGGGTCAGCTGCTCCTTTGTGAAAGTTTCATCACTTCTCTTAGTCTCAAGAAAGTGGCATACTGTTCCTTAAATATTTTGGCAAAAGCTGAACCTCACTGGAAGAGGGGCCTCCACATTGTTTGCACAGAGGCCAGGGCCAAACCCATTAATCTGGTTTATGATTCAGGGACTGAAATCTGAATAATCTGGAGGAATTTGTTCTTGAAGTCCTGGTTTTGGCCTACTTTAGCTACTTTCTTGGTTTTATTTCTTATATATTGATAAGGTATTTGAGCAGTATAAATCAAAATTAATCAAAAACTATACAGCCCTGAGCCATGTATTTGAGTCTGGGGAAAAGAACATGAGGTTTTGCTTTGTGGTTTGACTGCTACCTATCTCTGTTGCACGATCCTAAGAAGACAGGGTGGATTTTTCATGGGAAGGAAGATGATTATCACTAGTACAGAGAGGGAATATGTAAGAGATGGTAATGAAAGAGCTAAGGTCATGGTTCATGGCAAACAGGTGAAATAAAAATATTAGTTGCTGTAAAGATAGTAACCCTTCAGCAGTTGGGAATTAGCTCTTGTGATTTGTACTTTAGCTTGTCGTGTCAATTTGTCAGCGCAGGATGTATAGCAGGAAAAAGGACTATTATGTCTCTCATGTTCCATTTCTTTTACTTGTTTTAGTCATGGTTATAAACTGTACTGAGGGTCCTCTCCTGGATTGCTCTTCCTATCAGAGATGACATAATTTCTTTGCTGAATCATTTCTAGGTCTCATTATTTTCTCTTAAAAGTTATTGTAGAAGCAAATTCCTGTGCATCTTGCTTCATAGTGCAGTTAAAGTTCTTTTAATTTGAAAGACATTTTAAGAACTGAGATGCTAGTGAGACTTGAAAATTGCTCAATGTTAACTCAATTTACTTTGGTATTAGATTAACATTAGTTTTCAAACACTTATACCCCTTTTTAAGTTCTTAAGTTACATATTAAGCACAGCAAGCATTATAGATTTTGCTAGCAGTCTAGATAAGATCTGACTAGATTTGCTATTTCTAAAATGACATTAAAACAGTCCATCTTAATCCTCTACAATTCAGAAAAAATAAACACAAACTCTAAGGTATTTCTGTTTGTCTAGACATAAACCCAAGTGGTTTTGGTTTTTTTTTTTCTCTACACTAAAAGCTTCCACAGTTGGTATTACATTTCCATGTAGAGATTAATCAAGGACAGGTCCCTACTGGTGATTTCTGTCCCAACAATCTGACTGGTAGAAATGGTGGGAAGAAATCTGACAAGTTTTTTTCCTCACTGACCTCTTCCATTTAGACAAACCTTCATGACAAAGGCTGGTTTCTGGGCTTACCTCTTCCTCTACCAAGTCACTTTGTTTTCTAGGTTGTGTAGCCCTTAATGTGCCACCAACTCCTTCATCAGCTGGGTTTCTGGGCTTCTTTGGTGAGGAGCTACAAGCCCAAGGACAGGAAGGTTTGATCCACAGTAGACTTTTGCCCTCTTGCAAACATTTTCTGCTTTGCAGAAGGATCAAATGCATGTGTTGGCTCTCACCTCAGAGAGTTAGGCATGAAAGAGAAGAACTGCTGTTCCTGCCTGTTTGTAGCCTCAATAAAGAGGAGCCAAAGGCTTGGAAAGCCTTCAGTGTGCACCATGACAGGTGAACTTGGCTGGGGAAGCTGCCCTGTGCCCCCAGGATGCTATACCTTATTCTGTGGAGAGAGCAGACCAGACCCAGGTGCTCCCACTGCCTCTTTGCACAGCAGCAGTGGTGGTGTCACAGGAGGACCCTGACCCTGTGCTCTTGATCACACTGGTGGTGATAAACAGGCTCCTTCATGGCTGGATGCACACACTCAACATCCACACCATGGGAAGGGTGTGGATGAGCTCTAGATTAAGTCATCATCTTCAGTGCAGCTCTAAGGTTTCTGGAAAAAAAGCCTTTGTGAGTGATCTGAATGACAGTTCATGTAGCATCGAGGGGGACATGCTAAGGAGTGTCCCTTAAGTTAGCCAGGATTGTGGGAATCTTCATCATGAGGACACTCATTTTATTATGGAGCTAACAAAACAGGAAATCCCAGACAAAAAATAGCCATAAAGCCAATATGTGTGCCATTTTACTGTCACTGTGGGCCTGCTGTGCTCAAGAACAAAATCATAATCTTGCTGAAGGCTCCTTTATTTCCTACACCACTTTTCATTGTCCAGAGTTTTCAATTTCACAAATGAAAACTAGGGAGTGTCATTCCCTTTTTTGCTAAGATATGCTTTGTTGCTAAGCATTTCAACCAAAGTGCTTGGAGGCTAAAATCAAGACAAAGCATTTCAGTGTCATCTCTTTGCTAAATCAATTCTCTGATGTTTATGTTTGTAGAGGAAAGAGCCTAATGAAGGAACGAGCCTGAATATGCATTAAGATGACGCATGCAGAAACAAGATGAATGCTCCTTAGAAACCTGTAAGTAGGATCTTCATCTGCCAACATACCAGAACATTAGGAGCTTAATACCATGGTGCAGGACATGAGAAACAAGGATTATATAGATTTCAAGATGCTGACTTCATCTAGATAGAAAAGCTCCATGCAGCTGTACAGGTTGGAGGCCAAAGGAGCTTTGCAAAAAGAAAATATTAAAAAAAACCCAAACCAAAATCAATTCCCGTGGGTCATAATGGACAACAAACTGGGCAGGAATCAGCAGTGTAATCTTACAAAAAAGGTCAAGCACATTGTATTTTGGTTGTACTAGTTAGAGTGGAAGCAGATTGAGGGAAGGGAGCCTTTCCCTCTTTTGCTCTAATCACTACAGCAAAAACTGTTTCAGAAAAGTCAGCAGTAATTAAAATGCCTTGCTGCCTGTTAGCAAGGAGGATCCTAAGAGAGGGGCTTGCCAGCACACAGAGACATTCCAAAATATTGAGCAACTGCTGTCCAACTCCACATTCATCCATCACAATGAACAGAGGGTCTTGCTGACTGTGAACTATGCATATTTTTGTGGTTTTGGAGCCATTCTCAGCCAGTCATTAAGGAGATGAAACTGAAGCACCTTTTTCTGTCTATTGAGGAATGCTGACACCAACTGAACAGAATGTGAATTGATTAAGGGCTTGCCACTTCTAAGGGCTTGCTTCAAAATCAAGCCAACAGCTTCAGTCATATTGCTGTGCATGCAGGGATGGAGATGCTTGTAAGCACTAATGGAGTGCTACACCAAGTGCTTATGATTGCACAAGGTTTTTGTGAGCCAGAAAAAGCGATTGCAAATGCCAGGTTGTGGAGATGACTGCCATTGCCTATTCCAGATTGTGCTCCTCCACCTGCAGTTGAATTCTCAATGCTGGATCTCCTCCCAAGCCTTTTCAAGCCAACCATGTCATGGAAATAGTTGCCAGTGATTTATCCAGAGCTTGGCATGAGTCCTTGGCTGGGTGGGAGGAAGAGTTTGGCCAACAGAGTAAATGAATAGAGTTGAAATAACTTTTTCCCAAAAATCTGATCTGTCTGCTTATGAAGAAAACCTTTTATTTTGCTGTTCTTGCAGGAAATCAACTTTTTTGTTTGTTTGTTTCACTAACATAATCTGTAGCAAATTCAGATAAAATGCATCTGAAAACATTGCCCAGAAGTTTTGTGGGATGCTTTGGGTTCAATGCTGGTGGTGGTCACTGTTGAATGAGTCAGCCACCAATAAGCACAGTGCTTCCCTGGGATATGGTCACAAATCAAATCCACTGGCCTCTCCTTGGAAGGAATTTCTCTGTGTTACAAATTGGCTTGAACTGAATTTTTATTGTCACCATGAACATTTATTTCAGTAGCCTCAGCTCTTTCACAGCTATTTACATGTCACAACTACTGAAAATGCTGTATTTCTTATCAGAACTACCATCAGTTCTGGCAGGTTAAAGAGTTTTCCCCAAAGCAGCCTGGTTTGAGCTGCTCCTACTGCATCATGCCTTTTGCAGGGGAATAGCTGAATCAAATGGCAAAGTCAGAGATGTTAAATACGATTACAATAGGCTTATTCCTCATTTGTTGACACAGTTACTCTTATCCAACTACTGGAGTGAGACCATATAAGATGAACCTGGGGCAGGTCGAGCCAAACAACAGTTCTGCCAACCCTTTTTGCCTGATACAGACAAAAAGAGTGGAGTCACCTCTAGTATTTTACTTCCTTTGTATTTGCAGAGTAAACCAATTCAGAATGACAAGAATCTGTGAAACTGGACCAAATTAAAAGCCTTTGACTCTTATTGATACAACCTTGCTCGAGCTTATAGGAGTCTTTACCAGCAGGAAGACTTCCAAAGTGTCAAGCATTATAAAGGTCACAGCAGGAGTGCACACTGACAGGTAACTCTGTTTTCTCTTGGTGGTACACAAAGGGGGATCACAGGACAAGAAACCAATTGTGATGCTCTGTCTGATACATGCAGGAGGGTTTTATCCTGATGAAAAAAATGTTAATGAGCTAATGAATGTTCATCCCTGCCTCTACTGCTGCAGCAGCAGCCTGAGGTACAGGAGGGCCTCGGTCACAGAGATTTTTGGAGCTGTGTTGGTGATGCTCCTCAGTCACAGAGATTTTTGGAGCTGTGTTGGTGATGCTCCTCAGTCACAGAGATTTTTGGAGCTGTGTTGGTGATGCTCCTTAGTCAGAGGGTTTTGGAGCTGTGTTGGTGATGCTTCTTGGTCACAGAGGTTTTTGGAGCTGTGTTGGTGATGCTCCTCGGCCACAGAGGTTTTTGGAGCTGTGTTGGTGTTGCTCCAAAGGCCACGTTCATGTGCTGTGGGCAGCCTCAGTCTGTGTCAGGCTTCTCAAGTGCCACAGGGAGAGAAGAGAGAGAACATATAATAGGAAGAGTAAGGATGTGCAAACATTGCCTTAATTCAATTATTATACTGTTCATAATTTAATGCCTTCAGAAGGTTTTGCAGAGGATGGGATTAGCAGAACTCTTAGGTTCAGGCTCCTGCTGGGGCTTGCAGGAAGGAGAAAGTATCCCAGAGCTCAGAAGTGTGGCAGTTCACTCCAAGATGATTTTGGTGGTCTGGAATCCCCTGTCAGTCTTCCCTGGCCCAGCACAGACATCTGAGGCTTCCCAAATAATAACTGCCACTCCTAGCATGAACCACTTTCTTCTCCTTCTGAACTTAGCTTGCTAAATTAGTTTTGACATAGACTATTTGGGGTGCAAACAGTCTATAAAATGTTAGTGGGTAAAGGTCTTTTTTCCCTGGCATAAGATTAACAAACCCAGAAAAAATATCCAAATGCTGTGCAGCTGATTCTGAACTGAATAACACAAGCTCTTAAAACAGCCTTCAGTGCTGAAATGAAATGAAATTTCCCTCAGAGTTTATTGATGTATCCCATTATGACACAGTGCACATGGTTCAATTAATTCAATAAAATTTTATATAAAACCAAAATGAACTTATAATTCTGCCATTAACTGCCAGCAATTAATATTACGTCTGCAGAAGGAAAGTCCCCTCAATTCCATTCTTGATAATTCAGCCCCAGTAATCAGTAATTCATCTTTATTGCCTCAGTGCCCCTTGAACAAAAACAGAGAATGCAACATCTTAAAATTATTTCTAATTTAATTATGTGGTTTTAAATAAAGATATTTTATATTGGTGGTTTCTTATGACCAGGAAAAAAAACCCTCTGTAGCCTGTTAGGAAATGCAGTATACAGTAACAAATCTCTCAGCCATATTTTTCTTTTCACAAGTCTTCATAGATGAAGTGTTTTGAGAATCAATGTGTAATCTTTTCATCTGAATAACCTATGCCATAGTGAACATCTGGTTTGTGTAGTCTCACCATAACATGCCCACAAGAGCTCAGAAAATTTTAGAAGATCTCTGTTGCCTTTGCAAACATGGGGATAAGTAAATAAGATTTTTGCTTCTAATTATAAATTACTGTTTTTTCTTCTTAAAAGACCAGATAATTTGTACCATATGAAAGCAATAAAGAAATTATAAAGTCAGAAATTTTAATGAACTCATTTTTTTCTTTATAAGAGAAAATGAAAGTTACGACCAACTTCTTTTTTTTACAGTTTGATGTGTGTCATGTAAAGCTTCTTATAATGAACCCATAATTTATATCCCATATATAAACTTTTTTGACCTGCTATTTGCTATAGCTGTAATACAATCTTATTTATCCTCTTTCTTTGTTTTCTGGTAAGTAATTAAACTGTAAAAAAAATTGCAAAAATTGACAAAAAGAAAAAAAAAAAGAAAAAAAACCCCAAAATGACAGCCAAAACCAAATAAATCCAGGTGAGTTCTTCACAATAAAGTTTCTAAGAATGCATGCACATTTTTGCCACTGGCTCGCTGGAGGTGATAAGACGCTTAGGCGCTCAGAAAGATCCCTTTGTTTGCCAAAGCTGCACAGGAGGACCCCTATATCTTCACTGAGGCTCCAAATTGCTGCTCTGGTGGTCATTCAGATCTGCTGATCATTCCGAGCTGGCTGGAGCATGCTGAGCATCTGTTCTCTTCCTCTCCTCCTTCCCCAAGAGTAAAGGTGTTGAGAAGGAGCTGGTATTCATCTGGATTTTATCATGACATGGGCCAAGATATTAAATGGGTTTTTTGAAGCACTTCCAGAACCAAGTATCTAGCTGGTGAAGAGATAAAAATGAGTTACAGATTGACTTGGGTAAGATAAAATGAATTATTTGCATGGTTTATGATATATTCCAGCACTGTAATGCTGGAAAATAGCCCTAAGCAATGAGCCCTGGAAGCAGCAGTTTCACTGCTGTCAGCTCCAAACCAGCTCCTGAAGGAAAGAAAACCACTTGGTCACACTGCCCAGTCTAGGGAGTAGAATCAGACTTGCTCCTCATAGTATAGATACTCATATATTACAAAATTTGTTTAACTAGAGGCACCTAAATGACTTGATGGACTGTAAAAATTGTCCCATAAGTTTTTTCGTCTCAAGATTATCTAACTTATTCTTTAAAGATCTCCAAAGGTGGGAGTACCCACACAGAGTTATATGCTACTTCCCTGTATTTTTCCCAATATTCTTTTCCACTGTCATTCAAACCTATAAATCTGAGTCATGAAAAAAGTAATCCTGTGGATTTGGGTTGGTTTTTAATTTTTTTTCTATTAGGTGGAGCAACATTTTTTCTTCAGCTCTTTCCCATATAATATATTTTCTTAGGTTTCTATTTGGTGTTCTGCCTACAGCCTTCTCACTTGGCCTACCTCTTTCTTGAAGTGTGGTGCTCAGCACTGGACAAGAGCTGCTGGACCCAAGTAACCTGGTAAGATTGTCACTGTGCTTTTGCTCTGATTGCACACCTTGCTACGCTGCATTCCTATTTCAAGGCAGTGTTGCCCTGTTGACACACAGCTGGAACAGCAAGGACAGCCTCTGTGTCTTCTCTGCAGAGCCCAGGCAGTGTTTCCTCCCTCCTCTTTGCTTTTTTTATCAGAAGAGCCATGGAGAATACAAAAACTCTGTGAAATGTTTTGTGTGAGACTGTGGAATCCTGTGAAATATTAGCCTATCTTCCCAAACATTCATTTGTCCACTTTGTCATTCTGAATTTCCCCTTCCTCCAGCATAGTGGCAGAAGTTCTCAAGATAACCTGCTCTGGAAATAATTTTTACTTCATCATTCTACAGCTGCTTATGGTGAGGAAGATGATGGTGTCCCTTTTTGTAACTTTGTTCAAAAACTGAAATGCTTTTTTAAAATTCACTCCTTATTTTCTTGTTAATACTGCAACTAACTCTGTCCCTGTGTATCTGTGGAAGTCAGGCAGGTGTTCAGCTGAGCCTTTGGGGAGCTGATAATGCAAAGCATCCCATCTTGGCAAGAGGCTTCCTCTGGAAAGCATTAGCATGTGACCTACTCCGTGTTTTGGGAGTGGAGAGAGAATTCCAAATTAAGAGGCACCATCCTGTCACTAGCTGTGCAAGACCCTGCCTGAATAAGTGGCACCTGCCCAGAGCCCTCAGTGCTAATTCTGCCAACTGAGCTCATGGGAGGCTCCAGTGACGCCGTGGCTGCCTCAGGGCAGCTGCCCAAAACCAGATGTGACTTTTGTCCCCCTGTGCCTCAGCTGCCCTGTGGGTGTTACTCATTCCATCTGGGCTCAGCTGCCCAGGAGCCAAGGGTTTCTGGTGTAAACTACATGACTAAATTCTTATTTAACCAGGAAACTCTCCAGAGGACCATTCATCCTTTCCCAGCCACTGATCTCACTTCTGAACAAATTCTTCCCTGGACAAGCTTATTATATATTTTTGGGCGTTGAAGGAGCCTAGATAACTAAGATTGAAACTGTCAGTTTTAGCTAGGATTAACAAAGGCTTATATTTAAATTTATTCATATGTAAAGTCAGATAATTGTACTTCATGAGTCCACTGAGTGGACTCAGACTTTTCTTAGTTTTGGAAATGGTCTGTGAAATGGCAATTAACAAAAGAGCCTCCCAGTAAAATAAACTCATGCCTTCTACTATGCAAAAATTTCTGTCCAATTAATGCAGCAGTATGGTGTGGAAAATTTTGGAAAAATATACTAGGTGAGATTTGTTTCCTTTCCCCTTTGTGGGATTCTTCAGCCCATGAAAACAAGGTTACTTTAGTGTAATTAACCTTTAAGAAGCTTGGTTTGTTTGCATGAGTTGAACTCTGTCCTGAATTGCTGTATGTGAGAAGTTTCTTGCATCTGAAATGGGCTTTCTAAAAATCCAAGCCAATATATATATATATATATATATATTTTTTTTTTTTTTTTTCCCCAGGAAAATAACAAAATCAAGCAGGAATGATTTATGGATGGTTGGGGGAAAGAAAATAAAATGAATCATCAAAAAGGAGGAATAATGAGACTAGAATCATTCATGCTATTATGGGTTCAGCATAAAAACTTGTGCAGTTATGTGGTGTTGATATCAAATTGAGAGTTATTTATTGAAAATCTATGAACAAAAAGAGAGGTTTGGCTGTCATTTTATGTGGAAAAATGTTGCAACATGTAAAAAGAGCTATAGAATTTCATAAAGAAATGTTTGTCTAAGAATTGTCATAATTCCACCTGATAGGAGTTTCATTTTTCATATTTATTACTTTTTTGGATAATGAAAGATAAATATGTTTCTGAAATTTGGAAATAAGCTATGCTTTTAATCAGTTATCTTTATTAAACCATGTTTTTTTAACACAGTACAAGGGTGAACATAAAATCTTGCTCATCTAATATTGAAATGTGCTGAATAAAGTCAACTGAGCAATTCCATCCCTGTACTTTACCAGTGTTTTTAGATTTCTTTTGTGGAATTCATCCTAGCAGGCAGTTGATCCCAGGAGAGATATCAGAATCTTAAATGGGCAGAGAAATAAAAGAACACTGATCACATTAATATTTATGAGAATTATGATTAGAGACAGCTTTTAGCTACAAAAATTACATCTGGATTCAAATTTACTAAAAATTTATAGATGTATCCCTGAATTAACACTTAAAATGCCATATTACTGTTGCAAAGTTGAAAGTCTTATAGAGACTATTTCACTTTCTTTTTTACAAGACTTTGGGTTCAAGATTTCTCCCAATCCATATGGGCAGTGTGTGTCCATATGAAGAGTGAATGATGGAAGATCTGTGTAGTCAAATGTTCAACTTGTTCTCTCAAGCTTAGAAAAAATTGGCCTGTGAGTAATGCAGAAGCCTTTCAAGCCTTAGTTTGGGGTTTCTTAAAGATCAGATTTTTCTTTTTTGTTGTTGCTCTTCTGGAAATTTTGAAAATAATCTATACCCTGTATTTCCAGTCTGTTACATCTCATGAGGTAATATTTGGCTTCTGCGAATGGAATTGAGGGCATTTCATGGGAACAATATAATTGAAGCCCATGATCCTGTTTTTTTAATGTTTCTTAGGTCAGGAACTGCACCATTCGCTCTCTGTATTTATATTCTGCTCAGATGTTTCCTCTGTTCAGAATTCCTAATCCCTTCAGTTCCCCTCCCTCTTTTCTTTGAGAAAGAAAGTCTGGCAGCTGTGATAGCAAAAGCTTCAGACACACTGAGAACATCTGGAAACTTGACAGTGAAGATCTGAGTCCAGCAGCTCCATGGTTGTTGTCTGAGCCCTCTGCAACTGCTGGGTTATTTATCTCTGGCCTTGGAGAGCAGCTCCAAGTGAGTCTCTTTTTAAGAGCATTGCTAGAAGGATCATCATGGAAGCATTTGCTCATCCTTTTGGTCACTTTGAGGGCAGCAAAGGGCTGGAAGAGGTTCAGGAAAACGTTGTCACGGGAGAGATTCTGGTTTGCCCCCAGGCACTAAATGTGGGATATGTTCATTGAGCCTCAGCTCTTTATTTTCCCACCCAGCTCTGGGGTAGTTCTTCTGTAGGCATAACCTCTCATCAGAATTAAGCCCAGTTAAAATCTTCACCCTGAAGTCTGATGCTTTTAGATGGTATCCTTCTGTATCTTTGCACAACTTTAAAAATTTTCTCCATCAGAATTGTTGCTTTCTGTAAATTTGCCACTGCTTTAATTTATCTGAGAACTCAGTTTGCTGCCTTACAAAAAATAGCAGACCTAGGGGACTTATGGCTTTCCTGAATTGCCTCTTTTAGCACATTGTGACTAAGCTCAGCTAAAACAGGGAAAAATCACAAGGCAAGGAAGACGTTTTTGCTGCTTGTCTTCTACCCCACGGCCCTTTCACTGGCATGCAGAGTGTTTGAATGGGATGACTTCACAGACAAAGAACAGCTGCTAATAACTTACCTAGAAACACTTGCAGTGTTTAGATCCTAGCAAGGTTTTTGCCTTTGGGTTATTTAATTTATCTATTTTCTGACTTTTTGCAGGTCTTTTTATATTCTGTCAGGTAACATGGTTATTATTGTGTAATAAATCAAAGGTAATCATAGCACTTGATTGCTATAATTACCTAAAATGAGATCCTTTTGTTTTTAACTCTTAAATTCACCTCAGAGGAATATTCATAATTCCCTGTCCCTCTGAAACTTCTCTCTTATTGCACCATACAGTGAAATATAGGACCTGGAGACATTTGGTACCTCCCAGTGTGGTAATGCCTCATTCTAATTCCTCATATCTAAAGATCTAAAGCCTTTAAAAGTCCCCAGAATGTTCCTTTCAAGACCAACAATTCACAGTAAGTAAAAATACTTTTGAAAGCATGTTGTTACAATGCAATTAGGTATATAACCAGAGGTGTTCTTTTCAATGGCTTTCAGAAAATAAGATGAAAGTAAAGGTACAGGGAGTAAAACCTAAGCTTTTAAATGTTTTTAATTATAGATAAGTGTAATTATGTTAAACTGTATACCTGTTCTGAGAGGTATAGCTGGAATACTGCAAGTACTGCTAAGTAAAGTGAAAATATGAAGGAAAAATTAAATGAGAGCATAAGAAAACTCTAAATGTTCACATTACACTATTATCATGAATGGCTAAATCACAGGATATTTTAGAGGTAGAGAAAGGAACATATTTATTAGCATATTTCATACAAATACCAGTAATCTCATTTACATGAATATGAGTATCTATCAAGTGTAAATAGCAAAATTCCAAAAATTGTATTTTATGTGATGAACAGAGCACCCCCTTGCACTAGGAATTTATCTGCACCTTACATCTTAGCACTGGTAGAAATTCAGTATGTTGTTGTGAGTTTTTCACCTTTTTATTATTTTTTAGAAGTTTCTAATCCCTTTATTGATTTGAACTTTAAAAATACAAAGATTTCCATCAAAACTTCCTAAAATCTGTTCTGTTTTAGATGAATTCCTCTAATACCTTCAGCTGGACTCACTCTGCTATTTAAATGAATCTGCCCAGTCTGTACTTGTGCTGAGCTGTTCACCACAACCTATTTGAGGACAACCCCCCCCAGCCAATACTTTATCTATCATATAAGAGGTGCATCCATCAAATCCATGTCTCTGCAGTTTGGAGATGAGGATGCCATGAGGGACAAAATGCTTTGCAGAAATCCAGGTGGATGACAAGTCCAGGTAGATTTCTCTTCCCTCTGATAAGAAACACGACTTCTGCATGCCATTTTATAAATACCTGCTGTGAGCTTCCCAGCTTACCCAGAGGGCTGACAGGTTTAGATGCATCACAGAAGAGATGCAGATTTTAGATTCTAGGGAAAAAAAGCACGTCCCTCTTTTACATGCCAGCAATCTCCAGCACAGATACGGTCACGTGTAGATGTAGCTGTATGTAGGTTATCACCAGGGCTGAAACAAACTGATTCATTGTGCATCCCTGCCAGCAGTCTGTGAGTGATCATTGACTATTCTGTTCCATTAATTTATTTTGAGTTATTTTTTTTCTATTTGTTTTTGGAAAAATCTCCTTAGCTGTGTCTTATAAACTGTTTTAAATCGCACGCTTTACGCTTGTGTCTACCAGCTCAACCTACTCATTAGAGCCTCTTCTCTTTACAATTTCTTGTTTAACTTCTGCCTTAGCAATTCCAATGCCTTTTTATTTTCATTTTTTTTCTCCAGGCCTCACACTAAAATGTCCTCCAGCTGAGTTATGCCCCTTAGTCATGGAATTTACACCCCAACCCCTCCACTGACGCAAACCTTGGAGAGCAGCTCCGCGGAGGATAACCTAAGTGCTGCCTCCCAAGCTAAGTGTACTGTCCTTCCTTGTTATTGTAACATTGATATACATATCTTCCTTTCCTCATTTGTTATATCCTAATGTCATTAGGACGAGCCTGCAGCAATTTTAAAAGCTGGCTGCCCAGCCTCTTTGACGTCATTGGAGAAAGGTCTCGGCTGCAGACCCTGCATATACTGTCTGTGATATAGTGTATAAAAATCCATGTCAGTGCTGGCTCTCGGGGAGCTCTGGAAATGATTCAGCTGTCTGGAATGGGCAGATGGCTGCTATCAAAGTTTTATTATCACCGTCATTATTATTACAGTGGTTTGTGACACATACTGAACTTTCAGACTAGTGTTAAAGCTAAAATATGTGAGCAACACTTTCTGAAATTCAAATCCCTCAAATCCTTTCCAATCTGACTCCAAAAAGCAGGAGTAGGTTTAAAGCTAATTAGACAGATTGCTTGGTTCCACTTCCAACTTTCAGAATAATTATCTGAAAATTCTTGTTCTCATGTAAACGCAACTGTTAACTATTTTTAATTGCCTTTGATTTATTGCAGAACTTAAATTCAGTACATATTGAATGTTCAGCAGGGTGGAAGGAAAATTTGAGTTAGTTAAGGGTGCATATGGATTGGATTGTCTACTGAGTTTTTACTCTTTGAAAAAGCTTCTAGTCAACCTAGGCTACTGCATACTGCCTGCTGGAGGCATCCTCTATCTACAACTACAAATACTGAGGAATTTCTAGGCAGACATCTTCTCCTGTTTGTTTTTCTTCACCATTAGCCTCTTCCTCCACAGTTAGAGATGTCTCAGGCGAAGGATCTACAGAGTAAGCTTTCATTTATTAAGGGACAGCTTGTTTCATGGTTATCTACTCTTTGTAGCTCCATCTTGTCCAGTATCTTCCTAACACCCTGGAGTCCCTTCCAGTGTCAGCAGCTCTGCCCCAGAAACTGCTCTTCTAGCCTAGGCTCAGTCCAATATGTTCTTTCTCAGAGACAAAGGGAAATAAAACCACTTTTTACTTCTCCTCTTCCTAAGTATGGCTCTATTCTCTGTTCCCCCTTCTGTAACAGAGTTCTGCACCCAGATAAGTTTGACAGTAGTTGTTGCTTGCTATTCCAGACACTCTCAGAGAACCACTGATCGTTCTTTATCACACTGCATTTAGGTGCTGTGGAATCTCCTGAGAGATTCAAAATAACCTAATCACCAAATGAAGGCAGTTCAGTGAGTTTATGTCTGCCTTGCTTTCAGTTAATTTCCCCAGCAACCTGGATGGTTTGTCCAGGAAGCTGTGTTTGTTTGCCCTGAAGTTTTTCTCAAACTCTGCTCCCACCTGATACCGAACAAAAAATACATGTTTCTGACATCTTTTGTATACATTCTCTTGTCTTGCCCCAGTAATTAACATGACAGATTGTGGTACAGAGAGGTGGAGTGGACTAAATTACAGTGCTTAGGGTTCAAGGTATGAACTACAAATATAGATATCCTCTCTTGTGCCCCCACAGCTGAGACATTCAGCCTGACTTACATCTCTACCATGACAACTCCCACGGCTGTCCAAGCATCAGCTACTTGTTGGATGTCTACTTGACCTTGTTTCCACAGGAAAAAGGAGGTGGTG
This sequence comes from Lonchura striata, assembly GCF_050655825.1. Taxonomy (NCBI): domain Eukaryota; kingdom Metazoa; phylum Chordata; class Aves; order Passeriformes; family Estrildidae; genus Lonchura; species Lonchura striata. The sequence continues at coordinate 11,256,637 of NC_140741.1, read as the reverse complement.
GGGAAAGCTGCAATAAAACCAGTTGTTGATGAGATGAAACAGCACAATAATTGACTTAAAGAATAAATGGATTTAGGTTGTGTCGTGCTGCCACAGGTTTGCTGATGACAGCCAAGCTCGTTCACTCACAGTTAGCTCAGGAAGCTCCTTGCCCATTTCTGGGATGAGCAGCTTTTCACACAGGTTCATAGGATTTACAGAGGTGTGGCCAGCTTTCCACACCTTCCACCAAGCTGCTATCCACTTTTCCTTAGGGTCAAGACAACAGACACATTTTTATGAGTGATTAGGCAGCAGCCTGATTCTGGAGTGCTCCTTCACCTCCAAAGGCTACTCTGCAGGCTGGAACCAGGTCAGACTGTGCACATGATCCCAACAGTTAGTCTGAAGTGTGCTCTGATTTAAGTGTGTTCATGAATAGGTTTTAAGTTTGCATATTTTGCTACAGGACTAGAATCAGAGAAATCTTTATAAAAAACCAGGCCAAATCTTCTTCCTTTTAAATTTTTTTAAATGGAAAGTCTGACAGAATATTTATTTTTTATTGCTTTAGAATACATTGGCACTAGGCCTATTTTATTCCCAGGTTTAACTACACATAGCAATTTCTGTAGCTTGGGAGAATATCTCAGCTGCAGGCAAGAAGGAAAAAGCACTGGCCTCATGAAATTATAATCTCTGAGCTTGGCTGGTGACCATGTTCAGAAGCCACAACAGACAGGACACAGAGTCAGTTGTGAGGCACAACTTGTATTTTCAGGCCCGTTCATATAAAGAAAATCATTCCTTTATCCATGCATATCCTTAATCCATGCATGTACATGATTTAGTAGTCCAGAACCAGATGTGTGAGGGGTGAGGAGGGGAAAAAAGGGCAAAGGGAAAAAAAGGGAAAAGGGAAAGGAAAGGGAGGAAGGAAGGAAGGATGGACTGTTTAAGTTAGGAGTCAGTATTCTACAGATATCTAACTTCATGGATTTATAACAAACAGTATTTTTGAAGATGCTAGGAATTTGTCCTTGTGTACTTTTGAAAACACTGAAAACTAAACAGTTATGTGATTTTAAGTTTTTTCATTTGCTGGAATTTCTCCTTTTTAAAGTTTTTGTTTGTTTGTTTGTTTGTTTTTTGGGTTTTGTTTGTTTGGTTTTGTTTTCTTTGGTTTTTTGTTTTGTTTTGTTTTGGTTTTTTTTTGGACCCAGAGATGGCTTGACATTCAAAATAAATAGATGAATGTGACATCCAGGGTATGGACATTTATTTTCATTTGAGCTCATTTGGCTACAGCACACCACAAAGAACATTTTCATCAGTCATATCTCAGAATTTAGGAATATGGAAATAAAAAGAGGCAAAACCGACTGTGAAATACAATCTCTACATACAGCTCGATTTTTGGCCATCTTGATTTCCTCATCCCCTGTATTGCACACACAATACCGTGGCCAGAACAAGCTGCTGTGGATGTGAGAAGAAAATGCACGTCATTCTGATTTAAAGCACATGTCCCAGCCACTCTGTGTTTCCTGAGAATTTAGCCAATGGTAACACATTAAAACACTTTAGAGCCCATTCAGCACAGGGCTGTGTTACACATGCATGCTGGCCTTTTCATTAAAATTAATGAGTGGTGGTGCCTTAAACTTGCCTACTACAAGGATTTTTTTGTTTGGATAGCCCAGACGGGCTCATAAAAGCCACTGGGGCTTTACATTCTAGATCCAACTCCGCAAAAATAAAAGTCTTGAAAAATTGCACATATAAGGAATTAAACCAAATGCCACAATATAAAGACAACTGTAAAACCCCCACATTGTATTCTTAAACTGACAACTTAATCATTTCCTGTGAGATTAGTGCCCTGGATGAATTAAAAAAGATCTTACATTTCATGGCCAGAATTCCAGTAAAATTGGCCAATAATACACAAATATTTTCTTCTCCATTGAGGACTTCAAAGGAATCATTTCTGGAAAGGGGGTTATTATTTTTTTTTATTTTTAGGAATGGCAGCATCAATATGTTCTTAAACTAGGGTAGCAGGATATACAGTAGATTGCCACTAACCCTTTTAACTAATCCATCTATTTTTTCATTGTCACCTGAGATCTTTTTTCTTCACTTCTCATGAAAGGTTTAATGTTGGATTTTCACATTTTACAGAAGACTTAGACCAAGAGTATAACAGGACAAATATGGGTAATCCTGCTGATGGGATAACTACAGGGAATGACATTTTGCACCTTGTGGCAGAGGCTCTCCTAGAGAGGCTCAGAGTGAGTCTGCAGATAGGTTTAGGTATAGAAAGACTTTGAATTTAAAATCATTTGGGTTTAGAAATTATGTACTTATGCTTATTGAAACAAAAAAAAAGGTATTTAATGAACCTAAGTAATTAATTGTGACAAGAATAGATTGTATGAGTTTCCTGTAGGCACAGTGTTTGTGGTGATTGGGGTGGGGCTGTGGCCCATTCTCATCCCTGACTGGCTCCAGCTGTGCAGGACAGGTGAGCAGCACTGAAGGGAATGAGCCATGGAGTGCCCAGGGGCACTGACCAACCCCAGAGGGGACAGAGGGCTCACAGGGGCACTGCATCAGCATCAGGGCTGTGAAAGGCTGGGCTGCAGGGCAAGAAGGGCAGACGCTGCAGCCTGCTGAAGAGGTATGGTGTTCCTCTGTGTGGGCAGACACCTGAAGCCTTCTGAAAAGGTAAGGTATTACTGTGCTTGGGATGAAGCCTTCTGAAATTGTATGGGGATACTCTGTGTATTCTGGCTGTCTTGACTGTGATATGTCCTTGTGACAGTTTCCTATCAAAAATGAAAAATCTAAAAAAATAGAAGAATCTTTGAGTCCTAGGTTATGGAACAATTTCTAGGTTTTTCAATCAGATTTGATTTAAGTTCTCAACCATTATTACCTTATTAACATATGTGCAGGACCTTGGGTTATATCTTATAAGGATGAATTCTTCAACTACCTACAGACTTTTTAGCAGACCTGATAAACTAGACAATGTAGCAATGATGAGTAATCGCTGGTGTTTTCATGTGTTTTTAATGTTTAGATTTCAGTTGAAGGTTTTTTTATATAGTTGCCTATGTTTTCACTCCTAAATTTCCTGTTTTCTTTTTTTTCTTTTGGAACTGGTAATCGATAGTTTGAGCAGCTCTTGGGAAGGTATACAAAGGTATTCAGTTGCTGTTTTAAACCCTGGAGTAGTGGAAGCAATAGTGGTGATGGGGCAGAGCTTGGTGTGTGCCAGCTGGTTGGGTCCTTACCCGGCATTTTGGGCACACAAAGTAGCACCTGTGCATCTGCAGTTTGCTTTTTGACTAGTCACATCATTTCAGCTAATAATTCCTGGACTCTGGTAGTACCACACATGTCCCATCCAGCCTCATCCTTGCTGGGATTATGGTAACCTCTGGCAGAGCAGAAAGTGGGAAGCAGGGAGTGATGACTTCTGTAGCTGTCCCAATGCCAAATGTGATGCAAGGGGTTGAAGTCAGTTTGAGAACATCTGTGAGCTGCACTTGAGGAAATGACAGCTCTGCAGGTATCTGTTAAGAAGCACAACTAAAAGCACATTGCTTCCCTAGGGAGTCCTAAAGGAGATGTGATATCAGATATTTTTTGTCATATGATATTATTTAATTTAATTAAATAGGTTAAAGGAGAAAAGACCTGTCATGGTTTAACCCTCAGACAGCAACTAAGCACCACACAGCTGCTTGCTCACTCGTTCCCAGTGGGGTAGGGGAGAGAGCTGGAAGGGTAAAGTGAGAAAACTCATGGATTTAAGAGTTGGAGCAAATGTTGCACACACAAGAAAAGCAAAACAAGGAATCCTTTCCCCACATACCAAGGGCAGGCAGGTGTTCAGCAATCTCCAGGACGGCAGGGCTTCATCACATGTAATGCTTACCTGGGGACACAAAAGCCATCACTTTGGACATCTTCTCTTCCTCCTTCTTCCCCAGCTTTATATGCTGAGCATGATCCATATGGTCTGGGACAATTGGTTAATTGGGGCCAGCGATCCTGACTGTGTCCCCTCCCAACTCCCTGGGCACCCCCAGCCCCTCACTGGTGGGTGAGGGGCAGGAAAGATTTTGGCTATGTATGAGCAAGAGCTGAAACATCCATGTGTTACCAACACTGCTTCCAGCACTAGGAAATGTGGCCTAAAGAAGACTCCTTATCTTTATAGCTACGTGAACCTACAGGTAAGACAGATTTAAGATTTACCTGAGCTCTATGCTTTCCTCCAGATTAGTTTGAGAAAACCCCAATGGAATCTGTGCAGAGATATAGCACAAAACTTTTTTTCTCTGTGTCTCCTTTCCCCCTTTCTGATACAGCAGCTGAACCCTACATATAGCTGGGCGTTCTACAGGCACACAGACTGCAGTCTGAAGGATTTTATGGCCACACAAAATATTAGATAATGCTGGTCCTTCTGTAAATCCATTTCATGCCATGTTCAGAGAACATGCCAGCTGTCTCTAACTTTTGTCACCCAGAGAAAATGTGGAGCCTTTCCCTTCTCAGAAGTCTGATCTTTCTTCCCCATCCCCACTCTCCATGTTCTCCTTTTCCTACTCTCCTGCCTTATTGCTGCTAGACCAGGCTTTAAATGGGAGTGAATCTTTGACCATCCTACCTCAAACCTTTGCTGTGCCTGTAGCCCTGGCAGGCCTGGAGCGGTTTATGGATTTGATTTGTTTACATAACTCCAATGTGAAGATTGCTCTGTGAAAGTTCTCAGAGCATCCTGAGCAAAAACAGGAGTTCAGGGCCCTTTATAATTAATGTACTTACTTTGGAAGAAAAAAAAGTGGAATTTCTTTTCTTGTGGGCTATCTGGGAAAGTCTTACTTTCTCACAGTAAATACCAGAGCACCTTTCATTTTTGACCACTGAGGTGGCTTACTGACAGGGCTGTGGTTTCTGGTGTATGTAGGAAATTCAGGCTGAAACTCATAACCTGTCCTTTTCACTGTTATTGCAGGAATAAATTTAAATTATATATATCTGTGTCAAATAAGTTGCATAGTTAAGCCCTTGCCTTGCTTTACTGCAGCATCTGGGATCCATCAAATTATTATACAGCTAGTTAGATGTAAAATACATTTATGTACTCAGTGTCTGTGTTTTCTGTTTCCATCAACTATTAGTGTTTTATTTTCTCTTTGTTTGAAATAAGCAAATTTTTAATATTCTATATTTGGATTGTATGGACAGATGAATTTGGCAACTTCCATTATCCTAACCAAATTTCTGTTATGGAGAGAATTAAGTTGCATTTTATAAAGTGAATCTATCATTAATTTGAGTCATTATGAGAAACAACAGATAGCATAACTCCTTATAGATATAGTAAATAGATATGCAAAAACAAATTAACATCATTTTGTTTATCTGTTATTGGAAAGAAATCTTATTTATCCTTCTAATTACAATATCACTAGTTTCAATGTTACAGTTCAATTCCAAGTTATTTTGAATTTTTTTTTTTTTTTTTTTTTTTTTTTTTTTTTTTTTTTTTTTTGGAAGTAGAGGAGTTAATTGCAGAGATTTGATCTCAGAAGCTGAACCAGATGGTGATCAGGGCAGCAGGGACTTGTACTGTTCCAATCAGCCTGGCCTCCCTCTGACTTGAAAGCAGAACTTCAACACTGGTAATGCCAACTTCCATGACCTCAGTGTTCAGTGATGTTTTTCTTACAGTCTTGCCATTTTTCAATCCCATAATTTATAGAAGCCCTGATCATAATTTTGGAGTAGCTGAGTTTAGCAAAATGGATTTTCAGCAGGAATAGTGATTATAGAATATTTCTGAGGTCCAAACTGTTTTGACAACAGAGGAGAGGTTTCCTTGCTTTCTGCCTCTTATGAGCCTTAGAACACTGCCAGTCTTTCCTAAAGCAATTCAGGTGTTCTGGTCAAGGGATAAATCAAAAATTTCCTCACTCTACCTGCAAGTATTCTACTTGTTCTTCTGTTCATGAAGCATTTCTGGTGTACCTCTGAGGTGAGTTCAGGAGGCTTTCACTGATTTTTGAGCTTCATAAAACAATGCCCTGCTGTCTTTGCCTCGTTAACCCTGGAGTTAATTGCACTGTTTCCAAGTGGTGTGGTGATGAAGCTTACGTAGGTTCATGGTAAGGAATTTGTTGGCCATCAAGAAGATGATGGGGTAGAGGGGAGTCTTGGATGAGAATGCCAGCTCCTAAAGGCAGCTTGCTGTGGGATCACATCCCTTTTGTGCTGTGATGTGTTTGTTGACAAATGTGACATAAAGAAATTTAGGAGGAAAAAGAAACCACATTTTCTTAAAGTGTTTTAGATCACTTTGTGGTCTAACCACATACTCAAAAACTTCCTGAGTTGGAAACAGTCTCCAGATGACCTACAGGCTTTAAAACTTACCAAAACAAAAAGTTCTCTACCACAAAAGCATTCCGATGGTTCTACTCTGGTAGAAAATAGTTTCTCATCATATGCTTTAATGCTGAAAAATGCACTGGTTGTCTGTCACCTTCTATTCTTCTGCAGAGAATACAAGGTTGTTTTAGTTTAGCATAGCTTTTGGCTTATGGGGTGGCTTTGTATACACAGCAATAAATTGGGGCACACAGTAAAACTTCTCGGCAGCTTGCCAAATTACCTCAAATGTCAGCCAGGCACAACTGTTTTTCTTGGCATCAATTTCTACAGCATTTAAACAGAACAATGGATGTTTCTAGCATCTCTTTTGTAGAAAGAACAGATTCAATGGAAAACTATTATCTACTGTGAATATGGGGAATAATTGACCACCACGTCCAATAGTAATTGCAATTTAACGATACAATTTGTCCGTGATTTCAGTGGGGCTTTGAGCTAGAGGATTTATGCTTGAGGCTGACGTGGTAGACCTTTTTTCTGATCTTTGACACTTAAGCTTTCTTTCACAAGCTTCTGCACTGTTACAGCAGTGACATTTCTACTATGAAAGGCACCACTGTACATTTCCACAGGGTTCTGGGTTTTTTTGAACATACTGAATTGTATAGGCTTTAGTTCTCCTCTACACCCTTGTGTCTGCTGTAGTCAGATGTAAAGGCACCTCATTCAGACTTACCTAGCTTTAAACCAAACCCCTTGGCATTGCTATCTAGCCTCTGCATCATGTGCTGGAGGAACTCTGTTCTCCCCAGACTACATTGTTATCCACACTGGCAGTGGCTGGTCTCAACCCAGTTTGGGAATGTTAATTATTCACACCTTTCATTACAGGGTGATATGCTCTGAACCAGCCAAACGTTCCCTGGAATGCAAGATAACCTTTGGAAGTTGACTCTTCAGTTCTCCCAGTTCTATGCTGCAGTTCAAAGGGACCCTAAATGGGATGCTTGTTATGTTTGTATGAGCTGATGTAATATTAAAGCAGGGCTAAATGATCAAATTTTAAGCCTTTTTTTGGTGATATTGTAAAAGCATGTCCTTATTAGAAATACACTTGGGCTGCTTATGCAACCATCTCTCAGCTTAAACTGGTAGAAATGTTCAAGATCTGTGCTCACATCTCCTATGAACTGCAACTCTTACCTCTCTCCTTACAAGTCTGCAGCTGATCTTGTCTCTGCTCCTCTGAGGAGATCAATATCTTTCAATACAGATTCCTCCAATCACAAGAAAAATGAATATATTTTTTGCCAGCTGGCCAGGGTTCATTCTGAAAGGTTCTCTCCTGGTCAACAGACTTAATCATTCTATAAGGTTTGCTTTTATGTGCTTCAAAGGTCTTTGTCTAGCTCAGTTTCACATGTGACTTCACATCTACTCTTGAAAATAAAACGTTTTGGAGTTAAACTAACAATATAGCAGAGAGACTTTATTTTTTCTGTGACGTTGGATGTTAATAATTAAAAATAATAAAAAAAAGTGATAAGTTTCAAGGTCAAAAGGAACTAACTATTATTTTTCCATTCCTTTTCAATTGTCAGCTTTTAAAATTTAGGTTGCTGGTGGAGATAGAAACCTGCAGGATTTAGACCAATTATTTTTGGCTATTTTGTATACCTTAGGAATATTCTGTGGACTGCCAGTATTGAATGGAATGTGTTAGAACTGAGAAGTCTTGTTCTTGGGGTAATTTTTATTTCTACAGGGGTCAGCCCCTCTTTTTGTCATTATAGGGCACTGTCTTCAATAAAGATTACATGTCTGTACAACTCCCTTCTAGATTTTAAATTTCATTATTAGAGAATCACTAGAATCTTTCCGAGTATAAGGCTAAGTATATTAAAAATTAAGCCAACAAGATTTAATCAATAAAGCAAGTAAAACTTAATGCTTGAAGAAAAATTAGTGGTACGATCAACTGTACCTGAAGCATGTAGTTCTAACACCTGCAATCCTTCAAGATGTCATAAGGTTTCTTTTAGCATCTCTTTATATTCTTACCAACAAAATTTTGTAGGGTGGTTCCTCAACTGTCATTTGCTTCCTTTTGAAAGCAACAAATGCTTTAAAAATATTAATATAACTTTTCTATAATATATTTTAATATTCCTTGAACTTTATAGCAGCTCTGACCAGCTGTACTGTTAAGTTAAATAAAGTTGGGCTATAAGGGCTAAGAATGTGCCTTCAGTGGAAGCTTAATTTGCTCCAAACTTTCTTGATTTTCAGATCTATTGCACATAAAACCTTAGTGGTTCTGCTGAGGTCTCTGCCTGAACTTTGTGGTGTGTTTTTTATACACTTTGTTATAGCTGAACACAATAGAGGTTTGGATGCTTTACAGTTAAGTGTACAATTAACTGCTCTCTCCAACAAAATAAACAATACTGATTAACTATTTCTTTCTGTGTAAAGATAAATCCCTATGAGCAATTCCTGATTCTTTGTGTTGAGTAATGCATCAACCTGAGTGATAAAGTAGAGCAAGAAATCATGTTCACTTTTCTGCTTTCCTTTTTTTTTTTTTTTAATGAAAAATCTAAGTGAATTACAGTTTACTTTTTCAAACTTGATCTTTTCAGGATATTATTTCACTAGGTAGATTCTGTGCTATTAGGGAACAAATGGATAAATGCATTGGAACAACCCAGCTTGCCAGACTGATCTTAATAAGAATTTCTGTGCTAATACCCTCACTCAATGCTACAAGTGCATATTTTCTCCCCAGAAGGTTATAGATCCCTACAGTTTATTGATTTTTATCTCATAATAGAAAATCCATGAAGACGGAAGCTGTAGATCTTCCTGCAGAGTCTCTATCTGGAATATGTGCAAACAAAAAGATCTCTGGAAAATTACAGGTTCCATTACAAATATTTTCTACTGCAAAAATCTTCTGCCTCACTGTCATTTGATTTTTCTTTTTGACAAAGTGGTGGTTTGGGTCTACTGCTTATTTCCTTTGTGAACTGATGAGCAATACATGTGGTTTTGTATTGCCCTGTGTAAATCAAATCAACACAACACTAATGAAATCCTTGAGCACTGTTCCCTTCTCTCATTGTGACTCCTCTTTTTCCTGTGTGCTGAATTTTTGTAGTGTAGAGTTATAGGATGGGAAATATGAAGCAGATATGCAGCATAAAAAAAATTTTAGAATCCCTCAAAGGAGAGGCTGTGGAATGGCTGATACAGCTTGCAGTCCTTGATCTGAAAGTCTCAAAATCTTGTCATGCACTGTTTCTTTTCTCTCTTCCTAATGCCATTCTTATTCATACCAACGAACCTTCAATGGAAAAAAACCCCATAATTTATATTCCATTTTTTTCTGCAGTGGGACCAAATGTGCTTTTTCCCTGAGTTCAAAAAAGTATGGATAGCTCTATTTATTTTGCCACTGATTTCAAGGCAGATGAGACCTTTAGCTAAATCCTCCCCTGACCTGAGTCTTCTGAATTGTAACCCATGCCCTTGAGCAGACCAAGGGTCAAACACACCCCTGTACAGTGGCTCAGCACAAACCTTATGATGTAAGTGCCTCATAAATCCTGAAAAGATGAATTTTCTTTTTATGGGGATAAATTTTACCTAGCTAAAGGTACACCTTGTGTTGAGTGTAGGTGTGGTCTGTGGAAAGATCCTTGAACTTTAATTGCAGTTAAGTTGAGAACAGTGCAGGTACAGATATTGCAATCCAGCCTTTGTTATCCAGTGATCATAACATTAATTTGTTAAAGAAGTTTAAAATAAATAAATGTGACTTGTTGGAATAGGCATGAGATGTTTCTAGTGCAGATTTGCCAGTTTCTGTGAGGCTGAGGTGAGTCACAAGTTCTGTAGGTATGAAAATGCACGTATAACATGCATAAAATATATAACATGCATAAAAATGTGCCTACTATGGCTGCAGATAGAGTAATATTTGTTAGTAAGTAATTATTATTAAATAATGCATCTGCAGCTCTAGTAAGTGTAAGTAATAAGCAACTCCTGTGGAGTTTTTTCCTAAAGGCATAGAAAGCCACCTCTACTTGGGATGAATTCTGTTTTCTCTATGTCAGCTGTTTTTATCTTAAAGCTCTGGAGTTCAAACTGTGTTTATGGTTTACAACTGATCACAATCTCTAAGATTTTATATACTTTACTGTGCAAACTTAATTCTGGTCCAATGTTTCTAGAAGAACTGCTTGTGGAAGCAAGATTTAAAATTTGTTTTGCATTAGTATTTAAGATTGAGATTAAAATTTGCACTCATGAATTGCAGATGCACACTTTTGCTTAGGAGCTGGATATGGCAGGATCACCAAGCTGTCTGGAATAAATAAATAAATAGAATAACCAACAGGCAAATATTTTTTAAAATAGTCATTACTTGCCTGGATCATGCAGGCAATTTAGAGGATGGAGGTATTGTCATGGTTTTACTTATTCTCACCTATTATCTGGAGGTTTGTTGTTGTTTCTTTGTGGCAATACGTTCAAAACTAATCTCAGGTTATAGAGCCACAGAATTGGTCAAGTTAGAAAAGTACAAGCAGGGTCACTCAGAGTGGGTTGCCCAGCATGATGCTGATATAATCAGATCTTCAATATCTTCAAAAGCTGCTGAAGTCCCTCTGCACATCAACACAACCATCTTGTACGCAACTCACTCCTCTATTTTTCGTGTCATCTATAAACTCACTGCAGGCGTCCTCTGCCCCATTTCCAAGGACATTAAGGAAGGGGTTAAAAGGCATGGACATGTTATCAGCCCCTGAGATCCATCACTTGTGACTGGCTTCCAGCTGCACTTTCTGTGGCTCATGACACTTTTCTGGGCTCAGCCATTCAGCCAGTTTTCAATCCACCTCCCTGTTATGTACCTGACCTGTATTTAAACTATTTATCCAGGGGTGTGTTATGTGAGTGCCAAATAAACACCATCCCTTGCTCTCCTGGCATCCACTCAGATTGGTCAGGCATTCCCTTTGGGGATTCATCCTGACTGCCCCTAATATCCTTTATATCCTGCATGTATCTGAAAAAGGATTCCAGGATTATTTGCTTCACCAGATTTGTAAAGGATACAGGTGAGGTTGAAAAACCTGCAGTTCTTTAGACCCTCCTCCTTTCTCTTTGTGAAGACAGAGGTGACTTTTTTTTTTTTTTTTTTTTTTTGCCATTCTTCAGGAAGCTCTTCCAATTGCCATAACCTTTCAGAGCTAGTCAGGCAAGGCCATCAGCCAGCTTCCTCAGCTCTCATGGCTGCATCCCATCAGATCCCAAGGACTTGTGTGTGCCCAGTGTGCTTAAGTGTTTCCTAACCTTGCCCTCCTCAGCTGAGGGCAAGTCTCTCTTTCTCCAAAAATAAGACCATTAAAAGCATGATGGAGCAGCATGCTGCTATCAGTATTAAGCTCTCTGATTTTAATTTAATAGGACATTTTGCTTTTCTTTTTATTCCCATCAGAGTGATCCTGGAAGGTGCTGAGCATCCAAAATTCCACTGGCAGTTCACTGGCCTCTGAGCTCTCAATAGCATTTCACAGGCTCAGCCTCTCCAGAATCATTTATGGGTTTTGAAGAATGAATCTTGGAGATATGGCATACATTTTGTTTGTTGTTTTAGGCCACTTTATACTTGATCTGATCTTCAAGGTCAGTGTTCTTGTCTCTTTTTAAAGATAAACAAGCTTGTATCCTTCTTTGGCCAGGACATCACATCTCCAAAGCATGTGTAGCAGAGCTGCAGTTTACATTTCATCTGCTCCAGCAGTTGGTTCTGACAGCTGCTAGGAAAGGAGCAGAGTGCTGCTCCCTGCCTGCCTCCATCATTTCTGTCATTCCTGGTTGCAGCAATGTCCTGGGAAAGTTTTTATCTGACGTGGGTAGGTGATAACACAGTGGTCACAATGATGTGAAAAAATGGTGATGGTCATGCACCATTAGCAGGGCTTGAAAGTTGTTGTCGTCCCTCCACACAGGGTTTGTGCTCTATACCAGGAACCTTCACACTGGGGGATAGTCTTTAACTATTCCACACCAGGCCTTTAACAGAAAGAATTAGGGACAATTTTCATATGTCTCAATATATACATAGTGCAGCTTTTGTGGGTTTTTTCTGTTTTTTTTTTTTTTTTTTTTTTGTTTTCTTTTGTTTTGTTGTTTTTTTTTTTTCTTTTGTTAAATTTCTCTCATTTTTCAGTCCACAAGTTATCACTTTCTTGAGTTTCCCATTGTTTGGTTCCCAGGACCAAAAGTGAAGATAAAACCTTAGTCAAGTGAATTCCTGGTGGAAAATGTAAAATTGTACAAATTCCACAAATGACAAAAAGGCTGCATACATTCATATTTCATTGTGATTTGTTTTTTCAATATAGTATTGTTTGTAATATATTCTTTTTAAAAGTGGTGGCATAAAAATGATAAAAATTGCAAAGTTCAAACTATATGATTTTTTTTGGGAGGGCTGAATAGGGATACAAAGACATAAAAAACAGTTTCATTTGAAATTTTTGTTCTGCTGAAATTTTATTAGAATTATGTTAATTTTAGTAATTTGTCCTTGGGAAATGGATCAATTTTAAGTTGTCATTATTGTATTAACACGATCAGCATTTGCAGAGGTTTTTATATTATTTTTCTGTGTTCTGATAGGTGAACAAGAAAATATGTCTGTATTTACAAGGAATTTCTTGCTGACTCTGTAGCCTGTCCTTTGCCACTTCTCTCAGCTTTTAAAAGAAATTCTGGGTATGTTACCAGGGGTCTTTTCTCTGGAACACTCTGCTGGGAAGAGCTGGCAATCTAAACAAAAGAGAGAAAGGGTAGAAATGTTAAAGTCACCATTCTGCTAATGGAGTTATGATAAACACACAGAAGTCACCAAACTGAACCCTGTGACCCAGTCCCTGGGGCAGCACAATAAAATCCTCTTTTGCTAAGGAGCTTTGCCATAGGTGGCAGCAAGAGAGGGGCAGTAAAATCTGAAGAATTGGCTGTTTATTTCCTTATGGTGGTTTGCATTTCTCACCTGTAGCATCAGCACTGAAATAAACTTATAGTCACCACTTTGAATAAAACCATTGTCTCAGACACAGTCTCTTTAGCCATTTAGAAATGTTTATTTTCATTATTAAGACACTTCTATGACATGACACTGTTTTCTTAAATCCCATAAATATTCCTGGTCCTGGTCTGAGAAAAGTAGTTAATGAAATGCTGGCCCCCTACTCCAAATTGTAAATAGGTTTATTTCTTTACTACAGAAAGATGTCATTGTAGTGAACAAAGGAACTTCCTTCTATTATTTGTGAACTGCAGGAGGCCAAACAATCTATTGCATTATGAACTGCACTCTCACACACATATATTCACATACACTGCAAAAGAATTCATGCTTTGTCTGGAGGAAAATGAAGTCCCAGAGGTAATTTCTGGACTGTGTAGGAAATAATGCCTCCTGCAGAAAATTTATAGCTATGATTGTTTAATTGAAATGAGAAATATAATGTTAAATGGTTTTAACAAAAACATTCAACTGTTTCATGTTTTCAGCTGACTCCTACCACTGCCAATTTATAGAAATTATAAATCCTGGACAGTTTCAGGTCACTTCACAGGCACTAGTTTGACTAAATTCAGTGTATTGTTTTGATTACATTGTAAATGTATTCATTTATTATGTATTTTGCTTGAACTTATTGCTGCTCTATATTGAAAGGACTAGATTTCATACCAAATTTCATAAAACATCATTTGGGAATAGCATCAGTAAGTACAAGAAATGTTTATTTTTGTGTAGGACTGGCAGTAAGGGTTGTCTGAGAAACAGCAGATTATTTTTCTTGAGGAAGGCACTTTTCTACCTGTGTTTAGATGAATGTTCTAGGTATGACAACCAACCAGACAAAAGCCTTTCACTGCAGAGCCCATGGCACCCTTTCAGTTCTTGTCCTGGGCTGATGCTGGCAGCCTCCTCCCATGACCCTACTGTGCTTGGGCTGGAGGCTTCAAATTGATCAGACATGATTTTAGTTATGAGGCCCCTGCACACTGTTCCCTGCAGGATCTGCCCTTGGCACTCTCAGCCTGATGAATTTTCTCATCTGCTAGGATGAATTTACAGTATGGGGTAAGCATTGTGCTCATCTGCATGGAAGAGGAGCAACTCAAACAAAATTCAAATCTCTACTAGTTTTCTCGAGTCAGAACTGAGCATGACTTTTTTTTTTTTCCCTGAAAAGGAGAAAGTGTGATTTCCCAACCTGACTGAAAAAAAAACCACAAAAAAAAACCAAACCAAAAAACCCCCAAACAAACCCACCAAGAAAACAACAAAACCCCAACTTTCTGACATGTCTTTTTCTCTGCTCGTCTCAGTCCTTCACACGCTTTCAGGGAGTTGTATGAAACCCCACAGTCTTACCTTTACTGTCCTTCCCCTTTCCAGCTGTTCTTGCATTCTGATAATGTTTCTTTGGAGTTTGGGGGGATTATCAGCAGGTGCACAATTTCCTTTTCTGCTTTAGCTCCTGTGTCAGTAAAAGGAGCACAAATGCAGCCTGCCTGCTGCACAGCAGCTGGGAGCCCAAGCTCCTGCTTATAAAGCCCCTTGAACTAATGCTAATGTCAGATAAGGGTAGGTTAGTGATTGTTATTTCTTTGGCTTAATTGATAATAGGAATAATTGAAAGTGAAGATAAAATTTAACCCTTTGGGCTTACATAGATTTGAGAGGCTGTGTTGTTTGCACCTACTGACTCTTTTTATCCCCCAGGGGAAAAAAAACTGATCCCAGCAGTAACACTGAAGAAAAACCCCTGTGATACGCAGTTAAAGAAAAGTCTTGTATGCCCTTTTAGATCCTCTGTCTCTTTCTCCTCAAGTCTGAATCCACTTTTCCTTTGCGTAAGACTGCCATTAAACAATGAAAAGCTCAAGACAGTTGTTGTCTTGTAGTCACCATTTAAGGGATGTTGGAAGTCAGAGAGAAGCACTAAATTGCTTGTCTAGTGATAAGCCAAAGCTATCATTCACTGCATGGGTTTTGGACCAGACAAAGGGCTTATATTAACTCTGTGCTTGCAGAGATTCCTCATAGCATTGCTTTTTAAATGCATTTAAACCCCTTGCTGTTAACCAGTGATGCCCAGAACAGTTTTTACTGTTTGCTTTGAGGAGAGCTGAGAACTGTAGATGAATTATGCAGATACAACCAGGTATTTCCCTGCAAAATATCTATCCATCTATAGCTATTCAGCTTCTCCTGTTTAGTTAAACTAATAATTTAAAGATAACCATCAGGCATTTTTCAGCAAACCCCTCACTGAAACAATTGCATGTTTCATAGTTTCCAAAGGCTTCCACAAAAGTCAGCAGATTTATGATTTAAAGAAAAACACCCTATCACATTCAACAGCTTGTAAAAACAAACTTCCTCCCCAGTTAGACATTCCCTGATCACAGTGTAATCATTTTAAAGGGCAGTTACTGGATAGGAACTTTTTAAAATGTTTTGTTGAAGGTTTCTTGTTGCCTCAGTGAAGTGTTCACAATCTGTGTACTTCTGTTTGCTCTTGTGGTGCACTTGCTCACAGTAATAAATGCAGCTCAGTGCAAACAGATTGTGAAAAAAGCTGACTTTTAGCAAGGAGAAAATGATCTTCAGTCCCTGGAACATAGAAACTCGTGTAGAAATTTATCATCACTTCTCTGGTAACTCCACCATGCTTTCAGGGCTGACTGTGCTTTTGAGTTCTCACCTCATGAGGTCACAGTTCCTCCCCCATGCCACTCTTGGGAACCATGAGCAGGTCTGGAAAAGTGGCAGTTCTTCCCTCCCCAGGTAGAAAATGAAGCCTTCCAGGTAAGACTATAGCCACGATATTCAGTTTTTCACTTGGAAAGTGATGTGAGGAAAATACAGCACTAGAGCTAATCCAGTGTCTGGTTAAAGTCAGGGTATAAACTTAATAGGGTCTTCATCATCTTCTTACTACTACTTATTAAAAAAGAAAAAAGATGTGATATTTTACTTAGACAGCTAGTCTCTATTTTCCTAGTGCATGTATTTCTCAGTTATGGTCCCAATGTTTCCCTGTCCCTAGGGAACTGAGTCTACTTCAGTCAAAAAATGGCAGCTATGTTTGAACTTGCTCATATGGATTGGCTAACAAAACCCTGTGAAATCAAAAATTCTTTCAGTTGCTCAGCCAACCATAGCCCATATAATGCTGCATACTACTTAGGAATATAACCATAGGAAAATCAGGAAGCTGGGAGATTTCTCAGAAAACATAACTGGACTCTATTTATCTTATTCTCTGAGGTACCTTTAAAAATTCAGTTATGTAATAAATGTGGTCAGGAATTATTTGTTGAAATGGTTTATGTGTGTGTTGGAAAGTGGCACTTCATCAGAACCACAACTTTTTTTCTTTTTCTGAAACATTATTCCAGTTTCAATAAAACTTTCAACAAGACTGGTATTTAAAGTCCAAGGCAGAATTTGGTGGGCCTGTGTTGCTGTCATGCTGGCATGGTAGCGTGGAGGAAGGTTTTAGAAAGGCCTTGGGAATGGTAAACTGAGGAAAAGGATACATTCATGTATGCCCCATTGTTTTAGAAAGGCCTTGCGAATGGTAAACTGAGGTAAAAGATACATTTATGTATGCTCCACTGTTTCGGGAAAGTCCCGCTTCAGCATTCCTCTGTAGACCCCCTTCTCCCCACCCCTGAGCAGTTCCCATTGGACCTGGCCCCTGGGGTGGTTCTGATGTGCTTTAGCTGAACACTATCTCTATTGTTTAAGACCTTATCTCTTAATTTTGCTGTATAAAACTGTATCTGGGCAATAGCCCAGGGTCTTTTGTCCCTGCAACCGTTCAGGCAATACAATCTCTCTGGACAAGCATACCATTGGTCTCTCTTGGTCTCTTTATCTCCACTCCAAGCGGCGACTGAGGCAGCGCCGGAGCTCGGACCGTGCTAACCCAGCCGCTGCCTGGTGAGCCCAGGGCAGCAGGACCGCGGAAAACCCCGGCCCCGGAGGGGACAGCTAGCTGGAGGGTCCCGGGGGGCCGGGGAGGGACGGGGGACAGCGGCGAGAAACCCCCGAGAGCAAAGTGGCAGTCGAAAGAGAAGCAACAGGGCTGGAGCTGGGGCTGGTAGCTGGGGATGTCCATCCAGAAAATGTGATAACAAATTAGTGCACATGGCCTGTAATTAGAATTTAACTGGAAATTAAAAGACAATGCTAAGACAAATGTAATGGAACAGATTTCCAATACCCATCTGATAAGGCGCAGATTGCTATTTAGTTAATAAGGGCACCATGAGCTTCTGTTTGTGAAAGAGGTTGTGTGTGTGCTTAATTGCAGAGAGGGAAAGGGAGATGCTGTGAGGCCCATTCCATTCCTGTATTTTTAAAAAGTCTTCTAAATTGTCGTCTTCATCTTGCTGCCTTATGGTATCAGGCTTTGAGCTCCAGGTGAGATGGAACAATAAAACTGTTCCCCTCACAAATTTATTTGTAATCTTACACTTGATATAAGCATTGAATTAGTTGCCCAAATGGAAGCTAGGTCATGCTATCTAAACTTTGTGCATTTTCATGCAGTTGCATTCATAGTTATAGTGGCATTTCTCAACTTAACAAAGCCCAGGAACAGGGAAAATGTGACAAAGAGCTGATGTGAGAGACAGAAATTATCAACATAAGGATCCTATAATACTTAGAATGATATTCACCAGCAAAAGATTCTTTAGTTTCTCTGTCTATTTCTGGTTTGAAATAGCTGCAAAATTTTAAAAAGTAATGCATTGTATTTTCACCAGGGGAAACTGTGAAAACCTTGAAAACCACAGTTAGAAGTACAGTGAGGTGCTTTCTGTTCCTTTAAAATAATAACAGAATTAAGAACATGTTATTTATTGCACAATGCTAGAACTTAATAAAACAACTTGGTGCTCTTAACTTCTCCAAATATTACCCTCTTTCTCTTTTTTTTTTTTTTATGTTGTGGTGGGTCACAGTGAATATAATTGTCATCACTAAATCAAAAATGACTCTAAAATTAAATTTTAAGACCACCAACTTTAGGCTTCTCAAGAACATCAAGTCATTTCAGTTTTAAGAGAGTAATAGAAAATGGTAGATTGCTTGTTTTGTATTCTCAGAAAGCAGTAACCTCCTGAGAAATGAGGGACTTGAGAACTATTCAGATAGTGATGGATTGAAAGGAGTACTTATTTTCCAGTTGGTGCAGGAATATATGAAGATTTACAATTAATTAATTTAGAATAGTTACAGATGCATCCTATCTGCGAAGCCATTCACATCCTACAACACTACACAGTTTTAGCACCTAAACTGCTGCCAGAATGTGGTACCTGAGAAGATGTGCCAATAAACATCTATAGAAATGGGTATTGAGTAAGGAGAATTAAAAGCATCTTTAACAAAACTGAGCAACTAGTAATGAGTTCTCATTTTTCCTGTCACCTTTGAACACATGGAGGTTCTGACAGGATACAAAGGAGCCCATTCCTTCTGACATGATTTATGGGAGGTCAGCTCTAGTGGGGTGTCCTAGCTGTAGCAGTTTTAGCTGACAGAAGGGGAAAAAAATTAAGATTTGTTAAAATATTTTTTAACTTAGTTATGGCTATAAGACACCTGGTTATGCATGTTATTAATTCCTCCTGCCTACACCATGCTCTCAGCCAGCCCACATCTGGCATTAAAGCCCTGACACAATTCCTGCTAAGCCTTGGAAGTTGGAGTATGATGGCATTTTTCCTAAACTTTTGACCTCAATTTTCCAAAATACCAAGGCTTTGAACTGGCTTTACTGTTCCTACCTTTGGCCATCTGAAAGTTAGGCCTCAGTGTAAACTGGGCATCTGTCCATACTTTCAAATTTGTCAAAAGACCAGAGAGAAGGGAAAAAACCTAAAACCTGTCAGAGAACAATTTGCACGTGTTATTTTGGAGCTGTGTTTTAGGGATGGGGTTCATTTCTCCATCTCCCCCTATTAGTCACAGAAGTGGTCTGGGTTTGTTGTAGGGCTCCCCATTGGAGAAATATGCCCCTCCCAAGGATGTTCTGCTTGAAATCATAGAAACTCTTCCCTGTAGTGCAGAATGAGCACAGCAACTGCAATCTGGATGGGCACCTGGCAAGTCCAGCTCTGGAAATCCTGTGGCGAGGCTGAGTTGCTCTGGTTGTTGCTGTTTTCTGTACGTCACCTTTTTTTCTCATCGCAGCCACACCAGTATACCTACTTGTGTCTTTTAGGAGAAAATCATCACTGGGTAAAGAATTACAGCTCTCTGAGAAGGCTGTTTATCTACTGTTCTGAGGATCAAAATGGATATTTAATGAAACTGAAATTTTGAAATTAATGAATGAAATTTTCATTCTTTAATGAAAACACCATTGTGGGTGTTGTCATGTTACTTGACCAGTGTGAATTCCTTCTGCCTGATTGCTATCTTTGATGTCCAAGGTTTAAATGGCAGTTCTGAGAATGCTCAGGACAGGTGAAGGTATGGATTCATTACCTGTTTTCCTTAGGAGTCTTTAACCTTCCTCAGTTACTTTTTAGTTTTAATTGAATTAATGCCTATTTCAATACCCCTTGAAATGGGTATTTTGCTTTGGATTATTTGTGCTTTTGAAGGAGATGAGAGTGGGGGAAGACAAAGACATTCTAAAGAGAAAAGATGATTTACACTGTGATGTACCAGCCACATAATGACAGTGGCAGCACTCAGCACTGAGAAGAAAAGACATTTAACCATGCATTAATATATGGTACTGCTTAATTCTACTTCAGAACTTATTGGTTGGGACTGCAGCTGTTTAAATGTTTAAATTTTTAAATTGTGTCGGTTGTTTGGTTTTTGCATGTTTCAGAGCCCTTCCTATTGACATGAGGAAAGGCATGTGTTTGAGAAAAATTTGCAGTTTGCTTCTCCTTGGATTGCATCTGTGTTTAGAAAATGAGCCCTCACCTGAGCAGAAGTGATAAAAGACTACATTAATATTTGTTGAGTGCTCAGACATGGCACAACAAATACCTGGATAGAGAGCTGACAGCCAGAACCAGGCAAATTACTAATTGCAAATTACTAATTACTTTCCTTCAGCTCAGGCTTTTTGGGGTTGCTTTGTGACCTGTTATGTGGTCACAAGATAACACAAGATACATGTGTTAAATATGAAGAATGTGACGGTAAAATATAGATTTATCTGTGACAGAGCCATGCTAGAATCATAAAGAGGAGCTTCCTTTTTCTTCTCTATTACCTTTCTTCACACAGCAGGGTGGTTATATGAAGATTTGAAAAATTTTGTGCAGAGGCAAATGGGAAGAAAACTCTGAATTCTGACAAGAGTATGTTTCCAGGATGTGAACTCACCCAAAGAAAATTCATAGTGGGATGTAATAAAACATGGATTTCCTCATAAATATGCTTGATCCAGCCTTTAGGTGCCTGCTTACAAAGATTTGAATTGAACTAGGACTGATCCTAGTATCACTTTCCTTCCAAGGAAATGTATTGTGCACCCTTTCTTGATCAAGTGCCCACAGGGTTTCTGTGTTTTTGCCATATAATAGCATAAGGGTTGCTTGATTAAGGACCTTGGATGTGTTCCTGTTCCCCAGGAAAAAAAAGTCCCTGGACTCAGGGCGATATATAATCAGGCTTCTGAAAAGCCATTGTGGTTTTAAAAGCAAAATGGTAACAAAACTAAAGAAGCCAGAAATGCCTAGACCACTAGTTCTGGAGGTGAATTCTCTTAGAACCCTTGCTACAACCCAGGAAAACTGCAATACCACTTTTGTGCTAAATATTAACAGCAGTACCACCGTTACTGATACTCTGAGATGTTGACAATGTGAGTCCAGAGGTGTTGTATGTGTTCCAGCCGTTTGAGCTTTTGACCTTTTCAATATTTGTTTGCCATTTCATTCTCTCACCTATAACCCGGAGATTTATGGCAGAGCAAACTTATTAATCCTAACAACCATATTTTCATTTGGAAGCTGGACCCACTGTCAATAAACATCAAAAGGACTCCTTGGTTTTCAGGGAACACCTGTGAAAAGAGAAGGCTCGTGCGTCACAGGGCATTGCTGGAGTGAAACATTTATTTATTATTTATGGCTTTTGTGCTGCAGTAATCACTGGGAAACCTGGCTGGGTTCCTCACACTCCAGGGAGCTGAAGGCAAACCTCTTCAAGGGGTTTTTCTTTTGTGTGTGTGTTCTTGGCAAGAAGAACATCTTCATCTTTTTTATTAATCAAAAACAAGTTTTAGGGCTGAGTCTACAGCTCCTCCAAAGTCTTTACAAAGCTGACTGGAGCTGGTTTTGGTGAATAAGCTTTGGCCAAAGCCCATTAAAGACAACTGTGGTCTTTCCACTGACTTGTGTGAATTTCGCCTTACATCCTTGGGGCAAAATGCTGCCACTGTGAGTTATGTGAATATATTTTGCCCCACAATTAATTAAAATTAATTTAATTCATGAAACTACTCATGAGATGAAAATGTTAATCAATAGGAGAGTGATGGATTAGCAGTGAATGCTGTCATCACCACACATAGGCCACATTTTATATTTATTCCTTGACTTGTGTTATATTTTATGTTCAAGAAATAACAATTTTATTTTGTGATTATCCTGCTTGCTTGTATTTGCAGTGTCTATTTTTATAACATTTATGCAACAATTTTTGAGGTTTAGTTGGAGATTAAACGTATATTTTTAAATTTTCAGCAGTTGAAAGAAAGGAATTGGGTGATATTGCAAAAATGTATGAAATTTAAGGCACTAGAATTACAAACATAATATTGAAGTAAGTGTCCTGAGCTTCAAAAACAGTGGATAATAATATTATAAATTTTTGTATCTGAATGCATTATTTTAAAAAGGGTCTTTTTTAAAAATGAATATTAAATTTCTTGCCAAGACCTTCAGATTTTACAAGCCATGTTTCATCTGCATGTAGGATTTCTAGGTGCCACTCTTGGCGGAATAAAAGTTGATCCTCTTTGGTGCTAGCAACATAGGTACTCATCCACCTCTAAAACTATTCCAAATATTTTTTTTTTCCTTAATTGTGCTTTTTACAAACAGCTTAAAAGCAGCATCAGCTGTGAAGAAATTAATTGGGTTTTGCTACTCACTCTCCAAATGTTATCTCAAGTGAAGTGTATGTTTTTAGGGAGTGTCTTCCCAGACAGAGGGGATTGTCCTGCTGTTCCAAGTCACCCAGCTGGCTTCCATGGCCCTGCTACCTTTTCCCTTTGCAGTGGAGGTGACTCCAGCACACCAGAGCATTCCCAAGCCTGCCCAGGTCCAAGTGCTGGTATGGTGTGACTCCAGTGGAGGTGGCACGTGGCTCTGGGAAACTTGAACCATCACACGTTCTTCCTACACTCACATTTTGTATCCTCCCCACCGCACTGACACTTCTGGCAGCTGCCTAGACCTGCCTGCCAAAGACTGCCATCCCATGAATGCGAGTCCAGCATCCAGTAATAATATTTGATGATATCCACTTCTGGTTATAAACAATTTGTCACAAAACCAAAAAGTACCAGCTGTTCTCAGAACTTTTTTTTTCCCTCCCTGCAAATTTGTGCTTCCTTAATCTTCCTAGATTTTTTTTTTTATCAGTTTGTTTTTCAAGCGTGTGTTTAATTTATGAATTTATTAATTTTTCCAAGAACTTCTGCTAGTAGCATGATTTGCCTGTGTTTTTCCAACAGGAAATGAAATCAAGACTGGTGAATGATGACAATTGTCAAACCTTTATTAACAGCAGAGAAATGTTTTTTGGAGACAAGTTGAGTTTTGCCACCTGTGCTCTCAGTCCTGAAGATGGTTTTCTGTGAGAACTTGGGAAAATCTCCTCCTAGCACTCCACCTCTGTGTGATATGGGGATGTCTTATCCGGCCTAGAAAACAGAGTTGAAAGTAGAAATAGAAAGTCTGATGATAGGGATGTAAATTGTTCTAGTTGAGCCAGATCCTGGAGCCATAGGGTTTTCACAAATTAGCTTTTGATGATCAGCTCATCATTCTCAACAGTTTTAGAAAAATAAGTTAGAAGAATAAAGCCAGACAGAATCCTTCACTCACTTTTTACTCAGACAATAACTGGATTTTCAGCCAGAGCTTGCTTATGTGCATGCTGAGCAAAAACCATTAGGGGTCCCCAGAGGGGTAAATAATTTTTTATTGCAATCTATGAGAGTTGTCTTCTCTGATCATCCACTGCATTGGATGGGTTGGATTGAATTGTACAAGAAGAGAAGAAAAAAAGGCAAACCATCCCCAAACTAAAATACCACATTACTCAATGGAAATTTGCTTTCAAGTGATTTCAGGGTTACCTGTGTGGGAGAATGGCAGTTCTTTATTCCAGCTGGATAGTACAAAATGTCTCCTTTTGCCCAGATATTGCTAGGAAAAATCGTCTTTCTTTCATAGAACATGTTAGTCCTACTGTGAGTTCATTGGGGTTTTGTTAGTTGGATGTTTCTTTTTTTTTTCATTCTTTGCTTAGAGTTATCCTTTATGGAATTAGTATTAGTCTGCTGATACATGTAAAAGAGCAGAGTGGTGTCCTGGCTTCTGGAGTTTGTGCCTTGGGTCACAAATCCAGGGAGAGTGCAGGGGCGGTTATTGCCCAATACCGCAGTGGCATGGTTTGAAGCTTTGAGAGTGGTGATGGATGGACAAGGGCAATATCCCAGTGATAGGAGAGCTTTTTTAGAAAATGCCTCACCAGAAGTGTACTGGCTTCACTAAGGCAAACTAAAGGAGTTATTAATTGGAACCGTGTGTATCCATGACAAAACTTAAAAAATGTTTGAAGGAGAGATAGAATCAAATGGGAAGATTGGGTCTAACAGGTATTTAATGTGATGCTGGTAAGCCTGAGCATATTCACTGGGACCTGAAGAATAAACCAAACCAGCTTTAAGCAAGGTTCTAAAATTGAAAACTATAAAGCTTAGCTTATAGACTGATACACAAACTGATGGCCCTTTGAGGGTTTGGCATTAAGCCATCCAAGTACTGAATTTATAGCAGATGGTGAGAGTGTTGCAACTCTCAACCTGCTAGAGGTAATTTAAAAAAAAAATTAAAATAGACTAATACTAACCTTAAAACAATGTTAGATACTTTTTTCTTCTTGACACCCTCAGTAACAGGAAAAATATGAATACAAGTGCTGGTCTTTCCTTCCACCAGGGAGCTTTTCTTGTCTCTACTGGGTTGACTCACAAAGTCTCTTTTTATAACAAGATATTTTGATTGAATTTTCTGTGTACAAAACCCCCTTCTGTAAAATGTGTGTGAATTTGCATTCTTGGTTTATTATACGCCTGTTGCAGTTCCTAGTGGGCCTGTAATGTTTATAGAGTGAAAATAAGAGGGAACTTGTTTGTAGGACAATATTGTTTGTGTGGTTTGACAGAGAATTAGGGAAGGTTCATTTGGGTGTGGAAGTTGTGCATGGCTGGCCTGAGATAATGTGCTGTTATTACATCTACAGGGAGGAAAATCCTTGCAGCTCTATACAAGAAAAGCCAGGGTTTTGATGGCAGTGTGTGGAAAATCACATTTGCTCTCCACCAGAAATTTCTTTCTTCTATAAGTTTTGGGAAAAAGCCATGCAGGAAGTAATATTTTTTTTTCCATATGAGTGGATCCCAAAACACCTTATAAAAGCATACATTTGTAGCAAAACAAATATGCCTCTGTATGGGCTGCAGCATAAACCACCTAGATAACCCTTGCAGAGCAGACTTGCAGACTCAAGAATGTTTTCCTCTCCCAGACTTTTTTATCCTTATTAAAACAACCTACACTATCAATGTACCACAGACATAACCAGAATTGTTGAGGTTTGCCAATTAATTTTGTTAGAATAACCTAAGTTAAGGAGGTAACATCAGATTTACCAGTCTGGGTTGTACACAGGGATGACTGGAGCAGTTAAAGCAGTGCAATAGAGAAATGAATTGAGCCCTTTCTCGACAGAGCTGGTTTTTAGTGACTTTCGCTGTTATAAAATTAAATGACACATTTGTGAATTACAAATTATGGAATTAAGAATTGCAGTTCTGTGTAGCTCATACTTTAAGGGCTACCTCTACTGTTAAGTCAGAATGAATCTTCTTGAAAAAACACATTTCAGTCTGACTAAAGTTTCATAGGAAGCAGAGACTGTATGATAGGGTTTTTTTATGTGGAACAGAACCTATTAAGCACCTCATGATGTGGAGGCAATTCCAATTATATGAACAGAATTTTCTAGATTTACTGGCAAAGCTACATTTCAATGTTACAACAAGTGGCCACTGGTGTACTTTAAAGCCAAAACAGCATTCAAGTAGTCCCACCCTAGTAATTTTCTAGCCTGGGTTTGGATGCAGTTACTTGGAATTCTACATCCAGCAAAAAAGGCAATAACAACTCGCCTGTTCCCTCTTCCTAGTTCAACAGTATTGTCTTTCTGGCAAACCTACCCTTGTAACTCAAAGCTATATTAAAGGAAAATGGCCAACATAATCATCTTTATAATCTGAATCATATCTCCTTTTAGGAATGCACTGAAAACCAGTAAGTGCTGGTTCATTTTGGCCTCCATGACACACACAAGATGGGGCAGAGCTGACCAGCTGCAGTGAACCTACTGCTGAGCTGGGCCAATAGATTGCTCCATACTCGAAGCAGATGTTTTTCTTTTAGGCTAATGGAGCTCTTGCAGACCATATCTCTTCCCAAGAGAAAACACCAGCACAGTTGGATGCTGGAAGGACTCATCTCAATAACAGAAGCAAGGTGCCAGCAGAATCAGCCACAGTTTATTAATAAAAATCCATGGACAGAACAGCAATTGCATTTTGTTGTAGCTTGTTTAAAAGAAAACCCACATAAAACAACACTTTTTCTTCTCTGTGTGGCCCTCTTAGTTGCAGTGTTTCTTTGACCTATAGCAATAGATTTCTGTGTGAGAGAAGAGGAAATTTATCTCTTGCTATTTGTCTCACTGTTGCTCTGTCAGCCATAAAATGAGAGAGAAAACTGAATTTGTGTAAATAGTCATTGTTAAAATTCATGTTACATGTGATAATTGAAACTCTGTGTCCCAGGTAAAAATAAGAACTTCATTTTACTTTGAGAGCAGACTGGGTTTGATTTGAGCCTTATACCTCCAAGTACCTCTTCTAGTGTCCATTCATATTTGTTTGTGTCACTGTAACAAGAGAGAAATGCTCATTATATTTCTCCAGAGGAGGAATGACAATGAACAGAGCTTGGCTTCTCTATTAGACCTTGAATAAGAATTGTTTCCAATTCCTTGAAACATTTTCTTTCCTCTTGGGACTTGTACATCCGTCTTTGTCTAGTCAATGGTTTTGAGAGCTGCTTTTAAAATGATAATTAATGCTGGGGTTCTTATGCAAATGTGACCTGAAACCTGGAAAGCCGAATTTCATAGAAAGGACATAAAAGACAGGAAACTGGGGAACAGTTTGTATTGCTTCATTTCTGTTTTCCAGAAACAGGGACAAAGAATCTAATCTCTTTGTTTGGAGAAAATGTTTTAAACTTCTTCTGGGTCTGGAAAAAAAATGTCTCTATCTTTATCTCTCTGGATTTGTTTTGTTTTGTTTTGTTTTTCACATTATAACATAGTTGGGTTCAAATTTTACCTGGCTTCTACACTGCACACCATTCTTCCTGAAGAGACACAGTGAGGGGACATGCTAAGGATTTGATCTATTGGCAAGAAGACAAGAGTGAGGAAAATTAAGGTGTTAGTGTCAGAATCCTCCTTTTCAAAGCATTTAGGGAAGGTAGAGCACCCACAAAATGGGAATTTCTGCTACTTCCAGCATCATGGTGCTGGGCAACTTGGTGCTCATTTTTCTTGTTATTCATGTCGAGTTTTGGGGCAGGTAGCCCTTATTAGCCTTGAAAAGTCCCACAGCACAAGGAGCATTACGCTGTGGTGGTCACCAGCACCAGCTGTAAGGTTTTTTGCCCTGGTGAAACCTCTGTCACTGATGTTGAGTAGGGAAATGAGCAGGTTTTTTTCCATTACAGTACAATTGAAAGGGAATGGCAAACAACACTGTACTCACATTTCATTGGCTGCACAGAAGTGTTGGCTTTTAATAACATCTTCTTAAGATTATTTATGTAGTCTAATTGCCATTTTCCATATCAGTTCATGCCCTTTGTGTATCTTAGATAACATTGTTGTGTTTCCTTTGACTTAACATTTGGTGTGTTGTGAACTTGCCAATAGTGAGAGCATGTTGGGCTTGCCTCTGTCTGATCCCTTCCCCAAGCTGTTCATTAAGGAACAATTCATTATTAGACATTGTAAATTCTGCTTTTACACTGGAGGTCTTTGTAGCTACACTTGGAGGGGCTCTTTGCCTGTGCTTCTTTTGTTAAAAATTATATAGGTTTTTTAAATGCTGAGAAATCATTACAAAACGAAATGAAAGAAGTCAGGCAAAGCTCAGCACCTTTTTCTGACTGGTTCTAGAAGACTGTGAAGTGGGCAAACCTGAATTTCCCTAGAGGCTGATCTTGCTCAGTTCTGAGAGTTAGGCTTGGTTTTCTCTAGAAAATTGGCCATTCACATGAGCTGTAATTAGATCCAAACTCCTTCTGCCAACTGTATGACTCCCCTGACAATTTTTGAGCAGGATCCATGAAGATCCACTTAATACACTAACCAGAGCAGCCTCCTGGGTATCTGTACTATTGAAGAGCTGGGATAAGGCATTAGATAAAATCATCTGAACCAAAAAATGTGTACAGAAAAAAACCTGAAGCTGTCATCTAATCGCAGCAAAACACTTGCAAAAAAACCCCAGGAATTAATATTGGCTAGATTGCCAATGACCTGATGATGTTGATTGCTAATGATTAAAAATGTAAGCATAAGGAAGAAAAGATGTTTTCAGACCCTACAAAATCTAATAGCTATAGCTGCAGAAAGACGTTCCCGAGTAGAGAGGATGAAAACTATTACAGAAAGAAAAAAGGGGGAAAAAAAGGCATCAAGGAAAGAAAACAGCTCTTCCCAGAGTATAGTTATCTATGAACCATCATACTGGCCTCTAAACTCCTCTGTCTCTCCAGTCATTTGGGAGTCAAGTCCCTGTAAAGGATTAGCTCAACCTCCTAAGATCTGTGAGAATTAAGAAAAGTATTGTGGTTTTGGACTTTTTTTTCCTCCTTCTGGATCTTGGACTACACATTAATCCAATGGCCAAATCATAACTGTGAGACTGTGGAACTTGTGCAGACACATGGCATGTGGCATTTCTATTTTTTTGTTTTCAGTTTCTAGTGTTAAAAATATTTCGCAGTGTAGTCTTTAATTTCTACTACAAGACGACAGCCTCACTCTTGGGAAGAAAAACAATATTTGATGCAAAAATTCCTCCTCAGAAAGGCTTCCAAAAATGAAACAAAGGAGGAACAGATTATTCTTTCCAGAATCTGTGCTAAGACTCTGAGCAAGTTCCCTCTTAGGGAGTACCCAAGAAGTAATTCTCCCTTTTTAGGCCCACAGAAGCCACCTACGGTGCTCCTGTGTAATAAAAACCCAAGAACACCTGATTGTTCTTGGAAAGGAAAGGTGTTTAGTGTTTCCTGTAGGCTGGGGAGGACTGTGAACCAACAGTATTGGTAATTCAAAAAGGAAACGCAGATATGTAATTCTGACTCTTTTTCCTGCCAAATACCCTTGGGACAAGGGTAACATTTCACCAGCCTGTTCCCACTGACACATTTCCACAACTTGCTTGCAGCCCTTTGCTGGCTGCATCTATGTTTTTGCACTAAATCTTTTCCCTATCCTGAAAGCTCACCTCAGTTATTCCTCTGCCTGAACCTCTGGTGCCCATGTCTCTGCTGTCCCCCTGTCCTCTGTTCCTCCTCTTCTCCTTCAGATCATTGCTCATCACCTGCTTTTCCCACACAATTGCTGTTTCATTTTTATTTCCAACTACTTGCTCAACAACCTTTTCAAAGTTTGTATCAGAAGTTTGTCCTCTTCTTCATTGCTGATCTCTTGGTTGCTGAGGTGTTTCTGTAAGGGAAATAACAATCCTGCTTGCCCCAAGTAGAATTTAAGTGTTTTATAGTGGAGGAAACTCTGTGCTCCTTTTTTGTGTTGCAAACTGTCAACTGCTTTTTCAGGTCTTTGGTTTTAATACAGGACACATAGCACTAGAGACTGGAGTAAAAATGGTGGGGAGTGGCATGTTCCTGATTTCATTTAAATATTCTGAATGCGAGTACTCTGAAAGACAAAAAAAGTTAAGTTGAGGTATGCTCTAGGATTTTGTGACAATGGAAAGCTGAAAGGGAATTAATTTGTGTTTTTCAAGATAGAGTTCACATTTATTCACTTCTTAACCACTCCCATTGCCTTCATTCATTCAGCAGATAAAGCTGCTCTCTAAACCAATAGCTGTTAGGCTTAACATATTTCCCACCACAGTTCTGGAACAAAAACATTTTCATTTGTTTCAAACTGGAGTAATTTCCACTTTTTAATGGTAAAACCAATACATATGTATACATGTCTCTATATAGGCACATGTACATAAAGATAAAAAATGTATTAAGACTAGGTGTATAATGTGAAAAATTGAACTGGAATAATTAAGCTATATGAATGAATTTTAACATGAACATGCTTTTTGCACTAAGATCTCTAGAGAATGCTATTTGTTCACTGAACAATTGAAAAAACTGAACCTTTTACTATCTTGCCAAAGGGATTTTTCATAACTGAGATACATGGAAGATTTATACTTGAATGTATGCTTATAAAATTTACATTTTTATTGTCACAGTGCTTTTATTCAGTGCTCAGCTTTCTATTTTGAGTGAATCAGTCAGATCTGGTTTCAGTTTAGGGTTTCAGCACTGAAACTGCTGCTGTTCTGCTCTTTAGCAGAATTGTCCTGTGCCTGAGCTAGATGTCACATCCTTGCCTTTTCCCTAGAAATTCCCCAGGAAGATCAAGGAGGTGCTGTACATCTCTCTAATTTTTCTTTCTGCCTCGTCTTCATGTCTTAATTCTGGAGGAGGATGCCCAGCTCTCTAGCCAGAGTAATCCAGTCCAGTCATGCAAAGTTTCTGTTACCAGAGTGCCTTTCCTGGATGTCACAGTCCTTTCTGCAGAGGGGAGGAGCACCCACCTGGCTCCTCACAGACTCCTGCCACCCTTCTGCAGCTTCCCAGGGTGAATGCACTGTGCCAAACTGCAGCTGGTAGCATTGAACTGATTCTCTGCATGCCAGGCCAAGCCACTGACCCCCCACCTTCAACTGCCCTGTCCTCTGCTGCTTTCAAGAATTCCTGTGCATTCCAAGATGCCCCAGTTTATTTACCTACTAAATTCCAAATTCCCTTTGTTCATCATGAGCTCATTTCATTTTCTCCAATAACTACTATTCCCAGCCTTCTCTCTCTTAATCACAGACTCTTTACTGAACCATTCCTACTCTGATTAGATTCTTTATTTGCATTCTAATATCCAAGTGTTGTTTTCCTCTTTAGTCTCCATTCCTTTGTTTCGCTTTAAATTCCTCTCTGGTTACAGCAGGTTTAACTAGCAATCAAATCAAGCTCTGAGGTACAACAAAGTGGTTGCCAAAGATCCAGACCTTTCAGGTGAGGTGAACAAAATTTAGTCCCTCAGCTGCTGTGCATTCATGTGCTCTCACCTGGAAAATATCTAGCAGGGAGTATGAGTATTTAAGAATCTGATTTGGTAAAATGAAAGAAACTTGTTTTGAGCTCCTGTTACCGGTGAATTTTCAAATGGCTATAACCTGGCCAAATCTGACTTTTCAGAGCATGAATAAAAGATTAATGTAAAAAGCTCCTCTTCTTTTGTGTTAGGATTGATGGTCCCATAAGAATGTTCTCTCTTGGTGGGGAAGAAGGTAATTAAGCTGTTCTTAAAACCAGTAATAAATCTCTGGTTTTTTTCTTGCTCTAATTCTTAATAATGATTTGGTTGGAATCTTACATCTTCCCTCCCATTTAACTAAAACAAAAAATGAATCAGAAGCAGAAAATGAGCCTGGAAACTTTTAACCAGAACAGTTGGTTTAGTCATGTTTAAGTAACTGGAAACTGTTCAGTGAGCTTTAATAATATAGGTAGGTCTTATTTTACTTCTAAGAGGAATTTTAGTGTGGAATATATGTGTGTGTTTTATTAAATGTGCCAAGCTGAAGTCTGTACTGTTTTCACTATGTAATGAGTATTGTATATTTAAATGTAAGAAATATACTGAGACTTACTGGAAATCTGAAGAATATGTGAGCTCTCAAGGTGTTTCAGTTTAATAGACTAGTTCTATAGGATGTACTGGATAATAAAACTTGATGCACTTTATAAAACCATGTATATTTTAAAAATATATATCATAGTGAAAGTGCTTGCTTTCTTGGGGTCTGCCATGGATTTCCTGAGAATGAGCACAGTGATTTAGCCTTCTGTTTCTATTTGCCTTATCTTTAAACATTTGCCTATACATAATCCTTTTTCCTCCTCTGTTTCTTATAAATGCTTCTAAAGCCAGGATTATTCTTTAAATGGGCCTGTTGTAACTTGCCTGTTTGATGGTCCTACTTTTTTCTCTTGATTACTGGCAGAATTTAAAATACAACTGTCAGCTAGTTTTTTTCTAAACCTATATTGATTCCATATGATGACGTGTCTGGCTTAGATTGTGCTTTAAATCTGTCCTAAATAAGCATAATCCCTTGTGTGGAATCACAGAAGTGACAATATACTGATTTTGGGCTCCTCCACCAGCCTGACTGGAGCAGTGTGAGTTTTTTGCTTGCAGTGTAATTGGCTGCTGTTGGTTTGCTGCAGACAACAGATATTTTGTTAATGCCCTGCAGCCTCTGTGGAGCTGACATAACAGTGTTGGCTAACACCATCCTGTGCCACACATTCCTGGAATGCTGAGCTGACTGCTGAACCCATAAATACACCTGTGTTACTCATCACGAGGTGCGGGCTCCTTGCTCAGTGTGTGCCAGGAAGAAATGGGCTGGATGAAAGGGCTTTGTCCAAGCTTTATCACACAGGTTGCTCAGTACACTTGGATTTAAATCATTCAGCCCAATAGGTTCAAACAGACACCACAGGAATCTGAGATGACAGGAGACTTCCTTCTGTTGTCCTTTTGTAAGGATATGCATGTTGATTTACCTCAAACAGAAAGTCATTAATCCATGTGTATGTAATTAAAATGTCTTTGATAACCTTCAGCAGTAAATTACCTTGAGTAGTCTGGAATAGATTTAGAATGCAGCAATAATAGGCAGTACATTGTATGACATTTTGCTTTCAGTTTTGACTTGTTAAACCTGGCTACTTGGATCTTTTTTACCTGTGTGTGCACTTTCCTTATCAATGAGACTTCATTTGAGCATCAAAGACTCCCTTTAGGAAATCAAAATTCCTGGATTGTTGAAACAGAGCCTTGTTGACTGAGGTTCTTTTATTAGACAGGTGAATTTCCCGTGGGCTTGGAGTGTAGCAAAATCACCTTCCTTCCAAACCACATACTTCAGTACAAACAAAGAAGCATCATTTATCTGAATGTCTCATCTGGGACAAAACAGGCATGAGAAGGGGCTTTTCCTCTGTGTGCTACTTGTCTGCTACAGCATAACATTTTCACTATTATTTTCACTATATTATTATTATTATTATTCACTTACCAAGTGTTTGAAAGGACAAAGTTAATTCTCTAAGTACAGGTTTGGAAGTTCACTTGACCAGGGGAGATGTGGGATCAAAATATCCTGCTTGGATGTAACTTGGAGATAAATGGAAGTCTCCAGAGGTTTTACAAGATCGGTAGCTAATGCTGTAACTAGATAATTGGTCAGGAGGTGTTCCAAGCCACATGAAAAAAAAGCTTGGGAAAACAGCCACAGGGGAACTCCTACAGACTTTGATTTGTCACGGAAAGCTTTTGGCCATGGTGAGGGAAGTCTTGGCATTGTCGTGTAAAAACTCTAGACTGGGGTTGAGTTGTCCCGAGGATTTTGGTTTCTGCAGTGTCAGGAGGAAGCAGGAGCTGCTGTAAGGTGTTGACAATCCCAAATCCCAGCACTCTCAACTTGTGCCCACGGGTGAGGGAAAGAGAAGATGGTAATTCTCAAGCAGGTGAACAATCTGAGAATTATTGAAATACTTGCAGCTGAGTCTCGTGTTCTTAACTAGATCTGGTCATTGAGAAGGTGTCCTTGGGAGATACCTGAGCTGATCTGGTGGTGCCAGAGGTGCTTGGCTGTGCCAAGCTAACAAAGGTGTTTTCCATTCAGAGTGATTGCAGGAAAGCAATGCCACATGGAGATTTCTGCTCATGCTTCAGTCACCTCTTTCATCAGAAGGAAGAAGAAAAGGGTAATTTGTGGCTAGACATTTTTATGGTCTTCTTTTGTACTCCTTTCTGTATTTTCTTGAAGTATTTCCTCAGGGAAGCCAAGAGGTTGTGTCCTTATATATGTTGATTTAATATTTCCATATATTTTCCCCCCCAATTACTGACCAGTTGAAACACCTCTTCGTTTTGAGGCTGATATCCAGGAGACAAAATGGTTCCCAGCAAAATTGTTTTCTTGGGATCTGCTCCATGTTCTGAGGGGAGCTAGCTTTGAGTTTGCTGCATTTGGATTAGTTTTAGATGAATTTGTCTGTAATATCTTGATCTTACAGAAAAATAGAGATAAATATCCTCTTGCTGTCTCTGAGGAGGGTTTGCATGACATTCATCCAATAATAAAAGTGAGTGAGTTTGATAAACTTCATGGTATATCTACCAGTGAAACAAAAATAGGAGCTGCAACTTTGTGCTACTTCATGCAGCTTCACAGCTTCAAAATTACTTTGGAAATAAAATGTTAGTTATTTATCTGCATTAGGAGGAAAGGGACCATAGAGAGCTAATATCTTACAGTCCTATTCTATTAAGTGACTTCTATCAAGTTTCCTTTTCTTTCCCCATAGTTTTGAGATTTAATTCCCCTCTGCCCACATCAGCCAAATGAGGCTACAAGTTTGGGTAAACATTTATTAAAAAAACACTTTTTATCTAGAGAAAATTTTTGTATGCTATATCTCTAAGCAATTTTCCTTCTGAGCAAGGTAATTTGGTTTTAACTAAACTGGCTATGGGTTTTGTTGGGTTTTTTTTCCTGAAAAAGAACTTTTGTGTTGTTTGTGGCTTTCCATTTGTTTGTTTCCTGATTCTAAGGCAACACTTGTATCCTTATTGGTCTTGGCCTTGGAGCACTGAATTTAGGGAGCCTACAAGACCCTTTAGCATTGAAATTTCTAGTCCATTTCTCATTTAACCAGAACTTTTGGAGGGATCAGAGTTTAGCACAGCAAAAACCAAGAGAATTTAAGTAATAGGAAGAGAGATATCTTTGGGTTATAAAATGTCCCTCAAGAGTGTACAGAGTTTGTTGGCTTTTCTGTGAGATATTCTATTTTTTTAAATAATGAAATCTTGGATCATTTACTTCACTGTTAAAAAATTATTCTTTTCCAGTTAAAAAATCAGTATATCATTTTGACTAATACAAACCTGTATTTAATTTCTCAGGCTCCATGTACTGGGAAGAGTTTTTATGCTATCTGTTTGTAAAATGACAAATAGAGCTTTGTTTTTGGCAGATACCCATCACATTTTAAACTTCTGGCAATCATGATGATAAGGAAGCTTGCATCTGTGTTAACACTACTGTTGCTGTGTCCTGATTTTTTTTTTTTTTTTAAGAAATATTTAGATTTTACATGGGCATAACTAGACCTGACAGTCAATTTTGTGCTACTGCTGTTCCTCAAGCAAATGCATTCCTCCTTTTTCCCTGTTTATTCATCTGAATGCTGAGTGCAAGAAAAGAGCAACTTGCACAAATGTCTCTGAAGGTTTTGTATTTTTTCATAATTATATAAATACAAGAAATGATAGTGCATGAAAGAAAGGCTGAGCAAGGACCGAAGAAGGTCCCTAAGCTCTAACACCTTGCAGTTGACATGAGCTGTCAGTACTGGTGCACTCCAAAAAAGTTTTTTAAAGCCAAAGTTTCATGCTTCACTGTTATTAGAAGAAAACTAGACTTCTAATTTTTCCAAAGTTCTTGAAATTACTTAATTAAAGCTTGCTGCTGTTTGCAAAGTGGATCCACTTTTTGGGGCTGTTAGGCCAGTTGTCTTTGTCACATCATTTTCTTCTTGTTCTTACTGACATGAATAAGTAGGCTTAAGTTGTGCTGAATTGAAATTAAGTTTTAAATTAAGCCATCCAGGTTGAATAATTAACAATAAACTACAGACAGACAAAAAATGGGTCAGACATGATGTGATGAGTCCTTCAGCGTAGAACACATTTGTTTGAATTGTACAGAAATGTCAGTTTTTAAGCAGAACTTCATGTGAAAGTACATAGGGAGTTATCAGAATTAGGAGTTTTTGTTTGGGTATTTATATATTTTTAATATGTGCATGTAAACATTAAGAAGGATCACTGTGCCTTTCTTTGAAAATGAAAGAAAAGTCTTCAAAGTATTTTCAGCCACATTTGCGTGAAGGCTATTGCCATTTTTTTATGTCTCTGTTTTGGCACCTCTGTACTAACATCAGCCTCTCCTGCAGCTGAGAGCACCCAGCCACTTCTAGGGTGTATTTGCGTTTTTTTAAATAGGGAAGAGTGAAATTCTTTGGAAAGAATAGAATTCACTTTAGATTTAGATTGCTGACTTTAGGGAAGAAATATAATTCATTTTAGATGGTAATTGTGCAATAGTTTTTAAATAAGAAATAAAGAAATTGAGGCTGCTGGCAGTCAGATCAGGTGCCATGCATATCCCTTTTTCCAGAAAGTTCAGGGTTCATCACTGACCAGACATCATCAATCCTACAAATCATCTACTTTTTAAAGTTATTGGCTTATAAGTGTTCTCATGTGAAAAGGTGTGATTAAATATAGCCCATGCCCTGGGGCAATCAAGAATCCTCTTGGATGAAGGGAAAATCAAACTAATGGTGAACAAGCCCCTAGTAATTTCCTGGTATGTTGCTTAAAAACTGACCTGATTTTATTTCCTTTCTGAATATCAGGATAATTGCACGTTTCTGGAAGGTCTGATCCTAATCATGGAGAGTTAAATATGAGTTCAGATCAGAATTTAAAAGAAACCATAGTTCAGTGCAAGAGGCTGCAAGCTTTAATTTGGCATCTTAAGGAAAAAGTATGGGAACACAAATCCAGCTGTTCCTAAGATTCATTATTGTGTCCTTCAGGATTAGTATTAGATCAAGAGGGTCTTTCTGAGCTTGATTTTTATTGTCATCTATAAATTTTGTGTAGCATGACCAAAAAAGTGTATTATTCCTTCTGGATTTTCAGAATGCTATGCAGTTTAAAATATCAAGTATGTAAATATTATCAAAATTAAAACCATTTCAATGCAGACAAATATAATTTTAATTGATTTACAAATGCTTTTTTGCACAGAATTGGCAACCACAATAACCACAGAATCTGAGTCACCAGAACCTACGTAAAACATAGAAGAGACTTCATTTTAGCTTGGATAATGATTTAAAAAGAAAAATGCTATAAAAGCTAAATGTTTGCAGAGGCAGAATGTTCTTTGTGACTCACCTGGTCTTTATCAGAACAATCCTGACAGTGCTTGACCATGGCAGTGTTATTTCTGTGAATTACCTGGCTGCCTTTTCTCTGTTTCCAGGAAAAAAGCATCTCAAAGATAGTTTAAGAAACCAACATTATGAAACTTCTCATGTAAATAGAGTAGATTCTGAATATCTGGGAGCATTTTAGGCATGGAGACCTCATCTATCACTATTCTTCTCAACTGAATTGTTGAGTAGTCTACTCAACAACTGCTACTCACTTTTCAAGTAATTACATTTTTGGTGTATTTTTTGCTCTGTAGTGGTAGGCAGTTTTCTCCTACTTTTTTGATGATCATAGAGACCAATTTGCATTTTGCCATCCTGTATGAGTTAATATTTCTTAACTAAACATTGAAAATAAATATCCATTGCTTTGCCCTGGCAAAACAGCATTTCACCCCAAAAATATTTCTTCACATATATTTTATTCTCGGCTATGTCAATTCTTGTTCTCAAAAATGTACAGCATTTACTCAGCCTGTCCATAGCACTGTGAGTTTTTACAAGGTAATGTCTTTTGGGTTTGCTTCTACATCTGGAAAATATTACTGTATCAGTTTTTTTTTTGCTTTCCTTAACTCACAGTAATACACCATTCATTATGAGGTGAATTATTATTTTTTTAATAAAATACATTAGTTAAAAGAATAGAAATACTTAGCTTGTATTTCTCTTCATCTGTGTCCAAGTATATCATCCCCTGGTCTTAGATGTGGTGCTTGATTCCTGTGAAATTAGAAAATCAGTCATGTTGTGTCTGTATTGTGTTGATTCCAGGGAATTTGCTTTGGAGCCTGAAGGGGAATATATGGAAATCTTTGTTGCAGCATCATTCCCATAACAGACATCAAAATAGTGTATTGTTTGGCTTTGGAGGGAATATTAGAAAAATAGTACAGAAATAGTAGAAAAAAAATTACAATAATTTGTTTTGATCAGCGTAACCTGTAGGGTTTTTGAGGGTTTGAGATTTTTTTTTTTTGGTGAAAACTGCAGCAGGTGAATGAGAAATAATATAAAACAAAGAGGGTTTGTTTGAAATAAAGCATTTATCAACAATTAGAGAAATCATAAGACTTGCAATTAGTTTGCCCTCTTTTGTCCCTTCCCTTGATGGTCACATGCTTCAGGCTACTCTGTTAAAGACAATTAATTTTGTGAGTCACCACAAAATTTCCCTCACCATATGTCTACATTTCTGAAGGTTTTTTCCACATTTTGAGCATCGTGGTTTTCTGTTGCAGACAAATTTTTGCAAGTTTCTGATATGATGATTCTTAATTAGGGCTAGACAAGATCTGAAGGAAGCAATGCAACTGTTAATTTTAGGTTTATTAAATTTCAGACACAGGGCTTGTCATGTCAGCAAAGTCCAGGAGCCCCTTTACCCTGACTATCTGAAGGCAGCTCTTTCAGCTGATCAGAAAGCTCTGAAATACAAAATTTAAAATTCCTGCTAAAATGTGCATCTCGGGTAGTGTAGGCGTGGTTCCACCATCCATCAGCTTTTGTTGTTCTTATGATCCATGCTTAGCTGTCGGCATTAATTACATCTTGGACCAAAAATCTACATTGGTAGTTTTGAATGTAAATTTGGACCACTTAGGGATGGGGAAAAGGTAAACATGGGGAAAAGGTAAACTCCACTTTGTGGGGAAAAAGGCCTCTGAATAGAGTACTCTCTACAGAGCCTGTGTCTGTTTTAGCTAGTAATTACAGTTACTGCACTGTGGAGGACAGCTGTGTATGAAACATACAGAATCAAAAAAGCAGAAATATTTTGTTGTATGCAAATAACAAAAGCAAAGAGTTTTTTGCAGCTGCTTCTGGAGCTTTTTAGACCACAATGTCTGGGCCTATTGGCCCTTTTTGTAGTAACAAGAGTTTAACACCCCGAGTAACAGCATATAAAATATGCAAAAAGCAGCATTTTGAATAAAAACTGTACTGAAAAAATAGTAGATAGTTTTTGTTTGATTGGCCTTCAAAAGGTTTATCTGGTATAAACCAAGGAAAAACAACATAAATCTTAAGGAGCTGAAGAATGGAGCTTTCGTGGGCTTTTTTGTTGTTTTGTTTTGTTTGGTTTTTTTTTAAAGAAACAAATGGTAAGCATACATGATGCCAGCTGCCACAAGTAACAATTGAGGGGTTTGTGTGCGGAGTTTGTGAATTTTTTAAAAAGTACCGAATTTGAACCCAAGCAGTTTCTGTGTGTGGTGTTAACTACTGTTAATTACTGTTTGATATATAGAGCAATTAATGCAAGACTATTTCCTTCTTTTTCCTTTCATATTTTTTCTGTTTTCATGTATCTATGATATTTCATGTATCTATTTTTTTTTCCTTTATTTTTAAAGTAATGATTTATAGACTGTAAACTGGAGGAGGCAAGAAATACTACGAACTAGATCCTCTACCTAGGCATAGAAAAATCACTTCCCAATTGTCCCAAAGAGTAAAATTGACCCTCAGAGCTCTCATCTCCAGTTAATCAATGTCTTTGCTACAGTTTGAGGCCAGGCAGAAAAGAGGCAGAGCTGTGGAGTGCCCGAGGTCAGGAGGAGAAATGTCCTCGCTGCAAGCTGGGGCTGGCTGTGCTCTGTGCCATGACCTGGGCTGCAGTGTGATGCTGCCCATGCTTCAGTTTTAAAGATCCTGATTTTTAATATATTGATGGCTAACTTAGAATCCTAGAAATCTTCCTCCTTACTTTTCCATCCAGCTACTCTAAATCACCCATGAGTTGTCTCATCTGCTCTTGAAGAGGAGTTCTCTTTTAGTCAACAGGTCCCATGCTTCACTCTCCTTGCTGTTAGAAAGTTTTAAATTTGTTGACAATGCTTAACTGTCCTTCCTGGCAATTTAAGCTCATTATTTCTTACCCCATTACAAAAGAAAAAAGAAATAGTACCTTTTTTTTTTCCTGGTTAATTTTTTATGGTTTTGGAGGCTGCAGTTCATTTAAAAATCTCTCAGTGCTTTGGTCACTTCACCTTTCCTTTCAGTAAACTGGTGCAATGTTTCACTCTCCTTATTGTTAGAAAATTTAAATCTCGTGTCAACACTTAATTGTCCTTCCTGGCAATTTAAGCTCATTGTTTCTTGCCCTGTTACAAAAAGAAAAAAATACTACCTGTTTGTTTGTTTTTTCCTTTCTAGTTACTTTTTTATATTTTTGGAGGCTGCAGTTAGCCTCAAAATCTCTCATTTTCAAGTGCTTTGGTCACTTAACCCTTCCTTAGGGGCCAGGCTTGCACCTGCAGCTGTGGTGGCAGCGAAAGCCTCTTCACCATGGTTTCTTTGTGCCTGTACGTGCTGCTGGCTGGCAGGTGCAGAAAAACCCTGTCAGGAAAGATTCAAGGCTGAATGGATGTGACGTGCTGACGTCAATGGCCCAGGCTTCCAAACAGCTTTATAATCTGGAGAAAACACAGCGAGTCTATAAAAAAGCTGTGGGAGTAAAAACCTCTCGGTTTCTCAGTGCTGCACGATCCTTCCCCAAACACTGGCACCCCCAGCAGCCCCATGCTGCTTGCCCAGCCTCCAGCCACTCGTCACAGGCTTGGCTCTGCCCTCAAGGAAGGACAAAATAACTGTGCACAAAGCACCTCTTATTTCCTTGTCTTATTTCCTTGCTGGAAGCCCTTTGGGATGTGTTTTCTTGCCCCTCTCCACAGCAGTGACAGGCTCATTCTCTCTGGCCTGGGACAAATGAGCACACGGTCCAGTTGCTGCCTTCTTTTGGATGTCCCCTGGTGTCTTTATGTCCACCCCAATCTGGTGTGACTGAGGATTTGTCACCATCTTGCACGAGGCACTTACTAGCTAAAACAGACACAGGCTCTGTAGAGAGTACTCTATTCAGAGGCCTTTTTCCCCACAAAGTGGAGTTTACCTTTTCCCCATGTTTACCTTTTCCCCATCCCTAAGTGGTCCAAATTTACATTCAAAACTACCAATGTAGATTTTTGGTCCAAGATGTAATTAATGCCGACAGCTAAGCATGGATCATAAGAACAACAAAAGCTGATGGATGGTGGAACCACGCCTACACTACCCGAGATGCACATTTTAGCAGGAATTTTAAATTTTGTATTTCAGAGCTTTCTGATCAGCTGAAAGAGCTGCCTTCAGATAGTCAGGGTAAAGGGGCTCCTGGACTTTGCTGACATG
The DNA here is from genome assembly GCF_050655825.1 of Lonchura striata. Lineage (NCBI taxonomy): Eukaryota > Metazoa > Chordata > Aves > Passeriformes > Estrildidae > Lonchura > Lonchura striata. The sequence continues at coordinate 11,215,207 of NC_140741.1, read as the reverse complement.
ACAAGCCCTGTGTCTGAAATTTAATAAACCTAAAATTAACAGTTGCATTGCTTCCTTCAGATCTTTTTTTCCTTGGAGTGTGCTGTTTTACACTCATTTTAAACCTGGATCCCTGGGGCCTGTCAATAAAAGGTGTGGGTTTCCCCCACTGCTAGCCAGAAATCCTCCTTTGTGTTGGTTGTATTGTCTGTGTAGAGAACAAGATCATTGGATCAGTCCAGCTGAAATTGTGTTTTCAGCAACAAAATCAACAAATAATTTTCTGTTCAACCTCTGCTTTGCAATAAGCACCAGTACCAATGGAGGAATAAAAATAAATTGGGACTGACACAGGGCTAAGAATGCAAAGCAGCAGCCTAGGCTTAGCTGAGGTTACTCACCAGCCTTGGAGGAATCTGACCATTTCTTATCTTGGCCAGATCATTAAATCTCAGCCTTTCTCCTCTCAGCAGAGTTATCCAGTATTTTACGGTTTTCCCCCCCACCACTGTGTGTGACCAGTGCTCTCAGTGCCACCATGCTCTCACACCATTAGCCAGGTGTCACCTCATGCTGCCTACCCCAGCACACCTGCATCAATGGTAGTGCTGTTTCAAATGTGGCTCTCCCCACAGCTCTGTGCCCTTAAAACTTGGTTATATGGGTTGTTTCTTCCTAGCTTGTCCATGCCTTTGGAGCTCATAACCGAGGCAGATCTTTGATATGAAGTGTGCAGGCTAAGGAGCAACAGAAGCAGCAGCTTGAGAAGGGGGCAATTCCACATTTGTAGGCTTTTTTGAACACCAGCACATTCACCAAACCAGCTCTGCAGAAGTGCCAAGTTTCAGCGCAAGCACAAGAAGCACTGCACCAGCCTTGCACAGGTCTTGAAGTTCAGGCACAGAGGTTCAAGCTTTGTTGAAGTTGGGTTTAACTGAGAGACCCTTCACAGGAGATGTGACCAAGCAAGCAGCTGAGGTCACACTTGAATTTTCAGCACAGCACCCTGGTCTCAAAATGCTTCTTCCTTTTTGTATCCTTATTTCTGCAGCTGTGTGTTCTGGATCCTATGGGACTGTCTTCCCAGGGAATTCTGTTGATGTTCCTGTGCTCCCTATCTAACACAAGGTACTGTACAATAGCACATTACATTTTTCACCCCTGCTTTCCAGATTGTTGCATTTCCCTGATCCCCTTCTGCATGTACTGGTAACAAAACAAAACCACTCTCAAGTCTGTTGCTGCATAATTTTTCTTATCAAAGTCCTTTTCCCATAAAACCTTCGGTTGAAATATTCAACAACCTTAGGAAAACATGTGACTTCCCCTCCTCAATTACTGCCAAAAGTTGGCTTCTCTGTTTAAAATGAGACCTTTAGACCATTTTGGGGTTTATCTACAATAAGCCCACAGATGAGCTTCCTCCTTGACTCTGCAGCTGATTGTGAAACTGTCACAAGGAGAGAGTTATGCACTTC